>NW_022111373.1:112171743-112187153 GCF_000313985.2 Echinops telfairi
GGGGCAGAGATGATGGGGTGGCCTTTTGGAATGTAGGACTCAAGAGAGACCCTGTGTGTGTCTGCTGGCTCGTTCATTCTTCTCCTTTGCCCTGGAGAGAAAGAACATTCATGGCTTCCTCTACTGAAGCCAGGAGGAGAAAGGGACACAGAGGAGGCAGAGCTGAGTTACCTCAGTGGCTCCAGCGGAGGACAACCAAGGTCAGGCTGCAGTCAGCTGGGCCTCTGTCAAGAGCAGATCACTCCAAACGCAAGATCAATGCCCTGGGGGTGTGGTGGTTATGTGTTGGGCAGCGATCCACTTGGTCGGCAGTTGGAAACCACCAGCAGCTCCGAGGGACAAAGACGGGCTTTCTACTCTCATAAAGAGTTACAGCCTTGGAATCCCACAACAGCAGCTCTACCCTTTCTTATAAGGTTGGAATTGACTCGGGTAATAGAGAACTTTATATTAAAAACTAATTGTACGTTAAGAAAATATCCCAGCCCAGTCCAGTTCGAGCCCATAAGTCCGATATTAGCCCATATGTCCAATACCAATCTATAAATTCTTCTTCAGACTCATGCAACACATACAATGATGTTGAATGCAGGAAGATCACAGGCCAGTGGGTGGAAAGTCTTTTGGATCCAGTGGCGGTGGAAGAATCTCAGCAGTGGCAGGGGGTCTTCATGTGACTCCTCCAGCTTCAGGGCTCTGGTGTAGCACCTGATTGACAAGACTAGTCCCCACCCCTTTGCAAGGTGACACCAGATTATGTAACTACCACAATCAGCAAGCACTTCAAGTCCTCCTTGCTTTAAGCAAGTCAGGAGGTATCATCTGCACATCACAGGTTGTTAATTACGTTTTCTTCCAATCCTAATGTCACATTCTTCTTCATATGGTCCCTCTTCTTGGGTTATCTGCTCAGCCATACAGATTGAATAAGTATGGTGGAAGGATACAATCCTGATGCACATCTTTTCGGATTTAAAATCATGCAGTATTCCCTCCTTCTGTTTCAGTGACTGTCTTCAGTGACCGTCCATGTATAGGTTCTGCATGAGCACAATCAAGTGTTCTGGAATTTGCATTCTCCTCAATGTATCCATAGTTGGTTATGAGCCACACATTGACTGCCCTTGCACAGTAAGTAAAACACCAGTAAAAATCTTTCTAATATTCTCTGCTTTCAGCCAAGGTCCATTTGATGTCAGCAATGCTATGCCTTTTAATTTGTGGCAGCTCCATGTCGAGGTACTGCTGCAATTGTTGATGAATGAACCTCCACAAAACTTTACTTGCTTGTAATATAAAGGCTATTATACTGCTGCAACCATTCTTGAATTACCATAGCTTCTCACATAGCTTGTCCATGATGCCCTTATGGGGTGGGACAATTCAAAGAAAGTATATGGAGGGCGAATATGAAATTGGTCAGTTTTGCCATCCCGCTGGGTTTAAAATGAGCCATCCCAAGGGCAGAAAGGGGGGAATCTCAGTACCATCATGAAAAAAAAAAAAGAGCCAGGAGTGGAGCCTGTCCTATGGTCCTTAGATCCCCATGTGAACCCTCTTGGATCCAGGAGATGGAGACAGGGGAGCATGAGAAACAGTGGCAGCCACAGAGGTAGCAGAGCCCCAAGACCAGCAGGAGGCAGGCCAGTGGGCCTCTTGGACCACAGAGCACGACAGCTGACCACCTCGGGGCAGGGCCTTGCTACAGAGGGAGCGTGCCACTGAGTACAGAGAGGGGAGCTCAAAGAGCTTTGTCACACTTTCTTGAGCAGGGGCCAGTTGAGGGGTCAAGACTAGGGATAGGCGAGTCTCTGGGATGGCTGAGGGGAACTGTCCTAACCATGATCGATGCTGAATTGTACCTTGCTCCTTCCCTAGTAAAGCCCACCACTGTGCGGACTGTCTGTGAACTCTGTGTGGCAACGCCAGTGACTTATCACACCTAGCAGAGGAGAGAGGGCCCTGAGGGAGGGTTGGTGTGAGCTCTGGGACAAAGATTGGGGGCTGGAGGCAGGGCTGACCTCCACTGCTCTGGGCTGCTTCTGATGAGACTTCCCCTCCTTCCCCTTGGGAAGTCAGGGGTCAGGCACCCCCACCCCCACCCAGGCCATTTTTACAGGAATAACCCCCAATTTTTCTAAGTACGGATTTGCACTTCCTTGCCAGCACATCTCAATCTGTCATTCCCGAAGTATTTATTCCTGGGAAGTTCCCCGCCCGCCCCGTGAGACAAGCACAGTGATAGTCGTTGGCCTGCCAAGAACGTGGGTGTGTTGCCCAACTCTGTCAAACTGGCTGGGTGACGCGGTGACGTCCAGGAGGAGATCGTGTTTCAAGGACACGTGCTTGGGTGTGTACACCTATGGAAGGGTTCTGGACAGACAGTACAGAGAGCTGCATGATAAGTCAGAAAGGCTTCCCCGTGTTTCTTGGGCTCGGCTGTCTTTCTTTCATTGGTTAAGCAGACTGCCACGTATTAGAGAGTCCCCTGGGAAAGGGTCTCCAGCGTGAAAGCAGAAGACTGACCGTGAGCAAGTTTTTCACTCCAGCTCCGCCATCCCTTCCTCATCTAGGATGGCCACAAAACAAGACAAACTCAATGCTGACCCAGAGTGCCCCCCTGTGGGATTCCGAGACTCTCACTGTTCACAGGAGTAGAGAGCCCGGTCTTTCTCCCACGGAGCTGCTGGTGGTTTCGAACTGCTGACCATGTGAAACTATACCACCAGGGCTCACACAGGATGGCCACCCGGAGATCCACTACGAGTTCCAAACCAAAAACCAAAACCTCAAACTCACTGTCCAAGGGTCAATTCTGACTCATGACTCCAGCTCAAAATGCACAGCAGTGGAATCATTACCAACTTAGGGCAATGCTATAGAACAGGGTAGATCCGCTCCTGCGGGTTTCTGAGACTGTACGTCCTCCCCGGAGTAGGAAGCCTCGTCTTTCTCCTGCAGACCCTCTGTGCCTAAGGGCTCCCTGGGAGGTGGCCCCCATGAAAAGATGAGCCCTTCTTCCCCCCCTTTCAGCCTAGCCACTGCTTGGCTCTATGTTTCTGGCCAGTTTGCAAGGTGGATCCTGATTCAGGGACCTTATGTGCAGCTGTCTGTCTGTTTTGTTCCACTGTATGTAAAATAGGAGGGGGCTTTAAGAAGTTGTTTTTGTTTTTTTAATGGAATTAAAAGATAATGGAATTTTCCCATGAATTTTTGGAGACGCAGCATGATAGCCAAAGATTCCTGGAATTTGTGGCGTTAGCTATGATTCAAGCCAAGACATAAGTGAAGTCAAAATTAGGAATGAAAAATGTGAAACAAGGAATGTTTAGAATATGCAAGAACTAGGTTAAAAGTCAATGAGAAGAAGATGTGGTCGGCTTCGTCTACTGTGAAGATTACAGCCTTGGGAACCATCTGGGGAAGTTTTACTCCATCCTATAGGGTCACCAGGAGCCCAGCGTGATATTTGAAAGCAGTTAGGAGAAGGTAGATTATTTTATAAAATGATACAGTAACAATTACAGCCTAGACATTTGTGTGAAAAGAAAGCTCTAAAAATAGTATGTATATTGTGTCTGACATAAAACTGCTCAGAGACTAATTCCTGCTCTGTGGTTTTTTTGCTTCCTGCTCTGTAATTTATTCCCTAGATGGACAAGTTCCTTACCCTCTCTCAGCCTCAACTCTCTTTTCTGTAAAATGGAAATGAAAGGACTTCCCTCATCGAAACAGCATGAACATTAAATAGGATTGTGATAACACCGGAAATTCAATGAATACTCATTTTACCATTCTTGTTATTGCCCCACTCACTTCAGCTAAATAAATTCCAGATGGAGATAGAGATGCAAGAAATAAGGTCCTTAGAAGCACTAGAATTAAATACGGGTAAATATTTTTATAATCTGCTTCTGCACTACATGAAACCCAAAAGCAAAAAAAATAAAGACAGAGATTGCTATACTAGTTTCATACACAATTAATAATATTAGTGATAAAATGGGTCCAAACTAACAACAAACTAGGAACAATGGTTTCAATATATGTTAAAAAAAAGATACTGTGCAGTTGGCATAATATATATATATATCGTTTGGTAGGCCATAAGACAAAGACAACAATCCTGTAGAAAAACTGGCAAATGACATAATACGTAGCCATAAAAGGTAAAAAAGTAATAAATACAAAAAGAAAGAAAGACAAACTGCAGAATCACTAATAATTAAACAAATGGAAATCGACAGAGTACATATGCGCGTCTTTCTGCATGTGAGTGTCCTGTGGTGGCCCATTCACAAAGCTTAAAAAGGTCTTAAGACAAAGCACCTGCAAGTGTTTTCAAAATCGGCATCATCACTCAGTTCGGTATGGGTTCACCTGTATCCAGACAACTTTGTCCTACACATAACAAAGGGGTGTGCAGGTATGATTTAGATTTGATAAACTGAGGCAATATGAAAGTAATCAAAATGTCCTTTGACAGGAATTGGAAAATAGGATTACAGTGCACTGCCACAAAAAAGTACTGTTCAACTGGTTAAAATTGGTGAAGGAGCCGTGAGAGGAACACTGTATCTCATGTCATGTTTCTGTCTAGGACAGCACGCAAATGTCTGTCCTAGTTGGCTCTCATAAACAGCATCCTTACTGCAAACAGTAAGATGATTTGTGGAAACAGCTGCATACAGTGTTTCCCTGGTAGAAATGAAAACATCGGTATGGGTCAAGATACGGAACTCACTCTCAAGGCTATGAGAAATTCAAGCATGAGGATAGCAAACTCGTCTGGGCACACTGCCAGTATTTAGTAGATAAATAATAAAGCACTGCAGCCTGTCGAGGCGGCCGTTTTGTACGATCTCTGTGTCAGCCCTGTATTGTCTGTGTGTGTGTGGGTGTGTGTGTGTGTGTCCGTTTGGTTCAATGTTCATTCTCCCTGCTCAAGAAACCGCCGGCATCAAATTGGTATATGAGTTCGCACAGAAGAATGCCCAAATAAGTCAACAATAAAGTCTCAGAACAGAATCTGCACAAAAACATCCCCCTTCTGGAAGAGAAGTGCGGCAGCAGGCAGCTGTATTCCTCAGAGTCCCTTCAAGAGGCCCGTGAAGAGGAGCAGGACGTGGCTGTGTGTCTACTTGCCTCCATGAACAAGCGTCCCCTTCACCAAGAAATCAGAAGCACTTCAGGGGTCCTCGAACTTTTAAAACAGGGGGCCAGTTCACTGTCCCTCAGACCCATTGGAGGGCCGGACTATAGTTTTAAATAAACTACGAACAAATTTCTATGCACACTGCACATATCTTATTTTGAAGTAAACAAACAAATGGGCAAAAACACCTGGTGGGCCGGATAAATATCCTCAGAGGGCCGCATGTGGCCCGTGGACCGTAGTTTGAGGACCCCTGCACTAGATGATACCTGGCTACCATGACTAAATATTTTGATGAAACATTCCACTGACTGATCCTGACCAAAAGGGGGAGACATTCAGAACAGAATTCCAAATGATCACGGACCCTAGACTTCATGGAGCCATTAAGGCTGAATGAACCCCTGAAACTGTTGTCTTGAGAAGAATCTTTAAAATGTAAACAAACAATCCAGGAAATCTTCTAGAAACTAAATAGTAGTTTAGCAAAACTAGCAAAAAGAGCATTACACTCTTCTGAGAAGTATCTACAAGGAAATTCATTTTATTGAGCTTCAACTTATTGCACTTCACAGATATTGTGTGTGTGGCTTGATTTTTATAAATAGAAGACTTGTGGCAACCCTGAGTTGAGCAAGTCTATTGGTAGTTGGGTTGAGATAATTATAGATGACTTTTCCTAAGTTAGGAGCCCTGGTGGCTTAGTGGGTTATGCTTTGGGCTCTTAACCCAAGGTTAACAGTTCAAACCCATCAGACGTTCTGTGGGAGAAAGATTAAACTTTCTACTTCTGTCAGGATCACAGTGTCAAAAAACCCACAGGACACTTATAGTTTGTCCTATAGGGTCTCTATGGACCAGAAGTCATTCTACACTATATAACATCCCCAAATGAGGAGGCGTTTCTTTTAGATACACTGTGTCTAGTCTTGAACAATGGGCTCAAGAATAAGAACAGTTTTGAGGACGGTACAGGACCGGGCAGTGGTTCGTTCAGTTGTGCACAGGGTTGCTACAAGTCACAGCCAATTGATGGCACCCAACAGTCATCTTAATTGCATAGTGGGAATGATGCGATTTCACATTTGAACCATATAATCCAACAAAAGTTTTAAAAAATTGCTAGTGTTTTTTGTTTCAAACCTAGTCCAGGATTGCTCATAATAAAAGGTTGGTATGGTTTTAGGTCCCGGCTTAACCTTTGGCCCCAAGAGAGTACTCCACTGCCCTGGAGTCATACGCCTTTACTTAGCCAATAGCGTCAACTTTCTCCAGGAGTGGCTGGTGGATTAGAAATGCCAAGCTTGCCAGTAGCAATTCCATGGTTACCCAGCAGCCCCACTAGGGTGTATATCAATGGATTTCCAAATAGAGAAATGAGCCAATGTCCTGGGTAGAAAACCACACTGTCATCCTCCCTTAGGAAGACGGAGTGAACAGAGGGGTCCGCACACGTGATGTCCACACAGAGGACAGCGTGAGCGCGGATGTTGATGGACATACTCTCAAAAGCTGGCACATGCTGTATTCTCAAATAGTGTGCTTGCATTTCATCTTTTCCAGGACCTTTCTGTCTTAGATATTCCCAAGAGTTTGTTATTGTTGTTTGCCTTACATTTTTTCTATTTGCTAAACCACTTGCAGTAGAGGTTTTTCTTTCAGTTGACTTTAGATTTAATACTCAGACTCAATATATTTTATGCTACAGTCTCCATTTAAATCAACAACTTTAAATAATCCAGTTAGGCAATTGCCTCAATACTATTAGACCTAAGAGGTGCTACATTGTGTTCCCTCATTAACCATATCTCCTTAAATAAATATAGACATTCATAAGAAGGAAGAAAACAATCTATAATCTAGTTCTTCGGCATGTGGGTTAGGTCAGGTTCTCTAGAGAAACAAACCCAGTGATATACATATACGTATAAGAAAGAGTTTTATATCAAGAAATAATTAAATAGGAAGAAGGCATCCCAGCCCAGTCCAAATCAAGCCCACAGGTCTGATACTGGCCCATACGTCCCTCTTCAGACTCAGGTAGCCACATACAATGATGCAGAATGTAGGAAGATCACAGGCAGGTAGGTGCAGAATCGTGTGTACAAGAGGTCAGCGGAAACATGGCAGGGCACTGGCAGCTCTCAAGGTCAGTGCCAGAGTCCCAGCAAGGAGGAAGGTGAACAGTAGAGAGAGAGGGAGGCTCCCAGTTCCCACCTTTACTCCCCAAACCTAGTTATAAGAAAGGCACACCTCCGAAGAGGCACCGTCAGGTTGTGACTTGATTGACAGGTTCGATTCCAACCCTACACCTTTATACATTTTCAAGTAGACATAAAAATCATCAAACTGCCACAAAATGTAATAGTTAAAAAAAGATCATTTATAATTCCTGGCAATTATACTTATGCAAATATGAAATACTGTCATAAGCAATATCCTTTTAAATACCAGAGAACTCATTCATTCACTCACTCACTCACTCACTCACTCACTCACTCACTCACTGCCATCCCGTCAATGCTGAGTCATAGAGACCCCCGGTGGGTATCTGAGACTGTAACTATTTACAGGAGGAGAGAGCCCAGTCTTTCTCCCCAAGAAATGCTGGTCCAACCCTGCAGATCACAGCCCAACATGCAACCACCACACCACCAGGGGTCCATAAAAGAAGGTTATCATTCCAACGACCCAAACTTATATAAATCTACTGAGATAGTTAAAGTTTATTGTGCCAACCTGGCCGATAAACACATGTGGGGTTCATTGAAGGGCAGAGAGATAAATGGCTCAGTGAGCCTCGCCTTTCGAGTTCTTGGGTCTCTTGCTTTCTGATGGTTGGACCAGGGTACAGCTGCCTTAACCAATTCCCTGCTTCAGTTGGCAAGGCTCACTTCCTGCAAGACATCCCTGAGGAGAAGCCACATGGACCTACCCTGATGCAGCCCTGGGTGCTGGAGCAGCCGTGTGGAGACCCCTGCCAGCGCTGAGATGCTTACACACTCACTGACTCGGCTTTGCTCCTGCAGTCGGCACCATTGCGTGTGTTTTGTGAGATGGAGGAGGACAGCTAACCTATGATTCTTTTTGCTGATCCGTTGCCTGCTTACTCCCTCATCCATGCTCCTGCAAGGCCCAGCCATGGATAGAGCCTGATCAGGTTCATGATTGGACCTAAGGAATGTGAACAGAACCACTATTGATCCGTTCATCACTTGGAGGCACAGGCAGGCCAAGTAGCCCACCTCCAGTAAAAACCCCTAGACAGAGCTCGCCCAGTGGCACCTCACTCCAGTCCTCGTCTGCCTGCCACGTCCGGCACTTTCCTTTGCTTTCCCCTTGTCCCCACGGTCTGTGAGCCTATTCTTTGGTTTGAGAGACAAGAACCCTAGACACATCAGGGCACATGCAACAATAGCAACCCTGTGGGGCAGGGAGAGCTGCCCTGGTGGGTTTCCAAGACTATAACTCTCTGCCAAGTAAAAAGCCTTGTCTTTCTCCCAAGGAACAGCTGGTGAATTCAAACTGCTGACTTGGTGCTCAACAACTCAATAATCCAAAGGAAGCTATTTGCTAGGTACTCCTGCTAATGGCCACCACAAGGGGCGGCTGCCATAAGGACAAAGAGTTCTGTTTTGGAAGAAGGCCAGCCGGATGCTCCTTAGAGGCAAGGATGGCAAGGCTTCATCTTGCATACTTTGTGCATGTTGTCAGAAGAGATCAGTCCCTGGAGAAAGACATGATGCTTGGTAAAGGGGAAGGGCAGGGAAAAAGAAGCAGGCTCTCGAGGAGGTGGATCGACCCAGTGGCTGCAACAAGGGGCTAGGGCAGGGGAACGACGGCAGTGAGGACGGTGCAGGCCTGGGCACTGCTTCCCTCTCGTGTGCATCAGGTTGCTAAGGGTTGAAACCACTTCAGCAGCATCTAACACAGCACCACTACCAGTAAGGCGCTCAGCAAACCCAGAGAAAGAGGGTGTGATCAAGGGTAATGTAACCAAGAGGAATTACTGAAACCCAAATGAAGGCTAAACATGATAGTGGGACAAGAAGAAAGTAAAAGAAAATAGAGGAAAGAACTAGGAGGCAAAGAGCATCTATAGAGGTCCAAATAAAGGCATGTGTATTTGTAAATATATTTATATATGAGGATGAGGAAATAGACTTATGTGTATATATCTATAGATTTAGTATTAAGGTACAGACGGACACTGGGCCTCCACTCAAGTACTCCCTCAATGCAAGAATACTTTCTTCTATTAAACTGGCATTACATGATGCTCACCTTCCTGACAGAATTGCTGAAGACAAAGCGGGTACATAAGCAAATGTGGTGAAGAAAGCTGAAGGAGCCCGGCTATCAAAAGACATAGCGTCTAGTGTCTTACAGACTTGAAGGTAAACAAGCAGCCATCTAGCTCAGAAGCAACAAAGCCCACATGGAAGAAGCACACCAGCCTGTGTGATCATGAGGTGTTGAAGGGATGAGGTATCAGGCATCAAAGAACAAAAAAAATCATAGCATTGTCAATGAGGGGGAGTGCGGAGTGGGGACCCTAAGCCCATCTGTAGGCACTGGACATGCTCTTACGGAAGGGTCATGGGGAGGAGACAAGCCTGTCAGGGTGCAGTGTAGCAACGATAAAACAACTTTCCTCTAGTTTCTAAATGCTTCCTCTACCCCCTCTATGATGATCCCAATTCTACCTTACAAATCTGGCTAGACCACAGAATGTACACTGGTACAGATAGGAACCAGACACACAGGGAATCCAGGACAGATGATCCCTTCAGGACCAGTGGTGAGAGTGGTGATACTGGAGTGTGGGTTGGAAAAGGGGAACCGATTACAGGGATCTACATATAACCTCCTCCCTGGGGGATGGACAATAGAAAAGTTAGTGAAGGGAGACGTCAGACAGTGTAAGATATGACAAAATAATAATTTATAAATTATCAAGGGTTCATGAGGGAAGGGGGACTGGGGAAGGAGGGGGGGGAAATGCCAGGGGCTTACGTGGAGCAAATGTTTTGAGAATGATGAGGCTAACGAATGTACAAATGTGCTCTATACATTGATGTATGTATGGAGTGTGATAAGAGGTGTATGAGCTACCAATAAAATGATTTTTTAAAAAAAAGATAAACATAAACATAATCCCAGATAACACGTGCAGAACACTAACCCTCAGCCAGGAGCTCTGGTGACTGTTTCTTTAGTAATTTAATTCTTACACAAGGCCAATGAAAGGGAGTCTATTCTTATCGCTACATACCAATGAGGAACCGAGAGCTCAGAAGAGCTCACAGGAACTGATCCAAGTCGGCCTAATGAAGAAGCTCTCAAGTCAGAGCTTAAACTCAGGTCCGTCAAGGTACCAAACGCCAGAATGCCACACAGCGCATTGCATCCTCAGGTCTTGGGGCATCTACAGCCATGGATTCTTAAGGCATAACATAATGACCATTACAAACACAGGGAAATCTGAAGAAAAATTCCAGCAGGATTGGATTACACTTGACAAGCTGTTTAGAACGTTAACACGAAAGAGAAAATGTTCAAGAACTATCTCCAAAACTTGTTTTGGACAAATATATTCTGTGAGACATAACAACATACTGTAAAACTACCATCTTTAACCCAGCGTGTGGTTGGCAGAAGAGGAGACTGATAAAAAGATCAGCTAAACAGGATAGATTCTTTACACCCTGTCGACATGGGAGCTTAAGTCATGACAAAAACAAAATGCCCGATCTGGTGGGGAAAAAACTGCTGAACTGTGAAATCAATGGTGTGGAGCCAACTAGATACAGCGTTAGGAAAAAACATGAAGTTGTACCCTTACCTTTCCCTAAACCAAAAGTCTCTGGGAGTGTACAAAGCAAAATGCAAATGAATAAAATCACTGGGAGAAATAAGTTCTTTTCAAAAGAATGCTCAATTGAAAACGCCTCAATGGGTGAAAAGATTTGCAATATTGAATACACAAAATTCATATTTCTTCACTGTTAAAGATACACAAAACATTAAGTCTGAAATGATAAGAAATGTTTCTATCATCTAACCAATCTGTAAAAATTTCTGCAATAAATACAAATAAGAAAACAAACACAATAGAAAAAAAAGGGCAAAGGACATAAACAAGTAACTCACAGATGAAATGATTCATAAACGTAGAAATGGTAATTCCACAGTAGCCAAATATATGTACATTAAAATGTAATGCTGTATTTCACTAATAACCAGATTTAAAATTTTTAAAAATAAAAGTTAGCAGTTGTCATGAGGCCAGATGAAGGGAAATAGATTCTGACAGACTGATTTTACTATTTCAACTCATAGTGACCCGATATAGGGATCCTGAGACCTACTAGATCTTTGCTGGAGCAGACGCTCATCTGTCCCTGGTAGAAGAGCTGGTGGATTTGAACCACTGACCTTACGTTTAGCAGTTCAATGCCTGACTCACTACACCACAACCAGGGTTCCTAATGGAATATTCTTTGGACATGGTAGTGATAGTTTAAAAAAAAGGAAGGGCAAGAAGGCAAAGATTTATCTTGAAATAGCTTTGGGGGAAGAGATCCTAGCAGGGAAGAGTCTGGAATGTAGTTGAAGATAAGTAGATTTCAGAGACAGGAAAAGACCTTGGGGAGAGGCCAGAAAGGGCAATTGAGAGTGGTGTATTTATCAAGATGAAACCAGGCAAATTCTTTGACTATGCTTACTTCTTTTTTTTCCCCTTAGAACATTTTCTTCATTAAAAAAAAATCATTTTATTCAGGGCTCATACAACTCTTATCACAATCCATACATACATCAATTGTGTAAAGCACATTTGTACATTCATTGCCCTCATCATTCTCAAAACATTTGCTCTCCACTTAAGCCCCTGGCATCAGCTCATTTCCCCGCCCCCCCCCATGAACCCTTGATAATTTATAAATTATTATTTTGTCATATCTTACACTGTCTGACGTATTCCTTCACCCACTTTTCTTTTGTCCAGGGAGGGAGTTATATGAAGATCCTTGTGATTGGTTCCCCCTTTCTACCCCACCTTCTCTCCACCCTCCCGGTATCGCCACTCTCACCACTAGTCCTGGATTCTGTCCTAGACCTGTCCTGGAATCATCTGTCCTGGATTCCCTGTGTTTCCAGTTGCTATCTGTACCAGTGTACATCCTCTGGTCTAGCCAGATTTGTAAGGTAGAATTGGGATCACGATAGTAGGCGGGGAGGAAGCATTAAAGAACTAGAGGAAAGTTGTATGTTTTATCGTTGCTACACTGCACCCTGACTGGCTCATCTCCTCCCTGTGACCCTTCTGTAAGGAGATGGCCCGTTGCCTACGGATGGGCTTTGGGTCCCCAATCTGCACTCCCCCTCATTTACAATGATATGATTTTTTTGTTCTTTGATACCTGATACCTGATCCCTTCAACACCTCATGATCGCACAGGCTGGTGTGCTTCTTCCATGTGTACTTTGTTGTTTCTCAGCTAGATGGCCGCTTGTTTATCTTCAAGCCTTTAAGACCCTAGACACTATATCTTTTGATAGCCAGGCACCATCAGCTTTCTTCACCACCTTTGTTTATGTGCCCATTTGTTTTCAGCAATAGTGTAGGGAAGGTGAGCATCATGGAATGCCAGTTTAATAGAACAAAGTATTCTTGCATTGAGGGTGTACTTGAGTGGAAGCCCAATGTCCATTTGCTACCTTAATATTAAACCTATAAATATATGCACCTAGATCTATTTCCCCATCATATATAAATAAATTTACATATGCACATGCCTTTATTTAGACCTCTATCAATGCCCTTTGCCTCCTAGTTCTTTCCTCTATTTCCTTTCACTTTCCTCTTGTCCCACTATCATGCTCAGCCTTCATTTGGGTTTCAGTAATTTCACTCAGTTACATTGCCCTTGATCAAGCCCTACCAGGCCTCTTCCACTCTCCTCACCACTGATTTTGGATCACTTGTTGTTCCCTTGTCCCTGGGTTGGTTAACACCACTTCCTTTTCCCCACCTCTCCCTCTCCCATGTCTCCCCAGAACCATTGGTCCCGTTTTTTTCTCCTCCAGATTGTTTATCTAGCCTATCTTATCTAGAGAGATATCTGCAGATATCTACAGATATCAGCCTATCTGCAGAGATAATAATATGCACAAAAACAAGACAGAGCAAAACAAACCAATGACCAAAAAAGAAAAGCCTGTAAATAATTCAAGGTCTGTTTGTTGACTTTTAGGAGTGTTTTCTGGTCAAGTCTGATGGAGTGCTATGCCCTGGCCTCAAAGTCTACTTTTGGTACTCCCTCAGGAATTCCTTGCTCTGCTCTCCTTGCTGTTCTGCAGGAAGGAGCGAACAGAACTGTCCCTTTGGGTTTCTGAGCTTGTAAATTTGACAGTGCATGTCGTTACAGGAGCAGGCAGCCTCAGCTTCCTCCCACAGAGAAAGAAGAGCTAAAGTATATTTCTATTTCAAAATACCATGTAACCATTAGTTAAAAAAAAAAGAGAAGAAGAAGGATGTGCAGGCATCAGAAGATTTCTAAAACTTGGAAAATTAAAACAACAAGCAGCAGAGTATGTATCGTCAGATCTCATCTCTATACTAAAAACTATGCACGCAAAGACATTTTGCAAATGAAAGGAAGAGAAAAACACTTGGAGATGATATTTGCCAAACTTTCACCTTTCTGCTTCTGAGTTGTGTTAAAATTTGACATTTACCTTATTTCATATAGGATGGCGCATGAGTCCATTATGGTCCTATTTAAAACAGCAGTCGCTGGCTTGGACAGATAACCTGGAGTAGATAGAGGCCGAAGAACCAGCAGAACCTCAAACCAGGAAGGCAGGCAGCCTAGAAAGACAGAAAGCCGCCGGGGCAGCCCACTCCCTTTTCGTCACTACAAGGAAGTGTGCTCTCTGGATAGGCCACAGTATTGTTTGGGTTTGTCTTGTTTTGTTTATTTTTGTGCCCATCAAGGACTTTCTTCCCCAGGGACAGAGGTCCAACGCTCCCTGTTCCTGTAAGTGAGCAAAAGGGCAGTCACCAGTTTCCCTCTTCTGGAGTCAGCAACACTCAACCCCATTTCCCACAGGAAAACCACATCTCCACCAATTCGTCGGTCAAGACCAGTGAGTTTCCCTGACCAGCTTTTTTCTCCGGACAGGAGAGTGAGCAGAAACCGTGAAGGGCCATGCAACAGCTCAGGACACCCTGCAGCTGTCCCTCCCCACTTGCCTTGGGTTGAAGATGCTGGGAAGATGGAGCACCTGGGGAGACATGTCGTCAGTGGAACCTTCTCTGTCAATGCTGCCGGTGGTCCCCAAAACTGAGGCAAGGAAGCAGCACCAGGGCCAAGAGTAAGTCACAGAGGCAACTTCTGGCTGAGAAGGAGTTCTGCCCAGCCATGAGATGGGAGGTGGAGAGCTCTCTGACCCTGGAGGCATAGCAACAGTATGAATGCTACTGAAGCAGATGCCAAACTGGGCACTCATGAAGATTCTGAATAGGTAGCTGAATAGATGGTGGTCCAGTGGTGTGTGTTTTTCCAAAGCTCCAGAAGTGATTTTTGAGGCACAGCTAGGCTGAAGAAGTCCTGTCCACCATGATTGTTTGGGGCTGTTTCACCCCAAGAATCTGAGTCCCTTTGAAAGCAGCTCACAATAAAGAAGAGCTGGATGATAGCGCCACACCACCTCCAGGCCAACTCTATAAAGAGCCCTGGAGGTGGCAGGACAGCCTTGGTGGCACAGTGGCTGCCCATTGGGCTGCTCACCGAAAGGTCAGTAGTCTTAAAAAGGAACCTCAGCAGCGCTGCAGGAGAAAGAGTTTACTTCTGCGAAGAGTTACCGTCTCGGAAACCCACATGGGTACTTCTACCTAGTCCTGTAGAGTTGCTTTGAGTCGGCATTGACTTGGTGGCAATGAGTTTGGGGGGGCCACCCCAACAAGTTACTTTAACTTTCTTTCTTTCTTTTTAAAAAAGTTTTCTTGGCTGTGATCCTGGCAGGAATATATATATGGCCAGGCCTTTCTTTCGTGGTGCTGGTCGGGTTTGAACCCCAGTCCTTGAGGTTAAAGGGAACGTGCTTAACCACTGAGTCACCAGGACTCTTTAAGATTTCAATAACAAGGTTAAAACAGAATTTTAAAAGCCTTGCCCACTCCTAAAACACATCACCAGCCCCTCCAGGTATCACTCAAATAAATGATGGTGGGACAGAGAGTGTTTCC
>NW_022111373.1:112187865-112189607 GCF_000313985.2 Echinops telfairi
CAGACAGACTGACAGATGGATGGCAGATCAAGGTCCATCAAGAAAGAAATCGGGATGTACTGAGCAAACCCTGGCCTCGGTGCCAGTTTCAGCTCCCCCATGCTATCCCTGGTGGTGGTTGTGGTGAGGCTCTTTCTTGTATGCTACCTGCAAGATAGGGTTTGCACCGGGGGGAGAAAGACGAAGCAGCTTGTTTCAGCAACTAGGTACACCTTGGAAACCCTATGAGGCAGTTTACTCTGTCCTGTTGGCCCACCGTGTGTTTGCCTGGATTGAAGACACACAGCAGCAGTGCTAGTTATCAGGAGTCTTGGTGGAACACAAGTTAGGCACTCAGTACTAATCTTTGTGTTCAAGCCCACCCAGCCTCGGTTAGTGGGAGAAAAGACCTGGCAGACGGAATTCATAAAGATTGCTGTTGCTGTATCCCCTCCAGTTAGGTTCTGACTCACAGGGACCCTGGATGGCGGAGTAGAATTGCCCGGTGGGACTTCCAATGAAAAAGGAAGACCGAAGAACAGATGCATTTGAATTATGGTTGTTGGGCAAGAACATTGCTTTTCAGAAGAATAAACAAATGGGTCTCGGAAGTAGAGCCAGGATACGCCTTAGAACGGAGGATGGCAAGATTTCCTCTACGTGCTTTGACGTGTCACCAGGACACCATGCTTGGTAAAGCTGGAGCTCAGCAAGAAAGCAGAAGACCCTCTACTACAGGGATGGACAAGTAGGGGCTGCAACAGTGGACCGACATGACAATGTGAGGATGGAGCAGGACAGCTGTGCATAGCACCGCACCCGTTGCAGCTAATGAAACTGCACCTACCAACAACCTATAGAAGCCTGTCTTGGAAGCAGTGCACCTCCAAGGCTTCTTAGAAGTGCGAATGGCCAGACGTTGTCTCGGGTACTGTGGGTGTACTAGCAGGAGAGACCCTGGAGAAGGAGACCCTGCTTGGCAAAGTAGAGGGTCAGGGAAAGGGCCCTCAACTAGATGGCTCAACATAGTGGCTCAACAATCGGCTCCAACAGAACGCTCATGAGGATGTCACAAGGCAGGGCGGTGTTTCCTTCTGTGGGGTCGCTATGATAGTAGAGCCCCTCTCCCTCCCCTGAAAACATCAATCGCCTTGACAGAAGTGGACTACCACATTTTTGTCCCGCACAGCGACTGGTAACCTTTCACGTTAGCAGTGCAAGCACAGCCCCCGAAACCCCTCTGGGGGCAGTTCTACTCCGGCACAGGGGGTGGCCCAGAGTAAAAAATCTCTGCTCTGGGGGAACCGAACAAGAACAGCATGCTGGTTTAAACAAGTCACTGAGCGGCTCCATGCCGCCTTTTCTGGGCTCTGTGACAAATGCATGGCAGGCTCAGCCTTCCAACTCCCCCACTGCCTCCTGTTAGCTCCCTGGAGGAGGGTTCGAGGCTGCACTGAGGCAGAATCTTGTGAGATTCCCCCCACTATCCTCCACCCCGCACACCCTCCACCCACTCCCCACCCCGCACGGGAGCGCATTCCATTTGCCTTCTAAGGAGAAGGAAGCACAGAAGAGACAGGTACCCTGGGAGGCGCGGAAGCGCTAGGTCCTTCCAGGTGCCGGGGAGGCAGTCAGCTAAAGTCACCTACCAGCCTCGTCTCGGTGGGCGCGGGGCGGTGATGGCGCGGCGGGTCCTGGCCGGGAGCGCTCTCCAACCCGTTCCCCGCGCCGGGCTTACCCACCCGCCCGGCGGCCCGGGGGCG
>NW_022111373.1:112189857-112203920 GCF_000313985.2 Echinops telfairi
GTGGCCGTGCGAGGCGGCGGGCAGTGAATCAGCCGCCGGGGGCGGCGTTACGGGAAGGCGCGGGGGGAGGGCAGCGGGGCGCGGACTTGGGCAATTTCCCGTCTCGCTTTGCACTCTTGGCACTTTGGGGTCCCGCCGGAATTCGCTGCTCCTGGGTCCCGCGGGGAGGCTGGGGGGCCCCGGTGGGGGGCGCGGCCTCCGGGATGCCCCCCACCTCCCCCCGGGGCCCGGCGAGCGGGAGCGGGAGGAAGTGGGAGAGGCCTGCGAAGGAACCAGTGGGACTCAACCACGCCGCGGGCCCGGGCATCCCGCGGCGCCACCAGGTCGGGCCCGCGACCCCCGACCAGAGAGAGGCCGAGAGATGGGCGCTACCCACTGATGGTGCCAGCCGGGACCGACCCCGGGGACCCTGGAGGGCCGCCAAAGACGAGCCCTCCTCCGTGCGACCGTGTGGCTCTTCTGTCGGGGCCGGGCGTTGGGAGGGATTTCCAGGGTCCCCCCATCCCACTCCACCCGGGTCTCTGGACCGACTGCCGGCACCGAAAGTGTCCTGGTAGGAGCCACCCGCTGCGCCGCCAAAGAAAACGAAACTAGTGGACTCCCAGAAGAGTGACAGTCTCGAGGCCCACGGGAGCGGTTCTACCCGGTCCGGTCGGGCCTCCCTGAGTTGGCACCCACTCCATGGCCTTGAGTTTGGTTTGGCTTTGAGCTTTACCTGCTGGGACCTGTCAAAGGCAAATTTGAGTCTCCCGGCACACTGGGAACTGAACTCATCCCCCCTCCCCTCCATTTAAGGAGCTCAGTAGGCCTCTGAGGGGCGCAAGCCTCAAAGGATTCAAACGTCTGATCACTACAGATCGGCATTTACCTGTGACAGATCCCAGAGGGGGAGGAAGGAAGGAGGAATGGGAACAGGACACAGGGAGGAAGGAGGACATGGGAGGCTACGTACAGATGGAAACAATCGTGTATGAATTGTTGACTGTAAAGCTAATGACCTGCTCTGTACACCTTCACCAACTTGCAATCAAAAGTTTTAAAAAAAGAAAAGAAAGCCTATTATTTGTTCTCATGAGCGTGAGATGAGGCGATCTGTTTCCTTCCCTGTTTCCAGCCTCCAACACCCTGTATAGCAGTTCGATTCTTGGGTCACCGTGATTCCAAATTGACTCCAGGACATTGGTCTTTGAGATATCGTTTTATATTTATTTATATATATATAGTTATATATATAGTGATTATATATAGAGAGAGATATAGTTATATATAATATGTATATATAGTTATGTAAATGAGACCTGGGAAGTCAGCGCTGGTGTAGGTTCCCCACCTTCCCCTCATACCGTCCCTTCATTTATAGCCTCTGCCCAGGGTGGCAACTAAGATCCAAGCCGTGTCTGGAGGACTAGAGGTCTGGCTGCCAGGCAGCTGGGTCTTGGTCACGAGGCCCCGCTCCCTCCTGGTCAGCGAAAACTGGTCTGGTTCTAAACCAAGACCCCGAAAAGGGTTACGAATGGGGACAGTACCAAAAGTGAAAGAGAAAGGTCAACCATGAATCATATCCAAGAAACACATCTTGAATAGACTGGATGGCTTGCGATAATGGGAGAATCTGCACAAATGCTATCAAAGTAATATCCGTTTGCTCACTTTAACCCCCTCTTCTTCCAAATATCTTCCCAAGGAAAGCACTTTATTTTATAGGCCATCATACACTTAATACCCAAAGATGCCACAAGTGCCTAATAAATATTTGATCGTCATGAAGAACAGGTACCTCCGTCTGTCACTCCCTTCAGGACCCAGAGCTTCACGAGGCCATTAGCTTAGCCATTTGCCTCACTGCAGAAAGGTGGTCGAACTGGGGTGGGAAAGGCGTTTGGAGTCTGCATTTTGCTGAGTGAAAAGACAAATGAGAAAGCAGTTCAGTTCTTCTTTGTCAAAACAATTCATAGAGGTCTCTTGTAGTGGTGGCTGTTGTTAGGTGCCATCAAGTTGGCTTCGACATAGCAACCCTCTATGCACCACAGAACGGCACCCTGCCCAGTCCTGTGCCATCCTCACCACTGTTCCCATGCCTGAGCCCATTGTTGCAGCCACCGTGTCAATCCTTCTCCTTCAGGGTCTTCCTCCTTTTTGCTGCCCCTCCACTTTACCCAGCATAACGTCCTTCTCCGGGGACTGGTCTCTCCTGGCAACACATACGTGAGATGAGGTCTCACCATCCTTGCCTCTAAGGAGCACTCTGGCTATACTTCTTCCAAGACAGATTTGATGGCTTTTTGTTTGTCTTGTAGTGGATGAGATTCCAAATTAAAAAACCAAATTCCGTAGTGGAGAATTTCTGCAAGGAGAGGATTAACTGCGTTAGGACTCCGATTGCAATGAGAAGAAACTGAGGTCCACAGCCTTGGAAGCTCATGCCACATTCCTATATTTAATGAGCTTTCCTCATTTTGTAAATGTATCCCTTTTTCTCAAGCCAGTTGCTACATTGTTAGATGCCAGGGATTTCCAAGCCTAGAGAGAGTGTCATTTTATTTCTGACCCTATCCTTCTGGTGGTGACTGTAGATTTATTAAGCTAAGAACCGAGATGCTCCTGTGTACTTAACATCGACAATATTGTGTTGAACATTACGTATTTATTTTGCTCCAGTAGACACTCCTCCCCCATGCTCTCTTCCTGAGAATGTCTGTGGTACAATCCTCTCTCCACTGGCCTCCCATTTCCTGGATATTCTTTATTGTCATCTTTGCTTCCTGCTCTGCCCTCTTCCAAGAACTTTGGTGTGTCCCAAGACTCGGGTTTTGTAATTATCTTAATCCACACAGTATTCTGAATAACAGTGAGAGTGTCAATGATCACTGGAGCAGTGATGACTCTGGAATCTTCCTTTCCACTGCAATGACTTTATTGGCACTCCAGATCAATTTCTCTGCCCTGGAAAAACCAACGGACTCAAACTCTTTACTTTTCTCCCATTTGGTTCTCTTGTATTAAATGACTAGGTTCATCTTTAATTTCGATGCTGCAGTTCAGTGAATGCCTTGCTAGGACTCTCTCCTAACTGTCATCTTTGTAATGTGATCAAACATCTCTTCTGTTGATGGGTCTTGATAGTAGAAACCAAAAACCAAACCAAGCCTGAGTCCATGCTAACTCATAGTGACCCCTTGTGGGTTTCAGAGGCTGTAACTGCTTAGGAGAGTAGAAAGTCCATTGTTTCTCCCAAGGAGCTGCTGGTGGTCTTGAACTGCTGACCGCAAGGATCGCAGCTTGACTGGTATTCAGTTGTGAGTAATTGCTTTTCTTGTTAAGTGCCACCGAATTGGTTTGGCCTCACAACAACCCTATATACAACAGAAATACTTCCTACCTGCTCTCTCCTCACCAATGTTAATGTGATGTTTTGAGCCCATTGTTACAGCTCCTGTGTTTATTTATCCCATGGAGGGTCTTCTACTTCTACTTCCTTGCTTTACCACTCATTATGTCCTTCTCCAGGAACTGAGCTCTCCTGATAATATGCCCAAGATATGTGAGACAACGTCTCACCATCCTTGCTTCTGCAGAACATTTTGGGTATACTTCTTCCAAGACAGATTTTCTAATCTTCTGGCAGTCCACAGAACTTTCCATATGTTCCCCCAACACCATAATTCAAATGCATCCATTCTTCTTTGATCTTCCCTATTAATTGGTCAACTTTCACATGCATGTGAGGAGATTGAAACGATCGTGGGTTGGGTCAGGTACACTTCGTCCTCCAAGTAGCACCCTGGCGCTTCAACTTTAAAGAGGTCTATTGCAACATATTTGCCCAATGCAATATGCCATTTGATCTCATGATCCCTATTTCCATGAGAAATGATTGTGGACAAAACCAAAATGAAATACTTGCCAATCTTAGTCTTTTCTCCATTTATCATGATGTGACCTATTGGTCCACTTGTGAGGACTTTGGTCTTTACATTGAGTTGTGGTCCATACTGAAGGCTGCAATCCCTGATCTTCATCAGCAAATGCTTCAAGTCCCCCTCACTTTCAACAAGCAAGATTGTGTCACCTGCATGTCTCAGGTTGATAATAAGCCTTCCTCTAATCCTGAAACCACATTCTTCTTCATATACTTCAACTGCTTGAATCATTTGCTCAGCATCCAGGTTGAATAAATATTTTGAAAGTGTACACCTCTGACGAACACCTTTCTTAATTTAAAGGACACCATGTTCTCTTGTTCTATTCAAATGGCTGCCTCTTGGTCCATATTCAGGTTCTGCCCAATGAGTTGTTATGGAATTCCTATTCTTCTCAGTGCTACAAATAGTTGGTTATGATCCACACAACTGACTTGTGTTTAATTGATTCTGCAAAGTCATACACCATCTTCATGGTCATTAGTTTGTTCCATTTCATTGTTGCACCTATTGTGTCAGTCCATCTCATTGAGGATTGTATTTACCTCTGCTTTATCAAGCATTATATCCTTCTTCATTGAAAGATCCCTCCTGATTATGTGTCCAAATTAAGCGGGTCAAAATCTTGGACCCTATTCTGCGATTCACAGACAAATTTTCAAAGTACCAGGCCTGTTTTCTTAGCCTATCTAGTCTGGAAGTTCAGTTGAAACCATTCCTCTATGGATGATCCTGCTGTTATTTGAAATATTTGTGACTATTTTACAGCATCGTAGTAGCATGCAAGGAACTACACTATGACAAATTGGCAGACAAGTGGTAGATTACTATAAATTTATATATGTATGGCAGTTAGGGATATATAATATACCATACTATATACATATGATAGGAATTCTGTCAACTAGACACTCCTGACTAGGGGTGGACTCAAATATGTCACCAGAGGTGACCTTTCTGCCTCTCGCCTGCTGCACTCTGCCTGCATCCACAGCTCCATACAGGCCGCCTGACCCTGAGAGCTCTTTCCATACCATGTTCCCACCGACCTTGGGGCCACACAATTCTGCAACCACAGACCTGTGACCTTCCTGCTTCCTACTTCACTTTTCTGTGTCACCAGCCTGCAGCTACGTGAGTCTGAAGAGGGATTTATGGCCAACATCAACATAGGAGTTGGATTGGGCAGGCTATATAATGACTTCTTGATATAAAGCTCTTTCGTACACATATATGAGTGTCGCTGGACTTGTTTCTCTATTCAACCTGGCCTAACACAATATATAATTTCATGTCAGGGAGTATTTGGTCACCAAATGGAGGCTGATGGTGCTTGAAAGATTCGTAAGTTTTATGAAGAAAAGGGTGTCATCAGCTAAGCAATGAGAATGATTTACAATTACCCTTTTCTACAACCACACACAGAATTATCTACAAGAATTCTACATTTTGTTGGCGCATTTGCCACTTTTTAACGTTGCACTTTTAGACTGGAAAATGTGCTCCCGTAATTATGGTTGAAGGTGATATTAACATAATTTGTAAGAAACTTACTGGAAATTTAAATGTTATGAGGTAAAAACATTCTTCTTATGTTTTGGAAAGTGAAATAGGCTTACTGGGAAATTCTTATCTGATATTAAAAGCTTGATTAGTAAGACACATTTACCACTTCCAAATACCACAAAAAAAAACGATATGGCAATGACAAAGCAAGATATTTAGTATAATAGGTTTCTGAGACTGTAACTTCCATATTTTATAGTTTCAGGAAATTCCCTAGAATTTCTTAATTATGAATAGTATTCCATTGTGAGTGTGTGTGTGTGCCAAAGTTTATGTATTCAGTCTTCTAATGGGCATTTAGGTTGTTCCTGTTTTTTTGGTATTGTGAATAGTGCTGCGATGAATGTGGGTGTGCACATATCTATTGGTGCTGTGGTTCTTATTTCTCTAGGACACATATAGTATTTATCGGACTAATTTTTGAAGGAAATGTCCTATCACTTTCCACAGCGATCACACCACTTCACAGTCCCACCAGCAATGTATTCCAATCTCTTCACACCCTATCCAGCATTTAATGGAATCTGCTTTTATTGAAGGCTGCTGTTAATGCTGGGGTAAAGTGAAATCTTATTGTTTTCAATTGCATCTCTCAAATGGTTAATGATTGCAATCATTTCTTCATATGTTTGTTAACTGTCTGAATATCTTCTTTGATGGACTGTCTGTTCCTATCCCCTGCTCATTTTTAATTGGATGTAATTTTTATTGTTGAGACATTAAATTTTCCCATAAATTTTAAAGATTAGCCCCTTGTCTAATATGTCATTACTATCCCCCCCCCCTCTAGTCTGTGGACTGTCTTTTTAATGTTGGTGAAATATTTTGATGCAAATATATTTAATTTTTACAAGGTCTCAGTCATCTAATTTGTCTTCTGCTGATTGTGAACTTTTCATTGTTTTTGATACTGCCCCTGTGGGATGTATTACACAAGCAAAAAAACCACTACCATGGAGCCAATTCTGATTCACAATGACGCTATAGGACAGGGTTGAACTGCCCCTGTGTGTTTCTGAGACTGTAACTCTTTACAGGAATAGAAAGCCTCATCTTTCCTCCTTGGAGTGCCTAATGATTTCAAACAACTGACCTTGAGGTTTAGCAGCTCAATGCATAATCCCTAGGGCCCCTAAATTTGCACCCCCACCAATGATGATCTTTATAATTCTAGGATTTGCATTTAGGTTTGTTTTTGTATATGGTGTGAGCTATGGGTTCATTTCATTCTTTTGCTCGGGTGTTTTGTTAACATAATTTGCTAAAGAGACTATCTCTTCCTCATTGGATATGGATGTTTTTGCCCTTTGTCAAAGATCAGCTGTCTGTCAGTAGTGAGATTTACTTCTGAGTTCTCAATGCTGTTCCCTCCATCTATGTGTTTATCACTGTACCAGTAGCAGACTCCCGAACCCTCACCCCACCCCCAGCCGCCCGTGACTGTCTGCCTCTTTAGTCATGCTTTGCTTATTTGGGGTCTATATAAATGGGGTCTTTCCATATAAAGTTGGTGATTGGTTTTCCATTTGTATAACAAATGAGATGGGAATCTTCATGGCGATGATGTGATATTTGCAGATCAGTGTGCATAGTACGGACATGATATTGGCTTCTTGGTGTCCTTTTCAGGGCTTTCTTTGTCAGCATCAAGAAATGGGGTCGCCGTTTGCATGTTGATCTTGCCCCTTGTCACATTCTGAGCTTACCACGTAGTTTCAATCATTTTCTTGCAGCGCCTTCGGGATTTTCTGCATAGAGGATTGCATCACCTGCAAATTGAGTCTTACTTTTTCCTTGCCAACTTGACTGCTTGGGTTTGCTTTTCTTGCCTTATACCTTTGGCTACGACTTCCAGGGTACTATTGAAGAGCGGTGGTGATAATGCGTCCCTGTACACAAAGGGAAAGCGTGCCATTTTCTCGACTCAGAGGGATGCTGATCATTTGTTTTGTATGTTTGCCCTTTATGATGCGGAGGAATTTCCCTTCTGTTTCGATGTTTTGAGTGTTTTCCATCAGAATTAGGTCTTGGATTTTATTAAATGCCTTCTATATATCATGTGGTCGCTATTATGACATGTTTTCCCCCTACTATTTTATTCAGTCATTTTGAGCAATCCTTATGTCTCTCGTATGACCCCCACTTGGTGAGAGTGGACTTTTTTATTACTGTGGTTGTGGGCTCTGTTGGCCAGGATATTGATCTGTACCTAACGGTTTTTGTGATGTCTGCCTAGTTGGGGTGTCAGTGTTGTGTTCATGTAAAATGATTATTGGAGTTTTTCCACCCTTTTCTGTCTTCTGGACTAGTTTCAGTACCACTGATGGCAGCTCTTCTCTGAACGCTAAATAGAATTCACTAGTTAAGCCATCTAGGCTCAGATTTTTTCTTTGATGAGAGTTTTAAAGGATGTCATCCATTTCTTCTTTTACGGTAGGTCTGTTTAGGTATTCTATGGCAGTCTATGTTAGTTTGGATAGGTAGTATGCTTCTAGAAACTTGTCCATTTTTTTTCTAGGTTTTTAGATTTGCTGGAGTAACTTCTTCAGGATTTTCTATTTTCATTCTTTCGATTTTAATGGGGTCTGTTGGGGCATTGCCCATTTCATTTCTTATTCATGTTTGAATAGATTTTCTCTCAAAATTTATTAAGTGAATTTAATTAGGCATAGCATCATTCTTAATAATTCTAAAAGAGTTCTTTGCTTTGACTAGATGTTGTTTGAAGATGGATTAATTGCTTTTAGAGGCTCCACATTATCCTAGATACTGTGCTTGTGTTCCAGAAACAAGCACAAATAAGACCACAGGGATGATTTCTTCTTTTTTGTTATTGCTGTGCTTTTTCCCTCCCCCCAAGTTTTAAAACGGTGAATTGGGTGAGATGTCAGGTCATCACTTTTTCATTCAACAAGTAAGACAACATGTCAAACCTCCCAGTGGCTTGCCCTGTTTTCTCTGCTCACATTTCCCCCCTTCTCCTTCCCTGCACTCAAGTTACTGCCTGTCTCTCTCTCATCTAGCCTATTGCTTCCCGTTTCCTCCCTTAACCTCCCACTCCTGATAATCATAAAAATCTGTTTCTCTTAGTATGAAATGTTCTTCTTGACTTTTAAAAATGACGGTAGTAGTGTTATGGTTAGGGACTATGTCAACTAGACCTTCCTGGGTAAGGATAGGGGAGGAGCCCAACCTATCAATTGGATTGCATCCTTGGTGCCATAAGCCTTTCTTTATGAGAGAGAGAGAGAGACTCTGAGCCAAGTCCAATCCACTTTGGCCCTTCACCGTCTGCTGGAGCTGGATCTTACAGGTGGTTCCTCCATCTCCTATCATAATGCCTGCCAATCCTAGGAGCTGTCGGCAGACTACCAACAGTGGATTCATTTGGCCGGCTCTCGGCTCCTGTATCCACCAGCCTGGGCCACCAGTGTGTCTCTGCTTTGTCATCCTCCTTCCTGTTCATCAGCCTCCACAAGTCCAACTGACTGGACTGGACTTACCTTTTTCTATAACCGTGTGAGCCATTATGCAATATAAATCCCTTTCTACGTACGAGAAGAGATTTATATCACTGGGTTTGTTTCTCTAGAGAACCCAGCCTAACTAACAGTCCCCTACAAAATTTTCTCTTTTGTGTTTACCAAACTTTACTCAGCAAAATGCCTTCCAAAGCCATCGATGTCATGAGGTGTTTCACGGTTTTGTCTACAGTGTTTCACATCATGATTCTTTAATGATAAGTAATATTCCATTGTGGGTATGGATGTTCACTGTGATCGTTAACTTTTATGTTAACTTCGGTGGGCCAGAATTATCCCATGATACAAAATAGCATAGCGTGATCAACTCTACGATGGGATCTTCTATGAAGCGTTCACAGAGTCGTGGAGAGAAAAGGCCTCCTTAGTCTGATCCCTGCATTGATACAATTGAGGGAGATTTCATTCAGAATATGACCTATTCTTAGTATACACAGAGAGTATGTGGAAGCTAGCTCACTTTTACTACTGGATTTTGATCCTGTATCTGGTTCTTCGAGTTACGATCCCAGGAGCCATCAGCAGACTGCTGACTTTGGATTTATTCGGTCCATCTCAAATTCATTCACTTTGGCATCCATCAGCCTGTGGTCTTCCTGCTTCATCTTCCCGCTCCTTGTTCATCAACCCCTGATGGTACATGAGCCAAGAAAAGCCTCCCACTTATGTGTGACCCACGGACTGGGACCAGACTGAACCTATCCACTTCTACACTCGTGCAGGACTTTTCTTGATAAAAATCTCTCTACATCAATAGAGAACCCAGGCTAACACATTCGCCAGTGAGCATTTAGGTTGTTTCCATCTTCTCGCTATTGCGAATAGTGCTGCAATGAGCAGGCGTGTGAACGTGTGTTCACGCTTTGTTCTTTATTTATGTAAGGGATATACCAGGTTACACTGTAAGGCAGATTTGGCAATGGAAAGAAAGAAGGCAAAGGTAGAAAACCGTTTCAAAGGTTTATTTCAGAGCTCCTGGGAGAGGTTCACGGGTCCCTAATTGGGGCCAGAGAAGTCACACTGCCCGGGAGGGAGGGGAGCATCCTGAGTTCCCAAGTGAGGTTCATGGGTTCCTAGCTGGGGGCCTGCGAAGTCTCGCTGTCCGGTATGGAGATGAGGAGTTTTATAGCCCTGGTCTAGGGGATGAGATCACTAGGGAATTTTCCACTGCAGCTTTTTTGTCTGCAGATCTGGGGCTAAGCAACAACACCGGGGCTGGACGGCCACTGAAGGGGAGGGGGAGGTCTAGCCCCGCGCAGGGTCCTTGAAGTGGTTTCACCAGCCCCGCGCATCTTTCCACTCGCCTGCCCTGCCAACTCCCACTTGTGCCTGACAAACACTATCACTGGCTCATAGGTATTTCTGTTCCCAATTGCTTTCCACAGTGGGTAGATTGGTTTGCACTCCCAGTAGCAGCGGGACAGCTTTGCACAGTGTTTGTTCCGTTGTACAGACGCACCAGCAGATTCCAATGTCTCCACACCCCCTCCAGCATTCGTTATTTTCTGACTTTTTGAATTTTGCTATCAATTTTGGAGTAAGATGGTATATCCCAGATATTTTGATTTGCATCTCTCAGATGGTTATAGATCATGCACATTTCTTCATGCGTGTTGGCTGCCCGGATGGCTTCTTTGGTAAACTGTTTGTCCATGTTTTCTGCCCATTTTATAACTGGGTAATCTATTTGTTCTTGATGAGGGATTGACGTTTTCTCTAGATTTTAGAGATTAGTCCCTGGTCCAATATATTAGTGCCAAAATTTCCCTCTCCTCTTCATACTGCGATTGAATCCGTCTAATGAATTTTATATTGTAGAAATTACAGAGTTCATTTGAGGTTTTACAGTTGCTTCCTTTTTATATTTTCAATTTCGTGACTAATATCTTCTATTCTCCCAAATATTGAGTATATTTTCCGTTACTTCCTCCAAAGAGTCTTTAAAAAGTTTGTGGGAAAATTCCATTGTCTTTAAATTCCATTTTCCATCAACTTCTTGAAAACCTTTGTAATTGTGGTGGCATAATGATTATGTGTTGAGCTACTAACCACAAGGCCAGGAGTTCAAAACCACCAGCTGCTTCCAAGGAGAAAGATGGGGCTTTCTACTCCCTTAAGTTAGTTGCAGTCTCTGAAACACAGGGGCAATTCTGCACTGTTCTATAGGGTTGTTATGAGTCAGAAACAACTTGATGGCAATTAGTTTGTTTTTGTAATACATAATAATATCATAATTACACTAGCTACTTTTCAACTCTTTATTTAATCATTCTAACATCTAAGTCATCTTGAAACTTGTCTTGGTAAATTCCTTCTTCCATGAAAGTAGATCATATTTTCCGTGTGTGTGTGTGTTTGTCAAATAATTTTTTACTTCAGCCTGTATACTGTAGATATCCTGTATACTGTAGATATGACATGGAGATTGTGGCTTCTATTATTTTCCTCCAGCAATGTTGATTTCTTTTAAAATTGGAATTACTTTGGCGGATCTCAGACTACTCTTGGATAATCAAATTTGATTTTGCCTGCAGTGAGTAACAGCTCCGGGCTCAGTCTAATTCCTTCAGCCTCGGATGAGCGCTCTGAGTTTTCGTCACACAGGGTGGTTTCAGGGATTAGCCAGAGATTCCAGGGGAATGCAGGCGGCTGCTTCTCTCGCTCTTTCCTTTGTGTTACCTCCATTCTCATTCTTCACAGTCACAGCTGACTTGAACTTTGACTTTGAGTTGTACATGCCAGAAACATGGCGCGTTTTACAGCAAACTTGCAACTATCCACGCTGCACAGATTTGGACCATGGATTAGTCTAAGAGCCATAGAAAGGGGGCAAACTTATACCGTGCCATTCTCGTCTTCCATGTGCTCACTCCTCTCTGCCACCTCGGATGTTAGACCTCCGAGTTTTGGTCACTCTCCAATGCCTTTAGTTGTTTGAAAATGATGTTTCTAGTATTTTACCATTGTTGCATGCAGGAGAACTGGTTTAATAAGAAGTGCTCAGTTGTTGCTAGAAGTGGCATTGTTAAACATTTAAGTACTAAATGTTTTAAAAAACTAAATGCCACATGACATGGTTAGCCAACCTTTGAAGTGTTCATTACAAGGTAAGTGTTTCACCCACTGAGTCTTGCAAACCTCCTCTGCAGAGGAAAGACACGGGCCTGTCTGTTCGGCAGCTGTAGAGACTGACAGCCTGGGAAATTCTGTGGTCTGGGGCCCGCAGGAGTTGCAATTGACTAAAGGGCAGTAGGTAGGTAAGCAATTGGTAAAAATAGTTTGAATTTTTTTTCTCTTCTTTTTTTTCACCCTTTTAAAAATCAATCCGGTTTTTCAAAGATTGGAAATATTTAATACCATACTTGTCAATCTTTAAAATCTAAAAATCATATAAGATTCTTCAATCGAAGCTAAATATCACATTGGAATGAAAAGTTATAAATATTAATGATGCAATAATACAAAATAAAACATTTTAAGTGAAAAGGCATTGTCAAACCGTCAAGAAATCCATTTTGAACTTTGTTCAAATACTAAAAGCAAAGTAAATAAGATCAGTAAAGTCTGATCTTATTTTTGTGATTTCACTTGTACTTGAATTAATTTCATCTAGATTGAAATGAAAACTTCCTAAAAGCACTCAACTTTATATTAAACCTTATCAACTTCTTAGATGTAGCCTGATAGCCAATCTTAATCCAACAGCAATTATTTTGTCCATTATCAAATGTAATTCTGAGTCACTTTGTAATAATGTACAGGCAATTGCCATACTCCC
This sequence comes from Echinops telfairi, assembly GCF_000313985.2. Classification (NCBI taxonomy): domain Eukaryota; kingdom Metazoa; phylum Chordata; class Mammalia; order Afrosoricida; family Tenrecidae; genus Echinops; species Echinops telfairi. Next base: position 112,202,664 of record NW_022111373.1, read on the forward strand.
AAAGTACTTTGTAGAGGATAATGCCAGGAAGAAATGTTTGTTCAAACTTAATATAAAACAACAAAGCTAAAAAGTAATAAGACAGAGCACCAGAGAAGCGGAAGAAATGTGTTCAATCAGTTTTATTAGATATTGTAGCAAAAATATTGATAGGAAAAATTTTTCTGAAAACTGTTGAAAAAATATATTTTAAAAAATATTTTAAAGATGATCGTGAAAATGTCTTGGAAAAGCAAGTTGTGTTAAGCCGTGTGCTCTAAAGAAGCAAAACCAATAATGCTTATATATGTATGTGTATATATAAAAGTTTGCATTATGAAATGGCTCACACAGGGAGTATCAAAGAAGATGGCTAGAAAACGCAGCATCAGAAAAAAAAAACAAAAACCAACCAAACTAGTTGGCATTCAGCCATTCCAGGGGAGACACTATAAGAGCAAGAACAAACGGTATTAAAGGAAGAAGTTGAATCTGCATGGAAAGCATGCATCAAAAACAGGGCTGTGGGCATGGATGAACCACCGAATGACATGTCGCAACAAGCTGATGGAGCACTGGAAGTGCTTACTCATCCATGAGGCAACTTTGAAGACAGCTGCTTGACCAATTGACTGGAAGAGATCCATATCTGTGCCCATTCCAAAGGAAGGTGACACAACAGAATGTTCAAATTATAGAACAATATCATTAATATCACATGCAAGTAAAGTGTTGCTTAAAATCATACAACAAGGGTTGAAGCAGTACATGGACAGTGAGCTGCCAGAGAAGGTCAGGCCAGATTCAGAAGAGGATGTGGGATGCAGGATAGCCTTGCTGATGTCCGATGGATCTTGGCTCAAAGCAGAGGATAGCAGAAAGATGTTGCTTTGCTTGTGTTATTGACTATGCCACGGCATTCCACTGTGTGGATTATGACAAACTGTGGATAACCTTGAGAAGAATGGGAATTCCAGAACAGTTCATTGTACCTGTACAATCTTCAACATGAATTCCAGCTCAGGGTAAAGAAGACCCAAATCCTCACAGCTGGATCAATAGGTAACATCATGATAAATGGAGAAAAGATTGAATTGTCAAGGAATGCATCTTGCTTGGGTCCACAACCAATGCCCGTGGAAGCAGCAGGCAAGGGATCAATAGAAGACTGGACAAACTATTCATGAGTTATCATTCAAAAGAAAGATTATATGGATGTGTTGCTATGGAAATTTATCTAAGATTTAAAATGCAGTTAAAAGAACAAGTCTTAGAAAT
>NW_022111373.1:112204020-112205502 GCF_000313985.2 Echinops telfairi
TCTTCCAGGAACTGGCTTCTTCTGATATAATTTGAGACCAAATCTGGTCATTTTTGCTTCGAAGGAGCAACGAACGCCTTTGTCATTGCCCTAACTCTATGCATTTGAGGCGATTGAAAAGATCGTGGTTTGGATCATGTGCACTCTAATCATCTAAGTGACAATTTTGCAGTAACACTTTAAAGAGATCTTTGGCATCAGATTTGCTCCCTCTGATGTCTGCTTCCATGAACATGAGCCCGCTATTGGCAACCTTGTAGAGAACAGAACTCTTTAGGAACTTGCTTCCACCTCTTTCCACAATGGTGCTGAAAGACAAGCCTAATGTCACATGCTTCACCGCCCCGCCCTTTCCCCCTCCTGATCTCCCAAACTACTGAGTCTGGCAAGGAACAGCCCTCTGGCTGAACAACCGCCAGGTACGGAAAACCAACCTCCCTTCCTGCCAGCGCCCCAACGCAGATATTAAAGGAGCCTGGCAAAATCCCCAAAGACATCTTCTGTGGACCCCCAGAAAGCACAGGAACACATTGGCAAAGCAATTGCCTAGAGCAACTCTAAAGTTCCAGTTGCTTCCTGGAAAGAATGCAAATTAAATGTATAAGCCACCTTGAATTACACAAGATTGAGCAAGTTGGGAAAATGTTACACAGGTAGGAAAGAACGAAGTACCCATAAGAGGCAACTTGATGTTTGTCAAGTGCCTATTGTTTGCTCTCCTGAGCTGGGAGAGTATAACTGGCCACACCTCCAACTCTGAGGCCCCACTGCAGACATTAGCCAAACCTAAGTGCAGGTCTTGGCAGCCAGACAGAGCTTTTATGTGTCTATAGTTGGGCTTGGGTGTGTATAGCTGTGTGCTGAGATACACCCATGACAAGAGGAAGGGACCGGAGTTTAGTTTCCACTCATCCTCACTCTGTTGGCAGGGCTCTCTGGGAGTACACCAGGCCGCACAGATGTGTCACAAGTCGGGAGTTGTGGTGATGCCAAAGGCACTGCACTGGGCTAATGCAAAAGCCTCAGGGCTGAAAGCTAGCCTTTGTTTAGCCCACAGAGTCCGGTGCAGGCTGCAGAAGACTGCGTGTTGAGCACAAATGGACTCTCACGCTCATGGCTCTCAGAGTGTGGTGTAGCTTTCTCCAGTGACCCCGCAAGCAAGGCAGAGGTACTTCACTGTGAAGCTGATGACACCGACATTTCCATGAAGGGGGAACAGTCCAAGCACTGGTTTATGTTGTCACATGCTGTCCCGAAGCTGTCGCTGTTTAAGGATATTGCCACAGTCATTTTTTGAACCATGAATAATTATTTAATAAACAAATACCAATAACAGTTGCTGTCAAGTCTGTCCTGATTAACGGTGTTAGTTCATGTCTCTATGTCATAGTTTGATCATTCTAATAATACTTAAAGCTTTTCATAATGCTATTGCATACGTAATACACCATAGTACAATGTAAGCATAACTTATGTGTCCTG
>NW_022111373.1:112206053-112208234 GCF_000313985.2 Echinops telfairi
ATTCTTCAATTTCCTTGAGTATGCAGATGATTTCAATCTTTGTCAGACATTGCTGCAATAATGCTGTGTCACAAGCAACCCCCCGACTTCAGTGGCTTGCACACGGGTTTTGTATTTTTGGTTTACAGCCCTGTGGGTCATACGGGACTGTTCTGCTTTGGGCTGCACATCCCTTGGGCTTGGCTTTAGACGCTGGACTGGGCTCAGATCTGTTCTAGGTGTCTTGCATTGTCCTTGACCAGCAATTCCCCAGAGCATGTTCGTCCCAGCAGATCAAGAAACCTAAGAGAAAAGCTAAATTACACATGAGCAGTCAATGTATCTGCTAGCTCTATGTCTCCTCAGATTCTGCTATGCAGATTAAAACACTCACCAAAGCCCAAGTCAATGTGGTAGGGATGTTTACTCTTCCAGGGGGAGATGGAGGGCAATTACATTCTCTTAAAAATTAATCAAATCTCTTAAAGCGTTCAACATAAACCTCAAACATGAGAAAGATCCTGTGTGTTTAAAAATCGCCTGGCAACCTAGATGTCTGCAAACTCAAAAACCAAACTCAAAAACCTCTAGTCCATGCCTACTCATAGTGGGACAGAGAAGAACTGCCCCTTTAATTTCTAAGACTCTGTTTACAGGAGTAGAAAGCCCCATCTTTCTCCCATGGAGTGGCTGGTGGATCTGAACTGCTGACCTTGCAGATCACAGCCCAATAAGTTGGGGATATATCATTTCCTAGCTTCTAAAAGAAGAAGATCCTTAATGAGATGGATTGATACTGTGGTTGCAGCAATGGGCATAAACATAGCAGCAATTGTAAGGATGGCACAGAGGTACAGAACTTGGCAGTATTTCCTTCTATTGTACATGAGGTCACTTGATGGCACCTAACAACAAGAGCCGCGTGTGGACACTCCAAAGAGGCTGCCTTGAGGCTTCGCTGAGCTGACCTACTGCTTTGATAAGCCAGCGCTTAAACAGAAGAGAAGGAGTTTAGGGAGGAGAATTCAAATGTGAAGACAGGATTAGCAGCAACTGATGTCTTTTGATTTTATGACAAAAGGGCATGTGATGTAGAAGCAAATGGTTAGCTTTTGCTTCCATTAAGTTAAATGATGTGGGGGTAGAGGATGCTGTCTTAGAATGGGAAACATCTGTTCTTTGGGGCCGTAAAGATACCCCTGGAGACCAGACTGGGGAGACCAGCTACGTAGACTTAGCTGACACCTTGCATGACATTAAAGACAATTGTGTCATTTGTTTTAGGCTGGGTTCTGTAGAGAAGCAGAAATGGTAATGCTTATACATTTACATAAAGAAAGATTTTAAAAAATAGTTGTATTGGCATTTAATTCATGTACTATTTAATTCAATGGTTTAAATATATTTAAAAGAGTGTACAATCATCACCACAGTCAATTTTAGAAAATTTCCTCATTCTTGTACCAATCATTATTAGTTACCCACTGCCCTCCCACTTCCTCTGCCATAATTCTAAGAAACTATTAATCTAATTACTTTTTAGGGATTATTTATCCAGGATTTCATGTAAAGAAAATCATACAAAAATAAATCTAACAATGGTAACAAACTACAGGAAAACCTCAATCCAACAGAGATCAGAAGATAATAGAAACTAGAATAACTTAAAAATGGTTCTAACACCCTCCTGACATGATCACTGACAAAATGGGTGCATAAGCAAATGTGGTGAAGAAAGCTGATGGTGCCTGGCTTTCAAAAGATATAGTATCTGGGGTCTTAAAGGCTTGAAGATAAACAAGCTGCCATCTAGCTGAGAAACAACAAAACCCACATGGAAGCGATGTCTCCAAAGTAAGTCTGCATGCTTTTTCCAAGAGGATAGACCTTCCGCTACTATCCTACCAGCTCCTGGCCATTCGTGTCCCTGTATATTCCGCTGCCAGAAGATCCTAGAGAAGAGGCACTCTTAGATCAAGACTGCGAACAAATTGTGGAGGCCCCTACAGGAAATGCAATGGTAACTGTGAAACCAGTCCGCGTTATTATGTCGTAGCTGGACACCCAGCCACTAGGACCAAGGAAAGTGATACGCCTTGTGATCATTGCATTATCTAAGACAAAACTGACCCTGTGGTTTATAACAAACACATCCATTTGAATCCATTGAAAGGGGTGTTTCCTGGGAAGTGTGACCTGTAA
>NW_022111373.1:112208620-112217723 GCF_000313985.2 Echinops telfairi
ATGTATGGATTGTGATAAGTGTTGTATGGGCCCCCAATAAAATGATTTTTTCAAAAATGACTCTAAAAGGAAAACAAATGGTAATACGTTAAATGTTAACCTAACTGTATTCGCCATAGTCCATTTTCCAATGTACTCTGCCTGAGGGCAAGATTATTCACATCTCTAGCCCACGGTCTGAGGGGCTTCAACGGAGGCATAATCTCCATTGAACTCTGCAAATGGAGTTTGGCCTTTCACTGTCATTCAAAGTCTTCTGTAAACCAGGTGCTCAGTGCAGTAACTTAGCTTAACATAAGGAACTCCATTCTGTTCCAAACTGCCTTGGACCCCTGCTGTCAGTTAGCCACCACGTCTCCTCTTCCCTCCTTTTCCTCTCCAAACAAGACCTTGGCACTTCTGAGACCTCTCCAAACTTGGCCTGCCCACTTAGCAAGAAATGTGCACTTTCTTGCAAGACCTTGTATTAGTATCTGAAGCTGTGCTATTCCTCCAATTCCATTACCCTGTGAACCTGATAAGAATGCAACTCCTGCAATAGCCCTCCTCTTGACCCAGCCCACTACTCTGAACCATAAAAATCATGGAATTTCTTTGTTCTGGATTGAGAAATTTCCAAGTGCTAGCCTACTCTTGGTCCAGCTGTTTAATAAAGGCTTTAATTATTAATGATTATTAATATAATTATTAATATAGTGGTTGATCTTACCCATTTACAACACTCAGAGTTTAAGCTCTAAAATGGTACCCTCCTCTGATATTGAATACTATTATTTACAGTCTTTGGATTACATGGGCTGGTGTGCTTCTTCTGTGGAGGCTTAGCTGACACCTTGCCTAGATGACTGCTTGTTTTGCTTAAACGACTGCTTGTTTTAAGACAAGCCTTTAAGACCCAAGACAGCTTTTCTTTCTTTTTTGTTTTTCCTGAGAGCTGACACCATCTGATTTAAAGAAAGAATTTATATCCAGAAAGTGGTTCACACAATTGTAGAAGTTGCTAAATTCAATCTGGTTCAAGTCTGTGGGTCAGATGTTAAATGACTCTGGCTGATGGACCAGGAAGCCTACAGGCTGGTGGAGGCAGAGGTGGATGGATGACTCCAAGGCTAACCAGCCAGGAATGAATGTAAGATTGGCAGGCAATGTGGGGATAGCTGGTAATTCCCAGGGTCAGCAAGCAATATGGCAGGCCATTGGCTCAAGTCGTAAAAACCGGAGGTTGTGGTGACGAACACAGGATCTACACCAGCAAAAAGAGGGCATGCCTTCCCACACAGCCTATTTGAGTAGGCCATACCTGAGAGGAAAATTCCCTTTCAATGCAACAGAGCAGTGACCTGGAAAAGGGGACTGCACTTCTCTCTAATTCTCTTACAAATTGCTTTGCGGCTCACGCCAGATACCATCATGGAGTTGCTTATGTCATATTAGATCACATCATGGGGGAGGCCTCAACTAGCAAACTGTTGAACTTAGCCAAGTTGATACAAAAGCAATGTCATCACAAAGCTATGTCTCATCACAGAGACATAGAGTTTTTCCTGTTTTGATGCTGCTATCCAGACTGCTGCAAAGATGACCCATGACTTATCCACAACAGGTAGGGGTGGATATTGTTTTTAATACTTCCAATCAGCAAAGAAAAGTAAGAAAGGTTAAAAAATATAGTGCATTGTCATCTGTAGAACAAGGACATCCCAGAGAGAATCTGAGCATCTAGGCGTGTGGATGGTGAAATGATTCCTTTAATTATGAAATGGAAAATTCACACTTAAAGCCATCAATGTTCTAGTCTTTAATTTCAGTTTTCTCTCTCACGTCTCTCTTGAACCTTCTAGTCTATGCAAACTACAAGAAACTAAAAGCCCATTAGAAAAAGAAAATAGAAATCTTGTTACAATGTTGACACATCCCACCATCCCCTTTGCCATTTAAAAAGATATAAGACAAACCTTTAAGACCCCAGACGTGATTTTATCTCATAGCCGGGCACCATCTAATTTCTTCACCACATTTTGCTATAGCATCCATATCTTCTGAGTTCCTTTCCTGAGGATCAATAGTGAGCAGGGCCATGATGTAAGAACTAATTGTTCTTAAGTTGGAGCTAATATTTTATGTAAGCACCCAAAATCCATTCATGGATCTATGTCTTTTGTGTTGTTGTTGCTTTGTTATTGGCCTTTGGCTCCCTTTCAAAACCTCCTTGTTAATTTATGGTAGAAAGTCTTATCGATCATCCCTCTGGGGTATAATGATCTTCTATTAATATTGTCTTTGATTAATCCCTGGTACTAATTTTTTAAATCCCTGTTGAGAGAGGGATATTGGGCCAATGTTGGCTAACTTCTTATCACAGTACCTGGATTATTTACTCGTACAGAATCAATCCCTTCATGGCTGCATGCTATTTACACAAACTATGGGGGTTAGTTATCAGGAAGATTTACAATAATAATAACTGAGAATGTCAGTCACAGGTTTGCTGTAATAATACATATCTTAATATAGTATATGGGGCATTGATGTAGCAAGACCATGTTTGTCTGACTACCAACAGTTCAACAATCTTGGTACAACTTTCTTCCACTTCTGCAGACACCATGTATTTTCCGACTTAAGTCCTCAGGTTACAGATGTGTCTGAGGTAGAGTCCAGTTCACCCAGTGGAGTTCCTGCATCAGATCTCACTGATGCAGCTCCTGGAGCATGCTGTGTGCCTTGAAGATTCAGATTCAGTGTCCCAGCATTCTCCGGCACCTGGCCTGGGTCCCCAGGATGCAACCAGAAGCCCCAGTCAATGTGGCCCATTACCAGACACACACCCCCGCCCCCCCCTGTCCTCCAAAGCATTTTCAGCCATGCTTCCCCTAAACTGACCGAAGGTCGGTCCTCCCTCTTTTCGTACCAGCAGACTTACATTTGTGTTCCCCCAAACATGCTTGCTGAACTGGACTAATCTATAAAAGAAAACCTCTTGAAAGTAAACATGTTACCATGAATATTAAAGATTTCTGCTTTGGAGACCCAGTAAGTCAGAATAGACGCTATAGCAGCGAACTTTTGTTTTAAATCACTAATGACTTTCTGCTTTTTAAAATATGCTTATTGGGCATCTGCATCTCTTTTTTTTGGTGAAGTGTCTATTCTAGTTCTTTGCCCATTTTTTAAAATTGAATTTTTAGCCTTTTTATTGTTGACTTGTAGCAATTCTTTATTTATTTGATAGATGAAACCTTTATCAGATATCTGGCTCCCAGATCTTTTCTCTTGTTCTGTAGATAGCTCTTGTTATAAAAATGTCTTGGATGGACAAGCATTTCTGCGTTCATTTTGATGAGGTCCATACATGGGAGTTTGAGCATTAAAAAAAAAAAAAAAGAGGAAGTTCAGAAATTCCCACCAACCTTCAAACAAATCTTTTGCTAAAGTAGATAATTTCTTCAAATAGCACGTTAAACTTTGGGAATAAGTTTTCTTTCTTTAGAAGAAAAATCTGTTTTAAAAACCATGTGGATTCTTTCTTACATATTTGATTTCACCTAAGTTGTTTTTACTTATTATCTCTTGAGCTGAGTCAGGAAAGCAATGTTTCAGAGGTGAGAGTAGTCTATCTCTCAGAAACTTCAGACTCCTGGAAGGTTTCACACACCAGGACTCACTGGGAGCTCCATGTCAGGGCATGCGAGTTGAAAACATATCTTAAAGGAATTTAAGGCACTACCTGCCAAGGGGGTATATATCCTTTTGAAACTCTGACCATGAAAACCACAATCTCTCCTACCATGAAAACCCCAGGGATGGAAGCCTTTATTATGTGGTTTGTTTTATATATATACATATATTATAAAACTTGGCATTTTTACTATTTCTAGTAGTAAAACTCAGCAGCATTAATTATAGTCACAATGCTGGGCAACATCACCATCATTGGTTTCCAAAATGCTTTCATCATCCAAACATAACCGCTGTACTTATTTAACGTGAACTCTCTGGATCAAATTTTATTTTCAAACAGTTTTTGATCCTGAAACATTCCAGACATTTCCATAACTAAAGAAAAATTGCATAAGGTAGTCTTTACCCAGCTTCGAACAATGATCCACTTGTTGCCAATCTTCTTGTTGATCATTTGCTTTTACAACAAATCCCTAGGTCTGTCCACTTTCCATCAGTCCACTGTTGATTTAGAAGCAAACTGGAGACCCCTTGTCATGCCATCGGTAAATATTTCAGTGTGCCTTTCTAAAAGACAAAATCAAAACCCAACTCACTGCCATCGAGGCGATTCTGACTCAAACGGTAGAGGACTGGCTAGCGCTGCCCCTGTGGGTTTCTGAGACGGAATTCTTTATGGGGGAAGAAAGTCTCCTCCTCTTTCTTCTGCTCTCAAATATAAGGATTCCTAAAAAACAAATCCAGGATGATTATTGGGGTCAGTGTTATGTACTAAACTAGCTTAATGTATGAATTGCTATTTAAGAGCTTCTTGAATTTCTTGGTGAGATTCCGTTTACAACCAGTTTCCAATAACCGTGACAGATCAGCTTCTCTGGGAATCAGAATGTCTAACCACAGAGGCAATAACCTGCAGAACTTGGCACCGAGCACACCACTTCAGCTGTTCGCTTTACTCAGAACCGTTCCATTCTATTTATTTAAAAAATTCAACACAAGTGGTTTCCTAATTGTGCTCAGCTGCCAGTTTATTAAATTCTTCCTGTTATGGCTCTTAGCTAACTTGCCAGGGAATGGTCTATCTTCACATTTTGAGCATTCTGATGCTCTTTGAACTTTAAAATCCCCTTCAAACAAACCTTCTTTTTCACTTGAATATTAAAATCCATATCCGCAGTGGTTTCATTAATGCTCTACCATTGCTTCTTTAGTGCATATCAAATGCTTACATTTCACGATATTTAGTAATGTTGTCATCAATATTTCTCATGTGGATTAATAAAAATCGATTGTCCATGTGTGTGTGTGTGTTTGTGTCTATACAGCAATGATAAATAAGAACTTGCATTTTAGCCCTAAGTATTGATGGATCTTGACTACTGGTTTGCAAAATCAAAATCATTATTAAAATTTCTATTGCCACATGATAGTTTTTTTATATGTAAATCATTTTATTGGAAGATCTTATAGCTCTTATAACAACCCAAACTTCAATTGTATCAAGCACATTTGTACATATGTTGCCATCATCATTTTCAAAACATTTCCTTCTACTTGAGCCCTGGGTATCAGCTCCTCTTTTTTCCCTCCCTCTCCCACATTCTCACCCTCATGACCCCTTGATAAATTATAAATTACTATTATTTTCATATCTTACACCCTCTGCTGTCTCCCTTCACCATCGTTTCTGTTGTGTTATATGTTGATCATTGCAATCGGTTCTCTGGTTCGTCCCCTTCTTCCCTCACCTCCCCCCTACCCTCATGGGATCCCTTCCCCCATTACTGTTCCTGAGGGAGTTATCTGTCCTGGATTCTGTGTGTCGAGAGCTCTTATTGGTACCAGTGTACATGCTCTGGTCTAGCTTGATTTGTAAGGTAGAACAGAAGTCATGATAGTGGGGGCCGGGAGGGGGGGGGATGGGACATTAAGGAACTAGAGGAACATTGTATGTTTCGTTGGTGCTATACTGCAACCTGGCTGGCTCATCCCTTCATTGTGACCTTTCTGTGAAGGGATGTCCAGTTGTCTTCAAATGGGCTTTGGGTCTCCACTCCAACCCCCCTTGTTCACATTGATCTGGTTGTTTATTTTCAGTCCTCTGATGCGGACACCTGATCCTGTCAACACCTGGTGAATTGGTTCATGCTGCAAGAGCTCTCAGCAATCATGAAGTTGAAAGTTCTCATTATGTAGAAATAAATGCATCCTCCTAGGGCTGCACTGTTGTTCTTTCCAGGCCTGGCCTGGCCATTCTAACACCGCACACATTCTAACGTCACACCTCTCTTATTCCCATTATGGCCAAATCCTACAAATGGATTTCCCCAAACTGAAGTTCAGGCCGTGATAAGCCAGTGTGCTATGGTGCCAGTGGGGGTGCTCGTCGCTCCATAGGTTGCCTATCTTGGAGATAGATCATTTCACCCCAAGTTGGGCTTTCCAAAAAATGACTCCCAAGCGCACAACGTTCTGATGCAGAACACGGAGGCTTTAATGCTCAGAAGGTCATATGAGTGTCCTCTAGACCCAGAAACAAACCAAACTCACTGCCGTTGAGTAATTCCCACTCAAAGAACTGCTGTGGAAGAGTAAAACTCCCCCCACCCCTGTGCACTCCTGAGGCTGCAACTCTTCCCAGGAGTAGAAAGTCTCATCTTTCTCTCAGGGAGCGACTGCAGGTTTCAACCTGCTGACCTTAGCAGCCCAATGTGTAATCCCACAGCAGGGATCCTCTGGAACAGGGAAGGGAAACTGAATTCCCGCCGTTTTCAGGGATGGAGAGGGAGTTGGTGAGTACTGGTGAGGCAGTTAGGTTTTTATACAGTCCCGCAACTTGTTTTAGAGTAAACCAGTCTTTTTAGAGTAATCCACAACTTGTTTTAGAGTAAAACAGTCTTTCCCAAAGTGGGTGATGTGATGCCCTGGCGGTGCTGAAGGACGCAAAGGCCTACAAAAGTGGAGACCTGACGTTATCCTGGATTATGGCGTACCGGTGCATACGTTTGTAATTGCTGAGTAATTTTTAAATTTTTTTCTGCAAAGAGGGCACTAGGAAAATAGGTTTGGGAACCTGTGGTTTAAACCTTCCAATCTGGCTTGTTCATTTGCTTTGCTCATTGAAATATATACCGTACTATTCATTAAGTTCCTGAAAGGAGATATTTCAGACTTGGCTTCTGTTTCTAAAGGAATAAATTGAATATACAATCTTGCTATTGTTAAAGTACAAAATAGTGGATGTAGCTAATACTTATGAGCAAATATTTATGCTATAAGGAAAAATGCAATTAATGTGTCTCTTCTTGCCATAGCCCCTATTATTAACACCAAACAACTTTTATCTGATCGGTTTGGGTAAGAAGTGGGCAGGGGGGTGGAGGGGGTGGAGGGGGCAGGTAAAATAGGCTGGTTGGGGTATATGTTACAGCTGTGAGTTTTTGTTGATGAACCAGCGCAGGAGAATGCATATGGAGCCAGCTAGACCAGCAACGGAGGTGAGAGTGGTTTCCTTGTATAACTGAGCTAGGCTAAAGCTCAGAAGGAGAAACGGCTAAGAGCCAGACCTTTCTCTCTCTCTTTCTTTTTTTTATTAAAAGATCATTTTATTGGGGGTTCTTACAACTCTTATAACAATCAATTGTATCAAGCATATTTGTACATATGTTGCCATCATTCTTTTCTAGACATTTACTCTCTATTGAGCCCTTGGTATCAGCTCCTCATTTGCCCCCCTCATGACCCCTTGATAAATTATAATTATTATTATTTTCATATCTTACACTGACTGCTATCTCACATCCCCCATGGTTCCTGTTGTTCAATCCCCTGGAAGGGTGTGTGTGTGTGATTATGTGTCGACCATTGTGTTCAGTTCCCCCTTCCTCTTCTCTCCCCACCTTCCCCCTACCCTTCTGGTTTTGTTATTCCCATTCCTGTTCCTGGATTCCATGTGTCATGAGCTCTGATCTCTTATCTGTACATGTGCACATGATCCTGTCTAACCTGAAGTGAAAGGCGGGCTAGGGTCATGATAGTGAGGGATGGTGGGGGGAGACGGTGAGGAAGTCTCAAGGAACCAGAGGACGATTGTGCGTTTCATCAGTGCTTTGCTGTGCCCTGGGTGACTCATCCCTTCTCTGTGACCCCTCTGTGAGAGGATGTCCTATTGTCTACAGATGGGCTTTGGGTCTCTGCTCTGACCCACCTCATTCTCAACAATATGGATTTATAGAGTGCCTTGAGTAAGATTGACATTTTTACTATATTGAGTCTTCTGATCCATAAGCATGGGATATTCTTCCATTTGTTGAGGTCGCTTTTGGATTCCTGTAGTAGGGTTCTGTAGTTTTCCTTGTATAACTCTTTTCTGGTTGTTGTTAGATATATCCCTATTGGCTATTGTGAAGGGTACTGCCTTCTTAATCTCCTCTTTCATGGTCTTGTCTGATGTATATAGCAAACCTATTGACTTCCGTTTCTTGATCTTATATCCTGTCACCCTTCTGTATTCCTCTATCGCTTCCAGTACTGTTGCGGACCTTTTGAGATTTCAATGTATAGAATCATGTTATCTGAAAATAGTGCAGTTTCACCTCCTCTACTACCTCTTGGATACCCTTAATGTCCTTCCACTATCATATGTTGTTAGCTAGGACCTCCAGTACGATGTTGAATAGAAGTGGGGGCAAGGGAAATCCTTGTCTGGTCCCCTTTTCCAGTGGGATTGTTTTCATCTTTTCTCCATTGACTATGATGTTGGCTGTTGGCTTTACATAGATAGTTTGTATTAACTTGAGGAATTTTCCTTCCATTCCTATCTTCATGAGTGTCTTAATTAAGAATGGGTGTTGGATGTTTTGAAATGCTTTTGCTGCGTCTATAGATATTATGTGATTCTTAGACTTTTTCTTATCAAGGTCTAATATTGATGGATTTTTGGATGTTAAACCATCCCTGCACCCTTAGGATGAATCTCACTTGATCATGGTGGATGATATGTTTAATATACTTTTGTATTCTATTGTCCAATATTTTGTTAAGGATTTTTGCATCTATATTCATTAGATATATCAGTCTGAAGTTCTCTATTCCTGTGGGATCCTTGCCCTGTTTGGGTATCAAAGTTATACTGGCTTCGTAGAATGAGTTTGGGAGTTTGCCATCCTTTTCTACGCTCTGGAATAATGTGTGGAGAATCGGTGTCAGCTCTTCCCTGAATGCTTGGTAGAATTCTCCTGTGAAGCCATCTGGTCCGGAAGCTTTTTTTGGTTGGTAATTTCTTGATACCCATATCTATTTCTTCCTCTGCTATGGTTTTGTTGAGGTTCTTGACCTCTATCTGGGATAAGTTACTGAGGGATTATTTTTCCAAGTACTTGTCCATGTCTTCCATGTTGTTGAGTTAATTAGAATACAGACT
>NW_022111373.1:112220768-112225687 GCF_000313985.2 Echinops telfairi
GGGGGGCGCTTCGTTCTTGCCTTCCTTTCCCTCTGAGGTCATGTTGTCTTGGTAATTGCTATTGGCCCATTGACTTCTGGGTGGAGTTGGGCTATATGATGGTTTCCTGCTTGTGCTTGATGGATGTTTGTCTGCTGACCATAGTGAGTCAGCAAGGATTTTCCACATGGTTGCATGTCTTATGGTGTATTCTTTGAATTTTTCCTTGTCCTGGAAGACTTTTAGCTCACGATCTATCTTAATAGATAATTTGGCAGGGTAGAGGATTTCCAGGCAGACTTTTTTTCTTTCAGCTCTCCGAAGATGTTACTCCACTCTCCTCTTTTTCATGGTATCTGCTTATAGGTCTGAGCTTATTCTTACCTGAGCACCGTTGTATGTGACTGCCTTTTTTTTCTCTTGCTGCTCTTAAAATTCTCTCTTTTTCCTTAAAGTTGGATAATTTAACTATTATATGCCTGGGTGGTTCTTCCTAGGGGTTTAGTCTAATTGGTGTCTTCTTTGCTTCCTGTATGAGTGCTTGATTCTCATTCATTAACGTGGGGAAGTTTACTTCCAGAAATTCCCTCATTAATTTAGCTGTTGAATTCTTCACTGTGTCTTGTTCTGGTAGACCGATTATTCAAACATTGTTCCTATTCATAGAACCTATCATTGATCTCAGGTTTTCTTCTACCTCTTTGATTATCTTGTTTGACTGTCTTTCCTATGCGTTGAAGTCTGCCTGATTGTTCTTGAGATCACTGGTACAATTATCTGCCTCTTCTAGCTTGTTTGTGAGATCTGTGATCTTGTGTTTTGCTTCTGTTACCTCATCCATTAACTCTTATATTTTCCTTTGGTGCACGGATTTCATCCTTCTATTGTGAGCTTCATTTCCTCTATCATTTCATCCTTATTCTGCATTGCTTCCCTCTTCTTTATTACTCCAAGCAGCCTTCTAAATACCCTGTTTCCCCCAAAATGAGACAGTGTCTTATATTAATTTTTGCTCCCAAAGATGTGCTAGGTCTTATTTTCAGGGGATGTCTTATTTTTCCATGAAGAAGAATACGGTACACATTTATTGTTTATTGTTTTATTAAAAGAGACCTCGCACTTCCTGTCTGCTTCGGCTGCACTGTGGCCAGCAGTGAGCTGCACAGTGGCACGCGCCACTATGGTTCAGAGTCCAGAGCCACGGTAGCTTCAGGGGCCCTTATTTTGAGGGAGGTCTTATTTTCGGGGGGATGCCTTATATTTCAGCGAGAGGCAAAACTGTATGTAGGTCTTATTTTCGGGGGATGTCTTACATTTGGGGAAACAGGGTATTTATTTTTTGTGGCAGATACACATCTGATTCTTCTATAAGCATGGTTAGCCCTGCTGTTGTGTTTTGTCTTTCTTGTTGAGGGTGTTGCATTATTCTGCTATTTGCATGTCGTTTTGGAAGAATTAGGTGCCATGCTTCTGGGAAACCAAGGGGCCCTGAGCTTTTTCTCTGTGTGTCTGTTAAGAGTGTTTTAGAGGGCTGCCTGTGGCCTACTGTGGTGGTGGGTTGGACTGCTATGTAGCCAGCGTGCCATGGCAACTCAGTTGCCGATGCTTGTTGGGGACCTCAGAGATTGAGGTGAGGTTGGTGATTGTAGGTATGCCCCTGGGCCGAGTTGGGGTAGGGCTACAGCTTGGCTGCAGATCTGGTCTGGGCTCTCAGGCCATGACTTTCAGCCTTTCAAAGAGTGGTAGGGCCTGCTGGCCTTTCCCGTTTTATTATGTTAAAAACCCTAGGCTGTGCTCTGGAGTTTAGCTCTAGCTACCATGTTATGTTAATGGATGCTAACTCTGGCTACAGAGTTTTGCAGCCTTACATTCAGAGTTACACAAAGGACCACATCCTGGAATTGAAAGCGTTTTTACGAAGAAAAAATATTTCCCCCTTTTTATAATAGGCTTGTGGGGTGCCCTGGTGTCGGGGCTGTGCTGCACTGTCCCCCAAGGGAAGTGGAGCCAGCTTAGCAGTGAGGGTTTGGGGCTGACTGGATCTGAATTCACCCCTGACTGCCTTCCTGTGTCTCTCCAAGCTCTATCCAGTTGTGCTGTGTGGAACTGCATTCTGTCACAGGTAAATATCCCAGTGGCTCTTCAATTGCTGCAAATTATTGTCTAATTATCTATCATTTCCCATGCTAGCAGGTGTAGTGCTGGGGAAAGGTGGGAAGGGGGTGACTGTTATAGTCACTCCCTTCCTTGCTGGTGAGGGGAGTTGCAAAGCCCTCGATTGCAGGTGCAGGGCAGCTAACAGCACAGGGAACTCTGGTATGAGGTCTTGTGGCTAGCTCTCAGAGGCTCTCAGTGAGTTTGGGATTATGACCACTTTTAAATAGAAGTCTGGGGAAATTAATGCTCGCTGCTGGACTCGGGCACAGGAAAGGGTGGCAGATGCTGTCCTTCTAGACCTGGTGAGAGGATAGCAGAACCTTCAGGCAGACACAGTGTACTTAGAACATTTTAGATCATTCTCGAATCGCTTCATGGGTGAAAATCAATGGGGGATGTCTGAACCAGACACTCATGCACTAAGTCTATTTTTAGCACCCAGCTTCCCAGAATTGGCCTCCTTACTTCTTCCTTTTCTATTCTGGCCACAGGAGCACCGGGCGGGTGATTCTACCTGGATGCCATCTTGACTCTGCCCAGTCCTTTTTTCTTCGTGGAAAATTTAAACTTTGTTACACAGATATTGCCCCCGAAACTGAGAATGAGTACCATCTTGTTCACTCTTGAGACTACATTCCCCAGAATCTCTTGTACCTTCAAGCCCTGCAGGAGCCCTTGAAGTCCCGCTTTACACATGTGCTTTGTCATATAGCTCACCTCACTGTCTTTCAGGTGATGGTCTCCCTCACTTAGGAGCATCTCATAAAAGTCCTCAGTGCTGTCTCTATCTGTGACCAGAGCAATTATTTCTCGTGGTAAAGATGAGAACTGAAGAAGTTTATTCCTGTAACAGGGTTCATTGTAGTGGCCATCCTGATGGGTGTAAAATGAGCCATCTCAGATGCAGGAAGGGGGCATCTCACTACCAGAGATGAAGAGAGAAGAGGCATTAGAGGAACACAGTATTTGGACCCTGAGATTCATGTACATTGGACCTTCTTGATCCATCAGTCACCTTTGACACCCAAGGTGTCATGGAGGAGCAGCAACAGCAGAACCGGCAGCTAGAGCTTGAGACAGAGCAGTGGATCCTCCAGCCCACAGAACAAGTAAAGCGGAGTGCTTTGGGGTAGGGGGCTGTCTCATGGGGTGGAGAGCCTCTGGGCACTTAGTTGGGGGAGCTGGGTAGGCTGACCCATGGGGCTGTAGCTGAGTGCCTTCGAATTGAGGCTTATGGTGGAATGGCATCTCTTTGGGCACTTACTGACAGTTTTAAAATAACTTTCTAACAGGGACAGAACAAGGCAAAGACCAGACCAGAGAGACTAAGGGCCAGAGAGAGGCCTGCCTGTGGGTGCAGCAGGGAAGAAACTGCCTTGACTGAAGACCATACACTGAGCATTTCTCTTTGGAAGATGTCAGATGTGACCCTCACATCATTTAACTCACATACATACAAGAGGGTTTCAAAGAGTTTTTGGAAAAATTGAATTAAAAAGTAATGGGATTTTTCCATGAACTTTTGAAGTCCACTCATAAATCAACAGGCTCTGGAAATGTGTAGGGTACTAGAAACAGTAGAGTTTTCCAAGATCAGTCCTTGTGCTGTGGCCCTAATTTTCCCCAAACCTATGTTTTATTATGTCTCAATATTTTTTAAGTGGTTAGAAAACTTAAATGCTTTAGCTTTGTCCCGAGTGATAATATCTGAGGATTAAATAATCATATATACAATATAACTAATAAATAAATCATAACTAATTGACTCTACAAGATAGGTAGTTAATTAATTATATATACAGTATAGTTAATTAACTAATCATATTGTGGATACATAGGTGCCCTGGTTGTAGATCTGGTTATGCTTTGGACTGCTAACCCCAAGGTAAGCAGTTTGAACCCACCATCCACACTAAGGGAGAAAGATGAGGCTTCATACTCTTGCAAAGCGTTATAGTCTAGAATCCACAGGGGAAGTTTTACCCTGTCCTATAGGATCACTATGAGCTGGAATTGACTTGATAGTAGTGAGGTTTTAGAGTTTACTTAACACATTAACATGAACACATAGTTATTAAAACAAAACAAAAATATTCATTTGTTCTTTCTCTTGGACAATTAACTCCAGGTCATAGATAAGTCTGAATAAGAGAAGCATCTATGGTTGGGTTGTCATTGAGGGGAGAACTCATGGTTCAGAGTGGGGTATCAGCGTCCTAGCAGGATGAAGAAGGTATTTCTGTATGGGGATGCTGTACAAAGGCAGATCCAGGGGTGAGGATGGCATGCACACAAAGGGCTGTCTGACTGGAGGTATGTGAGCATGAGCAGGGCGCAATAGTGTTCTTACTAAGGGCTGGCCTGGCATGGCGCATGGACATCATTGGAGAATGAGTTGGAAGTTGTGCTAAGGTACTGACTTATGTGGAGAGACAAACTCTAGTCCAGATGAAGGCATTGCTCATGTGGCATTGCTCATGTGCTCATCGCTTTGGCCTGGTCAGCATGACCAGTAAAGAAGTGACTCAATGCCAAGTGAAGAAGGAAGTCCCATGCTGTGGGGGAAATGAAAAGGGAAATAATAAGGATATTAGGGTCTGAGCAGGGTTCATTTAAATACCATTTTCCATTAAATCAAACTAGGACTCTTTGAAGAAATTACTAATTCCATGTCAGTGCAAGGTAAGCCTGAGACATCTTGTACCAGAAAGTTAGGAAGTACTTAAGAATAATACAGACAAAAGGAAATAGAGGAAAGAATTAAGAGGCAAAAGGTATTTACA
>NW_022111373.1:112226313-112227715 GCF_000313985.2 Echinops telfairi
CCACCACTATCATGATCTTCTACCTTACAAAGCTGGCCTAGACCAGAACATGTACACAGCTACAGATAAGAACCCATAACACAGGAATCCAGGACACATTAAGCCCTCAGGACCAGTAAGCTCTTTTAGCCAAAGTCTCTAACTCCCACCAAATGACCTTCCCCCACCTTCATGAGTCTGGTAAAAGGTGGGGGAAGGTACTGATAGGGTTCACCAGTGAGTAATTTTGAACAGGATTCCCTGGTGTGTCATCCTGCTGTGTATAAAATGAACCCTCTGAGAAGTTCCTTTGGGCACTTAACTCAGGGAGCTGGGTGCAGAGAACCTGAGCCGAATGTCTTTGGGCTGAGTTTTCCAGTGGAGTGGCAAACCCTGTGGGCATTTACTTGACTGCCACAGAATCACTGTTGACTCATAGTGATCCCATAGGGCAGGGTAGAACTGCCCCTGAGCTTCTGAGACTGTAACTCTTGAGGGGAGTAGACCAAATAATCGGACTATTATTCAAATTTACACACCAACCATGAATGCCAAAGATGAAGGAACTGAAGACGTGGATCAAATATGCAATCAAGATGCACTGATAATTACTCATGATTCTTGAGAGGAGTAGAAATCCCCATATTTCTCCCAAGAAAAACTGGTGGTTTCAAACTTCTGACCTTGTGGTTAGCAGCCCAAGGAGCAACCACTCTGCCACCAGGGCATTTATTAGCAACCTGAAACATGCCCTGCTAAACACTACCCTGGGCGTTTTTCACTGGCATGACAACTTTAAATTTCCTTAACAAACCCTTTAATCATGAATTTTGTGAGCTTCAATATAGATGTTGCAATGGGTATTAGAATGCACTCGAGGTAAAAATAGAGAACACTAATTAAGACCTTATACAACTCTTCTTCTTCTTAGTGGCACTGGTAGTGCTGTCAGGTAAATATTGGCTTGCTAACCACAAGGTTGGAAGTTCAAACCCACCCAGGCACACTATGGGAAAAAATGAGGCCGTGCACTCCCATAAATTTGTAATGTTTCACAGAGTCTAGGAAACCCTACATAGAGTTGCTATGAGTCAAAATCGATTCTATGGCAGTGGGTTTGGGTCTGGGTTTGATCCTTTTTCTCTGTTTCCCACGTTTTCATTCCAATTATGAGTAATTATCAGTGCATCTTGATTGCATATTTGATCAAAGTCTTCAGTTCCTTCATCTTTGGCAGGCTGGTTGGTGCATAAATTTGAATAATAGTCCTATTACTTGGTCTTTCATGTAAGCAAATGAATAGTATCATATCAAGTATTGTACCTCAGGATTGATCTTGAAATGTTCTTTTTAACAATCTTCCTTGCTGAGAGAGAAGAGGACCTGAACATATACTGACGAAGATCAAAGCAAACAGCTGGTG
>NW_022111373.1:112229108-112231344 GCF_000313985.2 Echinops telfairi
ACTGAGTGGGACAAAAACCAGGTCTGGCTATGCAGCTCTGATGGAACACTATATGCACGTGGAGACAAACAAATAAGCTCTACTTCAGCTCGAACGAGGGGAAGGGGAGTGGGTGAGATGTGTGTTGGAAGGACAGGGGTAGGGGGAAGGGTTTGAGGGAGTGTGGATATCAAGAACTAAATCTAAAAGCTGTTGTGAGCATCAGAATTCACTGGCAAATAGTTTTGTTTGTCTTTAAATAAAAAGGCTGAATTTGGGGGGAAAGTCTAGAAGCCTCAGTATAGATGGAGGAGATTGCGGATCCTAAGAGAATAGAGGGGTGGTTTTCAGGAGAGGCCAGAATCTAGACTGGGCTTCAGGTGGGCTAGAGCACATGGCTTCAACCCAAACGGACTCCACATGGAGCAGCCAAATAACAGGCACCTGTTGATTGCCAGTTTAAATAGGAGACAGGGATGGCAGTGGCTATCAGTCAAGAGCCTATCATTCTCAGTGTATCTGTATTCTCCCTGTACCTGATATGTTTGCTGGGTTGTCATCACATTGTAACTGTCTGACCCAGACATTTATCGCCTACTGCAGAGTCTGAGGTAAGCAAGCAAGAGAGAGATGGTGATCTTCTGATTTTAAGGGGAGCCTCGAAAAGAACACTATACACACGTCTACACCCTTGGAAGTGAACAGAGTGAATAAGAAGAGCCTTGAGATTCTGCAAACCCTGCGGAATTTTATCACAAAGAAGGAAATATAATTCACTTCATGAGGAAGGCTCCAGGGACTGATGGTGACCAAGTCTGCTTCTGCAGGTCTGAGAATCCTATGGGAATGGCCTCTACATGTACTAAACATTTCCCCCTTCTCAAAAGGTCAAAAAGTCACCCTACTAAACCCTACTAAACTCTCAAAAAGTCACCCTACTAAACCCATGGTCATCGAGTCAATGCACACTCACAGAAGCCCTGGGTGGGGTTGCCGAGACGGGGACTCTTGAGCAGAGTGCATAGCCCCTCTTTCACCTGCGGCATGGCTAGTGAGTTTGAACCACAGACTTTGGTGTTAGCAGCCCAACATTTGTGCCAAGAGCCCTTAGTTAGGTGTAGAAGAACATTCAAACACTATGTACGTTTCAGGTTCAAATAAATGACAGCCACTATAATGTCTTGAAAATTTAGAAGAGGGTTTATTCAGCTACAGCTGGGCTGCGAGGAAGCCAAAAGCCCTTCCCAAGGCTGCAGCCCCGAGTGCAATTATCAGTGAGTTTATAAAGACAAAAACCACAAAATAATCTGGCTCATTCATCAGGGCCTTTTCTAGGAAGCATGCGGGGGTGACAGAAGCTAAAATAGCCAAATTGATGTCAACATTCTTTAGATCAAAGCTGGGGACATCGGTTGCAAGAACCATAGTAGCAGGATTGATTATAACATCCTGGTTACAACATCAAAAAGGAACAATCTTAAAGAGTAACAGGATTAATGACAATGTTCTTTTTCCAGGTACACACGAGTACATCCTGAAATCAATCAATCTGTCTAGTGGGGTTTTCCGAGATGGGAGGGAGAAAGAGGCAGGTCATTCAGCAGTCAACAAAATGGTGGTACAGTGGCTAGTCTGCCTCATGGATAGGGTTATAGGAGCAAGTGTCACTCCTCAAAGTAAAGAAAACCCCACTTGTCACAACTGGCCTGGTAGACACCATCATGATGCATTGAGAAAAGATTGGTGTCACGGATTTCATTTTTCTTGGATCTTCAATCAATGCCCATGGAAGCAACAGTCCTAAGATAGATCTAAGCAACAGATCTAAGATAGGAAACGGCCGTTTGCATGGGGCAAATTCGCTGCACAAGACCTCTTTAAAGGGTAAAGAGCCAAGCTGTCACTTTGAGGACTAAGGATTGCTGGATCTAAGCCATGGTTGTGAAAGCTGAAAATGATGGCTGTGGGTGTGGATAATGCGCCCAAGACAAGTGTACTCATAAGATAACTTGTCTGCAGCCAGGTACTGATCACAGACATGTTGGAGCATGTTTTGTTGGGAATAAATATAAGCATGTATGAACTAGAATGCTAGTAGCAATTGCTTTTGACTTAGCCTCATCTGTACAAGTTCCACGTGAGCACAAGTAAGGGTACTATAATTCCCATTCTTCACAATGTTACCCACAATTTCTGTTATGATCCGCAGAGTTGAATGCCTTTGCATAGTCAAGAAAACACAGGAAAAGATCCTTCT
>NW_022111373.1:112233065-112243695 GCF_000313985.2 Echinops telfairi
TAGCCTTCTCTGATTCTAACGACATTGCAATAACTAGTAATCCTCAACACATCTTGATGGCGTGGCAGACGTTGGTAAAAATACTTCAACTTCTTCCACTTTGGTATTGGTGGTTGGTGCATACATTTGAAACATAAGAACTGGATTTTCCATTATTCTACCATGGACAGCATTGTGCTTCGCGGTAGATCTTCAGATGGTCTTTTTGACAATGAAAGCAATTCCTCCTCAGTTTGCTATTTTTGTCACTGTAAAGCTGCACGTTTGTCTAATTCAAAATGGGCAAAACATCCATTTCATCTCGCTGCAGCCTAAGATATTGATCTTTATGCTTTCCATTTCACTTTGATGATTTCTACATTGTCCAAATTTCATGCTTTGCACATTCCACATTCTGATGATTCATGGATGTTTGCAGCTGTTTCTCATGTTAAGAAGAGCCATTAGGTACATCTCTCATTAAACACGAATACATGTGTTTCTCGAGATTAAGAGAAAAATTCATATAAATCTAATTTCCCAGAAATGTGAGTGAGATGGAAATCCCCTGTTCTGGTTCTGGACAAAAAAAAAAAAAGAGAGAAAACTCAAACAAACCCAAAGCCAAACACCTCCCTGCTCTAAATTCCCTAATTACCAAGTGGTGTTGGTAGGTGGCGCTGCAGGCTAATACCCGGTTTTCTTCCATGGATACCTGGTTTCTTTGGGAGGATAGATCTGAATAGAGAAATGAATCTTTCCACTTCCACAGGCCTCTTCAAGACAGTTAAAACAGCCGTTTGATGGACAGACGAGGGGAGGTCCACTCTCCAAGTTTCTAGGCTCTGTTAATTTAAGAACTGTTTTATTTTTCCACTTTGTTGATTAATCACCAGCAATGAAGGGTGTTAGGCAGTTCTTGTTGGCTATGTGTCTGGTTGCTCTTGAGGAAATTTCTGGAGTATTTAAAATCTGAAGTGCTGTGTTCCTCCTTGTCTGAGGCTCCTCAGTGTTGTTTAAGAATATTGGGAGGAAGGCCCAAGTGCATCTTAACGGGGACAAGAGGAATGGAAACTCAGGGAGGTGCATTGACTCCCTCTGACTTTCTGGCATGAGGCCCCAGGGAGGAAAAAGTCCCAGTCTATGCCAGACTCTGGGGAACAGGGGACATCCGATGCCCTCCCCGCACTGTGCCGGCTTACCAGAGTAGCCAGAGGTGAGTTCAGGCACGAGGTGGGGTGCTACAAGGTTGTAGGGTGAGGGTAAGTGGCATAGTCAGAGAAACCGTGGGTGCAGGACACCAAGGCAACCACTAATTTGTGAAACAAAGAAAACCCCTTTTCTGCCACTCCACTGGAGGCCTGAGCACCCAGATTACTGACACCATTACTTTGAGGCATTAGCGAGTCCTTGCCTTCAAAATACAAATTTGATGTGTGCGTGTGTGTTTATGCATGTGTATGATTTGAAGTTCTGACCCACATTGTTTTCTCTCACGCTAGCCAAGCTCCAAACTCACGTCCATCGAGTCGATTCCAACTCACAGTGACCCTACAGGACAGAGTAGAACTGCCCCTGTGGGTTTCCGAGACTGTATCTCTTACAAGAGCTGGAAGCCTCCTCTTTTTCTGGCCTTATTCTATCATGCCCTTTGACTATGGCCCTGATTTGGATAGTTGGTAACGAGAGCCAGGCACCAGCTAGTTCTTCTGGTCTTAGGAGAGCTAGACAAGGTCATGGTTCAAGTAGCAGTTTGTCCTGTGGACTAGTTTCTTCTTCATTCATTTCTCGTTTGTTCTGGATGAGTGGAGACCAAGAGTTGTATCTTAGATGACCGCCTGCAAGCTATTAAGAGTCTAGACACTACTCTCTAGACTAGAATGTAGAATACAACTCGATGAACTATATAATACCAATTATCCGGGGTGTGTCCCATGATGGAAAAGCATGAACAGGAAATGGAGGGAGAAGTCAGTGCAAAATGGCACTGCTCACAGAGAACACCCAGGGGGAGGGGGCGGAGGTGGCTCTCATGGACAGGGGTGCGGTGGGCGAGCTGCAGGGGAGAAACTTAGTGGTATCTTTGCTTTCTCTCCAAATGCAGCAGTGGAACCTGGGAATTCAAGCTGTCCTAAGATTTCCTGGAAAATCCGGTGTCCAAACACTGCCTCAGTCACTCCCTACATATGCAGATCAGCTTCAGCCTGTACCTGAATTTGATTCAGATACAATCTTCCCCACGCAGGCTGTTGTTAGGTGGAGTTGAGTTGGCTCTGACTCATGGCCACCTTAGGGGTAACAGAACATCCTGCACCTGCGTTGTGATCATGCCCTAAGTATGTTGTTGTTGGGGCCTATCAAGTTCATGCTGACTCATGGTGACCCCGTGTGACTGAGTCAAACTGCCCCACAGGATTTCTGAGGCTGGACGCTTTATAGGAGTAGATAGTGGGCCTTTCTCCTGAGCAGCCACTGGGGGGTGGGTTGAAATCACCAGCCTTTCAGTTGGCAGCCATGTGTTTAACATCGCACTACCAGGATTCCACTCAGACTCCTTTAAAATCAGATTTGCATCTAAGGGAAGCCTGGCAGCGGCCATGAACCCTTGTTAGGGACGGAAGACTGAAGAGCCAGGTGAAAGGTTACTCATGTATGTTCCATAAAGAAAACCTCAGAAGTGTGCAAAGTTGCACAAATATATGAGATAGGAATTTAACTGCCCCTGACACTGGAAGTCAATGAATGTATTTTAGAAAAACATGTAGATGGGAAAGAACACATTTAAGAAGTATTGTACAAAAAGCCAAAATAAGAAGGAAAATAACTTTAGAAACACACTTGTAAAAAACCGGATCATAAACACAAATCACAAACAATAAGGAAAACACGCATACATTATGTTAGAGGGAGAGAGAAGAAGGGTGATAGTTTACATCTGTGGGTTTTTGTAGGTTGTGTTGTCAGGTACAGTTTCTCTTCCTCATTCATTGTTCAGCTTCCACCTCCAGAGGTTAAGATTATGAAAAGACCATGGCTTGGATCAGTGCATCTCAGGCCTCAAGGTGACGTCTTTTTGTTTTTCTGAACCTTGTGAAGAGATCTTTTGAAGCAGATTTGTTCAGTGCAACATACAGTTTGATTTCTTCATGGGCAGGGATTGTGGATGCAAGTAAAGTAAAAATGCTGACAACAGCAATATTTTCTCCATTTATCACGATGTTGCTTATTGGCCAAGTTGTAATCCATACTGAAGTCTGTAGGCTTCGATCTTCCTCAGCAAGAGCTTTTTTATGTTCTTCAAGCCCTCTCTTCTTTCAGCAAGCCAGGGTGTGTTATTTCCATGCTGTAGGCTGCTGATGAGTCTTTCGCCAATCCTGATGGAGCGTTCTTCTTCAGATACTGAACTCCAGCTTCTTGGATTATTTGCTTGTAACACAGATTGAATAAGTAGGGTAAGAGGATCCAACCTTGACACACATGTTTTCTGATTTGGGGCTATACAGTATCCTTCTACTCTTTTTGACATCATTAATATAATTACGTGTTCTAGATGCCCCATTCTTTGCAATGTTATCCATAATCGGGTGTGACCCACACAGTTGAAAAGCTTTGTCTCATCAGTAAAACAGGTAAATCTCTCTCTTGTCTTCTCTGCTTTCAGTTAAGACCCATCTTATATCAAGCAATGACATGCTTCACTTCACAGTCTTCTCTGACTCTGGCTTGGATTTCTGCAGTTTTATGTTGATGTACGACTGTAACCATTTGTGAGTTATCATCAGCAAAATTTTACTTGCATGTCATGGATACAAATGATGTTAGTGGTAATTTCTGCATGCTCTTGGATCACCTTTCTTTGCAACGGGCATAAGTGTGACTCCCTTCCAGTCAGTGAAGCAGGCAATGCTCTCCCGAGTCTCAGACCCAGATGAGTGAGTGCTTCCAGGGTGGTGTGCAAAGACCTTAATTGGTATTAATTCGATTTCTGGAACCTTGCTTCTTGCCAATTTTATTTTCACTTCTAGATGAAATATGGTTCTTGATCATATGCTACCTCCTGAAATGGTTTAAGACTTGTTTTTAGATACGTTTTTAAAATTGGTTTAAGACTTATTTTTGGATACAGTGAATGTGTATTTCTATAATATCTCCTCCACCTTCTTCTGATGCCTTTTGGTGTCTTCCTCTGTTGACTGTGGGCTCTTTCCACATTACAGCCAAGGCTTGTGTGTCAGTCGCAGACCTGCTGAGCTTGCGCTCCCCACTCGGCTGGCTCGCTCCAGTCTTCACCTGCTGCATGATCATATTTTCCTTCTCTTCTTTCATCATGTCAATGTTACTTCATCATTCCTTTCATTGGCTTTAATTACTCTGCACTCAAGAGCAAGTTTCAGAGCCCCCTTCGATGCCCATTTTGTACCTTTGCCTTCCTTCTTGTCTTTAGAATGACCTCTTGCTGTCTTCAGGTCTGATGTTCCCGGTGTCCTTCATTACACAGCTCGGCTGGTCTTCGGGCATCAAGTGCTACAATGTGTCCAATCTATTTCTTCGATGGTCTTCTAAATCCAGGTGAGGCATAATATCCAAATCCAGGTATAGTATCTAAATCCAGGTGAGGTATAATAAATCTAGGTGAGGCATAATATCCAAATCCAGGTATAATATCTAAATCCAGGTGAGGTATAATAAATCTAGGTGAGGCATAATATCCAAATCCAGGTATAATATCTGAATCCAGGTGAGGTATAATAAATCTAGGTGAGGTATAATATCCAAGGTTCTACTTTGGCTGTTGTGGACTTAGTTTGAGTTTCTTCAACCTCAAACTCAACTTACCATGTTTCACAGGTGCATTGACTCATAGTGACTCTCTGTCCGTAGAACCAAATGCTGCCCAAATCCTGAGCCATCCTTACGGTGCTTGCTGAGGGTAGCCCATCGCTGCTGCCACGACATCAGTCCCTCTCCCTGAGCATCTTCCTCTTGTCCTCTGAGCCTCTCCTTTACCAAGCATGATGCTCTCTTCCATGCATGTTTCCCTCCTGATGATGTGTCCGCAGTCAATGAGAAGGAATCTCATCATCCTCACTTGTAAGGAGCAGTCTGGCCGACGGATTTGTACCTTTTGGGCGGTCCGTAATATTTTTGACAATATATTTTCCCCCAACATTGAGGTTCATAGGCATCCAGTTCTTCTTCAGCCTTCTCATTCGTCGCCTCATTTTCACAGGCATAAAAGGCTATTGAAAATCCCCGGTGAGTCCACTTGCTCCGAAATTGCCCAAACCAGTTTACATCAGCCATCTCTAAGACCCTCGTCAGCGCTCATGACTATCTCGTTCTTTTGTCTACTTCGACCCTGAGGGATCTGACAGGTCTCTCCTACTTTCATCTGTCTCAAAAATGATGCTCCTTTGGGCAGTAAACATGCGGAAACTTAAGTGCCATGAGTCATGTTTCCAATTAAATCATGGCCTAGCTAGAGTTTGATTTATTTGGGCCGGAATTAATTTCGGCCCTGGCCCACATAAATTTACATCGTTTATTTAACACAGCTCACGAGAGTCGCACCCATCCACTGCCATCGGGTCCATTTGGTAATTGTATCAATATGGAAAAGGCTCCAGACCCAGGATCTCACTCTCTCATCCAGCAAAACACGAGACGATATGCTTTTGAAGGGTGAAGCTAGTGTTGGTTCCAAATTTTGCTCTTTGAAGGATATCCGTTGTATCCCTAAGTCAAGGCGTTTATGAGATCATTTTAAAAGTAATCATCCCATGTGTTTTGATTCAGCGTTTCAGTGATATGGCAAAGCCCCAGTAAGCAGAGCGAGGCTGATGCTTCTTTCCCTTCCCAGAATGGTCACAGATGGTAGTAAATCCATACCGTAAAGCGTCTTGCTCAGAACCTGTCAGCACAGTAAACACTGCTTTACACAGCAGAAGTGTGAGTCATACCAATATCACTTTCCTAGAATCTTGATAAAAAAATCAGCATGGTTAATTAATGTCCCCAGCAAAGGGTCACCGCTTCCAGGAAATTAATTGGAAGGTGACAGGAAGCAAGGGTGTGTGTGTGTGTGTGTGTGTGTGTTCATCAGGCCCACTTGTTGTTGTGACCAAGAAGCAGCACCACGAGGAAGAGAGTACATCACCCTTGAAACCCTGTTCTGCTCAGAATCGAAATGTGCTTGCTGTGGCTGGAGGGAGGCAAGGGCAGAAAGGAGGCGGCAGTGAAAGGCGATACTGGCTAGAATCACTGGGGAGATGGCCGAGGAACAGCCCTGAAAACACCATCCTGCCAGGGGCTGGGTGGGTGTTTGCACTTAAGTTGCTTTTATGAGTTTAGGGGGTCATTAAATTCAGAGGGTTGAATATATTGAGCGAATTCAACCTACTGGCCAGCATTCATGACTCAGTTGAATTTGCAGCCTAGAACCCCTCTGTGACCCTCAGAGGGGAAGATGGGTCAGATTCATCTCCTTCGAGAGCAGGATACAGGATTAGGACCTAGATACTCAGCGGGTGATCTAGGGGAGAAGCGAGAGGCCAGGCTTCTCCTGCATGGAGCTGCCCCGGCTGCTGGTTCTCTTTCCAACCCGTTCTTTATCCTTGGCCACAGCTCCTGCCTTTCCAAAGGCCCCCTCACCATGAAACGTCCAAGGCAGGCTTCTTTTCTCTGACAGACAGTTTGAAGAATAAGAGGCCGATGACAGGCCTATAAATCAAGTCAAATTTCATTATATGCTCAATTAATTTATTTGTCAGTTAGAAATCAGCATCATTCCAGGAAATCCGCAAAGGGAAGCGTGTCCTATATGTACCTTGAGCCATTTCTTGAAAATCCTCATGTACTGTTCATTCTCCTGGAGGGGGGGTCCAGGATGGCCTTTGCAGAATCAGAGCCTTTCATTTTGGGGTCTAAAAAAGGTATACCAAACTTATTGTATAAAAGTCATTGCATTTAATGTTTGATATTGACACCGAGATGTGCTTTCTTGTGCTTTGATGGGAAATGGGGGTGGGGGAGGGATGAGTCTGGTGTCCTTCAATAAAATGTCAAGTATTACACACCCCTAAAGGCCAGGGCAATGTTGGCTGAGCTCAAGCAAACAAGAAAGCACTACTGGAATGCCCTTTTCCTCTGCCGTGCCTGGGGAGAAGGGCACACGGAGCCATCATGAAGGTAATCAGAGGAGCGCTGGGTTTCAGTGAGACTCTAGGTATCATCTGTCAACCCATCAGCAACCACTGGAAAGCCCCGCTGGCATGTGCTGTTGTGTGTATGTGAGAATGGCAGGCTTATCAAATGGCACTCAGAAGCCAAGAAACCCAAGTGAGGTTGACGTAGTCTCGCCGGAGTCATGCCTTGGACTCAAAGTTGGAGAACTCAAGTTCTTTCTCTGGGTCTCAGTTTCCTCAGAGGGCTGAGCTTTTTGATCACTCCAAGCTTACTCAGCTCAAAATGATCCTTCCAAGTTGTAGAAGTGTCTTTTTCCTTATTTTGGACGTTGCTTAACAAAAACATGGAGAATGAGTTAAAGAAAATCTCCCAATATCATTTCTACAATCTCCCCCCCCCCCCAAGAAAACGAGTTGCAACATTTGGCTAGCTTTCCAGTATAATTTTTATTTCTAATGATAAGCTCTTGGCTCTTATCTTTTTGAATGCACATGGGATATAGAACCATTTGGGGGTCCTTTTAAGTCTATATTAAAGAGTAGGCAGCATCACACTGAATTTGAGTTTCCAGCAATATAACAAAGAAGACAACACTGACTATACACATTTAACGTAGACCTACAATGAAAAAAGGACTTCTAGGAAGTCACGTGAGGGTAAGAACAGTTGGAGACTACGTGGAGTTAGTCACAAAAACTGACCAAAGGCATGTCTTGAGCTGGGAGGGTGTTCCTGGACAGCACGCGAGCCCCTTTCCCACGGAAGCTTGGGTGTGCAGGGCTCTTCGCCTCCGCCTTACTTGGAATGGAGCAATCGGAGCGGTGGCCTTTCCCGGTTTTACTGCTTACGTCTGCATGGTCCATGGGCCAATATCAGACCGTGGCTGTTGATCTGGTCACCTCTGCCCAGATGGAAGGAAACGCCCCCCTTTTAAAAAATTTAAATGATTTTCTTGGGGTTCTTACAGCTCTTATAACAATCTAGACATCCCTTGTGTCAAGCACATTTGTACAGATGTTGCCATCATCCTTTTCAAAACATTCTCTTTCGACTTGAGTCCTTGGTATCAGCTCCTCATTTTTCCCTCCCTCTCCCACTCTCATGAATTCTTGATAAATTATAAATTATTATTATTTTCCTATCTTACACCGTCCACTATCTCCCTTCACTCACGGTTCTGTTGTTCGTCACCCCATGTGTGGGGGGTAGGGTGCGGTGTGGGGTGTGTGTGTGTTATACATTGGTCATTGTGATTCGCTCCCCCTTTCTCCTCCTTCTCCCTAGCCTCATGGTATCACTACTCCCGTTAGTTTCCTGGATGCCATGAGTCCAAAGCTCTCATCTGTACTGGTGTACATGCTCTGTTCTAGCCGGATTTATAAAGTAGAATTGGGGTCATGATAGTGGGGTGGGGTGGGGGGAAGCATTAAAGAACTAGAGGAAAATTGTATGTTTTGTTGGTGCTATACTGCACCCTGGCTGGCTTGTCCCTTCCTTGTGACCCTTCTGTGAGCAGATATCCAATTGTCTACAGATGGGCTTTGGGTCTCCACTCTGCCCCCCACCTCATTCACATCAATGTGATTATTTGTTTTGTGTCTTCTGATGCCTTATACCTGATCCTGTCAACACCTCATGATCACACCGGCTGGTGTGCTTCTTCCATGTGGGCTTTGTTGCTTCCCAGCTAGATGGCCACTTGTTTATCTTCAAGCCTTTAAGACCCCAGATGCTATTTCTTTTAATAGCCAGCACTACCAGCTTTCTTAACCACATTTGCTTATGCACCCACTTAGTGTTGGGAAAGTGAGCATCACAGAATGCCAACTTATTAGAATAAAGTGTTCTTGCATTGAGAGGGTACTTGAGTAGAGGCCCAATGTCCATCTGCTACCTTACTGCTTAACCTATAAATATATGTACGTAGATCTATGTCCCTATCATTATATATAAATATATTTACATATTATGTGCCTGTATTTATACCTCTATAAGTATCTTTTGCCTGTATTTATACCTCTATAAGTATCTTTTGCCTGTTTTTATACCTCTATAAGTATCTTTTGCCTCCTGGTTCTTTCCTCTATTTCCTTTTACTTTCTTTTTGTCCCACTATCATGCTTACCCTTCATTCGGGTTTCAGTAATTCTCAGCTACATTGCACTTGATCAAGCCCCGCCAGGCATCCTATGCCCCCCTCACCATCAATTTTAGATCACTTGTCCCCTTGTCCCTGGGTTTATTGGCTCCTCACTACCTTTCCCCCACCTCCCCCTCTCCCATCCCCCCTGGAACCATTGGTCCCATTGTTTTTCCCTTGGGATTATTTATCCTGCCTATCTTATATAGATAGACATGGGGGGTGGACTAAAGATTGTTCTGTCTGTCGACTTTTTTTTAATTATCACAATTATAGAGTTTAGTAGAGGAGTTAAAAGGTTACAAGTCAGGTAATAAATGCCCGGGATACATTTGTTCCATCCAGACACATTACAATGTGCTTTTAAGGCTGCTAAAAAATGCCCAAAGAACATGCTAATCCACTGTCTGTCTGTTGACTTTTATGAATGTTTTCCAATTGAGTCTCATGAGGTATCAAGTCCTGCCACTGAAGTCTATGTTCGGGATTTCTCAGGGACTGCATTGCTTTGCTCCCCTTGCTGCTCGGTTGCATTTCCTTCGTGTTTCACCCCGGTGGGGAGGGGGTCAGTCCGGATAGAATTCCTGCACTGTGTCTCCAGTGTTGGTCACTATGGGTCAGTAAGGGGCTGCCGAGAGGCACCCTTTTTTATCTTCTCTCACTTGATAGTTTAGCTTGCTGTCAACTTGGTTAGCTTAAGATTCTCAGTAGTAGTTTGGCAATAATCCCCCGTGGTGTGACCTAACCTAACATAATCTAATTAACTCTATGATGGGACCTTCTGTGAGTAGCTAGGCAGTTGTGGGAAGATTAGGGTGGAGTGCCACCTCCTTATTCAAGTCACAGGCTTGATGTAACTGGAAGGAAATTGTCTCAGGGGTAGCCTAGTTCCTGGATGAGTTGAAGTCGTGGGAAAGCTAGCTTGCTTCTTGGTGGTCTCGATCTTGCATCTGGCTCAATGACCATTGGTCCTTTGGATTTGAGTGAAAAGCCCACCACATTGCCTGCCAACTCTGAGAGCCATCAGCAATCTGCGATTTGACTTGCCATATGACCTGCCAATCTTGGATTCATTGGCCTTGGAAGCCACTTGCCTGCCTGCTGGTCTTGGGTTCGTCTGCCCCTGCATTCATCAGCATTTGGTATTTCCGTTTCCTGGTCTTTGCAGCCAGCTGAGTCAGGAGAAGCCTCCAGCTTAGCCTCTGACTCACAGACTTGAAGTGGTTTGGGCTACAAGCTTTCACAATTGCGTGATCTATTTTCTTGATATAAATGTCCCTAAATCTATATACATCATTGGTGTATTAAAACATATAAGCATATATA
>NW_022111373.1:112243919-112258541 GCF_000313985.2 Echinops telfairi
TAGCTAGAATGCTCCTTAGAGGCAAAGATGGTGAGCCTTCATCTCATGTACTTTGGACACATTATCAGGAGAGACCTGGAGAAGGACATCGTGCTCGGTGCAAGAGAGGAGGAGCCTTGATGACAGAGATTGACCCAGTGACTGCAACCACGGGCTCCGACAGGAGCACAAATGTGAGCAGGGCCCAGGCCCGCAGTGCTCCATGCTGTTGCACATTGCGTCACCCTGTGTGGGGCTGAGTCCATGGCACCTAACCCCAACCGTCATGGGGCAAGCCCTGGTCACCGAGACTTGTATGTGCATGTGTGTGCCTGGTGGATGTGTCTCTGTGTGTGTATTAGGGGGGAGAGGGAAATCCAGCCAGGAGAGAGCTACCCGAGTCTTGGGAGAGTGCTCCTCACCAACGTTCTTATTTAGTGTTATCCTTATTTCCTATACTGCTTTCTCTTTCTCCTTCCCTCTAGTCAAGAAGGCTGGGTGCCCTGAGAGGCAGAATGTGAGCCAGAGTTTAGGGCACAGAATATTTATTACGGAGGTATCTGGCATCTGGTTACCAGTTGGGCTGCTAAGTGCAAGGTAAGCAGTTTGAAACTATCTGCTGATCCTTGGGAGAAAGAGGAGGCATTCTTCGCTGGTAAAGAGTTACACCCTCAGAACCCACAAGGGCCGTTCTACCCTGTCCTAGGGGGTCACCAGGAGTCAGAATCGGCTGGATGGCAGTGAGTTTGGTTTATCCTTGGCATCAATACCTTGAAATGGAGGAAGAGGAAGTAGTATTGGGGTGAAGAAGAATTTGACATTCAATGTGGCCCTCATAACAGGCAATGGAGAGCTCTGGAGCCGAAAGGGCCTCATCTATGCTCAGCTTTTATGTTCCCTCCTCAGTCGGTCCTTGAACATGGGCAGCTAGCAGAAGACCACGCACTTGGGCGAGGTGGCTCTCAGCTCTGAGCAGGCAGACTTGCAGGCAATACTCCCATTCGCTGGGGCAACGAGGCCCTGGAGGTGGAAGCTGGACCCCGTGGCTATTTGTCTGACTTGCCTTTACTGGGTTCTACTTGTGGTCTATCAGTGGGCATCACCCCTTTAAAGTCTTCCATTTCTATCTAGCGTGGAGGTCTACTCAACCCCAAGGGGGAGAGAGGCTCTCTAGACATAGATACAGGGAGGCTGAAAAATTGACCTGAAGCCAGTCAGAGAAATGTGATTCTATTATATTCAGGGGCTTACAGAACCAAGAGGAACAGCACTGCTTCTTCTACTTGGTGGCCAACCTGGCCTGGGACATTTCTGCTAATCGGGGTCCTTCCAGAGCTCCCTTTTATACTGGTAGTGAATTGGGCCAGAAAGTGCCCCTCCACCTCCATTCCTCCAGCCTCCAAAGCCATCCACATTTGGATGCTAACATGCCCAAGAAGCCCTTGGAACTCAGTCGAGGGGGAGGGAAGCCTCTGGCTGTGCGGTGGCTCTTTGTGGAGAAAGGGTATCTTCTAGCGAGGCCCAAGGAGACACGGGGAATGCCTGCTTAGCTGTGGCAGCCATTGTTTAAAAATAAAATAATTATTAATTGGGAGTTAAGACAGGTATCATATCATTCCATCATTCAATCCGGTAAGTTTCCAGTACTTTCTTTTCCTTCCTGGACTCCTGCAGCTGGTCTCCCTTTGGAAGCCTTCACTCATGCCCCTACATCCGGGCACCCGGGTGGTCCGAGTAAAGACGACATCGCCCAGGTGTGGCTGTGTGGCTCCGGGCTCACCAATGAGAGCGTTGTAGACATGGCTGTGCACCTTCCACACGGCAGCTTTGACCGGAGGGCTACGGGGCGCTGTCTGTTTCCCTTCCTGTTGATGGACAACAGACGGCGCCGTGCTCGCAGTCCCTTGGATCATGAAGTTATCTTGATACGAAGGGCGCCTGAAGTAGGAGGCCTGTCTGCCTCCGCTTGCGGACTATTTGTCAACCTCTGACAGCCTCCAGACTTCTTGAACATCGGGGCACATACTCTTTTCCTTTCTCATTTAAGCCAGCCTTGTTTAGGCATGTGCTGTTTCTTGCAGCTGAAACAAATCCTGAAATACGCACTCACATCCCTAACGGCATTCCTGCTCTGAAAGAAGAACCATGTACTCCTAGACAACGAATCAAGCCCTGCACCCAGGGTTCCCTCCTCATGTTTGGCAAGTAAATCAGTGGCATCCCTCCTGGAGGGCCCAACTCCTGCTGGTTCCTCAGCCAGGAGAATGGTGAATGACTGGCTTAAAGAAGGGGCAGGGGTGGGGTGTGTGCACAGTGGGATGAGCTTGGGCAGTGGGAAACAGGGGTGAAGGGGTTTCAATCGCTGCTCTGTGGCTCGCTTTCCCTCTCAAGGTTCAAATGAAATCGTCATCACAAGTCAGAACCACTCAAGGACAACAGATTTTGATACCTATAATAAGGACTTTTTCCCCCCAAGTGGGAAAAATGCTTATTACTTTTATTAGCATATGTTTGACCCAATTTTAAGGCAACTAGGGCTGGGGGCCTTTTATGCTAAGGGGGCTCTTCCTGACTCTGGGTACCCTGTCCACATTGCCTAAGGTAACCTCAGCTGCCAGGGAAGTGCGTTTTCCCAAATGCCTTCCTTTTCATGTCCTTACAACAAGGGGTAGGAGAAGTCTGCTCTCCTTCTACTGCACTCTTGAGGTAACCTGGGGAACGTCTGAGAAGTGAGGGTGGTATGAGAAGGGAGAGCAGCAGGGCCACCTACAGCCTGTTGGGGCGTGGGGGTGGGCAAGCCTCAGCGATAGCACCTATGCCCTATGGACGTCCTTTGAATTTGAAAGGGACCTGTGACTTGCTCTTAAACAACAGAAATGGAAAGACAATCACATGTAATATACACGCACATTTGATGATCCATATATACACACACATATATACATACACATTTTATTATCGATAACAATGGGCTAAATGATAACAATTGTGAGGATGGTACAGGATGCGGAGCGGGTGGGCAGGGCTTCGTTCTGTTGCACACAGGGTTGCTGTGAGTTGGAACCGACTCAATGACACCTACAAACAACAGCCACAGATAATCAGATTTTATATAAGGTTGTTTTGCTTCGGCTGTGATCTAAAAGGTTCGCAGTGCAAAACCACCGGTTTCTCCTCGGGAGAAAGACGGGGCCTTCTCCTCCCATAAACAGTTACAGTCTCAGAAACTCATGGGGCAGTCCTACTCTGTCCTAGAGGGTCACTGTGGGTTGCCACCAGCTAGATGGCAGTGGGTTTTTGAATTGGGATATTGTATATAGGTATATACGCAATCTCATTATAATGGGCTATAGTTCCCACTCTGCTGCCTTTCAGAAAAAGTGCCAGGTTGAAAGTGGTTGAAGCCAGGAGCTGAGGGAAGCCTGGGACCAGCAGGCTACAGACCACGACAGGCCTCAGTGTGACAACAGTAAGGAGTTGAATGCTGCTCTCATACTGAGTGAGTTCCGAAATGGAACCTTCCCCAGTCAAGTTTCAGATGCAACTTCAATCCGAACCCAAACGTTCACGGCTGCTCTGTGTTACCCTGAGCGGAAGAACCAGCTAAGTGTGCCTGGACTCTTAATTTGTACAAACTTAAATAACCCATGTGACTTACCATAGACCACCGAGTTTACGGTGATACTGATGGTTGTCAATAAACAACTGATGCATCCATACGAAGATATTTCATTTCAGAAAGGGAAGTCAAGGCAAATATCTTTGATAAAGACTTTTAAGAGCAAGATAACTCGACTCTGGCAGTCTGTCGTTGTTAGTTATAGCCGCTGGTTCCGACTCACAGGGACCCAGTCTATGTATAAACAGACACACAACCCTGCCCGGTCCTGCGCCAGCCTCACAAGTGATATGTTGGAGCCCACTTTCGAAACCACTGTGTCAGTTCATCCTGTTAACAGCTTTCCTCTTTTCTTGCTGAATTTACCAAGCACGATTTCCTTTTTCAGGGACTAGCCCCTCCTCACAATATGTCCCAGGTATGTGAGATGAAATCTCACCGTCCTTGCTTCTAAGGAGCCTTCTAGATATTTCTTCCCGGATGGATTTTTTCCTTTCGTTCCTGGCAGACCACGGTACTTTTTGATCTTCATTGTCAGCCCATAATTTGAGTGTGCCCAGCCTTCTGCAGTCTTCCCTACGCCTGGGGCAGCGTTCACATTGGCAGGAAGCAAATGAATACGATGACCTGGACCAGGCGCACCTTAATTCTCAAAGTGACGCCTTCGCGGTTTAACACTTTAAGCAGGTTTTGTGCAGAGATTGGTCCAAGACTTCATTCGGTTTCTTGACTACTGCTCCCATGAATATCGATTATGAATCCAAGTAAAATGAAGCCCTTGACAGCGTCCATCTTTCCTCACTTACCATAATGTTGTCCAAGGGTCTAATTATGAGGCTGTTTTGTTACATTGAATTGCAATTTCTACTGGAGGTGCAGGTTTGATTTTCATCAGCAAGCGTTTCTAGTCTTCTTTGCTTTCCGCAAGCAAGGATGTGTTATCTGCGTATCCCAAGTGGTTAATAAGCCTTCTTCCGATCCTGGAAGACTAACCACAAAAACCATCTGCGATCGAGTCCATTTTGACTCATAGCAACTCCATATAGGATTTTTGTAGCAACTCTTGTAAGTATTTATTGGAGCAGAAAGCCTCATATTTCTTCCATGGAGAGGTTAGTGGATTTGAACTGTTGACCTGTGGTTCATAGACCAATGCACAACCCAAAATGCCACCAAGGCTTCTTCCTAGGGTTTGCCCTATACAGTGTTAGACATTTTTAAGTGACAGAAGAAACAGAAGCTGTAATTCAGTGGCCCAGGTACCCAAGATTTTAGAACCAAAATTAAACTCATAGTGTGAATTAGCAAGAAAAGAGTTGTGTCAACTTTTGTAGCAGAGAGATGGGACAGGGCACTCCATTAGGGAAGGATGGTTGATACAAAGATGAAAAAGCTTTATATAGGACATTTGGGTTTGAAGAACTATACAGGTGATGTTGGAGGTTGTGGTGGTGTTGTTGTTGAGATGTGGGGGACAGTTCTGTCTTCAGATCATGGGACTCATCTCCAGACAGAGGAGAGGAGCATTTCAGAGAAAAGGAGGGTGAACAGCGAGAGGACTCCGCCTGGTTCCAGGGACTCTGGATCAGAGGGCCCGCAGTTGAGTCCCGGACCTACGGCACATAGTCTGCGCCGCTTCATCCAGATTCGTTCATCTCCCAGGCCTTGCTTTGCACATCTATAAAGTAGAAATAAATATAGCGGTGACCCCATCGGACTATTGGGCTGCATTAATGACAGGATGTATGAGAATACTCATCCAGGCACATAACCAAGACCTAATAAGTGACCGCTATTAAAAAATAAGGATCGAAGAGGACTCAGAGGACTTGGTCAAGTTTGGGCTTTCCAAGATATTTGGAATGATCTGGAGCAACTTGAAGGATCCTTGGGGGTGCAGTGGTGAAGTGTTCAGTCACTAACAGAGAGGTTGGTAGTTCTAATTTGGCAACTTCGTCCCAGGAGAAGGAATGTATCCACACTGGCCATATCATTGAAGATGTACAGCCTTGGAAACCCCGGGGGACACTTCTCCTCTGTCCTATAGGGTCATTATGAATTGAAATTCGTTTTTGGTTTGGGGAGAAAATTGCATCATTTCTGAACCAAGATTGCTGCTCAAGCCTGCACAGGACTGTTTCGCTCCAGTGGCTTTCTGCCTTGGCTGCCTATTGAAAGTACCTGTGGCGATTTAAAGAATACTGATCCTGAGGCTTTGTGGTAGGGTATGCAGTCCATTTGGCTGGGCCAGGACTCTCAGTAGTTTGACAGTTAAGACCTCGTCTTGCTCTGTGCTGTGATCTAACACGGTGCAAGCCCCTCCATGACAGATTCTGCGGGGAACAGCCAAGCAGTTGTAAAGAAGCTTGGGTGGGTGCAACTCCCTCACTCAAATCAATGGAAAGGCAGTCTCCTTGCCATGTGGGCCTTGTTCTAGTATAAAGGAAAGCTGCTTCCAACATAAGCTTGCGTGCTGTTTGCTGGGCCTGGGTCCTGTATCTGGTCCATTTCCAGCCTCCAGTTCTCTTGGACCTCGACAGAAGCAGAAGACAGTGCCACCATCTCCGAACCCTGGCAGACTCCAGCTCTCCTCAAATGTCCCCTCAGGACTATCGGGAAGAGAGGTCCATCATTGAAAGGATAGGAAGGAGCTTTCGTAATTAGTGGGGAGCCCCCATGGCATAGTGGTGCGCTAACTGCAAGGTCAGCGGTTTGAAACCATTAGCTACTCCAAGAGAGAAAGATGAGGCTTTCTACTACCACAAAGAGTTATAGTCTCAGAAACCCACAGAGGCAGTTCTAGCTTGATCTGCAGGGTCCCCTGAGTCAGAATGGCCTCGATGGTAGTGAATTTGGAGGATTTTTCTTTGTTTTTTCAGTCATTATCCGATCAAACTTTCATTTTTTTATAGAATTAAAAAAAGAAAAAAGAACTCTGGGCTCAGAGAAGCGAGGTGCCTGGACTAGGAAGCCACCAATCCAGCAGTCGAGCCAGGACTCGAGTGTACTTTTTGAACGACCCCCTCGTGGTTTTTTTCCCATTGACCCTCCGTGCCCGTCAAACCTAATGATGAACAGGTGGGTACCCATCGGAGGAGTAAACGCACTGGCATTCTCGCTCAAATGTACATGAGTGATATAAAACTTAGGCTCTTTCCAGCAGGTGGAACTACATCGCTAGGTGGAATGCATCGAGGTTCGGAACCTTAAGGGAGAACACTCGGGGGATAGAGGAAAGTGAAAAGGCAGATGGGATGGGCAGAACAATGAAGGCAGACCACAGAGCTTTCAAGACGAGGCTAGTGCTGAGCCCTCGAGTCAAGCAGGGGGGGCCTTCCCAGGACGCCAGAAGAGGGATGGCTTCATGTTCAGCGTGTTTACAAGTGGATCTGTTTCTAAGCTCACTCGTTCACCAAACCACCGACTCCTCCAGAGCTCCAAGGAACACCCCGCCCCAAAGAGTGGCCCCAAGTGACTCCGTCCCATTGCTCCATCCCCCGAGGCAGTTTCTGTTTCTTCCAGAAGGTTTTCAGTTACCATTAGAATCAACAGGAAATTAATCAGCCAGTCAGACATGGAAAAAAGATCGCCTTTGATGGTAGAAGCCATTAAAGCGAAGCCAACGTGCTCAAACAGCAAGGTGTCCGTCCCTCTCCCTCTTTGGTAAGTTGAAGGCTCCCACACTCCAGTCCCGAGGGAGCTGGGCCTCATTGGAGGTAGGGTGCAGGCTGCCCCTCTGCTGCGCATGCCAGCCAAGTTGCCATCCAAAGGGCTCCATTTGTTCTCCCAAAAAGCCCCTGGAACCCAGTGCCACCGTGGCCCGGTCTGCTGAAAACGCTCTGGCTGCATCTTGGGCCACATCTCTGTCGTGTATTGTTTTACTTGCCTTCCCCCCCCCCCACCCCTAAGCTCTTGGGGAAAGGCTTTTTTCCCTTCTTCTTGTTTTGGAATGCTATTTTATTTCTTATTTTAAGCCTGGGTGGAGAATGAACTTCTTTACTTCCTTGCTTATTGCATGCTTAGGTAGAAATATGAAAGGATATTAATAATACCTGGATGCCGAGAGCATAAAACGCTGCCAATCATGCGACCTTTGCTCTGCTGTCCTGCGTATCAGGGGAAGCAGCTTCACCCCGTCTTCCTTCTGATGGGCATGAAAACCCTGGAGACCCCATGTGAGTGCCCGGACACCCCCAGCATGAGACTGAGGAGGAGCTTCTCAGTCTCTTCCACGAGCTTCTGACCTGCTGGTTTGGAAACCTTTCCTCCTCCTGCCTGCCTTCCACCCCAAAGCTGCAAAGAGAAAGGATTCTGAGCCAAATGTTCTTTCTGTGGGGTTTCATAAGACTTTTAGGGTT
Organism: Echinops telfairi; assembly: GCF_000313985.2. NCBI lineage: Eukaryota > Metazoa > Chordata > Mammalia > Afrosoricida > Tenrecidae > Echinops > Echinops telfairi. Next base: position 112,251,876 of record NW_022111373.1, read on the forward strand.
ACAAGTAAAACACGCCAACTCTGGGCAGTGTAACCAAGCAGGAAGTTTACTGGAAAACTTTGTGGTTTCTCTCAGGGGCCTGTATTTGTTTCTCCACCTAACTTAATGTGAGTCTCACGAAAACAGGCCTTTTGTCCGGTTTGTTCCCTACAGGCTCATCCCTGTCTAGAACCAAACCAAACCAAACCCACTTTTGTGGCATCAGACTCACAGCAACCTGTAGACTAGAGAACAGCTCTATAGGGTTTCTGAGGCTATGCATCGTTTTAACCTGTCTTCCCGCCATGTAACAGCTGGTGGGTTTGAACCACCGACCGTTCAGTTAGCAACCCACTGCTGACCTTTCTGTGCCACCAGTACCCAGCAGCGCATAGTTGCGGAGGACTCAGTACGGATTATAGTATTGCTCTGCAGAGCAGCAGCCTGCCTTCTCTGATGGCCATGCCCGAAGGTGGTCACCGACTGAGGAAATGCCATGCGGAGCATGTTTGCCCACTTTTGCTACACAAAGGCGGAGGAGGCCCCAATTCCGCAGCTGCCCGAAGAGGATTCCTAGGAGGCAGAGTTCCGGCATGCCTCCCCCCTTCATCTTCCTTTACCCCAATCTGACACCAACTGTTCCTCCCACAGCACTTTACTTCTCCACTGGAACCTGGTGACAATACTCCATGGGGGGATTTTATTAGGGAAAGCAACAGGTTACATGAAGTCCGCATTGGAAAACACTTCCTTTCTGCCACGCTGGCAGGTACATCTCTGGTCTTCAGCCTCTCGGCCACAAAGCCTTGGCCTCTGCCCTACTTGCAAGTTTGACTACGTTCCTTCAGTGCTGAAGATACCCAAAGGGCATCCTACTCGGTAAGCCTGCAGCACTCAGCGTTCCCTGTTCCCCACGAGCCAGGAAGCCCGCTGCTCTGTCTCGGGGTCTTAGCTGCAACCATAGTTCCTCCTCACGACCCCTCCGGCGCTGCTTTGCCCCTTGGGGATCCTAGACAGGCATGCCTCCTCCTCCTCCTGCTCCTCCTCCTCCTCCTCCTCCTCCTCGTCATGGGATTCTCTCGTCTTTCTCCTGAGATGGCCCACTCACTCAATGGAATGGCAACATTGACCAGTCCACTGGTTTACTGTGCTCTACCCCTCATTCAGGGATTACGGCCTTCAGTGTGGATTATGACTCAATGTAACGAAGACCAGAATCCTCACCACTAGACCAATAGATAACATTGTGATAAGAGGAGAAAAGGTTGAGGTTGCCAAGGATTTTGCCTTGCTTGGGGTCCCAATCAACATTCACGGAAGAAGCAGCAGTTAAGAGCTCAAAAGATGTGCTGCATTAGGTGAATCCTCAGAGTATTGACGAGCAAGGATGTTACTTTGAGGACTACGGTGAACCTGACCCAAGCTATGATATTTGGACACGTCAAAGTTGGCCATTGAGTAAGGATGACTATGGAAGAATGGATGCATTTGAATTGTGGTGCTGGGCAAGATGATTGAAAATACTATGGACTGCAAGAAAGGACAAACTGATCTGTGATGGAAGAAGTACGGCCAGAGGGCTTCTTAGAGGCAAGGATGGCAAACCTTCCTCATATACTTTGGACATTGAGTTAGTTAATTATGCCAGCCTGGCCGATAATCACATGTGGGGCTAATTGAAAGGCGGAGGGATAAATGGGTGATGAAGCCTCACCTTTCTAGTTCTCGGGTCTCTTGTTTTGTGATGGTCGCACCAGGTGCAGCTGCCTTAGCAGTTCCCTGCTGCAACTTGCAAGATTGACTTCCTACAAGACATCCCCAAGGAGAAGCCACATGGACCTATCCCGATGCAGCCCTCCCTGGGTGCTGGAGCAGCCGTGTGGAGACCCCTGCTAGTGCTGAGATGCTTGTTCGTTCACTAACTCAGCTTTCCTCCTGCAGTCGGCATCATTGCCTCTGTTTTTGTGAGGTGAAGGACTTTGTGGACTGGTGTTGGGTATGGGTTAATGTTGGACTTGTGGGCTTGGGCAGCATTGGGTTGGGATGTTTTCATGATGCACATTTTCTTTACATAAAACTCTCTCTTATACATGAATTGCTGTGGATTTGTTTCTCCAAAGTACCTAGACTAATGCAGACATGTTGTCAGGAGAGACCAGTCCCTGGAAAAGGACGCCATGCCTGGGCAGTGACAAAGAGGAAGGTCCTCAAGGAGATGGATTGGCACAGTGGCTGCATCAAAGGGCTCAGACAGAGGAACAATTGTGAGGATGGCACACAGTATTTTATTCTGTTGTATATAGGGGTCTTATGAATTATACCCGATCCACTGTACCTAACAACACATCTTATTTGAATGGTTCCAACTAGTCATTTGGTGGGAGTTACAAAGACTATGAATAGAAAATCCATACCAAGCAATTTCATACCACGTCACCCACGGTACTCACATTTCTATCTCTGAATTGTAGGGCGATGCCCACTGTCTTCTCTGCTTGGTCATCTCATTTAGTTCTGCCACATACACCAGCCACCCCTGCGTCTGGCGGGATCTCCTTTCTCTGTGGGCCAGGAACTCCCATCTTCCTTCTTGACACAAAATAATAAAAAAGAAAGAGAAGTGGGGAGGTGGGGGAGAGACATGAAGAGCTGCAGAGAGAGAGGAAGGGAAGGGAAGAGAGCAGAAGAACGAAACGTGTGTTCTCTTGCATATGCATCTCTATCTTGTACTGTATGCTTCATTGGCTAAACTCTTTTTTATGTTCATCTTATTTAGCATTTATTGTAAAACATGTTACTAGTTTTTGAAGAAGCAATTACAGAAACTTTAAGGAGCGTTAGTTCCATTTGGGGAGAAAAGGGAGGGGCCACGTGGTGAGGTGAGTCTGCTTTCAGTTCCTTTTCCTCTTACGGTTAGAATTTTCTACGCATGTCAGTGAGGTTTCTCTAGAAAATGCACTTATGGGAAATGTCTTTGTTTTTGTTCCCGATTCCCCTCCCCATTTATTAAAAATAGTCTGGAAGGGAGAAAATAATCCCGTTTTTTATTCTCATGGTTTCTAAACAGACACCTTTGTCTCCTCTCTCTCTCCATGCTAAGATGCTCTGCACACATTATCTTACTTGCTCTGTGACAATCAAGGGAGGAAATAAAGGCATGAGCGCAGAACCTGCTGAGGCCCTATCCCTGGGAGAGTAATGGGTTAGTCACTGGGGTGCCAAGCAGTGAATGGCTCGACCCACCGGCTGCTCTGGGGAGAAAGATGAGGCTTTCTGCTCCCATGAAGATTGATAGCCTTGGAAACCCACAGAGGCCGTTGTTCTCCACTATAGAGTCGATGGCAGTGAGTTTGGTTTGAACTTTCCAAAGCTCCTGTCAGTGCCGGTGTTCACGTCCACCTTTATCTGACTCCACAGGTTTCATTCAGCATGCGTCTTCCCAATAGGTGATCTCCCTTTAATATTGGGGTCCTCTGTGGTTCAATTGTGAGCCAGACAGTAAATCCACAAGGTAAATCGTAATGCTATTGAAAGTCCACATTCCTTAGAACAAGCAATTATTTGTGACCAAAAGGGCAGCATTTGCCTGTAACAAAGTTCAGAAGGCAGGAATGCAAAGGGGGAATATGTGACTCCCCCCAGACTGGAACTGTTTACGGGAGTGGAAAGTCCCATCTATCTCCTGCAGAGTGACCGGTGATGTCGAAATGCCACAAAGGGAAAGAAGGAGGGTTGGAAAGGGTGGACATGGAATGAATAATGTTACAGTGTGGAATTTACAATCCGTGGCATGAAACAAAATGGGTATGACTTTTTGAATGGAAAATTGATTTGCTCTGGAAGCCTTTATTTCACAAAATGTGTTAAACATTTAAATTACAAAATGAAATATGGGCATATCAGGGAACCTCTTAGACCTGCTCATAACCACTCTACCTCATTCTGGGCCGTTGTCACCAGGGGGAGTAGTAGAGTTAGAATGTCTTCATGGGAGTCTCCACTCTCCTCTACAGTCCTAATGCCGTGGCCCTTCCATACAGTTCCTCATGTTGTGGTGACCCCCAACCATAAATGATTTTAGCTGCTACTTCATCACTATAATTTTGCTACTGTTATGAATCCGCCAACCCCTGTGAGAGGGGTCCCGACCCACAGGTTGAGAACTGCTGCTCTAGCTATGGAAGATCTATCACCTCAAATCAAAAGCCCATGTGCCACAGAGCCCAGGCTGTCCCACCTTGCTTTTTTCTAAACCAGCGGGTCTCAACCTGAGGGTCGCAAAATTAGAGTGATAAAGTAGCAACAAAAATAATCTTATGGCTAGGGGGGTCACCACAACGAGGGACGGCATTAAAGGGTCGCAGCATTAGGAAGGTTGGGAACCACTACACACTCTCAAGCTGCCACTTTCTTCATTGTTGCTCGTTGGCATTGATTGGCTAGTTTGTCTTGGTTGGTGTACATCTGCCGCGTGCAGAAGCACGCCTCTCCTTATCACTTGTACTCCCTCCTGGGAGATGAAGGGGTCAGAAGCCCCATGAAGAGTTTATGGCCCGTTGTTCTGAGCTGACCTCCCTGCTCACTTACCACACAATCAAAGACCCCGAGGCGTGCGTTCTGCTAGTTACTCTGGGCTTTGTTTGTTCACTGCGCACCACAACGGCACTTACAGTCTGGGGATAGTTTCCAAGTTTCTGGAAATAGTATGTGGTCTTTCTGTTGTTGCTATATATCAATTCTGAAGGAAAAGTGATCCTCAAACCCTCTTTGATTCGCCCTTCCCCAATGCCACATACAACTAATGGTTATCTCTGGAAAATAGCGCTTTAATCGGACTTTAAGTCTCACTGACTTCAAAACTCTTTTTGTTGTTTTTTTCAAAGCCATTGTATTGGGAGCTAATGCAGACATCCCAGCAGTCACAGTAAGCAGTATTGTACAATTGCTACCATGATCCGTTTCAAGCAGTCCATTCCTTTTGACCTCCTGCCCCAACACCCCACCCTCCCCCCACCCCTACCCTCCAGGAACCCTAACTCTCTTTTCGTCTCTGTAGGTTCAACTTCATATCCCGCCAAACAGAAAAACATATTTTAAAAAATTCAAGAGGCCTCACCACAATGACAAAATACATCTGAGATAAACCCTAATATGAAAAAAAAAAAATCAAAACCCAGAAAATGCTGAAAATCAAGTCAGGGTCAATGTGTATTAGAGTGGTTTTCACTGTTCAAGACAAATTTATCATTATGATCTCCTATACTCATCTCTCCAATACTCTCTTTTTGGTAACTAGTTTCTTCCCATCCCTCCATTACGGAAAGAGGGAGCTCACCCGGAAGCTTATTTCTTGTGTAGATCTCACAAATGTATCTTGGGCTCCCACTATCATCCATAGCCTTCTGCACACCGCAGTCTCACAGTGTAGGCTCTGATACTGTTCCCTTCTTCAGCTTCGGATTATGTGATTTACAATCCTTCAGTGACTGATATCGAGGTGCTTCTTCCATGGGAATTAGTTGACATCTCACTTAGATGTCTGCTTCTTTGGAAACAAGCCTTTAAGATCCCAGATGCTATTTTATCTGAGAGCTGGGCACCATATAATTGCTTCACCACACTTTGCCATATCTTCTGTCTTCTGTGTTCCCTTCCTTGGGGTGAGTACTGAGCAGGGCCATGATGTAAGCACTAATTGTTCTTAAATTGGAGCTAGGATTTAGTGTGAGCCCAACCCATTCCTGAACCTATGTATTTCTTTTCTCAAAACTAGTTTTATAACAAAACTAGCTCATGTTTTTGAATGTCTCACCTTCAGGGTAGTAATAACCCATAATCAGGAAGCAGGGGCCTTGTGAGTTTCGTTTTTTCTAGTATACATTCCACCCCTTCCCTTTTCCAGTGAAAGGTTTATGAATGGGCATGTGACCCAAATCAATTTAAAGCAATTTTAAGAGACGTCTACAATGCTCCTTTTAGGAAAGCTTTTCTTGGTTTTAAAAAAATAGCAAAGTCAATTTCTTGGTCTCCTCTCTTGGGCTCCTAGATTTCCATAACTATACGATCGGATGGCTTACAACAATAAAAATTTATTATCTCATCGTTCTGGAGGCTAGGAGTTGAGACAAAGGTGTTGCTAGACTCTTTTGCAGCTCTCAGGAAAACCCTATTCCATGCATGTCTCTTAGCTGATGGTGATAAGCAGCAATCCTTGGCATCTCCTGACTTATAGTTGCATCACCCCAGTCTGTTACTATCACCACGTACAGTCGAACCCGGAACTCGAGCACATCAGTACACGACAGAATCAGATTTTGACAGGAAATGTCGAGAAAATTTTCCATCAAAGCTTGAACAAAACATCAGAATCTGACCCGACACACGTGATTTTTGTAAACAAAAGCAGTTTGTGTTTTGGTCACTCGGCGTTAGTTGGTGTTGTTAATGTGCATTGTTTAAACCTCGCGGCTATGTTCCAACCATTTTGCTATAATTTTCTTACTTTTTTGCCTTTTTGTACTATTTTTAGATTAAAAAACATGGGTGGTAAGAAAGAGTTTTTTTGAAAAGAATCATCATGATAAAGAATTGGTTAACTGTGTTATCGATATTGTTGATAATTTAATAAACCCTTTAAAAAAACAGTTAAGGAAATACCAACAGCAGACCACATTAGACAGATTTTTT
>NW_022111373.1:112259262-112260652 GCF_000313985.2 Echinops telfairi
AGGGATGTCTTGCAGGAAGTGAGCCTTGTCAGCTAAAGCAGGGAACTGGCTAAGTCAGCTGCACCCTGGTCCAACCATCAGAAAGTAAGAGACGCAAGAACTAGAAAGGTGAGGTTCACTGAGTCATTTATCTCCCCACCCTTCAATTAACCCCACATGTGTTTATCGGCCAGGTTGGTACAATAAACTAACTACCTCAATCCACCCCTTGCCAACCTGGCACCTGTACATATTTCTTTAGCTTCACGATTGCAATTAAGTAACACCTATGCCTTAATCCTAGAATCCTGTGAATAGGTGGCCCCACCTATGAAAGTTTGTAAGCCAACCACTTCAGGCCTTTATCCCAATTTTGAGTATCCAGTTTATATACTGCCCACTTACATCAACCCAGTTCTCTGAGAACACAATCATATTTTTCGTCATAAAGAGCCTTCATTCCAGTTGGAACCTTGTGAAGTCTGCATTCATAAGCAAAGTGAAATCCAGACAGACCATCCATAAAGTCAGAACAATATGCACCAGTTCACAGGCTCAAAAATCTCCAGCTGGTCGGGTTCTGGTCAACTCTCGCCTCACTCAGCCTCCACAGGTACCCATTGATCACCATGGGATTAAGACCATGGGATCTCACCAATACTCAACAAACCTAGCCCTCTTGTGCTTTAGACCTGTCATGAACTTTAGACCTGTCAACTTGCTCTCATCTTCTCCTTTTTTCCCTGTAAACCAAGTCCACGGGTGTCAGTGGCCAAATTCAACCTGTCTCTTTATTGCTGCCTTTCTCCGACTTCCACTCAACAAGTAGATCCAAGTGGTCACCAAGCAAGCATTTCAGCCTGCTCACAGGCTCCCTTTAACATTCAGCCCCAGAGAGGAGTTTTTTTCATGGTTCCCGATTTTTTCCAGCTTCTGACAAAGACTACTGGCTCCTGAGTACTCCAAAGCACTGGGTGGGGCATATATTTTCAAAGTTTTCTTTACAGGCATGGCCTAAACCCATCTAAAGACCAAATTTTAATGGCTGAAAGCAAGTGGGCTTACAAACTTTCTATTTTCCTACTTTCCATATTTTCCACAGAAAACAACCGAGTAAATAGTGTAGCTTTATCTGATCTGGCTACACAAAGAAGGAAAACTTCCATGAGAGAGAGGTTGAACAAACATCTACTCTCCATCTTATGATTTGTTTCTCCAGTACCCCACTCCCGGTACTATAATGTGTTAGTGTGGGTACTTTAGAGAAACATATCCACAGAAACTCATGTATAAGAGAGAGTTTTATATAAAGGTAAGTGCACATTAAGAAAACATTCCAACCCAGTGTAGCCCAGGCCCACAAGTCCAACATTAACCAATTAACCCATATGTCCGACACCAGTCCACAAAG
>NW_022111373.1:112261530-112264117 GCF_000313985.2 Echinops telfairi
TTGAGTTGTATTCCATATTCAAGGCCACAAATCTTGAAGCAGGTGCTTCAAGCCCTCCTCAATTCCAGCATATAAGGTTATGTCATCTGCATATCACTGGTTGTTAATAAGTCTTCCTTCAATCCTGATGTTTCTCCGATGATTTGTTCTGATTGAGCAAGTACGGTGAGAGAATACCACCCTGGTACACGCCTTTCCTGATTTAAACCTATGCAGCATTCCCTGGTTTTGTTTGCACAGCTCCCTCTTGATCCAAGGACACTTTTCCCTTGAGCACAACGAGGTGTTCTAGAATTCCCATTCTTTTCAAAGTCATCCAGGGTTTATTATGGCTCACACAGTCAAGTGCTTTGGCATAGTCAATGGAACACTAGTAAACATCTGTCTGGTATTCTCTGCTTTGAGCCAAGATAGATGTGACATTAGCAATGATATTTCTTCTTCCACATCCTCTTCTGATTCCAGCCTGATCTTCTGGCAGTGTCCTGTCCACATACTGTTATACCCATTGTCTGATGATCTTAAGCAACATTTTACTTGCATGCAAATATCCATGCTATTGGTCGATAGCTTTAACACCTATCCAAAGAAATTCTACCCAACAGAATGCTCAAAGAAAGCTCTTTCAGGCTTGCCAATAAATGTTGGAAGTGCATGCCACTTTGCTGTAAGCCTCAGCCCGGCCACTCAGCTCCAGCGCTGTGGGTCAGCAAACCCAGCTCCCTCCATTAAGTATCCAGAGGCACCTTAGTCCACAAGGCAGTCTCCTGCCCCAAAGCACACAGCTTTATGTGCTAGGTAGGCTGGGAATTTCCTCACCCTGTCTCATGCTCTGGCTTCTGGTTCTGTGGCTGCTGTTCCACCGTCACTCCTCTGGTGTCAAAGCTGGCCCCTGGGTCAGAAGGACACACTTGAATCCTGGTTCTTCTCTCTTGCTGATCATGAAATACACACCTTCCCTTCCGGCTTCTGAGCTGGTTCATTTTCTATCCAGCAGATGGCACGCTCAATTAACCCTGTTAACCATCACTCACAGCTGAATATACCACACAATCAGCATCTTACCCCCACCTTCTTACAGACAGCCATCAGGCAAATGAAGGCTGACTGGTGGGAATAACAAGGACTATGGGTAGAAGAGTGCATTGTGCTATGTTTCCTCTCATCTCCTAAGGGCATCGGTGTATTAGATTTGGGCCCACCCCTCTTCAGTATGACCACATGTTAACGGATTATATCTATAACCATGGCATGTTCAAATAGCTTACAACCAAAGATCCGCACTGGGCAGGGGTGGGATATGTATGTTAAGAATTGAACATTTATTTTTTAAGGGACACACATCAACCCATAGCACCTTGGGCTTGGTTCAAAATCCAGAAGAAGGTTCACACAGTTGTGGAAGTTGGGAAGCTCCAAGTCCAGGCAATTCTAAGTCAGTGGGTCAGATGTCAGGCTCGAGGCTTCTCCTAACTCCAAATAGCTGACGGGTCGCATCGCTTCAGACCGATGTTGGTGTGACCTATTTCTCCAATGGACTGATTGTTACCCCGTGCCCTGCGTCACTCTTCTTTCCTCTGGGTAGAGACCAATAGCCGTACCTTAGAAAGCTGCTCTTGAGTTTTGTTTAAGACCCCAGTCACTACTCATGAAATTAGGGTGCATTCCACTCTGCCAGTTGACTTGTGTGCCCCAAGATTAGGGTCTTGATCCTCTGGACCCAGCATCTTGTTCCCTCAAGGTATTTGGTTATGGTTAATACGTTTTTCACAATCTCCCCTGTATGCTCTGCTTCGTTCATGGCTATATTTGTAGCAAAAATAAACATATGTATATACAAATGTCCTCTGTCTAACCTATAAAAATATTTGTGGATAGATTCCCCCTCTCCCGTTCCCACCTGTTCAGCCTGCGTGTCTATCCAAGCATCCATTCATAGATTCCCCACTGTTGCAGGTTTGTGAAATACCTTCTTATTCACATACTGAAATTCCACATTGAGGGAGTTTTAGCCTTCTCTTCTATTCCACTGGTCTGTTTAGTCACATACAGTAATGTACTGTTTTAATTATTGAGACTTTATATGTCTGACTTCTCCTTTGGAACTTTTCTTAGCTCATGATTTTCTAATATCAAACTATGTGACTCTATTGTGAAAGCAACGTTTTGATGTTTTATTTTGGAAATGTACTAAATGGATAATCCATCTAGGGGAAAGTGGCCATCTTTAGGACTGAATTGTTTTCTCAGTAAACAAGAGATGTCTTCCATTTGTTTAGGCATATTTTTGTTTCTTCCAGGAGTGTCAACACTTAGTCATTTCTTGTAATGTTTACTCCTAAGTATTTTATATTTTTATTACTTTTATTACTACTGCACATGGTATTTTCTCTTTTATTGTCTTGTAATTGGATATTATTTCTGTATGCTAGTCTTTCTACTGAGTCTCTGTAAAGTTTTCCAGATATACTGTAAATGGACATGGTTTTGCTTCTTCCTTTCTATTTGTTGTCTCTAATTAAGTTCTGATAGTGAATTACTTGGCTAATACATCTAGTTTAATGATCTATCACAGCAGTGAGAATCC
>NW_022111373.1:112266865-112269237 GCF_000313985.2 Echinops telfairi
AAAAAAAAAATCTCCAGTATCTATGTAAATAAATACACTTTTCAAGGGCAAAGCACTTCTGGGTTTGATTCTTAAATGGCAGACAGGCATTGGAGTGAAGGGAAGGGGTGTCACCCTAGCAATAAGTAGCTCTAGAGGGGACGTGAGTGGGAATCAGGGAACACAATCTAAACATTTTAGAGGGGTGCTGGAGAAAATCAGTATTCATTAGATGCCCCCTACCCCTGAAACATTGTTTGCCAGTGGCTGGGAGGAGCTAGGTAAATGTTACACTCTTACACTGTTTAGCCAGGCACAGGGGACCTATATACGAATTGTGGCTGCTAATGAATGTTTGTTAAATGACTGAGTGAACGATAGACAGGTGGCTGTTGATCCTGTGAGGTCATGGTTCTTAAAAAATTCACTAATGGCATCGCAATCTCTCTCTCAGGTAAGTTAGGCTCAAAGGGGTTTATTTTTGAGATCACATTAAGGTTTACCCTTTTCTTTTTCAAAAACCTCATTCACTCCAGGGGTTTAGGGAAGTCCTTTTGATGGCATGGCAGTGGATGGTAGAACGCAGTAAGTCCTCCTATGGAAAACATCAACAGCTTCGAATATGTAGCCCGGTCCAGAGAATTCTGTCCAGAATCTCCAAGCACCTGCCCGACTTCATGGGGGGTGTCCTTACAGCCACCTTTGTAGGGACGGCAGTTCTCACCTGTGAGAGGATGAAGGGAGCAACATGCTCCAGTCTATCAGCTGGTGCCCACGAACACCGCCAGCACTCTGCCTGCGCGGTTCCTTTCTCATCGCCAAATGCTCTATTTATCAAAAAAAAACAATCTTCCTTTGACCTGGTTAGGGCTGGCCCAGCTAAAAAATGCTTTAAACACAAACGGACTATGATTAGTCTTGGAAATAAAGGTGTCAGCTAAAGCACAACGTATCAGTTTCCCACACAATTGGGAGATGCCCCTGGTGAATTATTACAGACTACATGTTATCCAGGAGCCTAGATGGTACAACAGTTAAGCCCTTGGCTGAGAACTAAGAGGCCAGCAGTTGGAACGCCCCCGTCAGAATGACCTGACAATTTGCCCCACGACAGGATTAGAGGCTAGGCAACCCGCTGGGACAGTTCCACTGTCACATGGGTTGCTAAGCATGAAAAATTAACCTATGGAATATTCTGGATCACTAGCCCCTTGACCCTTCAACACACTTGATCTAAAACTCTTTCATAATAAATACTTTCCTGATGAGGCATAATTTTGCCTGTTTGCTTACAATTAACCATGACAACAATACACAATGCCAATCTTGACTTTTGCAGGTCTTGGCAGAAGTCTCACCTCCAAAGACTAATCCTGAACGACTCTGTTTCCCTGAAAGTAAGACATCCCCCGAAAATAAGACCTACTTACAGTTTTGCCTCTTGCTGAAATAAAAAGTATCCCCCCGAAAATAAGATCTCCTCAAAAATAAGGACCCTCGAAGCTACCGTAACTCTGGACTCTGGACTGTAGCGGTGGGTGCCGCAGCGCAGCCAGAGCAGACAGGAAATGTGAGGTCTCTTTTAATAAATCAATAAACAATAAATGTATACCATATTCTTCTTCATGGAAAAATAAGACATCCCCTGAAAATAAGACCTAGCACATCTTTAGGAGCAAAAATTAATATGAGACACTGTCTTGTTTTGGGGGAAACAGGGTATCACCACATTATAAATTCCAAGGCCTAAGTTTGAAGCAACTTTTAATGTCTTCAGCATCCTAAAGGTGATACCAAATGCCAATTTCCTATAAAGGTAAACATTTTGGTCCCAAACTTTTCTATCTTTCTACTTTCCCCCACCCAGTTACCATCCAGTCCATTCAAACTCATAGTGACTCCGTGTGCGTCAGAGTAGCACTGCGATCCATAAGGTTTCCAATGGCTAGGACCTTTCAGAAACACATCACCAAGATGTGTTGCAGAAATGCGTCTGAGGAGATTTGAACCACCGATATCCCAGTTAGTAGAAAAACACTTAACTCTTTGCTTCACCCAAGAAGTGGTCTTTTAACTTAGCGCACTGATTTTTGAGCAATTGTTCTTATATTCAATTGAATGTGGTTTATATAAACCCTCTCCTCTTTGGAAACCAGCGGATGACTTGCTCTTTATTGCCCTCCACCACAGCATAGCTGATTTGACCCTGAGTCCTCACAGACTGCAGATCCCTGTAGCGAGGATCCCTCAGGGGACACCGCAGATGATCTCTCTGGGAAGCACAGTCACCATGTGAAGGCAGCCTTAGCACCTTGATTTGGCCAGACCAATTTTAAAGGAAAATATGATTTTTGACTGAGGCCAGTTGGGGATCAGGACTAGAAACACTCATG
>NW_022111373.1:112269601-112271857 GCF_000313985.2 Echinops telfairi
ACAGTGATGAAGTAGCAACAGAAATAATGTCATGGTTGGGGGGGGGTCACCACCACATGAGGAAGTGTGCTAAAGGGTCGTGGCATGAGGAAGGTGGAGAACCCTGGTCTACTGAGGCAGGACTGGTGTGGGGTATGTCTTGAGCCACAGCCTTAGCACTGGAGTGTGACACAGTTATAGCCTTCTTCAAATCAGACCCTTGCTCAAGCCACTCTGCTGCTTGTGTCAGATCTTGTGCTTACAAGGAGAACGAAGCCGGCATGCAGGAGGAGCGCTCTACCACCTACAAAGATGGGCCAGAAGCGAAGTGTGTCTTTCAGACTCAAAGTTCCTACACTAAGGACCTCCTGGACCCAAGGGTGGATTGGTGCCACATACATGAAGATCTTCAGAGAACACCAGACCAACACCCTTTGACAGGAGACTAGGGCTGCCTCCAGAGCCAACAGAGAAAGAAAGTCCTCTCCCTGTGCAGGCGCCCCAAATGCAGACTTGCAGACCCCTAAGCTGTGAAAAAGATGCATTTCAGTATGGCCACACTAGATCATTAAGACAAGGGGCACCATGGCCCAAGAGGTTAAGCAGTGTAACCCAGAGTTATGGAATGAGTCAGTTTGCTCGGCTCTCTCATAAATTCTTGTCCATTTTGGCTCCCAAGGTTAATCTCTAACCAGCAGACCACAGGGTGCTCTTCTGCAATGGGATCTGCGTGTCTGCAGAGAAATGGAATTAAGCTATTATCAAGTGGTTTCTGACTCTTGCAGAAACACCAGCAACAATAGCCACTTCTATACAACGTTTTCAGAGAGCTGTTTGTTTTGGCAATGCTTAGCTGCATTACACATTCCTGCCACTTAATTGCCCTTGCAAAGATAAACAGAGGCTTCTGAAATGGAGCGGAAGGCTGTATATAACTCAAGTCTGTAAAATCGAGGAACAGAGTTAGCCCCATGAATTCAGCAGTGGTCTGAAACAGTGCCGTCTTGTCTTGCGAACAGTCATCCGTTCGCAGAGCTTCCATATACTACCCCCACTGCCCTTCATTCTGAAAGAAAGTTGAAAATAGGTTCTGCTTTTTTAATTGCATTGTTAGCAAGCTGCTTCCTCTGACTTTCAGCATTGGTTGGCAAGTTCAAAGCTCACACCAGGCGCAATATCTCGTCTTCGGTGTCATTGCTCTATAAATATAACGCATCTCTCATCGCTATAAGGACGCTGATCAGGAGAGTGAACAGACACTTAGAAAGTGAGGCACTTAGAGAGTGAATTCAAATCCTTTAGTAGCACTCAGAAAGTGCCCTCCATAGCAGAGACCTGTGCAGAACATGGACCTAAACACTGAGCTCTTTCTTGGCAAAAGCAAGCAAAGAGAAAGAAAACACAGCTGTTTTCTTCACCTTCCACGTGAAGTTTCTGGCCAGGGTAGAAGCAAGTGAAATGGGGGGGACCAACAATCGACCCTAATGAGTAAGCAGTCTAATTGGATGAGAAGGTCATCGCATTGTCAAGACCTTTTAAATGAACACAGAGAAATTGCCCAATAACTTTCACTAGTCTTTCAGAACACTGACAATTAGAAGTTAGGTGAAAGAAAAATTAAGGGTGACACCCATTTGGGTCACACTTAATTCTTCTTGAGACTGGTTCACTGTTTGCTATATCCCATGGGAACTGCCAAGAAGTTCATGAGCGATGGGGAGGCTGTTGTATGCTTGTGTGGCACGGGAGAGAAGGACCTGGAAACAGGTTCTCAGCTCCATCTTCAACCCTCAGCTCCTGATTCGTCCTTCTACTGATGAATGTTGAAAGAGAAGAAAACAAGGCCATTAGCTATATTAAAATCATTCTTTATCCTCTGAACAACTGGAAAACACTACCGAGTACATGGTACAGAAGATAAGGCATTTTTGTGAGTTTAGTAACTAATTAAAGGGGAAAGAGGGTCTTGAGATGCAGCAGACCTGGGAGGTAAGCTAGCCACTGCTTTTCCCATGCTGACCATCACTCTCTCTGATGGGCTCTCTCTTCCTTCCTGGGCAAAGCTCAGTGTAGATATCAGGGCCTAGAGGAAAGCACCTTGGTTCCCCGATGTCCATCTCACTGTCCCCACACCCATGGGATCCCACTGCATCTTCCGGTCTCCTGCACTGACATACTTTATTGTGATTTATTTGAAATAACCTGCCCATCACTGAACCAAGCATTTCAGACCAAAGACTCAGTTTTGCATGTTTATTTCCCAAGCTTAGAAGCTTA
>NW_022111373.1:112272857-112282363 GCF_000313985.2 Echinops telfairi
AAGGCATTTCACTGTGTGGCTCCTAACAAACTAATGATAGCCTTGAGAAGAATGGGGACTCCAGAAAACTTCACGGTGCGCATCCAAACCTGTGCATGGACCCAGAAGCAGTCCTGTGAACCAAACAGAGTAATACTACATGGTTTCCAACCAGGAAAGGTATGTGTTGGGGTTGTTGCCTTTCACTATACTTACTCAATTTCTATGACTAGCAAGTAATCCTAAACCTGGGTTATCTGATGAGGAACTCGGCATTAGGCTTGGGGAAGGCTTATGCAAGGCCTGTGATGTACAGATGACACAGCCTTGCTTCCTGAAAGCAAGGAGGTCTTGAGCATTTGATGATGAAAATCAAGGACTGCAATCTTCAGTATGGATCGCAACTTAGTGTAAAGAAAACTGAACTCCTCACGACTGGATCAATAGGTAACATCATGACCAACAGAGAAAAGATCCAAGTTGTCAAGGATTTAATCTTGCTTGGTTCAATAATCAATGCTCATGGAGCAGCAGTCAAACGATCAAAGCATGCATTGCACTAGGCAAGTCCGCTGAACAAGACGTCTTTAACGTATTGAAGAATAAAGATGACGCTTTTGGAGGACTAAGGTGTGCCTGACCCAAGCCAAGGTATTTTCTATTTCCCCATATGCTGTGAAACTTGGACAATGAATAAGGAAGACCACAGAAGGATTGGTGCATTTGAACGACGGTGCTGGTGAAGAATGTGGAAAATATTAAAGCCTGCTGGAAGAACAACTAAATCCATCACGGAACAACTATAGCCAGAATGCTCTTTACAAGAGAAGGTGACCAGACTTTGTCTCCCATTCTTTGAACAGGCTTTCAAGAGAGATCAGTCCCTGGAGATGTACAGCACGCTTAGTAAAGCAGAAGGTTCGTGAAAAGGGGAAGACACTCAAAGCGATGAAGCCACACAGTTGCTGTAGCAGTGGGGTTACCCATCGCCTCGCTTGAGAGGGTGACACAGGGCTGGGCAGTGCATCCTCTGAGTCAGAAGTGAGTCAGCAGCACTGAGAACAACAGGTAGACAGAGTCCATCACCTGCACCTGGTGAGAGGTTTTGCCTCCCAATGATCCAAAGCAGATCTCTTTCCACCACTGACTTGCTGTTTGATTTGGGGCAAGTGACTCAATTTTCCTTTGCTTTGAAATTCTCGTTTTAAAATTAGGTATGATAACAACACTTATGGGAGATTGTGGTAATTGATTAAAAGACTGAAAATACTTAAAGTAATTATATGTGTTTGCTTGTATTTTTTAAGAAAAAGAAATGTGCCAAAGAGGAAGCATAATATATTAAAAAAAATCATTTTATTGGAGGCTCATACAGCTCTTATCACAATACCTATGAAGCATGAATTTTGAAAGGGTGAAAAGGAAACTGTGTGGAAGATGCACTTCGAAAAGAAAAGTCGAAATGATTCACCACAAAGAGTTTTCTAAATGCTGTATAAACGATATAAGATGAAAGAATTGCTTTTTATAAACAGTAAAGTAAAAACACTCGTAACCACCAATTTGAGTGGGAAATCGGGCCAATATGTTGCAAATCACAAGCAAGACCAGGACTGTAATTGAGGATGACAGGGCAATTGCAGGAAGTAGAACGGGAAGTTGGAAGGGTAAGAGCTGTGCTTTCCATTGTATTTCCGTGTGGCTGATGGTGTTTTTTGAGATCTTCAGTGGCTGCTGGCTTTTCTGTCTAGCTCTTCTGTTGAGTGCCTAGAAAGGACGGACAAAATATCAGAGTTTGTGGAATTGTCGCCTCTTCTTTTATTCTGTCCATTTTTATCTCACCTTTTGACCTCCTTTTATTAATTGTATGCACATTTATAATTTTTATACCTTCCTGATTAAGGTATACTTTTCTAATAAGAAGATATCTTTCTTGGGTCCTGAAACTATGTTTTAAAATGTAATTGTTTCAGAAACGTTTTATAGCCTTCATAGGCTCTCGGTTTGCATAGTTTCTCTTTCCGTTCATTTACTTGGGACCCTGCGTGTGCTTCAGATTCAAAGTGCGTCTCTTGTAGACAGTAGCGTTAGAACATTCTGAAAATCTTGTAGTTCAATCGCTTACTCCATCAATACTCAATGTAATGATTTGCTTTTTATAATCTTATGTCGTTCACTTAATGTCATTTTAAACTTATTTGAATATTTTGAGTTCTATTTTAATTTTCCTATAGGATTTTGACTCTGCAAAGGCATTCATCTGTGTGGACAATAACAAGCTGTGGGTATATTATGAAGCCCAGGAACACCAAGTACTTACTTGTGCTCACAGGGAGCCCGCACACGGTGTAAGCAGCAGCTGTTCGAAGAGAGCTAGTGGATACAATGTGGGTTAAAATTAGCCACGGTAGGCATCAGAGCTGTATTCTTTACCTTACTTATTCAATCTGTTTGATAAGCAAGTAATCTGAGAAGTTAGACAATATGAAGAAGAATACAGTATCAGGATAGAAGATTCGTTAACATCTGTGATATGCAGATGTCACAACCTTGCTTGCTGAAAGCGAAGAGAACTTGAGGTGCTTAGTGATGAAGATCCAAGATTACAGTCTTCAGTATGGATTATACCTCACCCTAAAGAAAACGGAAATGCTCACAACTAGACCAACAAACGACATCATGACAAATGGTGGAAATAATGAAGCTTTCGATGATGGGGATCCACAATCAATGCCCGTGGGTGTAGCAGTCAAGAACTCAAACAGGAGACTTGGCAAAAGACCTCTTAAGTTTGTTTTTTTAAAATCATTTTATTAGGGGCTTATACAACTCTTTAAAAAATTTTTTTTAAATCATTTTATTAGGGGCTCATACAACTCTTAGCACAATCCATACACACATCAGTTGTGTAAAGCACATTTGTACATTCATTGCCCTCATCGTTCTCAAAACATTTTCTCTCCACTTAAACACCCCCGGCATTAGGTCCTCATTTTTCCCCTCCCTCCCCGCTCCCCATCCCTCATGAGCCCTTGATAGTTTATAAATTATTTTGTCATATCTTGCCCTGTCCGACGTCTCCCTTCACCCACTTTTCTGTTGTCCGTCCCCCAGGGAGGAGGTCACATATAGTTCCTTGTAATCGGTTCCCTCTTTCCTACCCACTCTCCCTCTACCCTCCCTGTTTCACCACTCACACCACTGGTCCTGTAGGGCTCATCCGTCCTGGATTCCCTGTATTTTCAATTCCTATCTGTACCAGTGTACCTCCTCTGGCTTAGCCAGACTTGCAAGGTCGAATTCGAGTCATGGTAGTGAGCGGGGAGGAAACATTTAGGAACTAGAGGAAAGTTGTATTTTTCATCGTTGTTACATCACACTCTGACTGGAGATCCCCTTGCAGAGGGGTCTCAGGGAGGAGACCTCTTAAGTTTTAAAAAGCAAAGGGATCACTTTGAGAACTATGGGGTGCCTGACCCACATCAGAGTATTGTCAGTCACGTCATATGCATATGAAAACTGAACAATAAATATGACAAGCATTGATGATGCCTTTGAATTATGGTTGGAGTGAAGAATATTACATCTCACACCATGAACTGCCAGAAAAATGGACAAATCTTTTGGAGGAAGCATCGCCAGAATACTTCTTAGAAACATGGATGGCAAGACTGTGTCTTACAGACTTTACGTGAGTGGTTCTCAACCTTCCTAATGCCACGACCCTTAAATACAGTTCCTCATGTTGTGGGTGACCACCCCCCAACCAAAAAATTATTTTCATTGCTACTTCATCACTGTAATTTTGCTACTGTTATGAACCGGACAACACCTGTGAAAGGGTTGTTCAACCCCCCAAAGGGGTCGCGACCCACAGGCTGAGATTCACTGCGTTACACACAGTGTCAGGAGAGAGCAGTCCCTGGAGAAGAACATTATCATGCTCGATTAGCATGTGGCTGGAACAGTTGTGAGGATGGGGCTTCCTTACTAAGCAGTTTCCTTCGATTACACATAGACTCACTATAATATATGGGTTTTGTGTCCATTTTATTTTACCAGAATTCTCAGTGGTTTGACCTCTCGGAATAGGGGTAGTTGTTACAGGTTGAGTTGCTAACTACAAGATCAGCAGTTCAAAGTCAACAGCCACTCCGACGGAGAACGACAGTGTTTTCCATTCCTGTACTAGTAACGGGCTAAGGAACTCCCAGGAGTATTTCATGATGTAATGGCTCTTTCTTCTACTCCATGGTTTCTGAGAAGTCAGTTCTTGGTAGAATTCTGTTTCTTTTATGTAAAGTGCTATGTATTTTTTGTTACCTTTAAGATGTGTGTTTATCTTTGACATTCAACAATATAACTATGATTTTTTTAACCTTGGTTTCTTCAGGTTTATTCAAATTTCCGATGACAAAATGTCTTAAATCTGTAAACATCTGCCTTAAAACAAATTTGGGCAAATTGGGTCATCGGTACTTTAGCTATTCTTTCTGTCAATTCCATTTCTCTTCTCATCTTGAAGCTTCTTGCATTTTCAAGCATTTGATATGAGTTAACAGATTCTTGGAATTTTTTTTCATGGTGTGCTTTTCTCATTAACTTCACGTATTCCCAATTTTTCTTCAGTGGCTGCTGTAATGGGCCTTCCAGCTCCTCTTTCCAAGACCAATGCATTCCCTTTTCCAGCTGCCAAAAGCACTGGTTGCTGAAAGATCAAAGTGGAGTCCCTCTCTAGGAATTTGCCTCAGTTTGAGAACATCATATGCCCCGAAGTATTCACGTGTCTGCCGACGGGTCACTCAGCAGCTCAACACTCCTTCACTAGGCCAACAGCAAAGGTCCCTTTCCTTCAGGACAGGAGAACCTTGTTGGTAGATTTTTCTTATACTCGTAGAATCAACCTTATCAGCACTCATTAGCCATACCTTCCTCAGAAATCTGGGACCGGGGTCCTCCGCTTGTCTCCAAGTCCCGGGAACCAGTAAGCTTCTCAAAAAGGTGTTTCCAACTGCGTGTGGCCCCTCTTCTAAGTTTTGGTATTTCCAGACTCTCTATTTGGTCCCCCAATCCTAGGGCAGAAGCTGCTTCTTGTAGTTGTTACTTTCATGATAGTCTGTTGTTGCTGCATTTGGGCGCTGTTGAGTGGGTTACAACTCATAGTCTAAAACACTCCTTGCAATTCTACCTTACAAAGCTGGCTAGACCAGAGCATGTACACGGGTACAGATCAGAGCTGGAAACACAGGGAATCCAGGACAGATGAACCCCTCAGGACCAATAATGAGAGTACTAGAGATATCAGGAGAATAAAGGGAAGGTGGGGGAGAAATGGGGACCCGATCACAATGATCTACATATAACCCCCTCCCAGGGAAATGTCGGACAGTGTAAGACATGACAAAATAATAATTTATAAATTACCAAGAGTTTGAGTTGGGGGGTGGGGAGGGAGGGGAAAAATGAGGAGCTGACACCAAGGGCTCAAGTAGAAAGAAAACGTTTGAGAATGATGATTGTACAAATGTACAAATGTGCTTGACACAATGGATACATGTATGGATTGTGATAAGAGCTGTGAGAGCTCTCAATAAATGATTAAAAAAAAAACCCCTAAAAGTTTATAGTCTCTCAAAGAAACATTGAAAAATATATGCATCTTATAACTCCTCAAAAAAAAAAACAACAAAATAAAATAAAACACTTCTTGGTCCTGCACCATCTTCACAATTGTTGCTATATTTGAGCCCATTATCCCACCTGCTGTGCAATCCATGTTGTTGACAGTCGTCTTTTTCTCTCCCTCAAACCCACTACTTTACCAAGCATAATGTTCTTTCCCAGGGACTGATCCAAAGAACATGAGATGAAGTCTTGCCATTCTTGCTTCTCAGGAACATTCTGGCTATACGTCTTCCACGACAGTTTTCTTTATTCTTCAGGCTGTGCATGGGATATGCAGTATTCTTCATCAATGCTATAGCTTAAAGGCATCAATTTTCTAGTCTTTCTTATTTATTGTTCAGCTTTTGCATGTAGATGAAGTGATTGAAAATATCATGTGCACCTGATCCTTCAAAGCAATATTTTTGCTTTTGAGCTCTTTAAACAGGTATTTTGCAGCAGATTTGCCCACTGCAAGACTTTGCTTGATTTTTCCCAATGCAAGCCTCTGCTGTTTCCATGGGCATGGGCTGTGGATCCACGTGCAATGAAACCCTTGACAACGTCAATGTTTTCTCCATTTAGCCTGATATTTCAGTGTTCTCTTTTGTCCTTAAGTTACCTGGTGTGTTAGGCAGGGCTCTCTAGAGAAAAAAACCAGGGTACTGATGAATATATAGATATAGATAGATAGATAGGTTTATATACACAGAAGGAATATAACAGCTAATTAGTCCACACAGCAGTACAGAAGGCTCGGTTCAACTCACTGTCATGGAGCAGTTAATTACTGAAGGTCCTTCAACTCACTTGGGCCAATGAAGCACACAGAGGAGTCTGCCTTAAAGCAAGCCACGCAGGGTGGGTCAGCAACGGCATGAAGAAGAGAAGTTGAGGCGTAGCAGAGGCCAGTAGTGGGAGCGTTGCACAGTGGCCCAGATGGATCCTCAAGAAGCAGGCGAAGCAGGTCTCCATGGAAACTCAAGCACGGCAAGGATCCCTGATCCGTGGGTTGGCTCGGCCCACAATAGCACAGCACATGGTTGAGGCAAAGGACTAGCTCAGGCAGCAGAAGGCCCGGCCAATCACCAGAGAGAAAGAGGGAAGGGAGCCGGCTTTGGAAAGCCATTCATCACATCACCCTCCAATCAAGCTGCGAGGGGATTAACCTCCGCCCACATGTTCCTATGGAAGCCTAGTTGGCACAATAACCTATCACACCTGGCTAATAACTCTTTATTTTAATTCCCTCTGTGAAAATAAATAATATGATTTTTGTCTCCTGACTGGAATCTTCTCTTTTTGTATTTTTTTAAAATCATTTTATTAGGGGCTCATACAACTCTTATCACCTCTTTTTGTATTTAAAATTTTTTTCAGATATTATAAGTGCATTTTACTAAGACACACTTAACAATTGCTCCAACTTAAGAAACAAACAAACTATGCAGCCATCATGGCATTAATAAGGCTAACAAACTGCATAGTACGTCTTTAGTGCCAGCTAATAATTAGTCAGTATGAAAACTTCTGGATCCTGTTAATGACTTTGGAGAACTTCACAAGAATTCACAGATGCCCTGGAGATTTTTGGAAGGAACAGAACAATACCTATGGGAGGATGGTTACTGCTCTGGTTGACTCCCAAGGGCACCAGGAAAGTCCTCCCCTTTCCCCTTGTAGGAGTGCTGTATGTGGGAGAGAGAGGAGTCCTGGGAAATAGAGAAGGCTCTGTAAATCAGACAGTCTGATTTGAATGCACCAGCCTTTGAACATGCCCTCTTCCCCACAACCTTGACGGAAGAAACAGGAGTGGATGAAGTATCTTCAGTTCACATCTGTATCCAGGAAAACCTACCGCAGGGGATTAGAAATAGGGAGAATCATAGCGAGAGGAAGGATTGTTGGATGGGATCTCCATTCAATGTGCTCCTTGACAGGAGTGCTAGTCCTGGCAGGGGATGATCAGAGAGCTGTGTGTTCCCTCCTTCCCGACACACATCTTCATGACTCTCCCAGGAGGAACATCTGCACTGCCAAATGGCGGTCTGCATATTGAAAGTTTTCGTGATTTATTTATCTTTCCAAGATTCTCCAAACATGAGCAACTAATTGGACGTGTCTAAACACTGCCCGTCACCCGTAACCTTGAAGATCTCCATACGCTGTGTTCAGAACAGAACTGAAGCGAACGGCACAAGGAAGAGAACACTCCAGATGCCAAAAAAAAAAAAATTGTGAACAATGAGTGCACATGCTTCACTGTTGTGCTGCGTTCTAATAGTTCAGTTTCAGGGGAGAGGGTGAGTGAAGCCGCAGTGTGGAAAAACGAGAGCACTGTCCATTTTCCTGCGGACCTGCTGATCCACTTTAGCCTCCAGGCCAGTGGTTCTCAACCTTCCTGATGCCGCCACCCTTTAATCCAGTTCCTCATGTTGGGATGACCCCCCACCATAAAATTATTTACTTTTCAATTAATAACTGTAATTTTGCTACTGTTATGAATCGGGCAACCCATGTGAAAGGGTTGTTTGACCCCCAAAGGGGTCGTGACCCACAGGTAGAGAACTGCGGCTCTAGGCCATTTCCATATCAAACTGGGAAAAGTTGGATTACCAAGAAAGCCTAGGCCATTTTCCTTAGCATTTAGTAATGGTCAATGCAGAATCAGTAACTGCAGTTTTGTACTGGCGTAGCATATCTCTGTATATCAAATTAGCGTCTACTTTCATAGCTTTGGTAGAAAGATGCTGAATATTACCCTTCACTCTGAAGTCTTAGGCTATCCCAAGCATGTACTTCTTGGTTATTTTTCTTGATTTTTAGAGGTTTAGTAAGGGTAGAAGTCCCAAGTGTTAAAGGTCAAGCAGCATTTTCCTTTATCTGAAAAGAAGCATTCACCCAAACCTCAGGTATGTGAAGAGCAAGGTTCTACTCTTGTTCTGCTGCTTCTGTGTCCGAGATAAGGCAAACTCTGCAGCCTCAGTGTCCTTATCTGGGTGTAAATACTTGATGTATCTTTCTCATATGGTTGTTGAAAGAGGGCAGCAAGATAAAGATCCTTGAAAGATTATAAGCAGCTCCGTAGATATGATTATTTAGCAATGCATTCAACTCTTAGCGCTGCCTTTGCCTCTGACGGCGGGAGACTCTTTCCCCTTGCCTTGACACAGTGTACGTCACAGGACATGGAGACCGTTCTTTCCCTTCTCTTTCATCCTCAGAAGAAAGCGGTGGTCGAGAGATAGTAAATAGGAAAGACTGTAAGTTCTAGGACTCATAAAGATTGCCATAAATGATGGCTGCTGGGAAATTCTTACATAGAGTAACTCACACACCATAGAAGTGAGCAAAGTCCTTTCGTTTGTGACAGTAGCCACTATTTGTTGAACCGGGTGGCACCCTTTCAACTATCTGCTTTACTTTGCAGATGCACAGAAGTGAAGCTGAGTCTGTCAACTGTTCTCCCCCAAGTTGCCCTTATGCAACCCAAAGTCTACCCCATGCTCTGCTACATCATTTTGAACTGGGTTTTTGCCTGCCTCCTCTTCAAGCATCATTTCTACGCATCTTGCTTCTCTGTATTTCAGGTTTCTATGAAGCAAGGGTGAGTGAGTATTAAAGGATGTACTTGAGGATATAACGACATCTTGCTACTTGAATTGAATGCAAATTGTGCTTCTGAGTCTCTGTATATGACATGTTCAGATGAAAAACCTGATCCAAAGTCATTCTACGGACCTTAAATTTGTGTTACATTAAATATATATGGCTGTGTTAGTCGGGTAGACTAGAGAAACAAACCCAGGGGGACTTATATGTCTATAAGAAAGAGCTTTATGAGAAACTACAAAACCTACATG
>NW_022111373.1:112283692-112325212 GCF_000313985.2 Echinops telfairi
GGTTTATAAAAAAATTCTTGGACAACTTGATTTGACTCTTAATCAGGACATAAGTGGCTAATATCTTCTCTAGAAGTAGAATCAAGTTACAGCTTCCATAAATTGTCACAAAAATTCCCAAAGCTCCAAAAAACTTGCTTAGTTTCACTTTCCAGATGGTAAGCAAATGCATCAAACCTGTTAAACAAAAACCTGCAGCCCTCGATGCAAAGGAATCTGGAAAAATGTAGACTGGTTTTCCAAATTTTCCAAATAGAGCTGTCTTCAATTCTCTCGATTTCTCAGAAGAATTAGACACAATTGGGTAACTCCTCTTCAGTGAAGCCCTTTCTATAGAGAACTCTCCTGATCTTCCTCCTACTTATCTTCATCTTCAATCCCCTATCTCTTTTGTGGTTCTTATTTCTGTACCCTTCCCTTAAATAGTAGTGCTCCTCATGTTTATACTATAGGCCCCTTTTTATTCTTACCTGATAGGTTTTCCCCATTAATCTCACTGAAACCCATGTTTCCAGTGACCATCTGTTTATCGTTTACCTCCACGTTCATATCTCCAATACATGTAATTCTTCTGTTATGGGTTGAATTGCATTCCTCTAAAATATGTGTGGAAACTCTCAGCCTGGTATCTGTGAATGTGACGTGGTTTGGAAATAGAGGTCTTCTATATTAATGAGGTCACACTGGAGTAGGGTGAGTCCTAAACATAGTTTCTTTTGAAATAGAGGTCTTCTATATTAATGAGGTCACACTGGAGTAAGGTGAGTCCTAAACATAGTTTATTTTGAGTGTTGTTTTATGAAGGAGCGCTGATGGCATCGTGGGCCATACATTGAGCTGCTAACCACACAGTCAACAAAGGTTTTAAGTCTGGGAAATTCCAGAGGGGCAGTTCTCCTCTGTCCTACAGCATTACGATGAGTCAGAATCGACTCAATGGCAATGGATTGATTCGTGTTTTATGAAGGGTGGTGCAGACCGAGATAGTTGCATCTAGAAACTGCAAAGGGATGCCAAAGATTGCTAGCCGTCCTCAGGAACTAGAAGAGAAGGCCTAAGAATGAATTGACCTGGATTCTTAAAAGCTACCCACTTGGTGGTAGCTCTAAGACATTAAGGGAAAACTCCCTGCTAGAATTGGCATTTTTGATAATGAATGCATTTTTTTTCTCCCTCAAAACAGCATTTCTCTGTGTTTTCCTCATTCATCCCATTATCCAACCAGGACTTTGATGTCCCTGAACATTCTGCTTTTTACCTGGCGGCTGGCTTCTAAGAGGAAGACAGCAGAAATCGACAGGTTACTTAAGGGGTATGTCTGAAACGCTACCTCATCTCTTCTGCAGAATGGTATTGTTCAAACCAGTCACAAGGTTCACTAAGAGTCAGTGGGTGGAGAAACGGCAGGCACGTATTGCAAAAGAGTATGTAGGATAAGAGAGATTACTGTGGCCATCTTTGGAAAAGGCAATCTGCCTTGGGGACACCAACAGAAATCAATTTCAGATCAATTAACTCAAAACCTCAAGTGCTTAACTATGAAGTTACAATATTTATATGTTCATAGGAATGCTTCTTTTTCTTTCTAGAAAAGAGCTGAAAGAAAGGTGTCTTGATGCTCCTCAATGGCTAGGAAATGTCCTTCTTTCATCTATTCAACAAGTATCCTTAAGCAGCTGCAATGAGCCAGACATTGTTTGTGTGCACATACTGATGGCTAGGACAAGCCAGGCCTTGGCCTGGAGTTTAGAGGTCATTCCCCCAACATTGCACAAGTAGTTTTATTTTGCATCCGTGGACTCAGAATCAGTCATTGCTAATGACAGGAAACGATCACGTTTTGACCCTGAGGAATGTTGGAATGAAGCCCTTCAGGGAGGTAGAGG
Organism: Echinops telfairi; assembly: GCF_000313985.2. NCBI lineage: Eukaryota > Metazoa > Chordata > Mammalia > Afrosoricida > Tenrecidae > Echinops > Echinops telfairi. The sequence goes on from NW_022111373.1 coordinate 112,285,579, forward strand.
TCGGCATAGGGTTTAAATTTTAAGCGTGACCCAATCCAAGTTTATAGCACCATAAACTATGTAGGCCACTTGGTGTGGTATGCATACAGGGGAGATTGTGAATTTTAAATATTTACAACTGATAAGTATTATCCTTGGTGTGACAGTATTTGACACACAGCAGCTTGGAGCAGGCGTGGGGGTGGGGGGTGGGAAGCTTGAATTCAGTGTGCAAGTGAATTAATTTCACATCCTGTCATAGGGTCAGACTATGGCTCTGGTTAAATGACCAGCAGTTGGCAGGCCAATTGCCAAAGCAATCGGTTGGGTTGTCATGCAATCCAGTTCCCTCATTAAGACAACCGAACCAATAACCACCAAATTGGATCGAGTCAATGGCAATCTAATCAATTGCTCCATAATCCGATGGAAGAGGTCCCTAATCAGATTAATTTAACTGTATTTGGTGTAGTTAAATGGCATAGGCAAAATCTTCCTGAGCGCCTGTTCTCTCCTCGCATGACATCATGTTCGCATCAGCAGGGACCTTTCTAACCCTGGGGGAAAGTGGAGACAGCACAAACTCTCTCGATAAATATGATGGTTCTTTCTGAGTGCTAGGGGTACTTTAAAATTTGGGGGTATGCATTAATCTATTTAAGTAGAAGTATATTATGGAATATTTGTAGGGTGGATGATGGTATGCTCTGGTAATACAATATATTCTCTAATCTCAGTGGCTTACAACAAAGCCTGCTTCTTAACCATGCTGCCTGTGCATGAAGGGCAGCTGGAGGCAGAGCTTTGAGTTTTCTCGTTCCGTGGTGCCGATGGATGGAGTGGTCTCTAGCTAGAGCTATACCCACTGCCGCAGAGAGGGTCTTCGTTACCCAGTGCTGCCGTCATGAAACTACCACAGATAAATAACTCTGAAGAATAGAAATGTGTTCCTCTGGAGGCTAAATGTCTGACTCAAATCCTCAGGTGTGGCGATTCCTGCTGTTAGACTTTCTAGTTTCCAGTATCTACCAGTTATCCTTGACATTCTTTTGCTTGCAAATGGGTCTTCATGACTTCTGTCTGACTCCCGTGTGTGTATTCTAGCATGTACTATTCTTCTTAAAAGGGATCACTCAGAAGTTATTAGATTTAGGACCCATCTTACTCCAAAATGGCATCATTAACATAACAAAGAGCATCTCTACGCATAGTTCCTGAATTACAGCAGCTTTGCAAAATTTCCATTTTCTTTTTAAAAAATTATATAGCTCTTATCACAATCCATCCATCCATCCATTTCATTTCCATTTTTATGGACTGCTATAAGACAGTTTATGTAGTACAAATTACTAAGAAAAAGATATTTTTTAAAAAGTCAAATAAATGTCATTCAACATAGCTGGAATAAGTCTGTCCAAACAGGGTTATTTCCAGATACATCAGGCAAGACTTCGGCATGCTTTGTTGGAAGTGTGTGTGCCCAATTCCATCCACACTGCAGGGGAAACACCAACTAGAGTAATCATGGACTAGTTCTTAATATACCCACCTGAAATGGCATATGGCATCCTCAAACACATTTCATGCCACGTGGACCCACCTATCTTTAAAGAGCAGAAAAGAGGTGCAAATGACCCACGTGCCCACAAGAACCAGAACCAGGGCCAATGGTCTTAATGTTCTATCCCAGATTAGATTTCAAAGTGTGCATAAACTTTTAGCATGGAATACAAGGTTTCAAAGATGTATCTTATAGTTTGATTATGGAGGTCTAACATATTGATTTTTAGAAGAATCATGAGAAATGAGAAATGTTTGCTTCAACTGTTTAATCTTAGTATATGTAAATGTATCTACATCCCCTTATCTTTTGATATCAGCCCAGGAAGCTTTCTTAGTCTTCCTTGCACGTGACACTCAAAATGCACTGTCAAGGTGTGACTGCTTAGCCACTGAGTGCTTAACCGCCCTGAGTGCAAAGGCCTTCGGGCTATTTCACAATTCTTTTCGTTTTCTCTTCCAAAAATTATCAGAGACTTTTTTAGTGGATTGCATTAATCAAATATTTGTAAAGCATGCTTGTTTAGCTTGTCAACATTTGCTTTTTATTTATAAATATTGCAGACATCCAGATAGGAATCTCTTCTTGTGTATCCACCATGCAGTCAGTTTAGTTTTCATAGAAACAGTACTTCCTTTCGTATCCATACTCGATAAGTTTGAATAGTATCAAATGAAATGGCAGAAGTACGAAAGGCACACAAGGGTTTGGAATAATACAAGTGAGGTGGCAGGAACAGAATACCAGGGTATAGTACACATCACTAGACTCGATGTTCCCATCTGTCAATGGGTGTGCTCTAAGTATGTTTTTAAAAAATAACAAGTGGAGAGCACTTGATAAATTTGGTAAAATGATTAAGAAAGTTAAAAGACCTAGTACTAACTGTCATTTTGTTTTTAACAATTTGATTGGCACTTCATCCTCATATCATATAATTCAATAGTTCAATCATATCCGGAAGAGTTATACAATCAACACCACAATATATTTTAGAACATTTTCTTCTTCCTTGTACTCTTTGCTATTTGTATAATTTTTTTTTCACTTGTGGAAAGAATATACATACAAAAAAACCCATTAACCTCCAATTCAACAGCTTCTAAGTGTATTGTACTAACTTCTGATGGAACGGTTTAGGAACACAGATTCTAGGTCATTATTCTCATATTGCAGTTTATGGTCCCAAAGCCCAGAGCCTATGATATATTTAAAGTTGGTCATTCATTAATTCTCTCACTTAGAAGCAGTACTGCATAGTGGTTCAGTACATGAACTTGAGCACAATACATGGGTTTGAATTCTAGTCATACACTAAGTCCTTCAGGGAGTTTAACTTTTCCTTTTCTATGAAACAGAGACTAGGGCCTTCCACAGAGGGTCGTTGTGAGGACTAAGTGAGCTAATGTCTTCTTAGCATCTAGTAACTAAATACATGGTCAGTGCTACAGAGGTATTAGCTATTATTACTGTACAGTCAATCCTTTGATGAGTTTTTGTTGAGTACCATTGCATTAGCTGATAGGAAGTTCTGAAATTCCCAACCAGCAGCCTGAATGACAGGGCAGATGGAAAGAACGAGAAGCTTGATTTGAAGTTAGAAAAACACACCATTGGATCTGGGAAGAGTCAATGATAGCTAAACTAAGAATTAGAAAGTGGATTCGAAACTTCCTGTGGGAGCCAGGGCTTGGCCTGTCTTCCCACCCTGTGGACTCCGTGCCAGCAAACACATCTTCTTTTCATTTGTCAGCATTCTGTTTCTGGTTAGAGACTGGGCTTCCCGGCAGTGGGAGAGACCAGCACTGCTTGATATGCAGAACCTGCACTTCTGCGCGGATGTCTGCACTGGCATCCCGGGAGCAGCTGCAGTGGCCACTGGAGAATGATTGCAGTGTGCTCCAGCCCTCTGCGTGGCTAGGGTGTTACAGGGCTGGGGGTGTCTGTGGTGAAGCCCTTATCTCTCCCAAGAGGCAGTTCCCTCCTGTTGTCTTCCTGCCTACCCACTCCCAGTGTGTCTTGTTTTAGGTGGTTGCCTTTCTTCTTCAGTGTGCCTGGGCTCACAACCAAGCGGAGTAGAGAGAGCTCTTGTCTACCTCGTTGTGGTAGGCTGGGTTCTCTGGAGAAGCAAAACCAGTAATACACATACAAACACACAAAGAAAGTTTATAACAAGAACATGGCTCATAGAGTTATAGAAGTGGTCAAGTCTACATGCAGGCAGGTAGGTCCTAAGCCTGTGGGTCAGATGTTAGACTAGAGGCTTCTCCTGACTTAGGTAGCTGAGGGAGCTGAATGCCCAAGATTGGCAGAGAGGTGACGGGCTGTGGACAACAGAGACAAATCTAAGGTCAGCAGGTCAGTTGGCAAACCATTGAAGACCCTCAGGTGAGGCAGGCAACATGGCAGGCCATTGGCTCAAGTCCAAAGAACCAGAGGTCCATCAGCCAGATGCAGGATTCAGACCCAGCAAGACGGAAGCAAGCTTTCCACAATATCTATTTCTCTGGAAAATAGGTTGTATTCAGGTGGTAGGGTTTCGACTTGAATAAGGGGTTTCACACCACTCTAATCTTCTTGAGCCTGATTGGCTGCTCACAGCTGATCCCATCATGGAATTGATCACATTACACTAGGTCACATCATGGGGGATTTTGAAGCCTCAACTGTCAAACCAATGAGAATCCTGGTCCACCAAAGTGTTGACACAAAACTCAACTATCAGGCGGAAGGAGGAATGGAAGGGAATAGGGGGTTGAGGGAGGATGATAGAGCCTTCTGGGGTGCTGCATTTTTTTCCATATTTTTATCAGCAAAGTGTTCTCTAAGGGAAAACCAGTCGGTTGCTGTTGAATCAACTCTGACACGGAAACCTCATGTGTGCTAGAAGAGAACTGTGTTCCGTAGGACTTACCGTGACCAATTGTTCAGAAGGAGATCATCTGGCCTTTCTTCCCAGGCACCTCTGGGTGGTCTTGGATCACCAGCGCTTTGGATGGCAGCCAAGAGCCTATGCAAATAGTGTGGGGGCATCCTCTGACTCCCTCTACCTTCACAAGGGGAACGAAGATTCAATAGCCCGGGGTTGATTATTGTGACGTGGAGATCAGACATACCTTCTCTCTCCAACCTTTTTACCATTTCGGATACCAACATCACTTCCTCGGCCCTTTCTATTTCCCTTTGAGTTTTATAAATTCATTGAAAAGGCCACACATTCATAGACCATAAAGAGAGTTACAGGGCTTATTAGGGCAGCAGCAAATTACAATGCAGCTTTAGTTGAACCTCAAGATACAGTTCTTTGCTCAGGAAAGTCTCTTCTTGACTGTACTGCAGGCAGTCCTCTGGGCCTCAGCCACCCCATAACCCTCTGGGCTCGCCTAGCCATGTTATGCAAAGATATCCTGTTTGGTAGCGGGGCAGTGAAAGAGAGGAAGGTCCTCAACAAGATGAAGAGACACAGTGGCTGCAGCAACAGGCTTTCACATGGGAATAGTTGTGAGCTAGCTGAGGACTGGGCTGTATTTCATTCTGTTGTTCATAGCATTGCTGAGTGGGAACCAACTCGGTGGCACCTACCAGCAGCTTCTGCCCTACCCTGTTTTGTCAATATTACAGTGCGCTTTCAGGTCTGTTGATAAGTTCCCAGAGCCACGTCACTTCACCAGCAAACCTCTTGCCTGATAGTCATTAGCTTTCCAGCTTTGTGGGCTGGGAAATTCAACATGCCCACCTCTCTCTCTCTCTCTCTCTCTCTCTCTCTCTCTCTCTGAGTCTAAGAGGTTCCGACCATAGGGACCCTGGGTCCAAAGGATACACTCCTTTCCAGCTCTTCATTCCTAATGTTCATGAACTCCCCTCTGTCCTCTGGAATTCACTGTCTTTTAAGGATGGCAGAATGAACCAATTCCCTTGTTAGGGTTCCATATGCCTTCTTGCATGGCACCACCCCCCACAAGGGTGCCATGCTCTTCTTTACAATCCCTTTGATGGGTCAGAGTACCTCATTTTCATAGCTCCACCCATAATTTGGTGGGTGTTACAAAGACTATGGCTAGAAGGGCATCAGACTTAGGTAAATCACTGCATTGCAAGCTTTAAGCATTTTCACCACCTAGGAACTCAATATGAGAGTATTGTGTTAGGTTTGGGTTGTCTAGAAAACAAAACCAGTTACACTCAGATATGTATAAGAAAGAACTTTATATTAAGAAGTAATTTTATATCAAGCAGGAATCCTAGCTGAGTCCAACTCAAGCCCATGGGTCCAACCCTAGCCAGGGCCTCCTTCAGACTCACCGAACTGCAGGCTGATGACACACACAGGCAAAGTCAGAAGCAGGGCAATCACAGGCTGGTTGGTGCCGATTGCGTGGATACAAGGTCAGTGGAGACTTGGCAGGGCACCAAACAGCTCTTCAGGGCCACTGGCCCATACAGGTTTTGCCTCTCAGCAAGGAAGACAGTGAAGGGCAGAGGGTGAGAAGTTCTCATGGTCTCTCTTATAAAAGACCACACCCTAAGGACGTAGCATTAGGCTGTGACCTGATTGAAAGGTTGGACTCCACTCCTGCACTTTCACACGGGTGCAAGTTGACATAAAACCTAACTGCCATGGTTATGTTATAGCGCAAACCTTCATTGCACTATACACATACAATTGTGACTTTATTATTTGGGAGTTATGCCCAAAATAAAAAAAAACTCAGTAAATGGCGACAGTGATCCAGCTTCAAATCCCATTTAGGGTTGTGGGACCTCAGACTCTCACTACTCCCGTTTCTTCATCGATGAAAATAGTTGGGTGTGAGGGTGAAATAAAATAATGTAGCACTTGGAAGTGTGTAAAGTGCCTGACACCAGGATAGTGAAGGGACTCTGGCAGGCACAATTGTTAAGCATTTGGCCGCTGTCCAAAAGGTGGGCAATTTGAACTCACCCAGTGACGCTGCAGGATATAAGACCTGGAGAGCTGCTTCCATCAAGATCACAGCGGAGAAAACTCCCCGGGGTAGTTCTGCTCTGTCACGGAGAGGGGCTCTGGGTCAGAATTGACCCACAGCGCAAACCAGGCTAGTACTTGATAAGAGATGACATTGATCATCATCATTGTGTGACAAAGTTATTTGCCAAACATGGTGATGAATACAAATACAAGTATGTGTCCTCTAACACCCATCATGTTCCGCAAAATAGGATGTTATGTAATTTGGCGGCATAGAGACAGAGTAGCTAACCACAAAATTCGTGGTTCGAACCCACCAGTCACTCCTTAGGAGAAAGATGAGACTGTTTGCTTACAAAGAGATTTAAAGTCTCAGAAACCCAAAGGGGTACTTTTATTCTGTGTGTGTGTGTGTGTGTGTGTGTGTGTGTGTGTGTGTGTCTGTGTTTTAATAGGGTCCATCGGCATCAGAAACAATTCAATGGCAATGAAGTTTTGGGGTGGTTTACTCCCTCCCCCGCCCCCTCCCCCCCTAGTGATTTAGATGTTGAGAAAACACAATTTTAAAACTCTTGGAACCTGATTCTGGTCACCCTCCTTACCATTGCTGCTGGCACTGCCACCACTTCCCCTTCTGTGGGAGCTGCTAGGCGAGGGTGGATTAGCAGGAAGCCAGGGCTGAAAGACCAGAGTCAGCGCCGGTGGAGAGGGCTCAGGGAGGATCAGATCACAGCCAGTTGGCCCTCTATTCTACCAGTTTACTTCAGTCAGACTCCAGTGGTTTTTACCCAGGGCTGCGTCCTCTGCTTCACCTGCCTGGATCCCATCTGTGGTCCCGCACCTCAAGAGTCACCTTACAGGACAGAGTAGAACGGCCTCCTTTGGATTCCCAAGGCTGCTACTTTCTCGCACGAAGCTGCTGGGGCATTCAAACTGCTGATCCTGTGGTTAGTAACTCAATGCATAACCCACTAAGTCACCAGGGCTCCTTGTAAAATACCACGGGGAGGGTGGGGCGTTGGTTATCAACAGAAGTAGAGCTTCTTGCCTTTAAAAACAAAACACACTCCCCACTGTGTGTATTGTTTTTTAAGGGAGTGGGGACGGAGGGGGAGGGGAAGAAAGGAAAATGAGCTCATTCCAGGAACCCAAGAGGAAAGCGAATTTTGAGAATGATGAGGGCAACAAATGTATAAGTGTGCTTTACACAATTGATGTATGTATTGTGATGAATTGTATGAGCCCCAATAAAATGATTTTAAAAAATGAAAGCAAAACACAAACAAACCCATCATATGTGTGGTTGGATGTTGCTTGAATGGGTGTTAGGAAACACACACCTGTACCTTGGTTTAAAGAATTCTGCATCACATGTTGAAACATCTGGAGACCACCCTTTCAAGGTCTAGACAAGCCAATGACTGGGCAAGGGACCTTCAGGTATTCTTTATATCCATTGGCGAGGCAAACTCCTCACCTGGCCCACCTGTGCAGACTGGCCTTACCTGTGTACCACACCCATTACAGCCATGCCCTTCAACCCTGGAGGCACACTTGATGAATTCATTTTTGGCAAATATACTTCACTCATCTGCAAAGCATAAACTCTTGATGTATCCGCTCTCTCATCGATGCTGAGAAACAGAGCTGTGACTAATGGCATTATCACAACTCAGCATCACAAAGCCAGAACCTTCGTCATTTTATCTTTCCCTACCACCGTTCCAATCAATTCGCCCTGAGCTTTGATCGCTCTCCAGGAAATAGAGGGGACTTCTGATATTAATTGCCGACCTCTGTTGGTGGTGCATGTCGCTACCTGGGAACCCACAAAACCATAGAATTTCAGACCTCCATAGGATCTTCGAGATTAATTAGGCAAAAATCCTTATTTTTTAGATAAAGTGGGAGGAGTCACTTGCACATGGGTATTAATTGCCCAGTGTGGCTTTAATGAACAGAAATTGATCTTTTCATTTAGGAGGCTAGAGACAGGGCATGGCTCTCCCTTCTCTACCCCTGTGCCCTTCAGTTCCTTGGCGATCTCCATGTGGCACCTGCCTGTCCCATCTGCCCTTGCTTCTTTGCCCAATCCATTCCTGTTCTATTCTAGAAGGGCTGGTTTAAGACACATTCGGCTCTGATATGGCCTCATTAACATAACAAAGATAACCGATTTATTCTAGGACACTAGATTAAAAAGGGAAAGCAAAAGTATTTGGGACAGAAGACCGAATGTCCTGGAAGTGATTAAGAACTTGTGCACAACCCTGAAAACAGCTGAACATCGTTAGGTAGAACAGCGTGGAAGAAATGGGGAACTGGAGAGAGGCGGAGATGGAGACGCAGGCAGGAAGCAGATGCTAAGAGCCCTGGAGACCTTAATGAGAAGTTTTCCCTGTATCCTACCAACAGTGGTGCCACTTTGAGATACAGTTTGGCAGCTACTAAGAAAGTTGCACTTACCATAACCAGAAAACCCCAACTAAACTCACTGCGCCCAGTTGATTCTGACTCAACCCTAGAATAGGAGAGAACTCCCCGGGTGGTTTTCTGAGACTGTAACTCTTTACCGGAGTAGGAAGCCTTATTTTTCTCATTTGCACTGGCTGGTGGTTTTGAACTGCTGACCTTGTGGTCAGCAACCCAACGTGTAACCACTCGTTATTTACCCAGGTGAAATTAAAATTTATGTTTGCATGGAAACAGAGACGTGAATTTTTCCAGCGGATTGATTTTTAACCTCCGAAAACAAATGATCGTGATCCTGCATGCTGTGGTAATGGAGTGTGGTCACCTCAAAGCCCTCTCACTTCTCGAGGGCCAGGATAATGGCCCTCAGGATCAGCCCAAAGACGATTCCCAGCAAGTGGAGGTCAGGGATGCTTCCACTGTCTACCCATTTTAATTACTTATTTGTTTTAACCATTTCTGGTATTTCCCAATGATAGAATAATGGGTGACCCATGGGGCTGTTCACTGCAAGGTCAGCAGCTCAAATCTACCCAGTGCTCCTGGGAAGAAAGATGACATTTGTTGGTCCCCTAAGATTTACAGCCTTGGAAACCCACAGGGGCGGGTCTACTCTACCTTACTGCATCACTGTGAGTGCGAGTCAACGTGATGGCGCTAATTTGGTTTGCTTTCTTGACACCTCCCACAGCACTCTCTCCTTCTTTACTACATTTGCTAATAATTACAGCAGCCATCCAGAACTCACAGGTCATACTCACAATAGTCGGATTTATGAGGGAAGCAACAGGTTACAATTAAGGATCAAGATCAACTTAGAGCTAACATGAACAACGCAAGACCAGAGACAATTTGTCATTCACCACCATTGTCAACCGAAAGAGACCTCAGCTCCTTCACCATACCTGCAGGCAGCCAGCCTTCCCTTTTAGTCTTGCCACCACTGGTTCTTGCTCTCAGCTGCTGCCCCATTCAAGCAAGCGTTATAACCCATTAACTCTCCCAATATGTGCCTGGGGGCACCCACTTTGCCTGAGAAGGGAGCTTCCTTGCTCTGTGGGTTGGTGAGCATACAGCTACTGCCTCACTCCATGGCCGAGGAAACCCACCACTGTCTTCTCACACTAGTCTATTGGTTTGTGCTGCTTTTACCATCTTGAGCTGTTTTGTGCTACATTGTGTTGTCTGTCTTCAGTGTTACAGTTCTCTCTGCCTCCTGTGTCTAGGAGGTTTCCAGCACAGGGACCCCAGGTCCCAATAACATGCTCTGCTCTTGGCCCTTTATCCTGAGAGTAGTGAGGTCTCTCCTAGCCTCTCTTAACCTCTGTGGGATTGCCTCTTCTAAACCTTGCAAAATAGCAAACCTGCCTAATCCAGTGGTTCTCGACCCTTTAATACAGTTCCTCATGTTGTGGTGACCCCCCCAACCATAAAATTATTTTCATTGCTACTTCATCACAGAAAGCCCACATAATTGTAACATGCTTCCAAAGCAGGAGGACCAGGTTTTAGGAATGTTGAAGACAATATCGTCATTTTGCTACTGTAAGGAATCGGGCGACCCCCGTGAAAGGGTCATTTGACCCCCAAAGGGGTTGCGGCCCGCAGGAATCCCAACAGTTGGCCTCAGCCACGTAGTTTGCATCATAATTAACCCACCTCTGCAGGGACTTTATGTGCTATCTACTATTTGCAAGGTAGGTTAACTAAACCCTTTGCAAGATTGTGGCCTATCAATTTACCTTAGCAGAAGTACACACTCAGGACCAGAAAGGCCAGATACCTACAGAGAGAGAAACCCATTTCCCTGCACGGTAGACTAACCAATCCCCTTCCAATTCCCAACCGATGTTCCACTAGTGATCCTGTCGCACTGATGTTCTTGTGAAGCTGCCTGGAATAGGTTGTTATATTTGTGAGTAAAGAAGTGGACTACTCAGCCGAGATTTTAGAAAAAAATCCAACACCAAATGGTGATGGAGTCGCTTTCAACTCCTAGGGACCCCGGAGGACAGCGTCGGGCTGTTCCCTAGGGATTCTGAAGTTGTCGTCCTGGTGGCAGTGGACCGCCTCATCTTGCTGCCTCACTCACCCTATGCTTAACACTCTGTACCACCAGGGTGCCCTGTCTCTAAATGAAGATCATGATAGCAGCGAGGATGTTGTTGTCTTCAACATTCCTAAAACCTGGTCCTCCTGCTTTGGAAGCATGTTACCATTATGTGGGCTTTCTGAATTCAACGAAATTGCTTTATAATGATGACCTCAGGGTGAAGGGGTGTAGTGCTTTATGATTACCTGTGGTTTCTGTGATAAGGAAGTATTACTTTTATCATTGGGAAGGTGGTGAAAGGCACTTCATTGAAAAAGTGTATGCATAGTATAAAACCATTTGCAAATTAATATATGTCTATATACCCACATTATGGATTTATGTGTCTATAGCTGATACGGTCCACCTCAATGTTAAACAATCATCATCATGCTCGTCTGGGGATATGGGTGATTTTTCTTGTCTTCTTTGTGCTTTTTGTTTTTCTAATTTTCTGCACTCATTGTAGATCTTTAATCAGGAAAAAAGAAACCTTTCTTTTATCCTGAGAGACTGTGTTCCTCTCTTCAGTCCAGGTGATCGGACTCTGGGTTGCCCAAGCTGCACTCCTGTCTCTAGCTACGAGCCTGGAGACCGAGGCTAAGCTCCAGCAGTGGGGCTATCCGTTTCCTTACCTTCCACCCACAGGAGCTCATGTGTGTGGAAGCCCTTGGACAGGAAGGTTCTGAGCTGGCTTCCACGACTAGCAGTGCTGTTCCATAAATAGCCTTTTACATATTATGAAAGGAAGATGTTGTCATTTGAAGACACTTTATTTTGAGGGGGAGAGTCTAATCACCACTATTAAACCAATCTCGTATACTTTGGCACTTGTGTGGACTGATGTCATATGAGATCCAAAAGAGAAGAAGTTTTGCCCCTGTATGCCTGCCATCCCACCACCCTGCTGGCTCACATTGAGAGGAAGGACCTGGTTCTGCATAGCCACAAGCTGGTGGGGTGGAGGTGGCTGGGTGCTGCCCACTCAGGGAAAGGGCTATCCCCCTGGCCAGGCAGACGCCCAGCTTCAACAAGGATTCTGGGAAGCTGCAGCCCGCTGCCCTTCTGAGCCATGTTGGCGACCTGCTCAAATCTCCCTCCAAGCCAGACACCAGGCCCTGTGCTCTTGCGGAGCATGACTCTTGGCTGCAGTTGACAGAAAATCTATGGCTCTGTAAGATGACTCTGTCAGGGACCTGAAGCCATTGTTCTCTTCCCGTTAACAGTTATGTCATTAGCAGTGTTCAGTCATATAGTTTTATGGCTATGATGACTCACACAGATTCTCTTTAAGAGGAAAATTTTAAAAAAGGACATTGAAAGAATGGCTTAGAAATCCCTGTTCAGATAGATGTGTGACAACTCTACACAAAGAGATCTACATTTTTATTTCTTTGCATTTGAAGCTTCATTAGGCATTGAAAGATATATCTTTATAGTCCATCCCTCCCCCTTCCTGCCGGGGACTGGAAATGGAAATGATATAGTCTGGGAATTCAACTTAATTCCTATCAAGTTTCTTATGCGGCGGAGCACTGCTGGAGACGGGGAGGGCTGATCACACTCTTGTTAAGAGCTCTTTATTGTTACATGGCTGCTCTCTCAGTGTCGTGAAGGGCCTGTGAGTCACTTTCCTGCATTCCACCTGACTTGTTTTTCTCTCTGCCTGCACGAAACAATAGTATTCTCTCTCCTTTGCAAGCCATTTAGGAATTGTCCTATGGCTCGAGAAAACAGCAGACAAAGCGGATGTTTGTGAATATTAGAACCAAATGTCTGAAGAGATGGGAGGTAATTGGATTACTCCCGGCTCAAAGCGGAGCTTCATTGTAAGTCAGCAGAAAGAGGCGGCTGTTGCTCTTCCTTATGTAACAGGGTGTTGTTAAACAGGATGAGTGCTGGTCTTGGCTGAGGGCAGTGGATGGGAGACCATCCATAGGACCCAACAAGAGTTGGAACCCACAGCACCTTACACTCTTTGCCTGCCCACCACAGTGGGCAATAGTAATGCTGAAAGGTTCATGGCAAAGAATTTCTCTGAGTTCGGGACCGTATCCTCCCTTCCTCCTCCTCAAATGCACTGTGTTGTACGGAAGGGCTGTGAGGGTGTTGGCTAGGAGGAGAGGACAAATCTTACCACCTTCTCCCCAATGAATTGCTTACATACCTGCCGAGCACAGAGCTGTCACGGCATCCAAAGGAATTCTTGTGAAAGCTGGAACTTTTCCTCAGGGGCCGGAGGGTATGCCGCCTGCAGAATCCCAAAGAGAGGCGCTCAGAGAACTGCCTTCCATGAGAAGGCAAAGGGAGAGGGCAGGAAAGAAAGCAAATAATCCTTCCACTGAGGCATGGATTAGAGATGACCTCGAGCAAAAGCCAGACTCTGATGGTGTGGAGAGGACCCAGTGCATGGGTGTGTCAGTCTGGGTTACTAGGGAAACAAACCCAGAGACACTCGTGTATAAGAAAGAGCTTTATATCAAAGGGTCATTGTATATTAAGAAAGCATCTCAGCCCAGTCCAGTTCAAGTCCATAAGTCCGATATTAGCCCATATGTCCGATTCCAGTCTATACATTTCTCTTCAGACTCAAGTAACACATTCAATGATGCCAAATACAGGAAGATCAGGCCAGTGGGTGGAAAGTCTTGTGGATCCAGTGGCGGTGGAAGTATCTTAGTGCTGGTGTGGGTCTCTACATGGCTTCCCCAGCTCCAAGGCTCTGGCTGCCATCAGCATAGCTCCATGTGGCTTGCAAACAGCAATGTCTCTCAGGGAGATAAACCAGAGAGAGAGTGTGTCTCTGTCTTCCAGTGAGCTATTGATCTCCTTCGAGCCTCCAAATGATGTCATCAAGCTTCGACCTGACTGATCGGCTAGACTCCACCTCTTTGCAAGTTGACAAGAGATTAGGTAACTGCCACAATGAGGAACCACCCGTGGGGTACAGACATCCCAGTAGAAAAGTAGTATCACATAGGATTGGGAGGGGACTTGGGGCTCTAGTCAAGGAAAATTATTCTCCCCAGGGTGATGTCCCCAGTATGAGATCTCCAAAGAACCAACCATAGAGATGGGTGAGAGAAGAAGCCAAGACTTTTCCATGAAGATGAGCCCTGGTAGATTATGCAGTGGGTTGTTAGTGTCACGGTTGCTCGGTGTGAACTCACCAGCTGCTCCCTGGGAGAAAGACTAGACTGTCTTCTCCCATTAAAATGAACAGCTTTGGAAACTCTGTGCCATGGGTCAGAATGGGCTCAAGGGAAGTGGGTTTTGGGTTTGGTCATTTTTATAAAGAGAACCAGGGCCCGATTGCCATAATATTAATCAAGCCAGACTTGTGGCCCCTTCACGTCTCCTCCATCCCCTTATTTTGGACCAAGAGGAGTTAGAAGCAGCTGAGGCAGTGAAGGAGACAATGTCTGAGGATGAAGAAAGAACCAATCAGTGGTTAATCAATGCTGTTGCCCACTTTTCTACAAGTGTCTGAGTTTGGGATCAGTGCTGAAATGAGAAGGGAGAGTTTTGAAATCTATGAGAAACTGGTGTTAGGAGAACTGGCCTTTTTAATACCCGATGAGGGGACATTCTAGTCAGTGACGGTGGCAGAAAAGGACTAGGGGTCTGGCTGCAATTCTTCACAGGTGGAAGAGCGACCCAGCAAAGAGGGGCCGTGGGTGAAAGAGACAGCAAGTGACCTTGTGATTGTCCCCACTAAGCCCCAGGTCCTTTAAGCTTTCAGTTACCTGAGCAAGGATTACAGGGAGAAACTCTTGGTATATTGTGGTTTTGTGAAAAACTTTGGGGATGCACAATCTTGGTAATTAGCAAATAAAAATACTCTTTCATTTCTACAACACAGCCCTTTCCTTGTGTATGTGTGTGTGTGTGTGTGGTGGTCCTCTATCTTTGTTAACCTGATGTAATTTACTTTGACTTTGAAACTTGTCTCAATAGGCGTGCCTGTACAGATTCTCACACACGAAGAACTGTTGTTAAGACCTGTGGCGATAATCCAGAATATAATATTGAGAGTCCCCAAAGTCAGGTTTTCTATCTAAATATATGAAGGAGTCGTTATACAGCATGACGGGAAGGTTTGTTCAGAGCAGTGGGCTGTTTTTCTTGGAATCCCTAGGATTTGTTTCTAAATGACAGGGATTAAGACAATAAACAGAGCTCTTCTTAATGATGTGACTCTGAGCAAATTCTACTATCTTTCCATGCCTTCAACTCGTCGTTTTCAAACTGGGGGCAGTGAACTGCACCGTTCAGAGCTGTTGTGAGGACGGAGTGCCTGGAACCATGCCTGGGACCATGGTAAACAGTCAAGGGTGCTATTTATTGTTTGAGCCATGGTGGGAACCCAAATCAAATCTTTCTTGGCCTCTCCAGGGTTGCTTACGATGATTCCCAGGCATGTCCATGGCTTCCTGTCTTTCTCTTCCCTTCCTGAGATAGTTTTGTGGCAGAAGGATGAGTGCAGGCCAGGTTGCAGTACCCCTGAAGAGAGCTTTAATCAATAAGGGATTAGAGGAAGAGGAGAAATACCCCGGCTCCTCCAGCCCTCAGTGGGTCAATTCAGTAGCATGTTACACAGCCTCTCAAAGGATCCCCATGGAGTGGAGCACTAGGTGCCCAGAGCATTAACCCTTTCACTCCTGCATCCTGTATCCTTTCACCCCTGCATCCTGTATCGGCTGCCTCCCTACTCCATTCTCCTATCACGCTTTCAGAGATTACCTTACAATTGAACCATTGAAACTCAAAATCCTGTTGTAGTGGGAAACCCTGGAGGAAACTAAAATTAAGACAGCTATTTAAAAAATTTTATTTTATTGGGAGCTCTTACAGCTCTTATCACAATCCATACATATTTCCACTGTGTCAGACACATCTGTACATATGTTGCCATCATCTTTTTCAAAACATTTTCTTTCTACTTGAGCCCTTGGTGTCAGCTCCTCATTTTTTCCCTCCCCCTTCCCTTCCCCACAAACCCTTGATAAGTCATAAATTATTCTTATTTTTTTTCATGTCTTACACTGACCACGGTCTCCCTTCACTCATTTTTATGTTGTGGATAGTCCTCTTGGATACAGAGAATTAAGTAGTTAAAATCAAAGCACATTAGTAACAAACAACTAGACTCCCAACCCAGCCCTGTGTCATTACTAAAATGTCTCTGTTTTCACTGGGTTGGTTAGTTTCCAGTTGCTATAGATGGACACGTGTCCTCCTTAGAATTGTGTTCGAAGCCTACCCTCTACACCTGTGGATATAGTTTTGTTATGTAGTGAGATGTGGTCAATTGACACTGCCATTCTAGTCATAACCCCTTACATGATGGATTAGAATTCGGGCCTTTTGCTATGATCCCATTTTGAGGTGAGTTCTTGGTTCCAGCATTAAGGTGGGGGTAGGTCCTGGTGCTGGTGAAAAATACTGAAAGGACCATGAACTTCCAAGAGAACAAACAAGTCTGTCTAAGACAGTGGTTCTCAACCTGTGGGTCGAGACCCCTTTGGGGGTTGAACGACCCTTTCACAGGGGTCGCCTAAGACCATCAGAAAACCACTTCTCTATCCATCTCCAGGCAGGTCTGCCCACATACAGATACACCCACATACGAGTACCCGGCATGAAGACTGCTACCCATGCTACGCCATGCTTCAAGACAAAATTTCATTTATTTGTAATTAGAAAGAGATATTTCACAATATATAATTATATATTGTTTTTGTGATTAATCACTATGCTTTAGTTATGTTCAATTTGTAACAATGAAAATACATCCTGCATATTAGATATTTACATTACGATTCATAACAGTAACAAAATTACAGTTATGAAGTAGCAATAAAAATGATTTTATAGTTGGGGGTCACCACAGTATGAGGAACTGTATGAAAGGCATGGAATTAGGAAGGTTGAAAACCACTGCTCTAAGAAGAAGTACAAACAGAATTCTCCTTAGAGGCAAGGATGGCAAGACTCTTTCTCATCCACTTTGAACATGTGGTCAGCGGAGACCAGTCCTTGGAGAAAATCAGCATGTTTGGTAAAGTAGAGGGGCATCAAAACAAAGGAAGGTCCCCAGGGGCTTCACAATAGGCTCAAACATAACCATTGCGAGGCTGATGCAGAACCATGCAGTGTTTTGCTATGAGCATACTCAATGGCACCTCACAATAACAAGGCCTGTGCTTTGGAGAGCATGTGAGCCAAGCCACATCCTTTGTTTCCTTGGGGGCATCTTTAAGACTGCTTCACTAGAGGGTGTAACTTAAGACACCTTCCTTTAATTTCACTGGGCCTATGGTTGTCTAATAGGCAAAACCCACACCTTCACCAAAGCCGTTTGTTGGTGTATAAGAGCTCTAGTGTGACTCCCAGAGAAATTCCAGGGCCATGGGAAGAGTGGGTCCAAAATCTCTATGTAAAGTGGCAGAGGCCTCCTAGACCAGATGAACCAGAAACTGTGGCACAGAGGCTCAGAGGACCATTGCCAAGACTGTGGGATACCTTCTCCTCATCAGGCTGGAGACTGGAGCTGTAAGACAGTGATAGGCAGTGTGTTAGTCTGGGTGGACTAGAGAAATAAATTCATAGACACTCCTATGTGTATAAGAAAGAACTTTATATAAAAGAACAATTAAAAAAATCATCTTATTGGGGGCTTGTCCAACTCTTACGACAATCCATCCATCCATCCAATGTGCCAAGCACATTTGTACATTTGTTGCCATCATCATTCTCAAAACATTTTTTTTCTACTTGAACTCCTCATTTTCTCCCTCCCTTCCCACCCCACCTCCCTCATGAACCCTTGATAATTTATAAATTATTTATTATCTTGTCATGTCTTACACTTTCCGATGTCTCCCTACACCCACTTTTCTGTTGTCCGTCCCCCAGGGAAGAGGTTATATGTAGATCCTTGTGATCGGTTCCCCCTTTCTACCCCACCTTCTCTCCACCCTCCCAGTATCACCACTCTCACCACTGGTCCTAAGGGGATCATCTGTCCTGGATTCCCTGTGTTTCCAGTTCCTATCTGTACCAGTGTACATCCTCTGGTATAGCTGGATTTGTAAGGTAGAATTGAGATTATGATAGTGGGGTGGAGGAAGCATTTAAAAACTATAGGAAAGTTGTATATTTAAGAACTATAGGAAAGTCATATGTTACTCCACTACACCCTGGCTGGCTCGTCTATTCCTTTTGACCCTTCTGTAAGGGGATGTCCAGTTGCCTACAGATGGCTTTGTGTCTCCACTCCGCACTGCCGCTCATTCACAATGATATGATTTTTTGCTCTTTGGTGCCTGGTACCTGATCCCATCAACACCTTGTGATCACACAGGCTGGTGTGCTTCTTCCATGTGGGCTTTGTTGCTTCTGAGTTAGATGGTCGCTTGTTTATCTTCAAGCCTTTAAGACCCTATACGCTATATCTTTTGATAGCCGGGCACCATCAGCTTTCTTCACCACATTTCCTTATGTCTTCAGTGATCATGTTGGGAAGGTGAGCATCATGGAATGCCAGTTTAATAAAACAAAGTGTTCTTGCACTGAGGGAGTGCTTGAGTGTAGGCCCAATGTCCATCTGCTACCTTAATACTAAGCCTATAAATGTATGCACATAGATCTATTTCCCCATCATCATATATAAATATAGTTACATATGTACATGCCTGTATTTAGACCTCTATAAATGTTCTTTCCTCTATTTCCTTTTACTTCCCTCTTGTCCCATTATCAAAAAGAGCAATTTTATCTTGAGAAAACATCCCAGCTCAGTCCAGATCAAGTCCATAAATCCTATATTAGCATGATGCTGCATGCAGGAAGATCACAGGCCAGTATGTGGAAAGATGTGTGGACCCAGGGGCGGTGGAGGCATCTCAGCACAGGCAGGGGTCTCTATGTGGCTCCTGCAGCTCCAGGGCTCGGGTCCATCAGTGAAGCTCCATGTGGCTTGTCCACAGGAATGTATAGCAGAGAGTGAGTGTGTCTGGCTTCCAGTGAGATACTCATCTCCATAGCGCTTCCAAATGAGGTCATCAAGCTGCGGCCTGATTGACAGGCTAAACTCCAACCCTTCACTCCTAAGTCCCAAATTGACAACAGATGATGTAACTACCTCAGGCAAGCTGGCTTCTCGGCCCATGGAGGTAAAGGCCAAAAGACTATGTGGCTGAGGGGCTGAGAACAGAAGAAAGTGGCTTGGCTGTTGATTGAAGAGAGGTGTTGCTGTGGCCCAACGCTTCTGTCTTTACTGTTTGTTGATCCTGAGTTATGCTAACCTATTAGCATCCCTAATAAACCTCCATTAATTTGAGTGCAGTCTATGAGTACTGTGCAGCCATTGCAGCAAATATTGGAACATGAATGAGAAAGTAGAGTGTGGAGACAAAGCATGCAGAGTTTTCTGTGTTATGATAATGAGACCATTTCCCTGTAGATGGTGTCTGAAACCTAATCAATTACCATGTGAAAATCATCAAGGAGCAGAGGACTATTGGGACTCCAGGACCTGAGACCTTCCTGAGAATCAACAGAGCAAGAGTCCTTCCGTATAACTAGTGCATTGGATCCAGACCCTTAGTCCCTAAACTGTGAGAAAATAGACGTCTGTTCTTTAAGGCCATACAGCAGCACCAGGAAATTACGACACTCGTCGATGACTTGCTCAAATAGCCAAATATTCTCCTGATTGAATTGAAAACTGAAAAATGTAAAATCAGAGATAGATGCTTGAATTTAACATTATCTGTCTCTTGAATAAGTAACTTATACTTTCTAATCCTGAGTTTTCATAGCTGTAAACCGAGAATATCAAGCTTGATGGTGCATCTCACAGAATGACAGCAAGGACCACATCATAGAGTGGGCAGGTTAGAGTACTGGGATGGGTTCCTGAAATGATCCCATTGTAGACAGTCACAGGAGCGTTGCCCTCGGAGTGACTGAGATAGCCCAGAGGGCATCCAATGACCACTGAATGACTCCTCTCTTCATCGAGTATCTCATTATCAAGTCCACGGCAGGGTAGCAGAATGAAAAATAGATTCTGGTTTCATTAACTGAAGTGTCTATATGACATATTAGTGAGCAGGATCATTATCCTGATGGGTTTGTTTATTTTTATAGCTATGCACACATTATCATTCCTGAGAGCCCAAAGGAACAGAACGTTATTGGCATCCTCTCCAGAAACAAAGAACAGCTGCATTTGTTTGGGATATTTCTCAGCCTGCTCCTTCCTCCATGTGTGAAGGATGCGGTTGATCTGTCAACTCAACATTGCAAGAGACAGAATTCCCACCACTTCCTAGAAGACAGGACTCGAGTGTGGCTTAGGGCCCTTTGATGTGGCCTTCGGCAGAGGATGCACGGTCTGCGCTTGAGCACCGTGTAGAGCATGCAGGGATAACCCCGGAGCCACCATCCGAGAAGCTCCCGCCGCATCCCTGTTCCTGCCAGCACTGGTCTCATTCTGAAAGTCGAGGTCAGAAAGGAAAAGGTCCTGTGGTCGAGCCTGGAAGAGTCTTGCGCCGTGGTCTCAACCTTGGCTACACACTGGAATCTCTGGGAATTTTTGAAAAATGCCCAGTGCTGCAGCCTCCATCCTGGTGTTCTGATTTAATTGACTGGAACAGGGTTCTGGGTGTTTGATCCAATGCTTAAAGCTCTCCAGGACTGAGAACTACTGGGTTAGGAGCTCTGTCTCTCAGTTTCTCCTCCAGATAGTTGAAGGGATTATGGACCTTGGAGGCAGACATGTTTTGAATTTTGAATTCTGGTTCTTTTAAGCATGAAGTGTGGCCTTAAGCTATGGCTTACTCTAAATGCTCTCACTTCTGAAACACAAGAAATAAAATGTACCTCAGAGCATTTTGAAGAAGATTAAAAGAAAAGACTATCTGTTTCACTTTGCTATAAACAATTTGAGGATGGAGACCATTTGGTGATACAAATAACATCTAATTAAACAATAACCATATACCAGGCACGACACTGTTGTTGTTAGGTGCCACTGAAATCGGTTCCGACTCATAGCGACCCTATTCACAACCCAATGCAACCCTGCCCCGTCGTGTGCCATCCTCACAAGTGCTCCTATGCTTGAGACCACCGTCGCAGTCACTGGTCAATCCATCACCTCAATCCATCTTCCTTTTCCCCGCCCCTTTATTTTACCAAGTCTGATGTCCTTCTCCAGGGACTGGTCTCTCGTAACATGTCCAAAGTCTTATACTAGACACAGTGTGGTAGGTATATAATCGTTTGTCAATTTGAAAGAGTTAAGAGTGAAGGGGTGGAGTCTAGACTGTCAATCAGGTAATAGTCAACAAGGCCTCTTTGTGGGCATGGCCTTCTCCTGAGGATTCTGGGAACTCCAGTATTCCTCCTTGGAGGCGGAAGACACACTCTCTCTCTGCTCACGCCCTGAAAGATATTACCAACAATGAGCCTGATGGAGTTACACTGATGCAGCCAGAGTTGAGCTGGAAGAACCACAAGGAGACCCCTGCCAGTGCTGAGAAGCTTACATCATCACTGGATCCACAAAGCTTCCAAACCACTGACCTGTGATCTTCCTGCATGCAGCATCATTGCTTTGTGTTATGTGAGTCTGAAGAGGACTTTATAGATTAGTATTGGACATATGGGCTAATATAGGACTTATGGACTCGATCTGTACAGGACTGGGATGTTTTCTCAATATTCAATTGCTCTTGTATATAAAGCTATTTCTTATACAAAAATGAGTGTCTCTGAATTTGTTTTTCTAGTCTACCTGGACTGACACACACACACACACACACAGAGTAAATGCAGCATATATATTAGCACATTTAAGTTTCACCAACCAACTTCATGTGAGATAAGGAACAATTTCATGAGATGAAGGGCTGAGATACAGACAAGTTAACTGCGTATGCTTTGGATCTCACCAGCAAAACTCCCCCAAACCCATTTGCCATTGATTTGGTTCTGAATGATAGAGACCTCGTGCGTATCCAGGTAGAACTGTACCCATAGGGTTTTATTTATTTTATTTATTTAAATAATTTTATTGACAACTCATACAACTCTTATCACAATCCATATGTACATCCATTGTGTCAAGCACATTTGTACATTTGTTGCCATCATCATTCTCAAAAATTTTTCTCTCTACTTGAACCCTTGGTATCAGCTCCTCATTTTTCCCCTCTCTCCCCACCCCTACTTCATGAACACTTGATAATTTATAAATTATTAATATGTTTTCATGTCTTACACTGTCCGATGTCCCCTTCACCCACTTTTCTGTTGTCCATCCCCCAGGGAGGGGGTCATATGAAGATCCTTGTGATCGGTTCCCCCTTTCTACCCCACCTTCCCCTTCCCCTCCTGATATTGCTGCTCTCATTATTGGTCCTAAAGGGTTTATCTGTCCTGGATGCCCTGTGTTTCCAGTTCCTATCTGTACCAGAGTAAATCATCTGGTCTAGCTGGATTTGTAAGGAAGAATTGGGATCATGATAGTGGTGGGAGGAGGAAGCATTTAAGAACTAGAGGAAAGTTGTATGTTTCAACGATGTTACACTGCACCGTGACTGGCTCATCTATTCCTTGTAACCCTTCTGTAAGGGGATGGTCAGTTGCCTACAGATAGGCTTTGGGTCTCCACTCTGCACTCCTCCTCATTCACAATGATATGATTGTTTTGTTCTTTGATGCCTGATACCTGATCCCACCAACACTGCGTGATCACACAGGCTGGTGTGCTTCTTCCATGTGTGCTTTGTTGCTTCTGAGCTAGATGGCACCTTGTTTATCTTCAAGCCTTTAACGCCCTAGATGCTATTGCTTTTGATAGCCGGGCACCATCAGCTTTCTTCACCACATTTGCTTATGTACCCGCTTTGTCTTCAGCGATTGTCAGGAAGGTGAGCATCATGGAATGCCAGTTTAATAGAGCAAAGTGTTCTTGCATTGAGGAAGTACTTGAGTAGAGGCCCAATGTCCATCTGCTACCTAATACTAAACCTATAAATATATGTACATAGATCTATTTCTCTATTGTCATATATAAATATATTTACATATGTATATGCCTGTATTTAGACCTCTATGAATGTTCTTTGCCTACTAGTTCTTTCCTCTATTTCCTTTTATTTTCCTCATGTCCCCCTCCCTATCATATTCAGCCTTCTTTTGGGTTTCAGTAATTCCTCTCAGTTACATTGCTCTTGATCAAGCCCTACCAGGCCTCCTACACCCTCCTCACCATCAATTTGGCATCACTTTTGTTCCCTTGTCCCTGGGTTTGTTAACACCACTTCCCTTCCCCCGAGCCCCTCTCTCCTCTGCTCCCCCCGAACCATCGGTCCCATTGTTTTCTCCTCCAGCTTGTTTGTCCCACATATGTTATCTAGATAGACCTGCAGAGTTAATAATATGCACACACACAAAAAACAAGACTGAGAAAAACAAAGCAACAAAACAACAACAACAAAAATGACCAAAAAATAAAAGCCTGTAAATAGTTCAAGGTCTGTTTGTTGACCTTTAGGAGTGTTTTCTGGTGGAGTCTGATGGGGTGCCATGTCCTGGCCCCAAAGTCTATTTTTGGTATTCCCTTGGTTCTTCGTTGCTCTGTTCCCCTTGCTGTTCCGTTGCATGCTTTAGTGTTTTGCCTCAGTGTGGTGGGGTCAGATTGGGCACTATTCCCACACCGTGTATCCAGCATTGTCCCCTGAAGGGCTATGGGTCAGTGAGGGATGTCGTGTCTTATAGAGGGCCCTGCCACATCGTCCTCTCTGTGCATTGGCTGCTCCGAGGAGGGATAATCGTCCTCAAGGCTTGGTGGTCCAGGATGTGCTCCACCCTTTCTTCCGCCCCCTTCATTTGCTCCCGTGTGCTCTGATCAGACATGTCCTTCTCCCTGAGATGTAGCTTCAGTGCTGTCCTTTGACGTGAATTCTTCTATGAGGAGCGGGGGCTGTCCAGGTAGTTGAGATTGGGGCAGCTCCCTCAGACCTCTCTATTGGTTCCCTGCTTCATGCTGGTACATTGCATTCATGTCTTACAGTACTGGATTGATGTCTGGTCCCTCTTTCACCCATAGGGTTTTTAATCATTGATTTTTGGAAGGACATCACCAGTATGTTTCCTCTGAGGTACCTCTGGTTAGCCTTGAACCTCTAACCTTTTGGCTAGCAGCTGAGTGCACTGACTAATTATATCACCCAGGGACTCCCAGATTTTCCAGGACACAGGAAAGCCAGTGTTTGAACTCAGATTTTCTGACTCTAAAGTTCATTCTCTTAAAAATGTATTATAATGTCTCAATGTGTTATGCAGGCTTCTCTAGAGAAACAGTATATTACCAGGATATGTATAGATAGATAGATAGATAGATAGATAGATAGATAGATAGATAGATAGATACAGCACAAAGGAATATAAAAGCAAATTAGTCCATACAGCAATACAGAGGGCTCAGTTCAACTCACTTCTGTGGAACAGTTAATATACTGGAAGTCCTTCAACTCAGGAGGGTTGCAGGGGTCCAAGGTCAAATAAGCAGACAGCTGAGTCTTCCCTTGGGCAATGCAGGCAGTCTGCCCACAGGCAGCAAACTGCAGGGTGGGTCACCAACAGTCAGCAGCTCAGGAGCTTAGCGAAGAAGGCCCAGATGGGATATCAAACTCAAGCAATGCAAGACAACAGGGTCCACCAGCCTCAAGATCAAGCGATGTACTCACCAGCAGCATGGCAAAGCAGGTCTCAAAAGAAACTCAAGCTCTTGAAACATTATGTATGGGTTGTCTGTCCCACAGGTAGTGTAACTCACAAGTTGAGGCAGAGAACTAGCTAAAGCAGCCGCATGCTGGTTGGAGAACCAGAGAGCAAGAAGGCAAGGGATGGACCTTGCCAAACCATTGATCTCTTTGCCCTCCAATTAAACTGTGACCTGATTAATCCCACATGGTCCTATTGGCCCGGTTGGCACAATAAACCAAACTATCACACTCATAAACAAAAGGAAACTCAACTGGTTGCTATCAAGCCAATTCTGATCCATGGTGACCCATGTATTTCAGAGTAGTTCGCTCCTTAATTTTAAAGGCTGTAACCATTCAGAAGCAGATCACCAGGCCTTTCTTCTGAGGCACATCTGGGTGGGCCGAGCTTCATCATTTGTACCATCAAGGGACCCAATGTCCTGGTTGTGCTTGTTGTTTTAGGTACCGTTGAGTCAGTTCTGACACTCACATTGACCCTGTGTACAGCAGAATGAAGCACTGTCCACTCCTGCACTTTCCTCACACTTGTTTTCATGTTTAAGCCCATTGTTGCAGCCACTGTCAATCCATCCTGCCAAGGGCCTTCCTTTTTATTGCTTCCCCAGTTGCTGTCATTGAGTCAAGGCCAGTTCATAGCTTTCCCAGTAGCCTGACATATATTTGCATATATATACTCTACCCCAAGTCCCTAGCTAATGTCAGCCACATGGAAAATTCTCAGTATCTGTTTCATGAATAGGTCCAAGGGAAACTATGTAAGTGAAAGAATGATGTACCTAGCCTCCCCGAGACCAACCCACTGCCATCAAGTAGATTGACTCATAGTGACCCTCTATAGGATAGCTGAGACTTTAAATACTTATGGGAGCAGACAGCCTCATTTTTCTTTGCATAGCAGTTGATAGGTTTGAACCTTCACCCTTCCAGGACCACCAGGACTCCTCAGCTCATAGTAGACATCAGTTAATATTAGTTTCCTTCTTATTGATCAGGCCTCTTTACCACACGATCAGCTAAAAAGGGGGTTTATTTTCGCAGACACCGCATACAATAACCTTTCTTTCCATAGCCAAAAGAGAAACTAGACTAGCAACAGCTTAATCCATCCTTTCATATACGATTAGGCAGGGTGTGTTTTTAACTTGGAACATGTCGATAACTCCGAATCACAAAAACAAATATCAGTTCATGCGTTTTAGACTCCTGTTAATCTTCCAAATTGCTCTTTGGATACCAGCTGTCATCATGTTTTATGTATTCCTGCATGTATTCTGAACACGGCTGTGTGAAAACTCTGGAGTGTTATTTTTGCACATTAGAGTAGCTTGGAATAGTCAGGAACACATGATCTGTGTAGTCAGCAAGCCTGAGTTCAGGTTTTGGCCATCCACACACCAGCTGTGAAGACTTAAGCCCAGGCATTTCAAATGAAGAATGCATGACCTGGGAGTTTGGGACACTATGCTGAAAGTTCTGAGGTACAGGAAAAAGATAATGCATTCATTCATTTGTTTAGCAAATATTTATTCAACACCGGGCACTGTACTCCAACTTCAAGAAAACAGTTAAAGGGCGTGCCTAATTTCACAGTCTCATAGTCTTCAAAGGGAGACAGATAAACAAGATAATTTCAGCTCCAGATTGATGTTATTTTAAAGCCTATACTGTATATTCCCACTGCCATTGAGTTGATTCTGGTTCACAGGGATCCCATGTGGGGTTTCTGAGGCTAAACATCTTTACCGGAGCAGACAGCCTCACCTTTCTCCCTTGGAGCCTCAGCTGGGTTTGGATTAGAACCTTGTAGTTTCTCATTAGAATTGGAAGTATCACTAGAAACTCACGGTGGTGTTCTTGCTCGCTGCCATTGAGTCCGTTCAGCTCAGAGCTACCTGGTGTACACAAGAGAAACCCAGAACACTGCTTGGTCCTGCACCATCACCACAATCACTCCTACTTTTGAGCCTACCTTTGCAGCACTGTCTCATTAAGAGTCTTCCTCCCTTTTGCTGATGTTCTTCTTCAGGGACAGGTCCCTCCTGACAGCATGCCCAAAGCCTGACCATCCTATTCCAGCAGTGCATGGTGTATTCGCTATTCTTTGCTAATACCGTACTTCAAAGGCATCACTTCTTCTTTGGTCTTTCTTATTTGTTGATCTGTTTCCCCAAATATACGTGATCATTCAAAATAGCTTCCTCAAAGTGACATTTTGCCTTACAACACTTTGACGAAGACTTTTATAGCAGATCTGCTCAGTGCAGTGTGTCGTTTTATTTCTTGACTGCTGCTTCTACGAAATCGTTGACAACTGAAACGTTATCTCCATTTATCTTGACATTGCTCATTGTTCCAGTTGTGAGGATTGTTTTCTTGATGATTTTGTTTTCACATTGAAGGACATGCCCTTCGATCGTCATCAGTGAGTCCTCCAATTCCTCTTCAAGTTCACACTACAGCTGTTGTCCAAGCCACCATGGTGTGTCTCCATGATGATGCTCTGAGAAAGCTACCGTATGACATTTCGGGCACGGTCCCAAAAGTGTATAATGTGAATTGGATCATCAATGTACGTTGATGATCACTTTGTAAAATAATTTCAAAAGTGCCAAGGCCATGAAAGACAAACAGCAACAACAATCTCTTCCAGATTAAAGAAAACTCAGAAGACACAAAATTAAAATTTCTGGATGTTTATCATTGTCCTGTTGTTACCTTACATGCCAACATTGGGGAAGCCGGGTGTAGAGTGTACAGGGAGTCGTATGTGATGGTAACATGTTTAGAGGTGAAATTATTTCAAAATAAGAAGTGTATTTAAAAATAAATTAAAAGGGTCAAGAAATAATCTCGATCCTTCAAAATGCTTCCATGGCCACTCCTTTAAAACTTTTCCAAAACCATTATTTATTCTACTTCTGTGCATGCTTTCATTTCTAAAGTGTGCTGTTTTTTATTTATGATTCAGAAGTCTACAAATTGGCTGCCTGTGGGCTGAATTGGCCTGAACCTTGTTTTGTTTTTGTTTTTTTAATTGACTGGCACAAAGGGCATTTTTCCTCCCATGAAATCGGAATGCCTTTAGCTAGAACATTGACTCTCTGGTTTGTCCCTGCTGGTCTGTGTCGCCTTCGTCAATAGAGTGCTTTTTACTTATTTATGGCATCATTCTCTTTGTTTCATTAGGGACAAAATATTTGAATCTTGCTTAGTATGGTAAGCAAATTATCTTCACATACGTAACTTTGCATCAGTTTCAGTTCAAATGATCTTATTCCCTGATTCATGGTCACTTGACTTTTATTACATCATGAAATTAAGTGCTATTTCATTTTTGACTCAGAAATGGCCATTAGTCACCAAGTTCCCAACACTGATGTTTGAGGTTAATAGCCATTTAGATCAATAGCCAAACATATGAAAATGAGGTGGGTCAGAGAGGTGCTGTCTTCATTACTCATTTCCAAGAAATCTACTGGGCTCTTACTTTAGGAATTGCAGCATCATTTCTAGAGTCTTCTCTCACCCTAGAATCAGGCACCTGGGAAGCTCTTAAAACACTGGTACTTAGAGTCTACTTCTTGAGACTCATATTTAATTGGTATGAAGCAGAACCAAGAGGCCCACTCAACTACTAGCTGAAAAGTTGGGGGTTCAGAGCCACCAGAGGTGGCTCAAAAGACCACGTGGGTGGTCTACTTCCGACAGACCACCTCTCTGAAACCCTATGGAGCAGTTCTCCTCTTCAGATCCAGGGCTGCCATGGATTAGAATCAACTCAATGGCAACAAACAAGACTTCAGGATCCATACGACTTTCAATTTCCTCATGATTCTGGAGCCCCGGTGGTGTCGTGGTTAAAGTTGGGCTGCGATTGGCACAGTTGGAAGTTTGACACCACCAGCTGCTCCCACAGGATCAGGACAGAGCTTTCTACCCCCATAAATAGTGACAGTCTTGGAAACTCACAGGGCAGTTCTAACCTGTCTCTAGGGTCGCTTAGATTCAGCATCGACCTGATGACAGTGAGTTGGGTTTGGGTTTTCCATGATTCTAATGTGAGCCACAATTTGAGAGCCACTTTTCTTCCTTTGTTGTGCTTGAGATCAGGGAGCACTATGGTCCTGGGGAAAGGTGGGATGGGAACCTTTGTTTCTTGACCAGGTTCCATAGACAGGGCCAGTCACTCCACAGTAAAAATTCTCCCCGAAGCCTGTTAGCAACGGATTCCAGCGTCACAGTCCCATCGGCTCTGATTCAGCCATTCTGACGCACACAATTGCTCATTACCTGTCAACCAAAACTAAACCCACTGCCGTGGTGGCAATGCTGACTCATAGCGACCTGCTGTGGGTTTCTGAGACTGTAACTGTTTATGGGAGTAGAAAGCCCAGTCTTTCTCCCATGGAGCTGTTTGTGGTTTCCAACTGCCAACCATGTGGATCACAGACCAATGTGTAACCACTCTACCTCCAGGGCTCTTGATAGCCCCTTAGAAAAGGAGTCCCAGGACCTTCTCTTATTCAAAGCTGTATGTCTGAATCACTTTGTTGATCCACTTCTTCCTCTCGTTTTCCCTCTTTTTAACCTCACAAGCTCCCAAATTTAATACTCCTATTTTAGTTTCCATTTTCAGTTTCCACCTTGGACTTGACTTCTGGCATTTTCTTCTTCCTGGCTCCCAGTGACCACAGTTGATCTAGACTGTGAATTGCCTTCGTTTGTCTTGGGACACTGCTCCCACACCTGGGTCCACTCTTTCCAGAATTCTCAGCTTCAATGCCTCCTCCTTGGTCTTCCATCTGATGGATTTTTTCATAGGAGACCCCAAGTTGCTTAACTTTTTTTGCATGATAAATCACCTTAAAACTTACTGTATTAGTAAAGAGAAATAAAGTTTGATAATACTGTGTCATCGATGAACTGTGAAAACATGCTGAGTGAAATCAGTCAGACACAAAATGGCAAAGAGTGCATGATCCCACGTTATTAACAATCTGGAATGAGCCAATGCATTGAGACAAAAAGTTTTATTAGTGGTTACCAGGAACTGGAAGAAAGGAGGATGGGACTATTGTTTAAAGGATACTGGGTTTCTGTTTCAGGTGATGAAAACTTCTAGAAAGAGGCCATGGGGATGGTTGCCCAACATGGTGGCTAAAACTAATGCCACGAAATTGTACACTCCAAAACTGCTAAAATGCAAAGGAAGAAGGAGATTCAGAAATCAAAGGAGGAAATTGGAGGCATGTTTGAATGCCTCCATTAACGATTCTCTCTTCTGTCATGAGGAAAGAGGAATTGGACAATGCCCACCTATGATTTCTAAATATTTTAATCAAAGCTTCTATGGAAGAATGAGGATCAGAAGGGAGAGAAAATGTAGAAAAGAATTTCAAAATCACTGTAATCTAGACTATGAGGGAGTACTCGACAACAACAACAACACCAGAAAAAAGCTCCGCTTGGCGGAGCTTTCATATTATGCATTTTTTCTCACTAGGCAAGCATCCAGAAACTTGCTGAGTTGGTGCACCCAGTGGTGTTGCCTGGGAAGGTTCTCTCTGGTCACAGATAATTTTTTCATGAAAGCAATTTCACTCGAACCTTGTTTTTGTGATGACCGATTTAAGAGAACAGCATGCGGTTGTGAAATTGCACACTCTGCCTGGGGAAAATGCTGCAAAAATGATTGTGATGTTGAACACAGCTTACAACGACAGCGCTCTGGGAAAAACT
This sequence comes from Echinops telfairi, assembly GCF_000313985.2. Taxonomy (NCBI): domain Eukaryota; kingdom Metazoa; phylum Chordata; class Mammalia; order Afrosoricida; family Tenrecidae; genus Echinops; species Echinops telfairi. The sequence goes on from NW_022111373.1 coordinate 112,316,178, forward strand.
CAAGTGTATGAGTGGCTTTCTCATTTCAAAAAAGGTGAAATGTCAATTGATGACATATTTCATTCTGGACATGAATCAACTTCCCAAATGGACAAAAATGTTGACAAAATTCATGCACTTGGGCTCAAAGACTGACTGCGGACCATTGAAGAGATGGGGAAGTTATCCGGACTATCTTGGAGCTTGGTTCAGGGTATTTTAGCAGAAGGCTTGGGAATGAGAAGGGTCCCTGTGAAATTTGTGTCTTTGGTTCTGACTGACCAGGAAAAAGACCAAGTGGAAATAGGCCCTGGTTGGAAAGAACAGCTGCAGGTTGACCTGGATTTTCTTTCTGAGGTCATTACTGGTGAGGAGACGCGGTGCTATTCTTACGACCCCAAAGCAAACATCAGTCAAGCTTATCAAGTGAAATCAAAGATCAAAATGATGCTCATTTGTTTTTTGATGTGAGGGGGATAGCGCATTTGAAGTTCATTCCACCAGGTCAGACTGTTAATCAAGCCTTCTATTTAGAGGTTCTTAAAAGATTGCATAATAGTGTGTGACAAAAAAGACCTGATTTGTGGCAGATGGGGGAATAGTTTTGTCACCACGACAATGCACCTGCTAACACAGCCATCACAGGATGCCAGCTTTTGGCAAAAATCATCATGTCTCTCTTGCTCTGCATACCTTACTCACCTGACCTCGCTTCATGTGACTTCTTTTTGTCTCCATGAATGTGGACAGGCATGAAAGGTCAGCGATTTGATGACGGTGTAGAAGAGGTGAAGAAAAAAATGAGGGAGGTGCTGTCAGCCATCCAAACAGATGAGTTTGAAAAATGTTTCACAAAATGGAATCACCGATTGGACAAATGTATTAAGTGTAATGGAGAGTACTTTGAAGGTGATAATGTTGTTTTGTAAAATCATTTAAATATATAGTTTTGAAAAATAATTCCATTTTTTGGGTGGAGGAGTACTCCCTCATATAATCCTAGACTGAGAGAATACATTTGTTTGTGAAGGCCACTCACCCGTAGCCTCAGTTTAGATGTGTCAACAAGGGAGCCAAGTTCCTGGAGAAGCTCATGCTTGGTAAGGTTGGGGGTCAATGAAAAAGAAGAAGCCTGTCCAGGAGATGGCCATACATGGCTCCACCCATGAGCTCAAGCATAGGAATGGCAGTGAGCATGGCAGAGAGCTGGGTAGTGCTCCTTTCTGTTGTATGTACGATGGCTATGAGTCTGAGCTGAAATGATGGCATCTATCCGTTTGTCACACTGCGGTGGCTTGAGTGTTGCTGTGATGCTGAAAGCTATATCCCTGGCATTTCAAATGGCAGCAGATCACCCCAAGTGAACAGGTTTCAGCAGAGCTGCTTCCTGACGAAGAACAGATTACAAAGACAGAATAGGCTCTCCACTTCTGAAGAATTGGTTCAGAAGATGAGCCCTTCAGGTCGAAGGCAATGAAAATCGGACTGAGCAGGAGCTGCCTTCTCAAAGCAGAAGCCAACCCACTGGCACAACGGAGTGAAGCCTGCGGGAGAAAGGCCTCAGGGGCCTCCCTTTGCCGACGGGGCACAACCCACAATGAGATGCAACATTGCAAATATCAATGAGTGATTGGAACTTGGAATGTACGAAGTATGGATCTAGTTAAAAAGGAAATGAAACCCATCAGAATCTATATTCTGGCATTAGTGAGCCGAAATGGACTGGTATTGGACATTTTGAACCAGAAAATCATATGGTCTACTATGCCAAAAATGGCACAATCAAGAAGAATGGCATTGTCTTCATAGTCATAAAAGACATTTCAAGATTGAAATTAAAGCACAATTCTGTCTAATGGGAAAATATCTATTTGTGTACAAGGAAATCCGATCACTAGAAATATTATTCAAATGTACGCACCAACCATTAATGCTAGTGATGCAGAAATTGAAGAATTCTAACAATGTCTTCCATCTGAAATTCTTCAAATGTGCAATCAAGATGCAATGATAATATGTGGTGATTGGAATGCAAAAGTTAGAAACAGGAAGGAACAGTAGTTGGAAAATATGGAGTTGATGATAACATGAGATAATTTTGCAAGATCAAATGTTTCTTCATGGAAAATACCTTTTTTTCAACAACACAAACAGTGACAGGGACTTTTCCAGAAGGAAAACACAGAAAAAAAAATTGACTATATCTGTGGGAAGAGATGCTGAAGAAACTCTATATCAGCTGCTAAAACCAGGACAGGCCCTGACTGGGGAAGAGCCCAGCAACTGTTCATTTGCCAGGTCAGATTGAAGCTGAAAAAAATAAAATAAAACAAGTCCACCAGAGTAAAAATACAACTTTGAATATACCGCACCTGAATTTGGAGAACATTTCAAGAACAGATTTAATGTATTAAACATTAATTTCAGAAGACCTGTTGAGCTGTGGGATAACATAAAAAACATGAGACATGTTGAAAGCAAAAAGTCATTAAGCAGACAGGAAAGAGAGAAAAAAAAATCAGTGTGCTTGTCATTAGAAAATCTGAAATTAGCTCTCAATCACAGAGTAGATACAGCAAATGGAAGAAGTGAAGAAAAAAATCTAAATGTAACATTTTAAAGGGAAGCTTGAGAAGACAAAGTACAATATTATAGAAAATGTGCCAAGACCTAGAATTAGAAAATCAAAAAGGAAGAACAGCATTTGCATATCTGAAACTGAAAGCAAACAAACAAACAAAACCAGGAAAAAAAATCAAGTCTGGAGCTGCAATATTGCAAGATTCTATGGCAAAATATTAATAATGCAGGAAACATCAAAAGAAGATGGAAAGTATACACAAAGTCATAGTATTAGGAAAAAACACACAACAACAACCAGTCTACCTTCCACCATTTCAAGAGGTAGCGTATACACAAAAACCAATGATACTGGAGGAAGAAGTCCAAGCTGCAGTAAAAGCATTAGCCAAAAAGAAAGGTCCAGAAACTGATGGAAGAGCAATTGAAATGTTTCATGAAGCACTGGAAGCACTCACTTGTCTATACCAAGAAATTTGAAAACAACTTCTTGCCATGAAAGAGATCCATATTGGTGCCCATTCCAAAGAAAGGTGACCCATCAGAGTGCTCAAATTGTAGAATAGTATCATTGATATCACACATAAGTAAATTTTTTTATGAAGATCATTCAGCAATGATTGCAGAAGTACATTGACAGAGAAGTGTGAGAGATTGAGTCTAGATTCAGAAGAGGATGTGGAACAAGAGATATCATGGCTGTTATCAGATGGATTTGGCTGAAAGTAAGAATAACCAGGAAGATGTTTGCTTGTGTTTCATTGACTATGAAAAGGCATTCAACTGTGTGGATCATAACAATTTATAAATATTTTTGAGAAGAATGGGACTTCTAGAGCAATTCATTGTGCTCATATGGAACCTGTACAGGGAACAAGAGAAAGTTGTACAAAAAGAGCAAGGGTATGCTGCAGGGTTTAAAAGCAGGAAAGGTGCGTGTCAGAACTGTATTCACCCACTATATTTAAATCAAGCTCTACTGAGCAAATAATCAGAAAAGCTGGATTGTATGAAGAGGATTTCAAGATCAGGATTGGAGGAGACTTATTAAGCATCTGCGGCATGCAGATGATGCAACCTTGCTTCCTGAAAGTGAGGAGGATTTGAAGTACTTGATGATGAAGACCAAGGAGAGCAGCCTTTAGTCCTCAGTGTAAAGAAAACAAAAATCCTCACAATTGGACCAATAGGTAACAAGATGATAAATGAAGAAAAGATTAAAGATGTTCAAGGATTTCATCTTGCTTGAATCCATGGTTAATGCTCATGGAAGCAGCAGTCCAGATATCTGCTGTACAAGACCTCCTTGAGGACTAAGGTGTGCCCGACCCAAGTCATAGTATTTTCAATGGCCTCCTATGCATGTGAAAGTTGGGTATTGAATTAGGAAGACTGAGGAATAACTGATGCATTTAAACTATGGTTTTGGCAAAGAACACCGAGAGCACCAGGGACTGCTGAAAGACCAAATATACCTTTCCTGAAAAAGTATAACCATAATGCTCAGCAAGGATGAGAAGACTGTCTCACAGAGACCAGTTCCTGGAGAAGGACATCATGCTTGGTAAAGTAGAGGGGCAGCGAAAACAAGGAAGCCCTCAATCAGATGGACTGACACAGTGGCTGCAAGAATGGGCTTAAACATCACAATAATTGAGAGATGCCACAGGACCGTGCAGTGTCCCATTCTGTTGTACACCAGGTTGCTCTTTGTCAGACTTAATTTGCTGGTACCCAACAGCAACAACAACTAGAAAATAGGTAACGCTGGATCAACCTCAAAACTAGTGCACTGATATCATCCTACCTTATACTGCACAATCCCCTGAAGTTTCCTTAAAAAAAGAGGTTTATCTTCATTAACAAATTACATGTGATTTAGCCACTATGCTCGTTAAAGAATTATCTCTGTGAGATCAAATTGACAGCAGCAATGGAATGGTTGGATGGTAAATTTATGGATCAGTGAGTTTAACATAATGAAGATGGAATAATATGGAAACAGATAGCAGTATTTTAAAAATATAGTTAATGCCACAGAACTGTATAGCGAGAAACTGCTGAATGGTATATATTTTGGTTTATATATTACCAAAATATAAAAATTACATTGCCTACAAAAATTTGTTAAAATGGCAATTTTCAAATGTATATCTAACTATATCTTACTACACTAAAGGTAGGATGAGAAGACTTAATGATTTAAAAGAAGAAACATAATACTATGGTGTGTGTTAGTCCATGTAGACTAAAGAAAAAAATTCATAAACATGCATATGTGTATAAGAGAGTTTTATATAAAAGGTAATTGTACATTAAGAAAGCATCCCAACCCAGTCCAGTACAACCCATAAGTCTGATATTGGCCCATATGTCTGATACCAGTCTATAAAGTCCTCTTCAGACTCACAAATCACATGCAATGATGCTGAATGCAGGATGATCACAGTCCAATGGGTTGAAAGCTTTTGGATCCAGTGGCGTTGTAAGCATCTCAGTGTTGGCAGGGGTCTCCACATGGCTTCTCCAGCTTCCAGGGATGCATTAGGGTAGGTTCATGTTGCTTCGCCTCAGGGATGTCTCGAATGGAGTGAACAGAAAGAGTCTCTCCCTCCTCCAAGGAGGAAAAAACAGATTTCCCAGAATTCTCAGGAGAAAGTCATGCCCACACAGAGGCCTCATTGGCTATATCCTGATTGACATCCTAGACTCCACCCCTACACACTTAATCCTCAGACTGACACCAGATATTGTAACTACCACAGCATGTTAGGCCAGAGTGATGAGAGAAACAAACCCAGTGACATATATGTGCAAGAAGGAGTTTTATATTAAGAAGCAATCATATATCAAGAGAACATTCCAGTCCAGTCCAACTCAAGTCTATAAATCCAATACTAGTCCATAAATCCCTCTGCAGACTCATGCAGCCAAAAGCAATGATACAGAATGCTGGAACATCACAGGTTGGTGGGTGCAATGTCTTGTGGATCCAATGGCAGTGGAAGATTAGGTCTCAGAGTGGCCCAACAGCAAGAAGATGGAGGCAGAGAGAGAGGGGGAGGTTCCAAGGGCCCTCTTTATGAGAAGGCCATGTCCACAAGGAGGCACCATCAGGCTGTGATCTAATTGACAGGTTGAATATCACTCCTATACTTTATATATCTTCTAGTTGACATGGAATTATGTAACTACCCCTTATGGGATAGCTTGGTGTGTTCTCTGGTCTTGACCAGCCCAACTGCGGTAGAACTCAGTCATCGCTTTGAGATTTCAGCTAGAAGGTTCTGGACAACTGGTCTGTTCCCTCATGTGGTCTTTCATCTTTCAATAGGACAGCCGGGGCTTATTCATATGGTGGTGAGTAGTTCCATAAAGCAAGAGAAAGCAAGTCCCAATGGGAAAGTGTTTGTTTTGTTTTCGTTAACACTTCAGCTTGTATTATATTTGCTGATGCCTCCCTGGCTAACGTAAGTTACTGGCCAAGTCTGTGGTGAAAGGGACTCCCAAGGAGCATGCATCTGACTCACTGGTGGTTCTTTCTGCAAAAAGCAGACCACAAGCCTCCCTTTAGTTGAAGTTATTCCTATTTCTTTCCCATGCAGATACACTCACACATTCCTGGTCTCAGCCAATTTTAGTATCAGGCTCGAAGTCCAGAACGTTGTGATTTTTGTCAGTTCTAAACAAGGCTGAGGTACGTTAGGTACAGTTCTTTGCTACGGCTCCTTTGGATCTCGAGACCTGTGAACTACAGAAACATGTGCTCTGTGCACACTTAATGAACAACAAGGAGACAAGAACAGGGTCATCACAATAAAGACTCCAAACACATTTTGAAAAGAAACGAATGGGAGGCAGAAAGCGGTCACTAATGCAGCAGAATCCGAGAGCCCAGTCAGGCCAGGACGCTAGATCCCCTGCCCCGAGAGCAGGGCTCCGTTCTGATCCAGGTGTGACACTCTAGTAATGGGTATCTGAACCAGAATAAACCAGTCAAATTGTCTCTCTTGCGGGTGTCTTTAATAGAGGATTGCATGTAAATTGGAGTCCCTGGAGCGGTCATTTTGTCCACTTTGTAAATATCAAAGCTAACACAGCCGATCTATAATCAGAAAGGGAAAAAAAAGGAGACATGTTAAAAACAGCAGCAACGGGATATTAAGGGGATTTTAATAGTATTTTTTTTAGTTTGATTCCAATCTCTTTTTGAGCCCAAGGGAAGTCCCTATTTTCTCAAAATCATTTCTCTATCTCATCCTTTTATTTTTTAAAATCTCTATGCAAGCTGGAATTTGGTTATTTGAAACCATCCATTCAAAAACCAACCAAAAGTAAACTCACTGTCACTGACTTGACGCTAACTCAAAGCGACCCTATAGGACAGAGGAGAACTGAATTTGGAGCCCAAGAGGCTGGAGCAGCGCTTTATCGGGTGCCCTCAGAAACCACTGAGAGTCCTTTGAGATAAAGGTAAACACATCTCTCATTTTGAGGTTCCACTCATTTGTAAGCCATAAGCTAAGAATAATCAGTTCTTATGATGCAGCCCCTTCATGAAAGGATCACTGAAGATAAAGGTAGTATAGCAAAGTATGGTGAAGAAACCAGATATCTAAAAAGAATTCCAGGTATCAGAGAGAATAGTGTCTGGGGTCTTAAGTGCATTTTTTTTTAAACAAGCATCCATCTAAATGAGGTAACAGCTACACTCACGCAGAAGAAGCACATCAACCTAGGTGATCCAAGGATTGCAAATAACAAAATCTAAGATCAAAGGAAGGAAATGTATTAGAGCTTACATTCTGCTTACTTTGCAGAACACTATGGATGACTGTAAAAATCCAAAATTCATCAGCAGAGACCCCATGAGGAATAAGCATCCATTGAAAACTCTTGGGCCATTGACCAGAGATGCAAAAAGTCCTGCCTACAGACAAAGTACATCAGAAAGTGAATTATTGCAGCATTATTAACACCTTATCATTTTTCTTTTGTTTTAACCCATTCTTAATATGTTCTATTTTAAAAAATTATTTTATGATTTATTTTGGATTGAAAAAATATATATAACCAATGTCACTGAATAAATTGTACAAAAATTGTTAAATGAAAATCTAATATGCTGTGTCAACTTTCACTGAAAACATAATAAAATTTCATTCAAACAAAGACAAACACTACATCTCTTACCTCACAAGGAGTGCAAGAAGTGTCAGGAATGGCTAAAAAAATCCAAAATCTGATTTGTGACGAAGAGGACTGGGGAACTTATTTTAACATTGTGAATTAGGAGGCAGTTTACCTAAAAGATCAACATTTTTTTTCATTCAACAACCTTCATAATTTATCAACCCTCTCAGTAGCTTGTCCTGTCGTCTCCCACTCCCTTCCTCTGCACCCCACACCCCGCTCATTACCCTCTTGTAGGGTCTTATCTTCTCTTTCCCTGAATTAGCACCTGTCTACCCTATTACCTGTCACTAAAGAGTAGGGAGGACACTATGAAACATCTCCTGGTGGATCGGGGGATGTTAGGCGGAGTGCGGGAGCCCTGCTGATGTAATGTTTACTTGTTGAGCTGTTAACAGCCGTTCCTCAGGCGAAAGACACTTCCATAAAAAGTTTCCGTTTCAGAAACTGAACGGGGCACTTCTACTCTGTCCTATGGAGTGGGTTTGAGTGGAAATCAACTCGATGGCAGTAAGTGAGGCTGAATGAAGTTATTCCGTCACAAAAGGACACATTTTTTTATCGCGATAACGAACATGGAGATGGAGTTTTCCAAAGCAACAGAACGAGATTTTGGTGGTGGTGAGGGGGAGATGGAAAAAGGAGGGGAGGGTAGCAGTACGTCAGTGGGACACTCGTTTCTGCAGGATGCTGGGTGGGTGTGTTGGACTGTATTAAAGATACAAGGTCGGACTAATGGAATTTGACAACCACCATCTCAAGGTTTATGAATTTTCTTTTACTTTAAAATATTATTTTATAAGTATGTTTCCAAATATTTTATGAGAGATGTCATTATTTTAAGTGGCTACACTATTAAATTAATGTCATCACTTATCCTTCCCTTATAATTCTTCTTTTGGCAGTTTGTTTTTCTGCTGTAAACTAACTCTGCTATGATCAAAGATGTACATCTGATCGCATAGCTGTGATACATTTTTCAATCTCTCAAGAGTTAGATCACGGGGTAGACAAGCCCATTTCAGGCCAGGGATCTAAGTGGCCCGTGTTTCCCAGAAGCACAGCGTCCCTGTCATCAACCTCCCTGCTTCCCTGAAAACTTATCATCACTGAGATTTTTAAAAAGGCAACAGAAGCTAACAGTACAAAGTCATCATATTATTTATAATAACAGTATTGCATACGCTCGTAGCACTAAGCTATGAGTGGATGCATCGACACACGAGCTAAATGGCTGTGGGAAGGCGAATACTGGTATACTGTGGGAAGGCGAATACTCCACT
>NW_022111373.1:112326269-112336841 GCF_000313985.2 Echinops telfairi
ATGAGGGCAACAAATGTATAGATGTGCTTTACACAATTGATCTATGTATTGTGATGAATTTTATGAGCCCCAATAAATTGATTAAAAAAAAAAAGATTTACCGTCTTGGAAGGGAGCAGTTCTACCCTGTCTTGGAGGGTCGCTATGAGTCAGAATCGATTTGATGGCAGTGTGTACATACTTGTCTTTCTCCAGTGGGGCAGATGGTGGTTTTAAACTGTTGACCTCACAGTAAACAACCCAAGACGTAACCTAATTCTAAGTAGAACATTGATATTTCCTGTGTTGATTCATCAAAACTAACTCTTCTTGTTTGAAGTCTGCTCCAAGCAGAGAATAAGTTAGATTTCGATTCAGCTATAAATGACAAAAATTTTTAAATGCAAGTAATAATAATGAAAACGTAGGTTTTCCTCCCCCCTGCCCTTTCTCATATAAAAGAAGTTTCTGAAGAAGGCTCCAGGGTGTCAGCTGGCAGGGCATTCCTCGTCAGGGATGCAAACTCTAGGAATCAATGCTCCTCAGCAATAGCTTTGGCCCCCTGAGGTGCAATCCATTCGGCATGGAGCCGGGAGCAGGGATGGGATGCACCACTTCCCTTTGAGGGCGCGTTCTGGGAGGTGCACACCACTCTGTTCATATCCCATCGACTAGCACAAGGATGGGAGAACAGCTATCTTGTGAACCTGGAGCCTCAGGGACAGCCAGCCAGTGTCCAGCTCCCTCTGGACAGTAACGGTGGAGTGAGGGAAAGATGGCGCTGTTCAGGAGAGGGAGTAAGTATTAAGAGAGTCACAGAGACACAAATAATAGGTGTGCAGCGCGCGAGGGGGAACATCTCCCATGGAAAATCAGGTGCTTCCTAATCATGGACTCTTTCCAAGTACTAAACTATTGGCGCTTTCTAATAGACCTCTACCTTCTCCTCAAATTCTAAACATTTCTCAGGACCCAACACATATCTCAACTTCTTCTTCAACGTTTCTGACCCACTCAAGTTCTTGTTGCTCATTTCAACCTTGACACTGAGAGGAATCTTAGTAGTTACCGAAGGCGATGACACATGTATTGGAAGCAGTATCTACCTATCTACCTTCTCAAGTCCTCCTGTCTCAACTTCATAATGCTTGCCACTCCTAAATAGCCAGCTTGCTGGCAATTCAGAGCTTGTTAGTCTGCGTAAGACTAGAGAAACAAATCTGTAGACACCCGTGTGTATAAGAAAGAGCTTTATAAACAAGAGCAATTGAATATTGAGAAAACATCCCAGCCTAGTCCAGATCAAGTCCATAAATCTGATATTAGCCCATAAGTCTGATACCAATCTATAAAGTCCTCTTCAGACTTATGAAACACATGCAATGGCTCTGAATGCAGGAAGATCACAGGCCAGTGTGTGGGAAGTCTTGTGGATCTAGTGGTGTTGTAAGCATCTCAGCACTGGCAGGGGTCCACATATGGCTCCTCCAGCTCCCAGGGCTCTGGTTGCATCAGGGTAGCTTCAGGTGACTTCCCCTCAGAAATGTCTCACAGGAAGTAAGCCTGTGTCCGACCTCCGGCGAGCTATTTATCTCCTTAGCGCCTCCAAATAAGGTCATCACGCTGTGACCTTATTGACAGGTAAACTCCACCCCTTCACTCATAAGTCTCAACTTGGCAACAGATTATGTAACTACTCCACAGAGTTTCAAATCCTAATGGATATAATTTGGTGACGACGGTAGCTACTATCAAGTATCGCTTTATACCTCCAGCTTTTGTGTTCTTCTAGGTGATAAACAAGCAACATTGGATTGGAAACGAGCATTTGGGATTCAGTAATATGACACATTTTTTCATTTTATTACTAAATATTACTTCGCCAAAGCTCTACGATAGAGATAACGCAAAAGTTATCAAAGTATATTCCTGAAGCATTGTTCTATGTGGCTTGAAATTGTACATCAGAACACATTAAATGTATGGGAAATTGAAGAATTATGCCTGCAAAGCTGTGTGTAATAAACTGTTACATAAAAGGGGAGATTCATTCACAAATATGAAGGAATTTGAAAACATCATGAAAATAATCTTATTTTCTAATCATTTTTTCCATGAACTTTTTGAAGCCCCCTCATATGTAATATATATCCAGTATCTACTACTTACTAGCTACCTTATAAGATAATGTGAAGTCAGATGCCGTGGCAGTTATAGGACCTGTCAACTTGTGAAGGGTAGGCTGTAGCCTGTCAATCAGGTTGTGACTACATTTGGAGGTGTGATGGAAATAAACAGCTCACTGGAGGGGAGTTACATGCTCTCCATTTAAGACATTCCTGTGTCCAAGACAAGCCACATGGAGCTACACTGATGGAGCCAGAGCCCTGTAGCTGGAGGAGCCACATGGAGGCTCCTGCCAGCGCTGAGATGCTTCCATCGCCACTGAATCCACAAGACTTTCCACCCACTGGCCTGTGATCTTCCTGCATTCGGTTTCATGGCATGTGTTATATGAGTCTGAAGAGGAATTTTTAGACTAGTATCTGACCTATGGGCTAATAAAGGACTTATGGGCTTGATCTGGACTAGGCTGGGATGTTTTCTCATTTTACAATTGCTCTTTTATATAAAACTCTTTCTTAAACACATATGAGTGTCTCTGGATTGGTTTCTCTAGGCAACCCAGAATAACACAGATGCTATGGGGAGATTCAAAGATGAATCCAAGCAGAATTTTACTCTCAATAAATTTGTGGGCTTAGAGGTGAGAAACACACACATAAATATATATAACCTTTCCTCTGTGCTTTTAACTGTTGGAAAGGTAAGAGAAACCCCATTAGTAGAATGAAAATTCTTGCTATGGATTAATGTTGTATAAATAAGTAAAAAATGGCCTCTGTATATTATCCCCAGGTTTACTTTTTCATAGCAAATGATGGCCTGTTAGCCTGAAAGAGGCTGTCTGTGTGAAACTCAAAGTTGTACACAACCATTATATACTTAAAAATCACCTAGGGGGTATGTTTTAACCACTAGACTCCTATCTGCTTCACCTACCTCAGAAAACTGCACCCAACCTCAGCAACCATACCTGGGACAGACTGCTGTCCCAGAGACTCAGACACTCTCCACCTGGCTGTTGGAAAGCATCATATAGAGCACAGGTATGCCCCCCACCCTCTTCTCCTCTTCTTCAGCGTTTTATACTCCCTCTTCCCCTTATGGTTCATTCCCCAGGTGATACACATGGTTAACACATTCTGCAAGGGTGGCAGTTCAAGTCTGCCCAGGGCTGCTTTGAAAGCAAAACCTAGAAATCTGTACCTGGTACAACAACCAATGAACAGTCTAGGGCGTAGAGTTCAATTTTGAAACCCACTGCCATTGAGTCGATTCTGACTCAGAGGAGCCCTTTCTAGGGCCGCTGTGGCTGTACGTCTTTCTGGAACCAGATAGCAGCATTTTTCTTCCTTGGAGTACTGGTGGGTTTGAACTGTGGATTGTGCAGTAAACGATCAAATGGAGTAAATTTGACAACGAATCAGTCCCCTTCGGATGACTCTCTGTCCTTATTTGTCTCTGAGAGACTTCCTGCTCTGCAAAGATAAGAAAGGGTCAATTCAGGCTAAGAAGCTAAAAGGCAATGGAGCCATGGTCAAATATGGTTTTGAAATAAAGGAAACACCCAAGTTCAAATTCCCTTTCTATCAGCTATTGGCTTTATGAATTTGGGCTAACGAGTTCTCATCCCCTTTGATCTCTAATGTCTCTCCTATCTTTTTAATGACTTTTGGCTTTCTTCATGAGTGATGTCCTTCCACAGTTCATCAAGTCTTGTGTCATTAGTGTTCAATTCAGAAAATCTGTTCTAGAGATGCTCTCCAAATGCAGGTGAGGTAGATTCAAAGTCACATCTTGGCTCTCCGGGATTTATTTTCAGTTTCAGTCTAAGCTTACATAGGAGCAGTCAGTGGTCTGTTCCACATTCAGGCCCTGGCATCGTTCAAGGTGCTGATCTTGTGCTTCATCATCTTTTCCCCACAGATGTATTCAATTTGGTTTCTGTGTATTCCGTCGGGGAAAGTCCACGTGCCTAGTCGTCCTTAGTCTTGTTGAAACAAAGGTATTTGCTCAGACCCAGATATCAGTCTTGAAAGAGATTGCATTCTGGCGTGCAATCTCCAGCTGCATTTCCATCACCAAGACCACGTTTTCAACTACTGTTCCTGCCTCTTTGTTGTGTTTCCTCCATTTTCATGCCAATGGATAATAATGATCAATCCATCAGGATTGCATGCTTGCTCACTTTCTGACCAAAGGCATTGATACAGTTCTTCAATTTCACCATCACTAGCTTTAAGGGGTTTGCACATAAATTTAAATGAGTTGCATTGAATGGATTTCCTTGAATGCGAATGTTGTTGTATGTGCCATCGACTCAGTGCCAACCCACAGCGACCCTTTGCACAGCCTCTGCCATCCTGACCATTGTTCCTACATCTGAACCCATCGTTGAGCCGCCCTGGTAGTGCCAATCCATCCCCCTGAGGTTCTTCCTCTTTTGCTGTCCCTCTACTTTGTCAAACAGGATGTCCTTCTCCAGGGACTGGTCTCTCCTGACAGCTGACCAGCGTATCTAAGAAAAAGTCTGTCTCACATACTTGTAACTACTTGGATCACAGACAGTGTTGTACTCCAAGATAGATATACAATGTCCTTCGTGACGGGGAATGCAATGGGGAATGCAATGCCACTTTGATCATGCTGAGAATGCTCAGCAAAGTAAACCAAATAATTTTCTGATTCAAAAGGGCCAGTCCATTTCCGTTCACTAGCACCCAGGATCTTGAACTATATGTGTTCCATTTCATTTTGCTGACTTTTCCTCGATTCATATTTCATACATTCCAAAGTCTGATGCGTAGTAGATTTTGCAACTCTTTCTTCTCATTTTGAGTTGTTTCCATCAACAAACAGAGGTCCCACGGGCACTTTTCTCCAGTCACATCATGATGGTCGATTCTACTTTGAGAAGGCAGCTTTTCTCAGTCATGTTTTGAGTGCCTCCTGACCTGAGGGGTTTACCTTCTGGCATGATCTCTTCCAATGCTCTGCTTCTTCTCATTAGGCCTCCAGTATCTATCTGATAATTGTACTGAAGGAAGAAGTTCAAACTGCACTGAATGCATTAGCCAAAACCAAGGTTCCAGAAAGTGATGGAGTAATCATTGAAATGGTTCACCAAGCTGATGAAGCACTGATGAAGCTGAGGAAGATGAGTACTCACTCATCGGTGTTAGGACATTTGAAAGACAGCTACTTGGCCAACTGGATGGAAGAGATCTGTATTTGTGCCCAATCCAAAGAAAGGCGACCCAATAGAATATTCAAATTATAGAGCAATATCATTGACATCACATGCAAGTAAAATGTTGCTGAAGACCATCCAGCAATTATTACAGCCGTACATTGAAAGGAATTCATGATGAATTCAGAAGAGGGGGTGGAACAAGGGATATCTTTGCTGATGCCAGATGGATCTTGACTCAAAGCCAGAAGGATGTTTACTTGTGTTTTATTGACTGCTCCAAGGCATTTACCTGTGTGGATTATAAAAAACTATGGATAAGCTTGAGAAGAACTGGAATCCCAGAATTCTTCATTGTGCTCATGTGGAACCTGTGCAAGAATCAAGAGGCAGCTGTGCAACCAGAACAAGGGAATATGGCATGGTTAAAATCAGGAAAGGTGAAAGGGGGAACTGACTACAAGAATCTACGTACAGCCTCCTCCCTGGGGGATGGACAGCAGATAAAGGGTGGGGGAGTCATCAGACAGTGTAACATATCACAAAATAATAATAATTTGTGAATTATGAAGGGTTCTTGAGGGAGGGGGAGTGGGAGAGAGGGGGGAAAATGAGCAGCTGATATTAAAGGCTCAGGTGGAAGACAAGTGTTTTGAAAATGATGATGGCAACAAATGTACATATGTGCTTGACACAATGGATGTCTGTATGGATTGTGATGGGAATTGTACGAGCCCCTAAGAAAATGATTTTAAAAAATCAGGGGAGGCGTTCATAGAGGAAATCCTTTCACTATACTTATTCAGTCTCTATGCTGAGGAAATAGTTACAGAAGCTGGATTATATAAAGAAGAAGGCAGCTTCAGGATTGGAGGAAGACTTATTAAGAACCTGCAATCTACAGATGACACACCTGCGTGCTGAAAGTGAGGAGGACTTGAAGCCCTTACAGATGAAGATCACGGTGTAGCCTTCAGGGTGGATTACGACTCCATGTAAAGAAAGCAAAAATCCTCACCTTTGGACCAGTGGGTGGCGTTCACTACACGGAGAAAAGATTGAAGTTGTCAAGGGTTTCATCTTGCTTGGATCCAAAGTCAATGCGCATGGAGCAGCAGGCAAGAGATCAAATGATGCCTTTCCTTAAAGTGTTGAAATGCAAGGATGTTATTTTGAGGACGAAGGTACACCTGACCCAGGTCATAGTATTTTCAATTGCCTCATAGGCGTGTGAAAGTTGGACATTGACGAAGGGAGCCCAGAGAAAATCAATGTGTTTGAACTATGGTTCTGGCAAAGAACCTTCAAAGTACCATGGACTGCCAAAAGAGCATGTCTGGGAGGAAGGATGGCCAGAATGCTACTAAGAGACAATGATGGGGAGCTGTCATGTCCTATGTTTGGGGCACATTGTCAGGAGAGATCAGTCCCTGCAGAAGGACATCATGCTGGTAAAGCAGAGGGGCAGCAAAAAAGGAGGAAGGCCCTCAATCAGATGGCTTGACATCGTAGCTACAACAAGGGGCTCAAGCATAAGCACACAGCATAAGCAAAGAACACAGCACGAGCATAAGCAAAATGACACAGGTCTGGCCGTGTTCCGCTCCTTTGCACATAGGTTTGCCATGAGTAGTAAGCCATGTACATAACAACAACTTTTATTTCTCATGTGTAAAAAGAGGATAATAATACTGTCATCACACTCATGCTCATTCGTAATGATTTGTTAGTCCACAGAAATCATAAATAATTGTGTTAGCCATGACCTGATTTAATACAGCTAACAATCTTATTAAACGTGTTACAAACTATGACTTAATACGATTGCACATGTAGAAATTCTTTAGTAGCTACAGCGATGGATCAGAAATGTAGCTTCAGTGGGTCAACTGGCTCCATCTCCAAAGGGTTTAATACTTGCAAGGTTGGGTTGAGACTTGATGAAGGAAGAACCCCTGCATTCCCGAGCCAAGGTATCTGCAGGGCAAGCAGGTGCTTGGGTGTTCCTCTTCCCTCCCTGCCAGCTGGGGAGCCCCCTCCGCCTGAAAATACCTCTATTGAGAGCCTGGAGCAATTGGAAGAAGCAGTGCACAAAGGGAGGATGGGGACTAAGTAGAAAGGGAGAGGGTGCCAGGTAAACCTTGATTCACTTAGTCTCCTCCCTCTTCTCTTTCTTTTAGAAAGAAGCGCTCCAGCAGAGGAGTCTCTGCTGTCTTGCCTCACCGGTTTCACAAGCTTCTGCTTTGGCATCCAGAAATGGCCCCAAACCAGTGAGAGTCAAGGGTTCTTGGGTCCTAGGCTCCAAGTTTCCTCCTGCTCTGAATGCAGTTTGCACCCTCCAAAGTGGTGGCTTTGGGTGCCAGCCAGTGGATTCCAAACTGACTGCCATTTTCTCTCTCTCTCTCTACACACACACACACACACACACACACACACCCGCGCACATTCAGACACTCCCACACCCCCACACTGAGCTCGCCTCCTTTGAGTTCTAGTGGCAGAGTGGGTTAGGTATTGGCTGCCAACCACAAACTACTTCACTGGAGAAAGATGGGCCTTTCTACTCCCGTAAAGATTCAGTCTCAGAAATCCACAGTGGCAGGTCTACTCTTTCCTATAGGGTCACTCTCTGTGTATGTATACATAAGTATATGTGTATGTGCAAATAAATATTATATATATACATGATAAGAAACTGGGGCAGATAATATATATATATATTTCAAAAAGTTTGTGGAAAAAATCTATTATCTTTCAATGCCATTTTTCCATGAACTTTTTGATACTTTGTATACACACACACACACACACACACACACACACACGTCTCCTTCAAAACATTTATGGAAGAATTCCATTATCTTTTAATTCCACTTTTTCCATGAACTTTTAAAAAGCTTTTTGTCATGTGTATATATACATAAAAATATATTTTTTATAAATATGCACACATGCACACAATCTGCTGATTCCTTTTCTGTAGGAAACCCTGACTAAATGACGACACTGGGACACGCATAATCAAACTAATTTCCAGATTCAACTTCTGTTCCTGCCCTTTCCTGAAATCAGAGGCTCAGACAGTATCTAACCCATTTCCTCACTCCTTTAACGCTGCTGTTGAGTACCTGGGGCTTCTCACCCCCTGGGAATATGGCCGTGACAGGTTCTTCTCTCCCAGAAATCAACTTGCAACAGGATAGTCCAGCCCTTCTTTTGCAGGTTGCTGAGGAGTGAAGGGATTGTGCCAAGTCGCACCGTCAATTGAGAAACGAATTTGCTGGGCTTCACTACACACCAGGCCCCTCGGAATGATAGCAGACAGAGGTGACACACTCAATATCACAAAAGCTTTGTTAAAAGAAATGAGGCTTATGCCCAAGATAGTATTTATAAGATCTGGAAGACAAAGGCTAGACAGCCAACAGAATAAATATAAATTAATTGTTCAATTGATTTAATTACTGCACCAGCTGTGTTTGTGTATATCAGAAGGAATTGCTCAGGGAGGTAATTCTTGTTGGTGCTTGTTTGTTTGTGAAAGATTCAATTTATAAAAAATATAAAACCCAAAGTCTTAAGCTCAAATTCTATGTTGTAAATACAAATGAGAAAACATTCGTAAGTCTAGCACATTTGATTGCTCATGAAGTCCTCCAATGAATGTTTCCATCACTTACAAATGCAGAGAAAGTCCTTTAACCATTTT
Organism: Echinops telfairi; assembly: GCF_000313985.2. Taxonomy (NCBI): domain Eukaryota; kingdom Metazoa; phylum Chordata; class Mammalia; order Afrosoricida; family Tenrecidae; genus Echinops; species Echinops telfairi. The sequence continues at coordinate 112,335,272 of NW_022111373.1, forward strand.
AACCTTAAAGTATATCAATTTCATGCATTTGATTCTTTTCTAAGAATACAATTACCCAATTGGACAAAATCATCCTTTGTTCTTAAGGAGCCTCTCAAAAAAGTAACAGGTTATCATAGCCTTTACGTGTGGTAAAGCTTTTGCTCTGCAATATTTCAATACAGTGTAAAAATTAGTAGTTTTTAATTTAAAATTAAAAAGGCTTCATTTTAAATAGAAAGTTCGAGACTGAACTTTGATCACGTAAATGGTGTCAGTCCCTTGTTGGAGTTGGTTCTGACTCACAGTGACCGTAGTGCAGTGCCTGGTGGGCCATGCTCATAATTGCTATGTTTGAGTCCACTGTTGCGGCCACTCTATAAATCCATGTTGTTAAGAGTTTTCCTTCTTTTTGCCTACCCTTTACCAGGGAGCCCTGGTGGTTACAAGTTGGGCTGTGATTTGCATGGTTGGCAGTTCAAAACCACCGGCAGCTCCACGGAGAAAGACTGTACTTACTTCTGTTACCATCTTCTCAGAAACCCACAGAGGGGTGCTATGAGTCAGCATCGACTCAATGGCAATGAGTTTGGTGTTTTGGTTTTACTCTACCAAGGAGCCCTGGTGGCATAGTGGTTACATGGTGGGCTGTGAGCCTTAAGGTGAGCAGTTCAAACCTACCTGCCGCTCCTCGGGAGACAAGCAGGTTTTCTCTCTTGGAAACCCAGGGCCAGTTCTACCCTCGCCTGGGTTCCTGTGAGTTGGCATTGACTGAATGGCAGTGACTAGTCGTTACTTTACCGAGCATGGTATCCTTTTCAGGCCACATTATTCTAAAACACAGAACACACAGATTCCCAGCGCAAATCCATGGCTACTGTTGTCTGGAACTCTGAACGATTTCCATACTCAACCCTTTCTGCATAAGACTTTGTCAGGGAATAATCAGATCGTCCTAATAAGTTATGGGAGTCACCAGGGAACTTTCAGGGTTGCTTCCTCAGGGTACTTGGAATTGCATAGCCATCTGAGATTTGGGCGATGTGTTCACTAGAGTCCAGTGATAAAACTCTCATCTGCCATCCCCATGTTAACAACACTGAGGAGTCACATTAAGGTTGTTATTGTGCTCACTCAAGCCGAACTGCCATCTTGTCAATTCCGACTTATAAAGATCCTACAGGAGAGAGTCAACAGCCCCCGGGGGTTTCCCCACGTCTGTAACTATTTACAGGATTAGAAGTTTCATCTTTCTCCTAGGAAGCAACTGGTGGTTTCGAACTGCTGGGCATGTGGTTTGCAGCTCATTGCTTAAGTCACTATGCCACCAGGGCTGCTTTGTTGTTGCTAGGTTTGATCAAGTTGACTTTTCACTCCTTTTTTTTAAAAATCATTTTATTGGGGGCTCACACAACTCATTTTTTTCTGTTTCTTTGTGTGTGTGTGCATTTTATTTTTTTTAATCATTTTATTAGGGGCTCATACAACTCTTATCACAATCCATACATACATCAATTGCTCACACAACTGTTACCACAATCCATCCATCCATCCATCCATCCATCCATCCATCCATCCATTGTGTCAAGCA
>NW_022111373.1:112337424-112345120 GCF_000313985.2 Echinops telfairi
TAGTGGTCTTGAACTGCCATCCTTGTGATTGTCAGCAGCTGAGTATTTTGTCATATCATCAGGACTGTTTTCATCCAGGTTAGATGAAAGCTAATTATTGTACTGCTAAAGGAAAATTGCAGCTTCCGCTCAAAATGGTCTTTTGATTGAATTTTGCTTCTCTTTGTTTCTAAAGATATGTTATTTTCTGTCAAAACACACTGCTCTTAAATAAGGAAGTTTGGCACTCTGAATCACACCCCTTCTATTCTTTAAGACCTCAGTAGGAGGGGACTTCAAAAAGTTTGTGGAAAAAATTTCTATTATCTTTTAATTCCATTTTTCTAAGGGCTTTTTGAAGCCCTCTTGTCTTCCTGTTAGAAACTTTAAGTTGTTGATGTTTATGCTACTTAGGATAGTGGGTCAACTCGGCATGTGACCTGTGAACAGTGGTTCCTCTACTGTTAAAAGGATCATCACCTTTTAAAATGAAGTTCCCTCTTTCAAGGAAGGTCCAGTAGGTAAGTGCTAAACTGTTAGGTAAGTGCTGAACTGTCATCTGCAGCAGCGATTCAAACAGATCAGCCACCCCTTGTGAGAAAGATGAGGCTCTCTTCTCCCATAATGATTTCCCGCCCTTTTGGATGGCAGGGAAATCCCAAAATCCATTTGCAGAGTCCCCAGGAAGATTGAGCCTCCGTTGAATTCTCTCAGACCATTGACCCGGGATGGGTATAGCCTTGCCCCCAGACAGAGTCCATCAGAAAGGGAATTAAGAAGATGTAATAAGGTCACACTTTAAAATCTTATCATTTGTTTTCCTTTGGGGACCATTTTTAATTTGTTCTAGTGTTTTAAAATTGCTTTTTGCTTTGGATTGGGTTTTATCCTGTGTTTACTTTTGTTATTATTTTTAATTTTTGATATGATTTTCTTTAAACAGAATCCAGGATACATAAATCTATAGAAATAGGAACTAAAATAGTAGTTTCTTAGGGTTATGACCAGGGAGGTTGGGGGGAAATGGGGAACTAATAACGATGAGTAGAGAAATGAAGAAAATATTCTAAAATTGATCATCACGATGATTGCCCACTTTTTTATATATTCAAATAACTGAGTGGTAGAATACATGAATTATATGTCAATAAGACTATTAAAATGTAACATTGGAAACAAAAACCAAGCACAGTTATAGCCTGAAAATCCGACATAGGGGTTCCTACGGGTTGGGACCAACTCAATAGCAGTGGTTGTGGGTTTCTTTTCGTCTGTGGGTTTAGTGGTAGAATTCTTGCCTTCCACGTAGGACTCCTGGAGTCCATTCCAGGCCAGCGAACCTCATTGCCCCCATTGCCCTATCAGTGAGTTGTGCGTGCTATTCTGATGCTGATTGGCTTCCAGTGGAGCTTCCAGACTAAGACTGGCTAGGAAAAACAACCCAAAGGATCTACTTCCAGGAAACATACAGACAAATAAGCAAACAAAAACCTAACAGGCAATGTGAAATCATGGATCATGATAGCTGTTGCCCATTTTCCATGAAGTCCTGTTAAGTTAGGATTTTCATGAGTCAATATTTATTCTGTGGCAGTAAAAAATTTTTTTTTCTGACTCTGTTATGAATTCCTTAGAGAGTTAAAATTGAATCAAAGAGATCTCTTGTAATCCTTCTCAACACTTCTCTCGAGACCCCCAGTACATTTGTCTGGAGTTAAACAAACGTTTGGGGAGCCAGATTGCCATGAAGAATTTTAGAATCAAGTGGGAAAGTGGTGTGGAGTGGATGGAGCGGAGACATAGGGTGAAGGTTAATGGATGGGCAGGTTTAGCAGTACAGAAGTTGGAAAGTTATGGGAAAAGGAGACCGCCAGAAGAATTCTTTCTAGTGATGGGTCTGAGGGAGTGCAAAGAAAGAAGAACATACTACTTGCTGAGTGCCTACTACGTTACAGATAACTCATTCAATCGCCACACTATGTGTGTCAGGTGGATGCCCTCATTATTTCCATTTTTCCAGAGTCAGCAAACTGAGGAACAGAGACGGGAAGTCACTGCTACATTGTTTGTCAGATAATCTGTTTGAAGAGCTCGTCGTAAAAGTCAAGATGACTTTCGGGTGTGTAGTTTAGCATTCGCCCTTGCACTTGTTCGTTAGCATTTGAAATCTACGGACCAGGAGTGGAATTGCTCCTCCAGACGTGGCTGTGTCCTCCGGACCCCTTCTCCCATTGGGCGCCTGATGCTGTAGTCAGTGTTGCCCTGTCGGCCTTGGAATGAGTCTTTTGTGCCACGTGCTTGTTAGAGTGCCTGAGGCCAGATTCTGGCAACACTACGCTCACAAAAACAGATTTGGGTGTTTGGTGCCTGCTTGCCAGTAAATAGTTGTACTTCCAGTAGAATTTGACCTAAGACCCACTGTAACATGCACCTGTGAGTGAGGTTGGTCTAGGTCTGCCCTACCTCTGCTGGCCAGAAGTCACTGATGTGTACAGAAACCTGATAATTACTGAATGCCACACTGCTGAAGTCAGTGTGCAAGGACCCAAGGTCACACAGCCTGGTAGGTGGCAGTGCCAGGGCTCAGTCCTGGGTCTCTGGCTGCCTAGTCAGAGCATAGTAAACACAGCAAGCAGGCATGAATGAAGTGACAGGTTTTACAGGAAAAGAGAAGGTCAAATGCACAGCAAGGGATCTCAACCTTGCAGGCAGAAAGGTGAGAAGCCAGGTAATGATGGCAACGATGGAGTGACAGTCTCCTTGGGTCCAAGGAGACTCTGACTGTACTTCTTCCCAGACAGATTGGTTTGTTGTTCTGACAGTCCATGGTACTTTCAATATTGTCAGTCCCACCCACTATTCAAGGTAACACTTTGCTCTGGAACATTTTAAGGTGCTTTTGTACAGCTGATTGGCCCCCTACAGGATGCCCTTTGGTTTCTTGACTGCTGCTTACATGACTGTTGATTGTGGATCCAAGCGAAGTAAAATTCTTGACAACTTATGTCGGTCCTCTGTTTATCACTTTGCTGTTTATGGTCCAATGGTGAGGATTTGGGGTTTTTTTACACTGAGTTCTAATCCAATACTGAAGGACTATGGCTCCTGATCTTCAACGGCAAGTTCTTGGTTTTAGCAAGCAAGGTGGTATCACATGCACATTGAAGGTTGTTAATGAGCCTCCCTCAAGTCCTAATGTCCCATTCCCCTCATACACTCCAGTTTCTCAGATTATTTTCTAAGCACACAGACTGAGTAAGGATGATGAAAAGACACAGTCCTGCCACACACCTTGACTGATTTTAAACCAGGCAGGGTGCCCATGTTCAGTTTGAACACTTAGTTTTTGTCTTATACCTCATCAGACCAGAGACTGCTGTCAGAGAGATAGTGATCAGGTTGTCTGGACTTTGCTCCACGTTCAGTTTGTCCAGCATATTCTTAGTGTTTCTTCTCATCCAAATAAAAAGCTCAGAGTCACTGTAAGTGTACTCAACCCCACACTGAAGGCCTTGTGACAGCAGCCATGTAAAGGTACGGCACCTTAAACCTTCACTGCGGAGAAGCACCCAAGAGGAAAACTGATTCCTACTAGCCAACCACTTCTCCCAATGTTTCTCCAATGTATGAGATGAGACGAGACTGCCCTGGCCAGCGACACACGAACTTCAGAGAAAGAAAAGAATGCTTGCCCAATGTAATCAAACTATCACGGAAGGTGGATTATATGTAACCTTTTGGTCTCATAAAAACATGTTGTAACAACTCAGGAGAAGACTAATTTGATTAACATTAGCAGACACATCAAGATCTTGCATAGGACAAGGAGTGGCTGTGGATCTTAGTACATCACCCATCAATCTCCAGCAGCATTTTCCAAACTACCGGGCCGGGCAACAGCTGGGTGGCTCAGCTCCTTCCTAGAGATTAGAGTCAGTCACTTCTGGAGTCAGTGCCGTCTGAAAATGTTTGGGTCGATAGGGGAAAGGAGACACCTTATTTTCTTTAAGGAGATGTCCTCCCCTTCTCTATAAAGAGGGCTTCCCTCATACTTTCCTAAAACCATGTCCCCAGATGTTGAAGTCAAACTACCAGGGAAGGCTCTGGGTCTTTGTGGGGCATGTGAAGGTGTTATGTACGTGGGTATTGGGGGGTATGGAAGGAGGCCCTATACTGCCTACAAAGGTCAGAACGCCAAAACACACGGCCACCTATAAAGACAAGCATTGGAAATCCACACACCCATTTACAAGCAATGATTAAAAGTCTTGCCAGCATGTAAAGAAAAGAAAAATTGATACAATAAGATAATATAGTCATAACTAACTCTTATAAAACACTTTCTATGCACCAAACTCTATCCCAAGTCTTGATTTGTTTTTGAAATGTGTAATCTGGTAAAGAACAACAGCATATACCTAATTATCAAAAACAACAACCCCACCCCCATAAAATAATGTAATAGATCTTTTTAAAAAAAAAGAATTAAAGAACTGTGATCTTGAAAAAGAGGGTGTACAATTCTACCTTACAAATCCAGCTAGATCAGAGGATGTACACTGGTACAGATAGGAACTGGAAACACAGGGAATCCAGGACAGATGATCCCTTCAGGACCAGTGGTGAGAGTGGCGATACCGGGAGGGTGGAGAGAGGGTGGGATGGAAAGGGGGGACCGATTACAAGGATTTACATATAACCTCTTCCCTGGGGGATAAACAACAGAAAAGTGGGTGAAGGGAGACATTGAACAGTGTAAGATATGACAAAATAATAATTTATAAATTATTAAGGGTTCATGAGGGAGGGGGGAGCAGGGAGGGAGGGGGGAAAATGAGGAGCTGATGCCAGAGCCTAAATGGAGTACAAATGTTTTGAGAATGATGAAGACAATGAATGTACAAATGTGCTTTACACAATTGATGTATGTATGGATTGTGATAAGAGTTGTATGAGCCCCTAATAAAACGATTTAAAAAGAAAAAGAAAAAAAGAGGGTGTATTATTTTTCACTAGTGCACAAAATCTCTTTCAATTGTTGAAGAGCAAGGATATTACTTTAATGACTAAGGTGTGTGCAGGAGCAGTGAATTATTTAATGTGGATCATCTAGCCAAAGTCTCTAAGTCCCACCAAACAACTTTTTCATGCATGGATCTAGTAAGAGGATGGGAAAAGATACTGATAAGGTTCGCCTGTGAGAAACTGTACACAGGATTACCCGGAATGCCCTCCTGCTGTGTTTGAAATGAACTCTCTGAGAAGCAGGAGGACGGATCCCATTACCAGCAAGAACTCGGAGTGGAGCTCGCCCTCTGGACCGGAGACCCCTGCTCAGTGGACCTCTCGGAGCCAGAAGAGATGACTTCCCGTCTCATGGAGGAAGTAAAGCTGAGTGTTTTTGTGCAGGAAGCTGGCTTGTGGAGTGGGGTGCCTCTGGGCAGTTAAATGGGTGAGTTGGGCTTGCTGATCCATGGAAATGGAGCTTAGTGCCTTCAGATTGAGGATTACTGGAGCGGGGTGCCACTAGACACCTAGTTTAGGGAGCCAGATTTGCTGACCCACGGAGGTTAGGCTGAATGCCTTCAGGTTGAGACTTACAGCAGAGTGGTATGCCCCCTTGGGCATTTATTAGCAGAACTGAAAGAACTCTGTAACCTGTCCTAATAAACAGCCCAACCCTGAGCATCCTCACTGACATTACAACTTGATAACTTCCTTAATAGGCCGCTTAAGCATGAACTTTGTGAGTTCTGTGTAGCCATCACAATGGATATTAGAAACGAGGTTGGTAAAAATAGAGCCATCTAATTAAGACTCATCAGTGTGCCTGGCCCAAGACATGGTATTGTAAATAGCTTCTTATGTATGTGAAAGTTGGAAAATGTATAAGAAAGACTGAAGAAGGATTAATGCATTTGAATTATGGTGGTGTTAAGGATTATTGCTGGTACCATGGATAGACAGAACTAACAAATCTAACCAGGAGTACAGCCAGAGTGTTCCTTACAAACAAAGGTGGTGACACTTCCTCTCATGTACTTTGGACATCGTAGCAGAAGAACTCAATCCCCAGAAAAGATCATCATCCTTGGCAAAGTAGACGGTTAGGGAAAAAGAGTAAGATGCTCCAGGAGGTTGGTTGACACAGTGGCTACAACGATGGGCTCAAACAATAGTGAGGATGAGACAATAGCGGGCAGTGTTTATTTTTTTTTATCAGATGACTATGGAGCAACTCAATGGCACATAACAACCACACACACTGTGCTGTCCTAATTCGAATGCCACACGTGGATAGTATTAAAGAACAAGAACTGACTGGTAGCTGAAAGTACAAATTGGGTAATCAGCTCTAGGAAAGGGTCCTTCCTTACCTGGAGGCCTGAGCTTCATTCGACATTCCTTGGCTTGTAGAAATATCATCAGTTTCCCCCTGCTTACCTTTGTGAGTGTGTATTCTGTTCTTTTTGTAAGATGCCACTCATAAGGGATTAGATTTAGGACCCACCCTTCTCTGGAATTTTATCATCATCGCACACACACTTCCTGTCATTGAATCAATACAGACTCACAGCATAATGCAGATACTCCCTGTCTGCGAGCCCTGCATGGTCTTGTCACTTTTCTCACCACTTCCTGCGCATGTTTCCCCAGTCTGTTGCTCAGCTTGATCCCAAATGGCTTTCCTCTATCCAGCAGCCAGAGTGAGCCTTTAAAGAATTTTAATTAAAACATATCATGTAGGTGCTCAAACTCTTCCAATGACTCCCCATTTCACCAAGACCTTACACGATCCAGCCCTTTGACATCTTTCTGACTTTATCTCTTATCACATTCCACCTCACTAGTGTAGTTCCAGCCATTTGGCTTCCTGCACTTTTCTTGGACACATGAAGCACATTTCTGCTTATTGTTCTACTTGGAAATTCTTTTCATAGACAATCACATGACTGACTCCCTCACTTTCCTTAGGTTTCTACTTAAACTTCATCATGTCATCTTCTCCTACCCTCTTGTATGAATGTGCACATCCTTACCAGTGGGCATTTCTCACCCATTAATTGACTTAGTTTTTCCTTAAAGTCTGACTTCTGGTGCAGGGTAATGTGTGATATTTTCCTCATACATACATTTTCTATTTTACTTTTGTTCAGATTATATCCTCAGTGTCTAGAATAATAGAATATATCAGTGGAAAAAATATGTGAATGGATAAATGAATGGCTGGATGGGTAGATAGGTAGGTGTGGGATTAACCAGGTTGCAGTTTAATTGGAAGGCAAAGAGATCAAGAGCTGGGCAAGGCCTGCCCCCCTCTCTCTTACTCTCTGTGTGGCTGCTTCAGCTAGTTCTCTGCCTCGACTTGTGAGCCACACTACCTGTAGGCCAAGCCTACCCATGGATCATGTTGCTAGAGACTGAGGTTCCTTTGAGACCTGCTTCGCCATGCTGCTAGTGTGTACATTACTTGAGCCAACCTGAGGCTGGAGCATCCTGTCATCTTGCATTGCTTGAGTTCGATATCCCATCCAGGCCTGCTTTGCTAAACTCCTGAGCTGCTTAGTGGCCCTGTTATTTGCTGCATGTGGGCAGACTTTGCCTGCATTGCTCTAGTGAAGACTCAGCTGTCTGTTTCCTTGACCTTGGACCCAGCAGCCCTTGTGAGTTGAAGGACTTCCAGTATATGAACTGTTCCATGGAAATGAGTTGAACC
>NW_022111373.1:112345722-112355875 GCF_000313985.2 Echinops telfairi
ATTCACTGCCATTGAGTCTATGCTGATGTAGCAACCCTATAGGACAGAGTAGAACTGTCCCAGTGAATTTCCAAGACTGTAACTGTTTCTGGGAGTAGAACACCCCATCTTTTTCTTGAGGTCTTTAAATACTAGCCTTCAAGATATATAATCTTTCCAAGTGATTTTTAGCATAGCATTATTGCTTTTGTGTTTTTCAATAGTGGCATAGCAAATAGGAGCTTTTCTCTCTTCTGCTTTGCAGTAGATAGTTCTCAACAATATTCTTCATGAAATAGGCAATTTCAGGGTCACCCTTAGGATGTTATTGGTGTTGGGCGTCTTTGAGTCGGTTCTAGCTCAGAAGAGACCCAATTCTCAACAAAATGAAACCCTGCCCAATTCTGTGCCGTCCTCACTGTGCCTCGTCCTGCTTGAGCCCATCATAGTCATTGCATGAAGCCGTCTCCTTAAGGGTCTTCCTCTTTTTCTCTGACCTTCTACTTTCCAAGATGCCTTTTTCCAGGAACTGGCCTCTCCTGGCAACATGTCCAAAGTATCTGTGCTTCTAAGGAGCACTCTAGAAGTACTTGTACTTCTTCCAAGATAGATTTGTTTGTCCTTCTGACTGTCCATGATACTTTCAATATTCTTCACCAACACCATAATTTAAATGCATTGATTCTTCTTCAGTCTTCTTAGTCAATGACCGACCAACTTTCACACGCATATGAGGTTATTGAAAATACCACGGCTTAGGTCACTTTTGGTTTATTAACTGCCATGGATTGTCCCTGACTCATGGTTATTCTGAGCGCAGCAAAACAAATGGCTACTGACCCTGTACCATTCCCATGATTCACTGAGAGCCAATGGTTTTTCAGTCACTAATTTTCATAAGTAGATTTCTGGGCCTTTCTTCCAAGTCTATCGTGGCTGGAAACTCCACGGAAGTCTATTCAGCACCATGCCAGTCACTGCTGACTTTTAGAGGAATGTTGTAGTGTACACTCTTGGGGACCATTTGCACTTTGAAATGTATGGTGTGACAGTTATTCCATGTCCATTGTGTATGTGCTTAATTGACTGCTAGATGCCATTAGTTACTAAATTATAAAAAGTATATTTTCCTTCAGCAGTTACAGTGCTGAACCAGAGCCCATGGCTTAGAGAATGAAGCATGAGCTAGATTTCTGTCCCCGTTCACCTGGGTGGCTGAGGTCCTCTATCCAGTGTACAATTTTCATAACTGTGTCAGGAGCTTGAAAATTATCCAGAAAAAATAAATTCCTATGATGCCTTATAGAATTCTTGAATCTGCAAAATAGTTAGCTGCGCAATCCATACAGAAAACATTTATCCTAGTGATCTAGATTCAAATGATAACAACAACAACAGGTGGAGGTGTAAGGACTCAGTAAAGACTCATCCATACCTGGAGATGGCAGAGAAAGGAGGTTGGGGATGAGGGAGGGGGAGAGAAGGAAGCAGGCAGACCAGAGAGAGAAAGGGAGAAAGGGAAAGGACAAGGACAGTGAAGAAGGACAGTTATTACATTAAAATAGAGGTTATTTCAAACAACATTTAACTACCTTTGTTGAGGCATTGTTGCAGGGAGGCAGAAATGAATCCTGGCCCTCAATGCCAATACATTCACACCATAGAAGAGAAAGCGATGCAGCCACACACCTACACACACACACACACACACACACACACACAATGAGAAAGTAGGCAGTACAAATTTTAAACCACAGAAGACAAGAAGTCCACTTCAAGTAGGATATATAGCTAAGAATAAATAAAATTTAGAAAAAAAAAGTATAAGATTGGAGGCAAAGAGGGGAGAAAATTGAATCACCAGGTCTGCCTCTCTTCTAGGGGAAGGTCACAAATAACACAGACACGGTCACAAATAACCGAAGGCAGGGTCACCAGGAGCCATGTGGAGACTGCCTCCCCTGCAACACAAATGTCAAAGGATAACATAATAGATAAGTGAATTGTGACATTTTTAAACACAGCGAAATATTATAGAACAAGGAAACAAATGAGCTATTGCTACTTGTGACAATGAGATGAATCTTATGAACATAAAGTTGAAACAAATTAATATACATGCAAGATAGACGATAGAGTATGCCAGGATTCTATATAACATTCTAACAATAGGAAACACTAAACCCCTATAGAGGGAAGATGGGACTGGGAGCAGCACTTCCAGAAAGCTGGAGATGTTTCATATTCTGGTCTGGATCATAATTCCATGAGGGGTGCATTTCACAAAGAAATGTTCCAAGCTATGCATCTTTTTGTGTGTGTGATCTCTGTACACATGTTATACTTCCAATAGAGATCTTATTTTGTTTAAAAGCTATATAATCTATGTCAATGGAAAACCCTTGCTTCTAAATGCAGCACACCAGCCTTAGAAACTGAAGGAAGAGAGCTGAACTCAGGTTAGTTGAGAAGAGCAAACGCGCTGGTAGATCACCCTTCTGTCTCACAGCACATCTTCTTGTGCTGGCGCCTGGGGACCCAGGTAGTAATCTGTAAACACTAGCCTAGACATTCATTTTGAGACTCTGTGTCCTTCTGGTATAGAATCCAGCCAGGTCAGGTAAGAGTAAAATCAAGGAACAGGCTAGCACAAGATGTTGGACTAGAAACTATTTTGCTGCGAGCTGATGGTAATGATGACCGTTGGCTGGAAGCCCTAGCAGATGTATTTCCCAAGAACGTTCAGGCTTAATGAGTGGAGAGAACACCCCATGGGGACGGGCAGTCACATTATTAGCAGATTACAACAAGGAAACGGGGGAGTTGAGGGTTGATGTGAAATGATGGGGACACCGGGAGGAAGCAGCTCAGCCTAAATTCTCACAAACACTGTTGCTTCCAACCTCTCTCCCAGGAGGGACAGGAGAACAGGGAGACTTCAAGTGCAAGGGTGACTTCAGGGAAGAGGGAGGTGCTTCTCTAAGTGGACGCTGAGTCCCTTTTCACAGGGTTGGAGTACATGCCCAAAACAGCTGCCCGGGCTGCAACGATCTCCGTGCCACACTGGAGAGCCATCATGCCATCTGGCTGCCAAGCACCCTTCCTCTGCTTGAAGATTCCCAGATTTATAAGTCCCACCACCCCTAGCAAAGGACCAGAGACTCTTTTACCCCAATTTCTTTGCAGCTGGGCTCAGGCCTGGGGCCAGGCTCGTCAGATGCACCGATTCAAAACTTAGACGTAGAAAAGCATATTGTGAAGTGGTGCATGCTGAGGAGGATTCTGGTTAGGGTGACAAGGAGACACTTGGCTGCCCCAGCAGGAGCTCTGGTGGTCCCACTGGCAGTTCCTTGTCAGTTTTTGACAGCACAATCTCTCCCACACCTAAACTTGGGTATTGCCCCTAGCTATGTATATAGCTTCCGTGTCTAACTCCCTAGGCCCCCCACCCCCCCAACCAGGATAGTTTGTGTAATAACCAATGTTCTTCAGTAAATACAACCAAGACTGTTATTGTTAGCTGCTGATAAGCAGACTTTCAATTCATGGCAGTCCCATGTGCAGGGAAGGAACTACGGCCCAGTCCTGAACCGGTCCCATGATCAGCTGCCGATCTGACTCTTGTGGCCCATTATATTTTCACTGCCTGATGTTTGCAGCCTATTGCCAGCTTCTCTTCACAGTAGGGCCGTTGTGTCAATGTACAGCTGCTAAGAGCTTTTGAATGATCTTCGGCAAAAGTTTGCTTGCATATGTGAGGGAAAGGCATGGAGGTCAAAGGGGAAGGAAAACGTAACTTCAAACAAGCTCAAGAATTTTTCTGTGAGGCTGAGGTCAGACGTGTCTCCATCCTCCCACTTTCTTTACCCTATTCAAACACCAATCATTCTACCCATAGCATTCAATTTCTCTGCTGGGTTAAATACTTCATTACAATGGCCACAGGGAGCTCATAGACAATGCTTACAAACATGGGTTTATTAGGGATGTTCATAGGTTGCAAGTCAGGATCAGGAAATTAAGGATGCAGTTCTTTTGTCTCAAGTGTCTCTGGTCCTTGACCTCTCAGCCTCTTGAACCCTTGGCCTCTGGCCTGCTCAGGAAAACACTACAGAGGTCCTTTAGCTCTGACACGTGCCCTAAAACACCTGAATCTGCAAGCCCACCTCCTCCCTCAGCCTTTACCATTTGTGTGGGCCAGGAAGCCTGATGCTGTGTGTGCCGCCAACTGCCTCTCCAGACCTTCTTTCCGGATTGTTACGGAATACTCTGTTCCTGCTTCTGAGAGGTTCACTTTATACTTGGTGGAAAGGCAAAACTGGCCCATCCCTTCATATTAGTCTCTATAGCCCTGATTTTCTCATCTGGGAGAGTTACAAAGGCTATGGATAGAAGAGCCATTGCAAGTAATGTCATTTCACTGCTTTGACGTATTAATGATATTGCTTGATAATTTCCACATTATTTGGGTCAAGTTTCTTTTGAACGGACACACATATGGATCTCTTCTACTTAGTTAGCAAGGAAGCTGTCTTCTGAACAACTAGGCAGAGACAAGCCAGTGCTTCCAGAACTACACCAACTGACACATAAGCAGTGGAGATAAACACAAGAACCAGCTCGGCTTCCTCCTAGTTCAGTGTTTTCTCTATCATGAAAAATCTGCCTTGATGTCTGAGGATGGGAGTTGAAAGTAGTGTATGTTCTTGATTTAATTCAAGCAGCAATTATCCAAAACAACACGGTGAAGTAACCACGACACAATTCCTTTCCATGTGAAACTTAAAGGCTCGCCCCCAAACCTCTAATAATCAGGAAAAGGACACTTCAAAAAAAAATCACAATTTGAGCAAAAACTGTGATGAGCCCATTCTGAGCAATTTTTATGAAAACAGAAATATCCCTGGTGTTTCCTTTGTCCTCAGGCTCTGATATAGTTATTGATCTTACCTTTTGGAAATGTATCTCTACTATTTTAAAATATGGACTCTCCGGGAGACACAAAGACTGGCCAAAAAGATTGGTGGTTGAACCCCACTCAGAGATCCCTCGGAAATAAGGCCTGGTGATTTGCTTCTGAAAGGCCACAACCGGGGGCAGTTCTACTTCTCTCGCAAGGCATTGCCATAAATCATAATAACCTCTGTGCCAACAAACAACAACAATTTTAATGTATATTGATGAACACAAATTAAGTCACCCATTGGTCCCTCTGATGTTCAAAGTTGGCATCGTTTTGTCCTCGGCATGCGACTTTTCTCCATCGGAATCCATCATCACAGCTTCTCCCTGTAAGCATTCCTGAGCCCACCGGAATAGTTGTGTCCAGATCGGTGTGTGCCTTGCTGATCTTATCAGTTGCTGAATAGACCAAACCATGGCCATAAAGTCAATCCCAGCTCACCATGAACCTCTGGAACAGAGGGAACCTGCTCTTAGGGATTCTGGGAGTAATCTTTACAAGAGCAGCCCATCTTTCTCCCTTGCAGTGACCAGGTGGGTTTGTACCACTGATTAACCAATGGAACCACCAAGGCCCCTGGCCGCTAGCACTTAAAAATACCAGGTACAAATCTAGATTTCTGGCTTCTCTAAAGAAATTGCAAGAGGAGGACTTATGGATACGATTTTCACGTGTGGCAACTATTGTCTAGAGCAGTGGTTCTCAACCTTCCTAATGCTGCAATCCTTTCATACAGTTCATGTGGTGGTGACCCCAGCACCCCAACCATAAAATTATTTTCATTGCTACTTCATCACTGTCATTTTGCTACTGTTATGAATCAGGAGACCCCTGTGAAAGGGTCGTTCAACCCCCAAAAGGGTCTTGACCCACAGGTTGAGAACCACTAGAGCCTATTGTGTAAGGTAGCCAGCTCAAACTGGGTCACAAAAGCCAAAAACAAAATCTTCACAAATGCCCACAGCTAAGAGGTTGTTTGAAATCAGTCATGGTGGGAATGTTTACACCATGGCTATCGGTAAACACTAGAAATCAAGGTCTGTTTTTCCTCTCTTGCTATTTATGAGCACAGCACCACTGATACATTAGAGGAGAAGAGAATCTTCCTCTTTAGAAAAATACAGTCCCCATGAACCACCTTTAGGAATTTCTTTGTTTAAGGAAGGAGCTAGAGTTTGCAGCTCTCAGAGTAAAGGATCATTACCAATGGTGGCTTTCTTTAAGCAAAACTGCATATCCTTATTGGGTAAGGGAAAGGGACCAGTTCTCAGAGTCTTTTAATCTCTACTGCTTAAAACATTTAAAATTCAGGTTTAACACAAATAAGTAAAACTTAAAAGTCCAGTGCAAGTTATTAGTATAATGTGAGCACTATTGAATAATATCTAGTCAATCAATATATTATTGACCGTGTCTCAGAAATGTTTATCATAAACCACTATCACCAAGTCAATTCTGTCTTGCAGAGACCCTATGGACAGATTAGAGTTACCCGTGTGGATTTCTAAGGCTGCAAGTCTTTAGGGGAACAGAAAGCCTCATCTTTTCCCACAGAGTGACTGGTGGGCTCAAACTCCTCACCTTGTAGTTAGCACTACATCACAAGGACTCCTGTACCATTCTCTTCCTTTCCAGACATTGTCACTATCTGGTGTCATTTGATTTCTTGACTGCTCCTCCCATGAGCAATGATTGTAGATCCAAGTAAAATGAAATCCTTGATAAATTCAGTCTTTTCTCCATTGAGCGTGATGCTTTTTATTGGGCCAGCTGTGAAGATTTGGGGTTTCATTTATATTGAGTTGCATTTCATACTGGAGGTTGCAGCCTGATTTTCATCAGCAGATGCTTTAATTCCTCCTTGCTTACAGCAAATAAGACTGTCCTCTGCCTATCTCAGGTGTTAATGAGCCTTCCTCTCATCTTGATGCTCCATTGTTCTTCAATAATCCAATTTCTTGGATTATTTTCCCAGCACACAGATTGAATCAATATGGAGAAAGATACAACCCTGATGTAGCCTGAAGGTTTCCTGACTTTAGTCCATGCTGTATTTCCTTGCTCTATTTGAGTGATTGGCTCATGGTCTATGTACAAGTTCTAATGAGCACATTGAAGTATTTTGGAATTCTCGTTCTTTGCAATATTACCAATGCTTTGTTATAATCTATGTGTTAGGCTGGGTTGACTAGAGAAACAAATCCAGAGACACTCATATATGTATAAGAAAGAGCTTTATATCAAGTAATCATACATCAATAAAACATCCTAGCCCAATCCAACCCGAGTACATAAGTCAATACCAGTCCACAAGTCCCTCTTCATATTCATGCAGCCACACACAATAATCCAAAGAGCAGGAAGATCACAGCCCAGTGGGTGAAAAGTTTTGTGGATCCAATGGCGGTGGAAGCATCACAGGAATCTTGCAGCTCTCAGCATGGCTCACCAACAGGAAGGTGAAGGCAGAGAGAGGGGAGGTTCCCAAGACCCTCCTTCTCAGAAGGGTGTGCCCACAAGGAGGCACCATCAGGCTGTGACCTGATTGACAGTCTATACCCCACTCCTATACTTTTATATCTTCAAGTTGACGTGAAATTATGTAACTATAACAATCTACAAAGTTGAATCCCCTTACATGGTCAATAAAACACAACTAAACATCTTTCTGGTATTGTCTACTTTGAGCCAAGATTCAACTGACATCAGCAATGATATCCCTGGTTCCACATCCTCTTCTGAATCTGGCTTGAGTTTCTGGCAGCTCCCAATTGATAGCAGCAACCTTTCTGGATTATCTTCAGCCCAGTTCTACTTGTAAGTGATATTAATACTATTGTTCAATTATATCCAATGTCCACATTCTGTTGGCTCACATTTCTTTGAAATGGGCATAAATACGGGTCTTTTCCAGTTAGTTGGTCAGGTAGTTGTCCTCTGAATGTCTCAGCATAGAGTAATGAATGCTTATAGTGCTTCACCAGATTGTTGAAACATTTCAATTGTATTCCATCAATTCCAAAGTCTTAATTTTTGCCAATGTCTTCAAAACAGCTTGAACTTCCTTCACTATTATCAGGTTGCGACTATGTGCTATATCTTGAAATGATTGAATACTGGCTAGTTTATTGTGATATAGTGACTGTGTATTCCTTCAATTTTATTTTGATTCATCCTGCATCACTGGATATTCTTCCCATATAATCTTTCAATATTGCAACACAAGGCTTGAATTTTTCCTTCAGTTCTTTCAGCTTGAGATAGGCTGAACATACTCTTCCTTTTTGGGTTTCTAACTCCAAGGTATTTGCACATTTCATTATAATACTTTACTTTGATAGTTAGATTCTATGTCAACTGGGCTCGGACAGGATTCTCCCATAATGATCTAACATAATGTAACTAACTTCATGATGGGAACCTCTGTGAGCAGCCAAACAGTTGTGGGAAAATTAGGTTGGAGCACTAACCCCCACTCCCCCAAAGTCACAGCCTTGATGCAAGTTAAAGAAAATCTCTTTAAGGGCCTGGCCCACTCCAACTTAGGCAGATTCTAGGGGAAGGCATCCCCCTTCTCTTTCTCGCTGGTCTGGGATTCATATCTGGCTCATTGACCTGCCATATTGCCTGTTGACCTTGAGAAATATCAGCAGACTGCCATATTGCCTGCCAACCTGGACTTCATCCAACTGCTCAGTCAGAACTAATTTGCTGACCTCAGATTCATCTGCCTCTGCCTCCACCAGCCTGTGATCTCACTGCTTCTTGGTTAGTCAGTCCCAGCAGCTACACGAATCAGGAAAAGCCTCCACCTTAACATTTGATGAGAACTTGATGAGACTTTCTTAATATAAAATTATATGGTTCACACACTTGTAGAAGCATATGTTTGTGCATCAGTATCAATGATAAAAGCATAATTTATCTCTATATCAATATCTTAATCTTTGTCCACATTTATCGGTTATATCTATCACTGGTTTTGCTTCCCTAGAGGACCCAGACTAAAACAATTTGTTTTCCAGCTTCCTTTTGAAATGTTCTGTTCACTTCATCATTTCTTTCATTTGTTTTAGCTACTCTATGTTCAAGAACAAGTTACAGAGTGTCTTCTGACATTCACATTGGTCTTTTTTTTATTTCCTACCTTAATGGCATTTTGCATGGATGATGCTATTGATGTTGTCACACTACTTGCCAAGTCTTTGGTCATTAGTGTTTCTGCATCAATTTTATTCTTAAGATGTTCTCTAAATTTGTATACTCAAGGTTGTATTTTGGCTTTTGTAGACTTAATTTTCTTCTATTTTAACCTGAACTTGCATATGAACAATCATTGGACTATTCTTTTGTAGGTCATTGGCCTGATTTTGACTGATGATATTCAGTTTCTCAGGTGCATGTGAATAGCTACCATTTATGTTGCTTAAAAAAAGAATTTTCAATGAAGAAATTGGTTTTGCAACATCTTGTTATGTGCTATCCAACTTCAATTCCATCACCAAAGCCCTGTTTTCCAATTGTGAATCCTTCCTCTTTGTTTCCAAATTTGCATTCCAATTGCCAATGATTATCAATGTATCTTGAATGCAGCTTAAAGATATTTGAAACTGAAGAAGTTGGTAAAATTCTTCAATTTTTACATAGGCTTATAAGTAGCTAATACTTCAGAATCAGCTAGTCTATTTCTTCTTTTTAGTTCATTCTTAGCTTGAAAGCTCTCTTGAAACCTGTTCACCATTTTTTGACCCTACTGGTATTTGAAATACTGGTGGTGTAGCTTCCAACGTTCGAAGACAACCATAGTATGAAAAATGACTGGTGAGTGGTGGTTTGATAAGTGGAATCTAGTGTATACATTCATTTTCACATATGTTCTATGATTCACAGTGAGGTTCCTTAGCATTATGAATGGATTAATTCAATATTGATTTTTATGTTCAATTTTATACATTGTATATAATTGTATCTACATGTCCAATCTTTTTGGAATTAATGCTAAATCATCCTCTTAAGTGATTGTAGAATTTACTTATGCAGTTGGCCATTGGGTTGCTTACAAATTTAAACTATCTTAGTCTGGATTCTCCCAAAAGAAGAGTCTGAGACAGATTTACCAACTAGAGAGTTTGGGGGGAGAATATTTACTCACAGAGCAGAAGTATAGTAAAATGGGAAAGCAAGAAAAAGGAATGCATGGCTGAATTGTAA
>NW_022111373.1:112356930-112358945 GCF_000313985.2 Echinops telfairi
CTCTCTCTCTCTCTCTCTCTCTGGTACTTCCTGGGAGACATTGCAGAGGACAAGCCACATGGATGCAACCAGACCTCGGAAGCTGGGGAAGCCACAGATGCTTACAACATCACTGGACCCAAAGCCTTTCTACCTACTGACTTGGGATCATCCTGCATTTGGCTTCATTGCATGTGTTTCGTGAGTCTGAAGAGGACTTTATAGATTGGTATCAGACATATGGGCTAATGTCAGACTTATGGGCTTGGACTGGACTGGGTTGGGAAATTTTCTCAATGTTCAATTCGTCTTGTATCTAAACCTCTCCCTTAGTGTACATATGTGTGTTTATTAATTTTTTTCTCTAGTTTACCCAGACTAACACATGATGGAAATGAAGCTGGAGATTTCATGATAAAATTTTGCAAAACCAATGACCTGTTCATAGCAAATACCTTTTTTCAACTACTCAAAAGGCACCTATACACATGGACTTCCTCAGATGGAATACACAGAAATCAAATTAACTACATCTGTGGGAAGAAATGATGGCAAAGCTCAATATCAGCATCTAAAACCAGACTAAGGGTTGACCATGGAATAGACCATCAATTTGCTCATATGTAAGTTCAGGATAAAGCTGAAGAAAATTAAAATAAATCCACAAGAGTCCAAATATGACTTTGAGTGTATGCCACCTGAAGTTTGAGAACATCTCAAGAACAGATTTGCTGCATAGAACACAAATGAAAGAAAATTTGATTAGCTGTGGAAGGATAAGACCGTCATTCATGAGGAAAGCAAAAAGTAATTTTAAAGACAGGAAAGAAAGAAAAGATCCAAGTGGATGTCAGAAAAGACTCTGAGAAACAACAAGCCCATGTGGAAGGAGCACACCAGCCTGTGTGATCACGAGGTGTCAACAGGATCAGGTACCAGACATCAGAAGACCCAAAACAAAACAAAACAAAACACAACAAAGAAACATTGTTGAGAATGGGTGGGGGGGTCAGTGCAGAGACCCCAAACCCATCTGTAGACAATAGGACATCCCCTCACAGAAGGGCCACAAGGAAGGGATGAGTCAATCAGGGTGCAGTATAGCACCCATGAAACACACAATATTCCTCTGGTTCTTTGAGGCTTCCTCACCCCAACTACCATAACCCCAGTCCTGCCTTTCAGTTCTGGCTAGATGGGAGCATGTACACTGGAACAGATAAGAACTCATGACACATGGAATCCAGGTCAAATGTGTTAGACAGGGTTCTCTAGAGAAACAAAACCAGAATGCTCATAATTTTATATGTATTTATACAGATAGATAGATGTATAGCTTAAGAAATAAACAGTTAATTAAATTATAAAGCAGTATAAATGGCTCAGTGCAACGCACTCCCGTGAGACAGTTGTGAGACACTGGCAGTCTTTCAAGTCTTGAGGGCCGCTGGGTAGTCCTCTGTAGAGCAATTCAGGTTATCCGGGCACAGGCAGCAAACAGCAAGGCAGGTCACCAACAGTCAGCCAGATGACAGGGTCCGACAGTCCCCACCTCAAGAGATGTAAATTCCAATGGTGTGGCAAAACAGGTCTTGAAGGAACCTCAAATTACATCGACACCATCCACGGGTTAGGTATCCCACAGGTAGCATAGCTTACAAATGGAGGCACAGAATGAGCAAGGCAGCAGCACACTGGTCCGATGATCAAAGAGCAAGAGACAAGAAAGACAAGGCTCGTCGAGACATTTATCTCTCTGCCCTTCAATTAATCCCACATGTGTTCATTGGCCATGTTAGCACAATAAACGTTAACTATCTCAATCCACCCCTTGCCAACTGGGGCACAATTCTTTAGCCATATATAATTTCCAGACATTAATGAAATCACACTTATACTTAACACCAAACATCTATCATACATATAAATGAAAACACACTGAGTCCAATTGTATTTGATACATCATACATGAACAAAGGAAAGATATTCAATAAGTACTTAAGAAGGTAGTTCTACCTATCAGTTACGACCAAGCA
>NW_022111373.1:112359765-112362460 GCF_000313985.2 Echinops telfairi
TAGGGGGAAGGTGGGGGAAGTAGGAAAGGAAAGGAGAACTAATCCCAACTAATTGATTGATGCATACCCCGCCCTACCTACCCACCCAGGGGGACAAACAATAGAAACATCAGTGTAAGGAGATAGCAGTCAGTGTAAGATATGAAAATAATAATAATTCATAATTTATCAAGGTTTCATGAGGGAGGGGGAGGAGGGAAAATAGAGGAGCTGATACTAAGGGCTCATAGAAAATGTTTAGAAAATTATGCTGGCAACATGTACAAATATGCTTGATATAATTGATGTATGGATTGTTATAAGAGCTGTAAGAACCCCCAGTAAAATGATCTTCTAAAAAAAAAAGAAATATGAAAAAAAAAGAGATGGAAACTTGCTATTAATTGTAGAATAGCTAAAGTAAATATAATAAAGGATAAAGTCAAGGAGCTGAAGAGAAAATTTCAAAGGATCGTGCAAGAAGACAAAGCCCAATCTAAGGAAATGTGCAAAGATCTAGGATTAGAAAACAAAGAGGTAAGAACACGCTCAGCATATCTGAAATAACTCAAGAAACTGATGGAACTCCATGGCAAGGTTTCGGGAAGCTGAGGACACACTGGAAGCACTCACTCTTTGATGCCAGGAAATTTAGAAGACAACCTCTTGGCCATCTGAGTGCAAGAGATCCATATTTGTCCCAATCCAAAGCAAGGTGACCCAGCAGAATACTCAACCGATAGAAAGGTATCATTGATATCACACATAAGTCAAATTTTGCTTAAGATCGTCCAACAATGGTTGCAGCACAACATTGACAAAGAACTTCCAGAGGTTCAGGCTGGATTCAGAAAAGAACATGAAACGAGGGATATCATTGCTGATGTCAAACGGAGTGTGACATCAGGATTGGAGGAAGTCTTATTAACAATGTGCAGTATGCAGATGACACAACCTTGCTTGTTGAAAGTGAGATGAAATTAAAGCACTTGCTGATGTAGATCAAAGATTGTAGTTGTCTGTATGGGTTACTCAATGCAAGGATGACCCAAATCCTCACAACAGAGCCAATAGGTAGCATCATGATAAATGGAGAAAAGGTTGACATTGTCAAGGATTTTGTCTTACTCGGATCCACAATCAATGCTCATGAGAGCAGCAGTCAAGAAGTCCCAAGATGCACATCTTTAGGTAAATCTGTTGCCCAAGACCTCTTTAGAGTATTGAAGAGCAAAGAGATATTTTGAAGACTAAGATGTGCCTGATCCAAGACATGGTTCTCTGTTGCATCATATGCACGTGAAAGTTAGACATTGAATGAAGAGGACTGTAGAAAAATCAATGCATTTGAATTGTGGTGCAGGAGAAGAACGTTGAAAGTACTATGGACTGCTAAAAGGACAAGCCGATCTGTATTTCTTCCCTTTTCCCATTTTAGTATGGCCAGAATACCCCTTAGAGGCAAGGATGGCAAGACTTCACCTTACTTTGGACATACTGTCAGGAGAGACCAGTCCCTGGAGAAGGACATCATAATTAGTAAAACGGAAGGGCAGAGCAAAAGAGGAAGGCTCTCAATGAAATGGATTGATACAGTGACTGCATTGATGGGTTCAGGCCTAGGAAACATTGGCAGAAGGGTGCAGGACCACGTGCAGTGTTTCATTCCATTGTGTATATAGGGTGACTGTGGGCAGAAGTCGACTCCATGGCACCTAACAACAAGATATCGTAAAGTCAACCACTGATAATAGGCACCTGGTGCTTGGTTCTCGATCCGGCCACAAACTTATCAATGACCTCATGAAATCCACTTTAGAAATGCTCACCCTGTTACTCTGTGTGCTCTGGGTGGGCAGCAAAGAAAAAAAAAAAAAGAAATGCTCACCCTGTCCTATAGGGTCACTGTAAGTCAGCACTGACTTGATGGTAGTGAGTTGAGTTGAACCCTTCCCCAAGGGACTCAAGTTTATTCCGCATCACAGTTACTGGTGTCCTCAAGGGACCGAGAGATCACGTTCATTTTGTTATTCAAGTTCTGAGAACAAAAAGAAGTTGTAAGGGGCAAGGTGAGGTATGTAGAGGGGATAAAGTTTCCAATGAAATTCTTGTAGAATTACCCTTGAAAACTGAGCAGGCACATTATAATAATAGAAAAAAATCTGCACTGCAAATTTCCAGGCTGTCTTCCCACCAATGCAATTTTCTGTTTCCTTAAAACTTCATAATAAACTCCCATGATCACATGATTATGTCCTTAGAGAATAATCAAGATGACCTCTTTGTGGGCTCACAAAGCAATCACCATAATTGTTTGAGCTGACTCCTCTACCTTGACTTTGTCTGACCCAGTAGATCTCCCGGACGCCAGTTTTTATTCCTCGTTCCTTGAAGATGTCCAAATTTCTATTTTGTTGTTGTTTTACCTTTTTAATGTAAATTAGGTGAGCATGTTTACAGAGATCAACTGTTTCACAGTCAACAATTCATCCACATTTGGCTTCAACTATTCAGTCCAATCTCCTTAATGTACCACCTCGATCACAGTTCGTTCGTTTCCTGTTTGAATCTCTTCTTTCTTCATTCTCTCTACTTCGTCCTTGGGTCAATATTGCCTTTTTGATTTTAAATGGTTACATATTCTTTTTTTTTTTTTAATTAATCAATTTATTGGGGCTCATACAATTCATCACAATACATAGATCAATTGTGTAAA
>NW_022111373.1:112364513-112370150 GCF_000313985.2 Echinops telfairi
CTGTGGGGGCAGCCACACAGTCCTCTCTGTACACTGGGCCCTCCAAGCTGGGCCATCGTCCTCTGGGTTTGGTGGGCCCGGTTGTGCTCCGCTCCTTTCCTCCTACTTCCTTTGTCCCAGCTTCTCTCTGGGTGTGGTGTGGTAGGTCTGCTCCCCTCCCTCGTTGGACGATCTACTTCCATCCTCTGTGGTGCTCCCTTCCATGGTGGGGATCAGGTCATATCTGGCTAGGACGGCGCCTGGTCCATTCTCTTCGTGTATTCCTCCTCATTTTACATTGCTCCACGGGGCAGGGGGCAGGGGGGAGAGTGTTGGTTGTGTCTCCACAGAAATGGTTACATATTCTAACATGAGGTTGAGTTCCGTTTTGGACTTGAAGGCTGGCTAAGGTCTTGGAGCTCTAACCAGTCTCTATCTGACAAATAAGCCTAGTCTTTTTTTCTTGAGTTGGGGTTGTGTTCGACATTGTCCTCCGCTCTCTCTAGGACTGTCTAATGTGATCTTTGTGCACGGCAGGTGGGAGTGGCAGCTGGGCATCTTCTAGTTACTCTGTCTCAGGGGCATGGAAACCGATGCTTGTGTGGTCCATTTGACTATTGGGTTAAACATTGCCATATGTCTCTTGACTTTCACTGTATTGCTTTCCTTTAGCTGGAGAGAAACCGAAAGTTGCGCTTTAAATGGATACTCAGGTAGGATGTCACAATTTTGATCAAAACTTTATTTGAAAAGACACTCTAAGAAGTCTAAGGCATGGGTGATCCCTGGGCGAACTTGTCTGTGGCTGTCCACTGACCACAGAGACATGTTTAAACAGATCTTGTTTGTAATAAACTTGTACACGTATGAACTGGAACCATAGTTGCAATACTTTTTACTTACGTTAGTATATGGACTAGTCTCTAATGGCCAAATATTGTTGCCAGAGTGTCTCCTTAGTGTTTTGGTTCACTTAGCGCCACATCTTGCATCGGTCACTCTAGTGGCATGTCCTGCGACACAGATGTGCTCTTAAATGCTGGGCTGTTGGTGCCAGATCAACAATTTTGCACTTGACCTCAGTGGCAATCCAAAGAAAACAAAGAGAGAGGAACATGACATACATGATCCCCAAACGATGTCCTCATAATTGATTACTAGGTTATTTATCAGAAAGCATTTCAAGTCTTTAACTCATTTAAGGCTCCTTGTTGTGATACACAATCTCTTCCTCTATGAGATGTTGAATTCTTGCCCACGATATTCAAGGCCCTGCCAGCCTTTACTTAGGGTCTAGGCTTTCTGTGACATGTAACGTATGATAGAGAAACAGAAAGAAAGAAGAGACCACCTTTCAAGTCTGGTCTGAAACCCTTCTTCCCCTTAGTTGCAACCACCACCTGTTTTCTCCATAATGCAGTGAAGCAGCCAAGCATTCCCATTAAGAAATGCTTCCTTGGCTCCCACTGGCTTCAATAACATTTACTTCCTCATGGACATCTTGACCTGACCTTCTGAGGAACCCCAAGAGATTCCAAGTCTAGGGGAACCACTCTCAAGTATCTCTGGCTTCTCAAAATCCTTTCATTTTGAGAAGTTGAATGAATTACAGGAGTTGAATGAATTACAGGAGTTGAACAGGAGTTGAATGAATTACAAACAGAAAGAATTTCTACCCAGGAAGTTCCCCCCCCTACCCCCACCACCGCCCCACAAATTGTCTTGGCTATGGCTGTAGTTAAACGGTGTCCCTTCATGCCCTTTCTGAGCAAAGGCTTTCCCACCTCACCGCTGCCCTTTGTGCTGGCCAAGGTCACAGGACATCTTGGGCAGACAGTTCCTGGGTTTGCTGCTGACCCATCCTGATGTATTAGTGGTCACCACAGCCAAGCCTTTGGTACTGTGTACCCAGTAGTGTGTCCTGGGGACCTGTGGAGTCCTCCTCCCTGGAAAGATTCTTACTGAAGAGTGCAAAAAACCCCAACTTCTTCCACTGATAGACATCCAGGAGATATCCTGAAGCACCTCAACATCTTACGATTTCCTAAGGAAGAAAGCCCAAGGTTATAGCAGTTTTCCTTTGCACCTCTTTTCTCTCCCTTTGGGCAAGTGGCCCTTGCTCACAATTCCGTCTATATGCCAGAGACAAACCGTGCTTTCCCACCCAGGTGGGGCACGGACAAGGGTGACATGGAAGAGAGCTAGACGTTAGAACTTGGTCAATTCCTTGACTGCAACGACAGCGAATATTTGTTGTTGGACTTAAGATGTATCTTTTCAAGGAACCTTAGTGGCTGTGTGGGTGAAGCAAGGGCTGCTAACCAAACGGCTGGTAGTGTGAACCCACCACCGGCTCCATGATTGCGAGATGAAGCTGGCTGCTTCCTTGAAGGTTCACAGGCTCGGAAACCCTCTGCAGCAGTTCACCGCTGTCCTCTGGGGTTGCTCTGATCCGGAATCCATTTGAAGTCCGTGATTAAAGGGATGATAGGGCAATATTTCTCACCTATCTCACTTAATTCTTATCATTATCTGAGGTAACTATGAGTACTAACCTATTTTATAGTTATAGTTAGGGCAACTATATCATTGGCTGAATAGTTAGCAAGTAGTGGAACTAGGATTTAAACTTGGGCTTAAACTTTCCAAGTCCATACTGTTAGCGGTTGTGACCTACTAACATCTCTTGGTTAATCATCTATATGTGGTCATTTAACTCCCAGCTACTTCCCTAATCTACCTTTTTATTGATGTCTGAGAATGCAGGACTGTCATGCAAATGATCCCTGGAACTTTGGTTGGGATCCTACCTTACCCTTTGATTTCTCACCAATTCCCCAAACTCTCTGTGATGGGATCCCTTGGGGTCTTCTGCCCTGCTGGATAGAGAAGAGGAGGTCCAATCACATTCACACCAGCCTAATAGGTTTGGGTGTTATTTTTCATGGGTGAACTGAGTGGATGCATTTAAAGAACTTCATACACGAATGGGCATACCCAAAGGCACAATGAAAGTTGGCTCTTTCCCCTCACGAATCCCTGCTTGAGATCCCTGTTGTTAGGTGCTGTCAAGGCAGTTCCAACTCATAACAACCGAACACACTCAAACTCCACCGGGCCCTGTGCCACCCCCACAACTGTTGTGTGTGAGCCCATGGTTGCAACCACTGATGGCAGTCAATCCCTCTTGTCGAGGGTCTTCCTCTTTTTCGCTGCCTCTCTACTTTACCAAACATGCTGTCCTTCTCCAGGGTCTAGTCTCTCCTGTCCAAACCATGTAAGATGACGTTTCACCATCCTTGCCGCTAAGGAGCACTCTGGATATAAGTCCTTGTGATAGGATTTTTGTGTGCCAACTTGGCTCCCATAGGAGCATGAGGGCAGAGTTTAGCCTGTCAATCAGGTCACAGCTTAATTGGAGGATCCTGAGATGAATGGCTCACTGAAGGTAGGCCACTCTCTGCTTTTACCAACCTGTTGACAAGTCATGTGGAGCCACGCTAGGACCTGTAAGAGTCCTGGAGATGCTTCCACCACCACTGGGTACACAGACTGTGCACTCACTGGCCTGTGATTGCCCTGTATTTTGCATCATATGCATGTAGCGCATGAGAAATTTATGGACTAGTATAGGACTTATGGGTTAACATTGGACTTATGGACTTGATCTGAACTGGACAGGGATGTTTTCTTAATATACAATTACTCTTTGTTATAAAGGTCTTTCTTATGCATATATGAGTGTCATTGGAATTGTTTCCCCAGTCAATCAGGCCTAACACAGTCTTCTAAGACAGGTTTATTTGTCATTTTGGCAGTCTATGGCACTTTTAATATTCATAGCCAGAACCATAATTTAAATGCATCTGTTTTATTTTGGTCTTCCTTATTTATTTATTTAGTTAGTTACATTTTTAAAAATTGGGAGTTAATACATTATCATTATCATTCCATAGTTCAATCACATCAAGCTGTGTAGTACAATGGCTACCACAACCAGTTTCCAAACTTTCTTTTCCTTCCTGGACTCCTTGACATCATTTCCCTTTTACCCTCTACCCTCCCCGTCCCAACTGCAGCTATCACCAGCATTGTAACCCCACCCCCACCCTCAAACCCCAACAAATCCTTACTCTACTTACGGTCCCTGTAAGTTGATCAATCCTGGGTTTCATATAATGAAAAGCTGAAAAACATATAACACAAATTCAAGAGAGTAACCCCAAAGACATAACACATCTGAGATAAATCCCAGTCTTCCTTACTTTTTATCCAACTTTCACATGCATGTGAAGCAGCTGAAAACACCATGGCTTAGATCAATCAAGTGCACATCAGCTCTCAAAGTGGCACCCTTACTCTTCCATGCTTGAAGGAGATCTTGTGCAGCAGATTTACCCAATGTATGGCCATTGTTTAACTTCTTGACTGTGCTTCCATGAGCATTTATTGTCGATCCAGGCAACATAATATTCTTACCCATTTCAATTTTTTCTACCTAGGTTGTAAAAAGCCCCAAATGGATTCCTTTTGCATTTTTGTTATTCTCCATCTTTCCCTTCTCTTCATTGCAGTGTGACCTCCCAGCTTGATGAGCAGTCTCTCTTTTCTCACCATCTTCTCTTTCATTCTGCAAGGTCCTAGCTCCTTGGCACCTTTAGAGAAGAGACTGGGCTTCTCCGGCAGTCCTTGGTTATTCTGAGCCATCAGCACTTTTGGTAGAAGTGCATTCCTGTCTAATGTCCATTCACTTAAATTCAGCAACTCATAGAAACCTTCTATAGAAAGAGCTCAAAACCATTGCTAAGCCCAGTAGCACTGGTGTGTGCAGATTAAATTCCATTTTTATTTCCCCCATCGTATTACAGAGTTGGGTTTTATTAGGCATATGAGTTGGGGCTAACTATAGAACTATATGAGACACAGATGTGAGTTGTACTCAATTAATATGGCCCTTCTAGCCACAATGGCTTATATGATACATTATAATTTTGGATAATCTGCTGACAGCTATCATCTCATTTGGGAGGGTGTTCTCTACTATACTAAAGGTCAGAATTATGGGGGGCTAAGACCTGACTTTAGTAGAGGGTCTGAACCACATCACATCCTTTTCCTTGGGGGCATCTTTAAGAGTCTACCTTCGTAGAGAGTATGACTTAAAACAACATCCTTTGTTTTCCTTGGATGCAGTATATATTCTGATACCACTGTACAATACTAACACACATCACATTGGCTGGAAAGGCAGACCGCTAGGTCCTATTTCCAAAGTTGGCCAAGCTAAGCTTTGGTAAAAACAAGAAGGCATCCTGTTTGGACATTTTCGGTTTCTGGCTTGGGACCTGCATTTGGCTTGCTTATGCCTGACCTTTGGAATTGGAACTAAAGAGCACCCACCATGTGAGACATTTCCTCAGGTCTTGTGAGTTTCAGTGGGATATTGCAGTGATAGCAGAAGCCAGGGATGTGAAGATATATATTCCAGGGAGGAGTGGGGGCAAATGGAGCAGAAGAGCATCTTGGAAGAGTTGGACATTTGGGACATCTTTTTTAAAAAAAATCATTTTATTGGGGCTCATACAATTCATCACAATCCATACATACATCAATTGTGTAAAGCACACTTATACATTTGTTGCCCTCATCATTCTCAAA
>NW_022111373.1:112370796-112377931 GCF_000313985.2 Echinops telfairi
CTGCTTGTTTACTTTCAAGCCTCTAAGTCCCCAGACGACATTTGGGACATCTTTAATGTAAAACTCCTTGGCACTAGTCTGGTATTAATCCATCTAAAAGAAATTATTACAAGTTCAAGTCACACATAGCTAATTTTACTTTTTTATGGGTCATGTATCCAAAAAAGGTAAAAGAATGGGATGTAATTAATTTAATATCATTCTATCTAACCCAATACAGCTAAATATCATGAGATCAACATAAGTATAAAATATTATTAATGAGATAATAACCTAGAACCAGGCAGTGATTTGTTGATTTATTCGTACCAAGCCTTTGGAATCTAGTGTGCATCTTTCACTGACACCTCATTTCCGTTCAGAATAGCTACACTGCAAGTGCTCAATAGCGAGTGTCCGAGTGGTTACCATATTGAACAGTGCAGAGGTGAAGTATTGATCCCCATACTCCACCCATCTCTCCTCATGGTGATCCTGTGAGTGTCCAAGTAAACTGTGATCCAATAGCTGATTTTTAAAGAAGACTTCCAGGCCTTTCTGTGGAGACACATCTGGGTGGGTTCAAACCTCCAAATATTCAGTTATCAGGTAAGAGTATTAACGGCTCGCCCCACCCAGAGACTCTGCAGCAACTCTAACCATTTCCTATCGATGTGGCCATTCTAACAGTGGGGAGTACAGAGCACAATGGCTGGAGGGCAGCGCATGTGACTGTTTCTGCAGGCTTTTATTTCACTTAAATTATCCTCATACCGACTGAGCCTCTCCCTTGCACCTTGTTATATTGTCCCCACCCCACATCCCCGCCTGCTTAGAAGAAAGTGGAGAGACCTAGATGTGATATTTCCAGTAATGTTAGGTGACAACCCCAAGGCCAAACTAGCCCCTTTGCCCAGAATGAAAACCAGAGCTCTGTTTTAAAACTAGAAGAGCCTTGTCATCCAGCCTGCGAAAAATATCCACCACCCCATGCAATGGCTTACTCTTGCTGCCGCACAGGACGGAGGTCCATAAAACGCGCAGCGCACTCTGCCTGCGGAGCGTCTGCAGGGTCACTCTGGTTCCTGGCCACTTAGCTCACAGGTGCTGAGCTGCCCAGTTGAAAGACACATTTTCTCTTCTCTTGTACGTACAGGTGATGAGGGCTAAATTGAATCCTATTCAGACGCTGCGGTCCTCGGCAGGAAGCATTTCAGCATTCTCTAGGGCAGTGGTTCTCAACTTTCCTAATGCCGTGATCCTTTAAAACAGTTCCTCATGTTGTGGTGACCCACACCATAAAATGATTTTCATTGCTACTTCATCACTGTCATGTTGCCACTGGTATGGATTGGCGACCTCTGTAAAAGGGTCATTCGACCCCCAAAGGGGTCATGACCCACAGGTTGAGAACCACTGATCTAGGGGGCTTGCTCAAAATGTGGGCCTGTCCCAAGAGTCTAGCATAAGTCAGAATCACAGAATCCATGAGGTGTAGATTTTGATTATGACACTGTCCCCCTTTCCAGGGGTGGGGTTGGGGGACACATTCACCCCCTAGCAGGGGCAAAAGCCTCATTCCAATGGATTTCTGAGGAAGAGCATCTAAATGAAAATGGGAGTGCTCTGAAAATGAAGCTTAGACAATCACAGCAGTCAGCCTTTAGGCCAAGGCCACTTCCTGTCCAGCTCGATCCACTACCCTTTTGAAACGGCCCCTGTGTTCCACGGATACATGACAAACACTGATTACTTTATTCTCCCCCCACGAGCTTCCTTGATCTTCTCCAATGGCTGTTCCTTGTCCACTTAGATTTCAGATGTGGTCTTTGAGACACAGCGGCAGCTAAGTACCTAAAGCAAATCAAAAGATGGAGCCCAAATTGAATCCAGGTCTCCTCTGTCTTATCAATTTGCCCAATAACATCGTCTCCCTCTGTAGAGGTTACTCTTTTATGCACATAAATGCGAATTAGACCATCTCTGCCTTGCTCCTTTCAGCGGGAGAGCCCCGAGATGACGCACGCAGACGTCCATTTTGCAGGAACATTTGCCGTAAATTTGCTTTTAAAAGACATGCTCTTACAATTGTGTCAGTGGCCCCTGCATTAAAAATGAGGAAAATATGGAAACATGCATTAAAATATTCGGAAATGAAGGGCTTCTTTATTGCATAAAAGCTCTCCCGTGTCTCAAAGATACCGAGAATAGAATAATTTATCGTAGATGAGAGTATTATTGCTGGGAAAAGGTCTATCTTAATGCCAGTTTTCTTGGGGATTACACGAGCCCCCTAACAACCCATCGAGGTTGTTCCTGAGTGTAGAAGTCAAATACTTAAAAGCTTTAAGTGGGCAGTATATGCTGATGTGGCACTCCTTGGAAAGGCAGAGATGGGTTTTGTTGGTTCTTATCTCTGTGGGTGGGGAGGTCAGGTCAACTACAATAATACACCCCCCTACACACATACACTCCCAGTGTGCCTGTGCATGAACATGCACACACACACACACACACACACACACACACACACACACACACAGCCCCAATGAGGATGATGACTCTTCTGTAACCAAGACGAAGATCCACTGTGCTTTGGGGTTTGGATTGTGAGGTCAGCCTTCAGACTCCCGGCCCCAAGGTCCCCAGCAGCTGTGTGGTGTCCAGTATCAGGGATACATATTGCAAAACAAATATTGTTGGGAGAAAATATTATCCTGCTGTCGTTTGGGGCCCATGTTTCACAAGAAGACAGATGGACCCTCAACAGGAGAACTGCAGAGGTCAGAAGGAGCGAATGACCCCTGCTGAGGGAGCCGGGACACAGAGTTCTGATTCATGGTCGAGGAGCCCAGGTGAGGTTGCCTCGCGGACACCTCGCCCTGTTGGCAGTTGTTGGGCTTGATTCACAGGCATCAAAGCAGAATGGCTGGCTTCCAGATCCTCAGAAACTGCCACGTAGGGAGCCTGTTGTCCTGGAGTGGATTCCACTCACGGCGGCTCACTGTGTGCCAGGGTAGAACTGCACTGCCCAGGGCTGGCATGGCTGTGACCTCTTGAAACAGATTTCGGATCATCAGGCCTTTCTTCCAAGATGCCTTTCTGTGAGTTTGAACATCCAGCTTTTCCCTTAGTAGCGGAGGACTTAACCTTTTGGGCCACCCAGGGACTCCTGCTAAGACACATTTCTCCCCAAGCTAGACTGACAATTCTTTGCTCTCCGTTGTCATCTTTATACATATTAGTTACCCTAGAAGGGTCACTAAGCAGAAAGTGAGGGTTTAGCAAACCATCGCAACAACTTTTTCTGCATGGGATTCTAATGACCATGGCGAAAACTCTTTGGGCACTAGACGGGGATGTCCAACGCCTTACGTGAGCTAAGAGACAGTGATGGCCTTTAGTACCAGAGTCACTTCCATGGGGCAATGGTTTACGACTTACTGCCTTTGTCTCTTCCTGTGCTTATACACAGAAGCCCTGGGTGACACGGTGGTTAAGGACCCAGCTGCATATTCAAAAGTTGGCAGTTCAAACCCACCAGCGTTCTACAGGAGAAAGATATGGTGGTTTGCTACTGTAGAGAATTACTTGTCAGACAGTTTGACCCTGTCCTATGCATTTAAATGGACTCAACAGCAATAGGGGCTTACACAGGCGTCCTGGGGCACAATGGGAGGCACCTCGGAAGAAAGACCATATGATGGACTTCTAAAATTTTAGCCCTGACACCACCCACATATGCACACACATGGAGTCATTATGAATTGGACTCAACTGGACAGCAGCTGTGGATTTTGGTACGTCCACTGCCATTGAGTTAATTCTGGCTCATCATGTCCCTACAAGACAGAATAGAACTGCTTCTTTGGGTTTCTGAGACTATGAATCTTTATGGGAGTAGACAATATCATCTTTTTCCCTGGGAGCTATTGAGAGCTTTGAACCACTGACCTCACAGTTAGTGGCTCAACACCTTTGGTCCTGACACAGGGTTTCTCACCTAATCAAACATGGTGATAGCAGATAGAGGAATCCCATTCATGGGCTGCCTTCTCTCCGCAACACTCATTTCCCATTAATACCCTTTATTCCATGTTCTTTTGCAACTCTATTTCTAGTCAGTACCCTGTTAATCTTCTGGAAAGATCCATAGAACCACTTGGGTACTAAAGTGGGAATGAGTTTCTTTTATCTTGAGAGGTGAGGGGGGAGTTGGGTGGTGTGACTGCCCAGGCAGGAAGAGTGCAGCTGGCAGGATGTGTGCCCCTCAGGACTGCTTTCTTGGCAGTCTGCTCTTGTCCTTGGATGACTGCTCAGGGTTATAATAATAGCCGACATTTATTAAGTATTCTGTGTGTGCCAGCATCTGTGTATTATCTCCTTCCATCTTTACACAACCCCATGAAGTGTGCACAATCATCATCACAGTTTAAAGATGAGGGCGAAGGCCCAGCCAGGTTATGGGCATTCTCATGTCCAGCATCAACCAAGTGGCTGCTTCAAGTTCGGTCTCAATCTGAACCACACTGCCCAGCACTACTGATCTAGTGGGTTAAGCATTGGACTGCTAACTACAAGGTCAGTGCTTCGAATTCACCAGCCACTCAGAAGAAGGAAGATGAGGCTATTTGTTCTCCTAAAGATTTACAGTTGGGGAGCCATTTGATTCTGTCCTGTAGGGTCTCTGTGATTTGGAATGAACTCAATAACAGTGGGTTGGGTTCATTTGGGGTCTCACACTAGTCGATAGATCTGCCTTCTTAATCCTCATCCCTTTGTCTTCCTCCGTTTTATGATTATGAAGATGTCAGAAAAACATGGATCATATCTCAATTATTTGTAAATTTTAAAGAGCCACAGGTACTCCCCCTTGACCAAGACACACGGACCAGATTCCCTTCATTGGACATAGCCACCTAATCACTATGGGAGAGCAGGAGACTTCCAAACAAGGGAAAATGCCTTACCTTCAAATTCTATTTTTCTCACAGAATGTTTGAGCCCCTATCAGACACCGTGACAGTGATAATGAACTCTTTACTCCTTAGTTTGCCCATCTGTAAAATGAGGGAGTTGGGCTAGATGGTCCCCAAGGATGCTTCTGCTTCTGACATTGGATGACTGCCCAAGGTTTGGGAGGGGCTGTGTGGGCTCCAGGAGCCTGGCTGTCCCTGCCATTCCTGGGGATGGAGCACTCCGGAGAGGAAAAGTACCAAATGGTCCGGGATTTTAAATGTCTTCTCAGGGCACTGAATAATTAATGCCAGCTTCCTTCACTTCTTCCTCACTCTCTCAAGCCTTCGCCTACTTAAGTGCATGCATCTCTGATAGCCTCCCAGGAATTCGGGAAGCTGCAGCCATTTACACAGCCAAAGAGACAAAGTCCATTTTAAGGAGAGCTCTGGGCTGTTGGCAAACAAACTAACAAACAAACAAAAAACATGAGATGAAACCCAGAAATGTTTTCCTTTGGGATTACACTGCAGGGTTCTTTCTTACCAGACCCATAGGAGCTTCTGGGGAAAGTGCACTTCTTTTTATCAGACTCATCCCTTGGGGGGAGGGGGTGACATTCTTTACCAAGCTGGAGTAAGTCAATGTAAGTGGCCAATGACATCAAAAACTACTGGGCCACTGGGTAGGAAGGAAAACAAGCCAACAAAAAGAAGCGAGATAAGAAAACCGTAATGTCTGCTTAGGGGTTTTCTATATGTAGTGAGGTGTGTTCTTAGTGGGCTTCTGGTACAAGTAGATTTCTTTATTTCTGTATTGAATCTTTACTGGCCACATAAACTGGGTGGTTCACACACTGGGGTTAAATGCAATGGCGTGGTGCACAGCACTCTGACTCTGATCGGGAAGGACTCTCCTGTGGGGAGAGATAAGATCAAACTCTTGACACAGATAGTGATTTCACTGCTCATCTGTGCTTGCTTATTATGGTTTGTTGTTTTTTTTTTGGTTGGTGTTGAAAGTTTGGCCCTTGGTACACAAGGTTCTTGAGTGTTGCAAGCTGTTTGCGATCAGCTACTCATGCAAAGAGAGATCGTCTTGGAAGAAGGCCAGCCAGCATGCTCCTTAGAGGCAAGGACAATAAGACTTGGCTTCACAGACCTTGGGCATGTTGTCAAGAAAGACCAGTCCCTGGAGAAGGACATCATGCTTGATGTGGTCAGCAACAAGGAGGCAGACTCTTGACAAGATGGATTGACACAGCGGCTACATTCATGGGCTCACACAGAGAAACCATGGTAAGGATGACCCTGGACAAGGCGATGTTTCATTTTGTTGTACAGAGGACAGCTAACCACAACGGGAGCTCACCTCAAGAAAGCTTGGCAGAATGAGGAATGGAAACAGGAAACGGGGATGGGGTGGGATAAAGTGATGGTACCACATGGGGGTGCAATGGGTGAGTTGAAACAGAATGTATATGAACCCTTATTATTATTATTTTAATTATATTTTTAAAATAAGGGTTCTTGCGGTGGGGCTGGGTGAGGGAGGGGACAGAAGGGAGCTGATATCAAGCAGATATCAGAAGAAAGAAAATGTATTGAAACTGATTTTGGTAGCAACTGAACAATATTGCTGGATGTGGTTGAACTATGGATTGTTATGGTCTCTGTAAGAGCTCTAAACAAAATCATTTTAAAAAATTTAAAACAGTATATGAACCATTGAATGTAAAGCTGATGATCTCTGTAAACCTTCACCTAATTCACAATAAATAGTCAAAACAAAACAAAACAAAGGAAGCTTGGCGGTTCAAGTGCAGCCAGCAGCAGTACTGCCTATCAGCTTCCATCAAGATCGCAGCCAGGAAAACCCTGTGGGGGAGTTCTACTCTGTAATTCATGGAGACTGAGGCAAGATTCACCTGGTGGCAATAGGTTAGGATGGTTTGCGGTTTAGGGTTCTGGCAGAATTTGAGCGTTTCTTCCTCTAGGTGGTTACCATGTGTGGTAGTTACCTAATCTTGTCAATTTGAGTCTTAAGACTGAAGGGGTGAAGTTTAGCCTGTCAATCAGGTCACAGCTTGATGACCTCATTTGGAAGCGCTAAGGAGATAAATAGCTTGTTGGAGGTAGGACACACACTCACTCCCTGGGAGACATTGCAGCTGACAAGACACATGGAGCACTGCTAGTGC
>NW_022111373.1:112378926-112382948 GCF_000313985.2 Echinops telfairi
GGTCGCATCCTATGTTTACCCAGGACAGGGCTGATGGGTTCTAGTGGATTATCTCGATGAAGCTCTATGGGGACAGCATGTCATAATCCCCCTATTACATGAGAAGACATGGAGGCAAAGACTAAACCTGTAACTTGCCTAGAAGGCCATGCTGCTAATAGAAGTGGGAGCCTAAGATTTGAACCAGGCAGTGGGAGTGAAGGAGTTCAATGGGGAAAAATGTATGCAAAATATCTACCTATTGTAAAGGTGCTCAAGTTTATGTCCTTCTTTTACAATGCTTTTTTCCCCCCTGAGACA
The DNA here is from genome assembly GCF_000313985.2 of Echinops telfairi. Classification (NCBI taxonomy): domain Eukaryota; kingdom Metazoa; phylum Chordata; class Mammalia; order Afrosoricida; family Tenrecidae; genus Echinops; species Echinops telfairi. The sequence continues at coordinate 112,379,227 of NW_022111373.1, forward strand.
CGGCCCATCAGCTACCCCGTGCTCCTCAGCAGCCTGCTCTAGAGAGCTCTGCTGTCACTGTAGTGTGCTGGAGGTGCTGCCAGGGGGTGAAGAGCAGTGGCTTTGAAGATGCATCTCTGAGCTTGAACTTCTTCATCTCTAAAATGAAGGCAGCATCCCAGCCCCACCCCCACGCCCCTGGCCATAGAGTACAAAGATTAAAGGAGGTCACGTGGGGAAAATATTTTGTGAATTCTAATCCTGTGCTAAGGAGTCCTGGTGGCATCATGGGTTAGTCATTGGGCTGGTAACAGCTAGGTCATTGATTCAAAACCCCAGCCACTCCAGTGGACGCTGTCCTGTAGGGTTGCTATGAGTCAGAATCAACTCCACAACAGTGGGTTTTACTCCTTGGCTGTTGAGTCAATTCCACTTCCTAGCAGCCCCATAAGACACAGTAGAGCACCCCCACAGGGTGACCAAGAGAAACTCTTTAGGGAAGTAGACTGCACATCTTTCTTCTGAGACACAGCGGGTTAGTTTGACCTGCAGATCTTTTGCTTAGCAGACCAGCCCGTACCACGATACCACTAGTTCTGTAAACCACACTCTTACGTTCTGTAGAGGAGCCCTGGTTACACACTTGGCCAAAAGGTTGGTTGTTAGGACCCGCTCAGTAGCTCTGAAGGAGGAACGGCCTGGTGAGCTGCTCCCACAAAGATGGCAGCCTTGAAAAGCCTAGGGGGAAAGTCAACTGTGTCTCAGGGCAAAATAGAGTCTAGAGTCCTGACACTGACAGTCCCATGGACTGTTGAAAGGTCAAACGGGTCTGTCTTGGAAGAAGTGCAGGAGGCCAAAGTGCCCCTGAGAGCGAAAGGATGGCAAGACTTTACCTCACCTACTTTGGGCGTATCGTCAGAAGAGACCAGACCCAGGGAAAAGGACACCACAGCTGGGTAAAGTAGAAGGGCAGTGAAAAAGAGGAAGACCCTTGAGATGGACAAGCACCTTGATCGCAACAATGGGCTCCGGCTTAGGAACAATGATGAGCATAGCGCAGGACCTGGCAGTGTTTGGGTCTGATGCGTACAGGGCCACTATGGGTCAGAACCAACTGGATGGTACCTAACAACAACAACAGAGCCCATCAAAACAACATTCTCTCAGGTCCCTGGGTGGCACAGTTTGTGTTGGCGGGAGAAGTGCTATGGGAGGAATGTCTAATGCTCTGTTTCTACAAAGATGATAGTAAGAAAAGCTTGCGGAGCTCAGCCCTTCTCTGTAACACGTGGGTCACCGTGAGTGAGAATCCACTTGAGGGCAGTGGATTTACCTTACAGTTCTATTGGGGAGAAGCCGCGGTGTGTGGTAGAATCCTCACCTTCTCCGCGGAGAAGACCAGGCCTCCATTCTTGTCAAGACAACTGGCACATAGAGCCACCATCCATCTGTCAGCGGAGGCTTCAATGTTACTATGATGCTGAGCAAATTCAGTAGATCTCCTAGACGAAGGTCGACTAAGGAGAAAGGCTGGCAATCTAGTTCCAAAACCCAGCCAAGGAAAAATCTACGAATCACAAAAGTCCCATTTCATTGTGCATGGAGTCACCAAGAGTAGGGGCTAACTCGATGGCAGCTAGCACCAATGTTTCCTACATCTTACTAAGAAGACATGCCTGACAAATACCATACACACTCGTGTATAAGTCGAGTTTTGCAGCACATTTTCAATGCTGAAAAAGCCCCTCTTGGCTTATACTCAAGTGAGGGTGCCCACTTACCTGTTCTCCTGTGCAGTGTGGGTGTTCTCTGGTCTCTCTGGCTCATCTGTGGGCACCTGCAGCCTCTGTGGGTGGTCCGATGACTGCTGATATCACCGCTCCTCTTTTCTCCCGCACACCGGCAGCCTCTGTACTGTCTGTGCCGAACTGGGCAAGAACCTGCCCACTTCTTATGATACCTGGGACTCACAGCATCCTTGTCGGATGAAGCCGCTCTTCTTCTCCTGATCTTCTCCTGGCTGTGACCAATGACATATCCTTTACAGTCTTGCCCGTGCTTGGTCACGCCCCCTTGCTCCACCCAGGCATTGTCCAGTGCAGTCCATTCCATCCAAGGTCCTAGTGATGCTGTTGTGTAAGGGCTATGGTTCAAACCTGTTCTTTGGTAGAAAAGGGAAACAACCTTCTCCCAGCCCCGGGGTCAATATGCATGCAATGGACTCAATGGCAGTGTGTGTGGGTGGGCAGCCCAAGGGCTAAGTACTGAACTGTGAACCCCAAAACGGGTGGTTGGAACCCAACAGCCACTCCATGGGAGGGGAGGGAAGGCATATTGATTTGGTCCTGCAAGAATCTCCTGCTAGCACCCCCACTGAGATGTTCTGCTCTGTCAGATGGGGGTGCTGTGAGTTGGAATGGAAGCATATAACAACGGCCAAGATGATATTTTTCAGGCATGTCCGCTCTCCTGAGAGATTGCCTTTGGGATAAAATAAAAATGTGCGCTAATAGCCTCTTCTTTCTTTCCTGATGAGACTCATTCCCCTGTGGGTGGAGCAGGTGGTGAAGGAGAGCGCTGAGGTACTGAAGATGCTTCTCAGGGACAGATGGAAGGCTTCACTGTAGGGAGAATGGCAACACACAGGGCACTCCCAGATATTCCAGAACAAAGCTTTCCCCTCACGTTCCACTTATTCCAAAACATGGCAGAACCTTGAGAGATCACATGCCCATACCCAGTCCTTGCATGATGAGCACATCACACACCAAACAGCTGATAAACCTTCATGGCATTTCTACACGTGTAACATCACACGCATGCTCTGGGTTTTGCCCCTGCTGTTGGAAGTTTGACTGAGCCATGCTTACATGGTGGTGCTGTGTCAGTGGCAAGCTCCTGCTCAGTGGGTCAAACCTGACCACCGAGAAGAATGTGGCAAGAGTTTTGGCCATGGTTCAGCCAGACCACAGCCTCCCGTTGGGACAGTGAAAACCAGTCAGAAGAACAATGACTCTGAGTTACTGTCTTCCTCTTGTAGGAGTGTCCTAGTCATCGTTCTCCGAAAAACCTCCAAGCCACCAAAAAGAAATTATAATAATGTTGCCCACAATGAGCATTTACAAATAACACTTCATGGCGAACCAGTGCCCTCCTCTAACATGGAAGACTTACACGCTCCCTGCTAGAAGAAAAAGAGAGAACAGTATTCCTACTAGAAATATGTACATAATTGCCCTTGGGTGAGCATCTAATTTAAAAAGGGAAGTAAAGACAAGAAGTGTGTTTACTTTCCTGCAACAGGTGGAACTCATCTTTCTTATCTGTGTCTCATCCCACAGTTTCTGGTGTTCCCATTTAGACCAGAACTTGGGAGCTTAGGAAGGAGGACTTGGAATTTACTCTTGAATTCCATTCCACCCTATTCAATACAATGTTGATAAACACCACAGAACTACCAGGGGAGCTACTGTAGAAATCGTGTAAGTGCTTGGGAGACATAACTGAAAGACATAGACTTGTTTTGTTCTTTGGATACAGATGAGAAATGGGCATCACTAGGCCAATGGACACTCTTCTGGGAACCAGGAAAGTGATCACAGGATTAGCTTGGGCAGAGTGGGATCAAATAAGCAGAAAGGGAGCCAAGAACCAGGATAAAAAATTGCTTAGCAATCAGGGTGCCGTGTAGTATTGATGAAACATACAACTTTCCTCTAGTTCTTAAATGCTTCCTTCCCCCC
>NW_022111373.1:112384318-112403798 GCF_000313985.2 Echinops telfairi
TGGCGTTTTTTCTAGAGCAATTCTATTGCCACAGACACTAACTAAGAGGCAGAAAGAAATGACTGAGAAACGACGTTCTGGAACTGGGTGGGCTGCAAGTCAAAGTATTGTTTCTACTGTTTCTCAGTTAAGAAAGGAGACGGTTTTACTAAAAATCCCTGGAATTTCTGCCCATTAACTTGGAACTTGGGGGATTTTCCTGATGTGCTTCATGAAAGTCATTCAATATTTGGGGCCCTGGGGATAAGACACTACTGTGTACCACACAGAAGTCTCCAACTTCCTCTATCTAGACTCCACCTCAGATTTTAACGTCTCTGTAGGTGGTGATGGGAATCTAAGCTTGAATGAATGACACTCAACAGAGCTATGGCGGACAACCTCCGCCTTAAAGTCTTCTAAGGGAAACAAAATGTAGACATGACAGACCATGAAAGACAACGCAACAAACCCCCATCATTTACAGAGTCCAATCAAGATGCATCAATAACAACTGGCAATTGGAATGCAAAAGTGGGAAACAAAGAGGAAGTAGCAGTAGTTGGAAACTATGACCTTGGTGATAGGAATGAGGCGGGAGATTGCATAATAGAATTTTGTAAGACCAACGGCCCAAAAACCTTTTTGCAACAATACTAACGGTCACTATACACGTGGGCTTCTTGAGATAGAATACATTAAATCAAATAAGCTGCATCTATGCGAAGAGATGACGGAGAAACTCAATACCATCAGCTAAAACATGGCCAAAGTTCAACTGTGAACAGATCGAAGCTGAAGAAATGAAAGCAAGTCCACGAGAGCCAAACTATACCCCTGAGTCTGCCCCCCCTGAATTTTAAGAACTTCTCAAGGACAGATTTGCTACAGTAAGCGTTAATGACAAGACCTGATGAGCTGTGAGATTACATTAAGAACCTCATTCGTGAAGGAACCAAGTCATTTAAAAGACACGAAAGAAAGAAAAGATCAAAATGGATGTCAGAAGAGACTCTGAAACTAGCTCTTAATTGTAAAGTTGGCAAATGGAGGAAACGATGAACCAACACGTTCAAAGGGCAGCTCGAGGAGACAAATTAAACATAAATATTATTATAATAAAATGTGAAAGGACTTAGAGTTGGAAAAGCAAAAAGGGAGAACATGTTCTGCATGTTATAAACTGAAAGAATTCAAGAATAAATTCAAGCTTTAGAGATTTGATATTGAAAGATTCTATGGAAACATAATCGAAAGATGCAGGATGTGCCAAAAGAATATGGGAAGAATACACAGATTCATTGTACCAAAAAGAACGAATCAACACTCTACCATTTCAGGAGGTAGCATATGACCAAGAATCAATGGTGATTGAGGTAGAAGTTCAAGCTGCCTGAAAACATTAGCTGAAAATAAGACTCCAGGAATTGATGAAATACCAACTGAAATGTTTCACAAGCTGAAGGAGCACTGGAAGAACTCAACTGTTGATGCACAGAGATTGAGAAGACAGCTACCTGGCCAACTGACTGGAAGAGATCCATAGTTGTGCCCATTCCACAAAAGGTGACCCAACCAAAGGCTCAAATTATAGAACAATATCATTGATACCACACCCAAGTTTTGGGGTTTTTTTCCCCCCTGGAGTACATTGACAGTGCGCTTCTAGAAGGTCGGACCAGATTCAGAAGAGGACACAGAACAAGAGATATCGTTGATGACATCAGATGGATCTTGGCTGAAAGCAGAGAATACTCAAAAGAAGTTGATGTGTGTGTTATTGACTTTGCAAAGGCATTCGACTATGTGGATCATACCAAACTATGATAGCCTGGAGAAAATGGGAACCCCAGAACACTTCATTGTGCTCATGTGGAACCTGGATATGGATCCAAAAGCCGTCGTGCGATCAGAACAAGGGAACACTGAATGTTTTTAAATCAAGAAGGGTGTGTATCCTCTCAGCATACTTATTCAATCTGTACACTGAGCAAATCATTAGAGAAGCTGGGCACGACGAAGAAGAATGTGGTCTCAGGATCAAAGGCAGCCTTATAAACAACCGGAGTTATGCAGATGACAAATCCTTGCTTGCTGAAGGCAGTCGACCCAATCACAGGTGGCAGTTCTACCCTGTTCTATAGGGTTGCTATGAGTCAGAATCCACTCAGTGTCAGAATCCGTCGGTAGTAGAGAAGATGCTCTGTTAAGTAGCTGCCTAGCTGGACTTTATACTCGAGTTGTGGTGGGCAGGGGTAGGAAGAAAACACCATACAACAAGTCTTTCACCCCCACTCTAAGATGCAAATAACAAATGAAGAGGGGAAGTGATATGTTAGGTTCAAACGAGAGCCATCGAATTCAGCATTTCAAGTTCGCCGGCGCAGAGATGGCTGGAGGAAAGCCAGCTCAACTTTGCAGGGTGGGAAGGGAGTGAGAGTGCTCACTCTTGGTAGCAAAGGCTGGGGAGGAAGCAAGAGGCCCTGCTGCTGCCCGTTGCTGTCAAGTCTGCCCCTGACTCCTGGTGACCGCACCGAGAATGAAATGCTGCCTGGCCCTGTGACATCCCCAGGACCCATTGCAGATCGGACGTTTGGCATCTGTGGGGGTTTTATAGCTTCACTGAAAACTCTTCTGCATCCGGGCAACACGCAAGCCTCCACTGACAGACGGCTGGGGGATAACCATAAAGTGCAGTGAGCTCGGGCCTCCTGCAGCTAAAAAGACGTCTTGCTAGGAGTCCATTCTGACGGAAGGACCGAGAACTGTCCCTGGGAGTCTCTGAGACGGTATATTTTTATGAGAGTAGAAAGCCTCACAAAGGGGTCTGTGGTTTCAAACTGCCAATCTTGCAGTTAGCAACCCAACACATAAGTCACTAGGCTGGGCCTCCTACATGGGAGCGGAGAATTCTCCCACTGAACCACCATCCCTCTAGTACTTCCTGAATGAGCCTGATACTCTCTTTCCACGGTTTTTCTCAGAGTTAGAACCCTACGTAGTTACCATCTCAGTCATTGACCATCGTCACTCGAGAGCCAGGCTGTGTTCTAGGGAGAGCCAGCCTCCTAACATTGGAGGGAGCGTCCACACAGCCTCAGGTGGCAAAGGGTCGGCTCCTGGGCTAGAGGACCATGACACGGAGCAGCCCACAGCCTGTCTAGAAGCTTCAAGTCACGGCTTCCCCTGAGTAATTAATTTAGTGTTTATCTCTGGCTCTTTGTTAGAAAATGGAGCCAAAATGTTAATTAACACAGAAGGTTAAGCAGTGGTTTGACCCCTTATTCTGTGTGAGGGGACAGAGGTCGTGACAGAGAAGGAGCAGGAAGGGTGTGATGAGCACGTTGGCAGTAAACGGGAACACGGTGTGGCTTTGGGCCTGTGGGGAGTTTGGGGGACTTTTGTTTTTCTCTCGACTCCTGTAAAAACATGTGGGGATCCAGCCATGCGGACTTGGCATCTCTCACCGCAAGCACCCGCGATCCTTCCTTGGATGGATTGCACTGCACTGGACAACAGCAGTCCTTGCGGCCCCCCCTCCCCCTCGCACGCCTTCACCTGCTAACCGTACACAAACCCGATGGTGTCCCAACGAGTCACCGCACTTTCACTGGGGCAAGTTGTTCCTCCTGGAAATGAACATGGGGGTTGGGGAAGGCTGGCTCCTGGAAGCACACTGGCACAGGGATTCCACTGGCACAGGGATTCCTCCCAGCCAGCAGGACTCACCACCACCACCACCCCCTATTCCCTCCCCCTGCTTCATTGAGAAGAAAACACTGCGCAAATCCAGAGGGTCCTATTCTCCTGGGCCAATAGAGGCTGAAGCAGTGCTTTCAGGGACCCATGGCAAAGCCCAAGGCTCTCTGCCAACCATGAGCTGGTGTGCTGGCTGGTGTCAGTAGGAGTGACAGCTGGGTGGTCGATCCCCTCAGACTAGGGTGGAGCCAGAGCAAGCAAGCACAGGACAAGAGAATGAATGGCATAAACCATTTGTTAGGAGTGATTCTGACTCTTGGTGAGCCCATATGTCAGAAAACCCTGCTCCACTGAGTTCTAGAAGACTGCCGTTCTGGAAGTAGACCATGAGCCCTTTCTCCTGAGGTAGGTGGGCTCTAGCCTCTACCATTTCCTTAGTCGTCCCGAGTGTCAGCTGTCTGCAACACCAGGGATTCCTGGGGCGGAAGCAAGTGGTATCCTATTTTTGGCAGCTAATGCACCCACGCATGTACAGCGCACACATCTATAACCTGTGTAGGTAGGGTGCATAGGAGGCTCACATGTGAGGGGCTTGTTCTTCTTGCAAACAAAATGTAGACTGTGTGGGCCATGTGTGGGAAAACGTGGTACCTCTTTCAAGTTTCTGTTCTCAAGGTGAAACATGTTTCTAGTTCAGATTCAACTAAAACTCACCTCTGCTGGCAGCACATTCAGTCCTTTGTCAGCCAGCTCCGACCGCAGTATGAGGGGCCTGCCCTACGTACCCACAGACCTCCCCGAACTGCCCCCAGCAGCAGCCTCCTCCCCGCTGCCCATCCTGGGGCCTGGGTCTGAAGTTTGCTCTGGGCATGTTCCAGAGCCTCAGCTTTCAGAGTTTCTTAAAAGAAACGGTGTTTATTTGGAGCCAATCTTTCTAAAAGGCTTTGTCTCAACAGAGACAACCCAAAACACGAAGAGAAAACTCGATCGTTGAGGCCATTCTCCCTACAGGACAGAGGAGACCTGGCCCTGTCAGCTTTCCAAAGCTTAAATGCTTACGGAGGCAGACTGCCCCATCTTCCTCCAGAGAGCACCTGGCCTTTGGCTTAGCAGGGGCGTCCTTTAGTCACTGTGTGCCACGAGGGCTCCTGGTCTGGGAAGGATGGCTTTGAGTTGCTTCTCTTGCTAACCTTGCGGGCCTGAAGTCCCTAGAAAATTTGGGGAACTATATGCTTCTTGCCCAGATATCTGAGCCCAGTTCAGAAGCCCATCGGGCAGTTCTCTGGAATTTCCCTGGAAGTTGGAGCTGTCTCTGTCCCCAGAGGTAGGATGACATCACATAGAGGTAGAAGAGTTCTGGCTATTTCCACTCTACGCCCATTCTTTCTGCACACAGGTCCTGCATCAGCCCACCGTGTTCTCGGGACCTCATCAAACCAATCCCAAATCCCAAAGGCTTCAGAGTTCCTGGAAAGTCTCGTTCAAATGCTCCTGGATCAAATGCAGGCAGCAGTGGCAAAGCAAGCTTCTCTTTTGTCCTTGTCAGAGATGTGCCCACCTCCTCCACACCTCCCACCTCCATTCCCAGTCAAAACAGGGCGGGGAGAGAAACAAAGTTATGCGAAATCTTCTCTAATCCTAGTTCCAGCCCAGGGAGCCAGGAATAATGACAGTCAACATTCACTGCTGTTTACTTATGTGCCGAATACACCTCCAGCGCTCTGCTTTCCAGAGGAAGAAACTGGAGGTTCAGCGCTGCTGGGCCACTGGCTCACCATGTCACCCCTAGAAGGTGGCGGGTCATCCAAAAGCCGACTGACCCCAGAAACGGGAAGCTTGACCTCCATGTTATCCGCCCTCTGCAGGAGTTCTGACGGTGCCTGGGTCTACCAGAACCATGCAGAGAAAGACCCGAGACCCTGCACACCGGTGCAGCCAGAGAAGCGCACAGGGGAAAGAGACTGAAAGACAAGGAAAGAAAGGTCTACTTTGAACAACAGAGACTAGTGGATAAGAGGAAAGTAAAACTATGGGAGACACGACTTCTCTCAACCCAAAGGGGCCTCATTAAATAGCGCTGAAGCCACTTTCATCTTCATAAATTATAGCTGGCTGCAGCCAACTGTTTGCACAGAGGGTGGACTGAAACATTTGATTGCTTTAGGAGTGCACTAAAACAAACGTGATTAAAAGGCCACCGTGGCACTTACATCTGGGGAAGCAGACCAGCCCTTGAGCACGGTGGTATCATCAGAGAGAAGGAGTCTGTTTCCCACTCTTCTGTTGGAAAGAGGGGATGACTTGTGAAGAACCAAGATCTGGAGAAGCGAGGATCGAGGGGTGCCGGTGGGGGTGGGAGGCAGAAATGGAGCGGCATTTCCGGCCCAAAATAACAGATGTGGAGTGTAAAGCATATTGGGGATGAGATGAAAGAGCTCACCATACTTGCCAAAGGGGTTAGGGGTGAACTAGTTCTTCCGAGCCGGAGAAAGGTATGGCGGAAGGAAATGGAAGTCTATGGGCTCCAAAGTAGGAGAAGGTGAGCGGTTCCATGTGGGAAGAAAGGGAGAAATAGAGGAGGAATTTACATTCACACGTGGAAGGGAGGATGAATTCCAGGAACTATGGGTTGGGCTAGAGGATCATGTGTACTGAGAAAAATGCACATCAGATCCACAAATGTTGATAACCCTGATGGTGCTGTGTAGTATAAAGTTTTGGGTGAGGGAGGCCCCCACCACTACCCTTGGGTTCAGTATGCACAATTGCACGGTTGAGATGCATAAGTATTATATTAAAGTCATCGAGAGCATGAGCGATAGAAGAGATAGTACAATAATGCAGTCAGACACATTACATGGTAGCATTGCTCACCTCAGCCCCGCTTGGTGGTCCACGTGGAGAGAGGGGAAAGGGAAGGAGGACAGGAAAGGGAACAAGGGCGAGAGGATGGGAGAGAAGAGGGGAAGAGAGGAGAGAGGGATCTCTATTGCTATCCCAAGCCTATATACTTTTTGGGGGCAAGCAAGCCCACTAATTACAGGTAAAGACATACTTCACAGGAAGGGGTTGCACTATAGGTTATACAGCAGTGAGAGGGGGTGGTCTAGGGACATACACGCAATAGGAAGAGGAGGGATTGGGGGTATACATGGGATAAGATGAGTGGATCCTAGATTTAGGATGGCAGCTTAATTTTGACCTGTTCTCTGGATCTCCATAGGAACCATTATCAGTAGGGTGTAAACCCCACCTACAGGAACCAAAAGCAGGCCCACCCCTGTGGTGGGGAAAGATAACAGTCTGACCTCCCCCCACAGTGCTGGGTACTTGGAACTAGAGGAGAGCCTGGGGAAGGAGGAGCCCACAACACATGAAAAACATGAAATGTTTCCCACCTTCATGAAAGATTTCATAACCCAGTGAAGGGGAGAGATCAACACTGATACAATGCAGAGTGGCAGATGTATAAACTGTTGTGTTGTTGTAGGTTGTCATGGGGTCAGCTCTGACTCGCAGAGATCTTATGTGTAGGCGAATAAAATGTCCCCTGGTCCTGGGCCATCTTCTTATATTTGAGCCCATTGCATGTTTGAGTCCATTGCTTTGGCTCGTGCCAACCTTTCTCTGATGATGAAACCCTGCAGTCTAAGCAGCTCCTAGGCCAGCACGGTATCTGACAATATTCTGTTGTGACCTAAGGATTTTCATTAGCTAGTTTTCAAACATGTATCACCAGATCGGTCTTCCTAGTCCATCTTAGTCGGGAAGATCTGCTGACACCTGTTTACCACGGTGACCCTGTAAGCATATGAAATATTGGTGTTGTAACGTCCAGCATCACAGCAACGGGCAAGTGACCAGAGGGAACCAAACGGACTATAAAGGACAACCCTAAACCAGGAGGGGCCATTCCTAACACGCTGGAACCACATGGGACAGTTGCAGACTGTTTGCCAGAGGAGAGGGCATTTTAAACGGAGCTTGCAATATGAGAACTGCATGAACAATGGAATGTAAAGCCTCATAAAAACGCCTAATGACTGTGTTCACACAGGAGAGTTCAGGTGAAAGTGTATAGTTGACACTGGCTGGAGCCTAGACGGCACAAGCGAGAAGTGACAGCAAATCATGTGGCATTTTGGAAGCCACACTGAGAGGTCTGATTTCTGTGTGACAGGTCAGTGTTGCTCAACCAATGTTCTGCTTCAACACCAATAGCAATCTCAACTTTCAGCTGGCACCTGCTCTATTCAAGGTGCTGCTCTTAAGTGCCATCAAGTCGGTCCAGAGTGGGGTAATAGAACCCTTCGGTTAAGGGTCCTATCATCACCATGGAGTGCTAGATTTTAAGGAGAATGACAGGGTGTGAATTGCCTGTGATGGAGACTGAAATGAGGAAAGTCAGCGTGGGGGTCATCTTGCTTGTCCAGATAGAGAGGAGGAGGGCCTGAGCTCATCGTAAATCCATGGAAGTAGAACGGACTGGCCTTCGTTGAACACACACAATGGGCCAAACACTGTTATGGGATGGGGAAAAATGAAGCCACAGGGCATAGTCCCCCAGGGACTATCGTCTCCGAGTTAAGTAACACACAATCACACGGCTGGATAGATGCCAAGAGAAGGGTGCTTAGCAACTCCGAGAAGAGAGGTGTCATTCCCAAAGGCTTCCAGAATGGAAGTGTGACTGAAGGAAGCAGGCTTCCTCTGAGCCTTAAAGAAGGAGAAGTTTCTGAGAGGGTGGAAAAGGGGAAGAAAGGAGTCCTTAGGAAGGTGTGTGGGAAGGACAGACGAACACACGTGAAAAGATTCAACAGTGTGAAATGCCACTTAAAACAGAGAGCAAAGACCTATGCCAGCATTTGAAAATTACCCCTGTATATTGAGCTGAAAATTAGTTATTAAACAAATTAATTATTAAACAAATGCAAGTGCTAAATCGGAATCTTAAGCTATGAAACCACATAGGATCTGTGGCGTATGTTTGGTGTGGGCTAGAAAGAGACAGGTGGTTGAAGATAACCTTGACATGGAATCTGAGTTGTAAATAGAAGTGCAATGTAGCTCATGTTTGTGTCTTAGAGCATTCTAGCTTCAGCGTGAAGAATGGGTATAAGGGCCACTGTTTAGGAAACAAGGAAAGGAAAGAGGCCACAGCAATGGCAACGAGTGACAAGTCTGAGAAAGTGACAAGTGAGGAACGAAAACGTCAGAAGGAATGGTGATTGACTAGACCAGCCATAGGAAAAGAAAGAATTGTAGGAGAAGCGCAGGTTTCTCATTTGATAGCTGTGCCATTCACAGAGCTAGAAAATGAAGAAAAGAAGGCAGGTTTGGGAGCTGGGCGATTGAAAATCAGAAGTGATGGGTTCTGTGTTGTGCCTATTAAGACAGGTTGTCTAGGGGTAACATCTAGTCAAAAGTAGAATGCACCATCCTCGAGCTCACAAGAGAAGCCTTGGCTGAAGGCCTGGAATTGGTAGTCAGGCTCACACGTCGGTGGTTGAAGTCAAAAGCTGGTTTCCCGCGGTGTCACGTGAAAGGAGAAGTGGGCCATCGGCAAAACCCTTGGGCACACACTCTATGTCAGCCCTGGGTAGAGAAAGTGGTGACCTGGAGGGAGACCCAGCATTGGTCATCAGAGAGGTAGAGGCTGGGGAAAGATGACTTGTGGAAGAGGAAGGGCGTTTCAGTAAGAAGGTCATGGTCAACATTGCTTGGATTCAGCACGGAGCTGGAGAGAAACGAAAGAGAAGTCGGGCCAAGGCCTCTCATTTGTGAGACAGATGCTGGCTGCCAAGAAATAAAACACTCACAGATTGTAAATACTGTGTGTAGGCAAAAATAAAAGTGAAAGAGGCAAGGAAAGCAAGTTTACTGGCTTGGGACAAGGAGAGGAAAATGTTATAAAGCAAGTTAATATTCTAAAAGGACAGCCACAAATACCAAGGCACCATCAAAAGGGTCATAATCCCTTCCCAGGGAAAGTGGCTCAGAAAGGCCATTGAGAGGTTTAAGGAGCAGAAAGAATGCAGCAAGAGGAACTCAGTAACACAAGGACAAGAGATCGTACAATTGATGGGAATCTTGCAAGCGGATGCTGAAAGGCTAGAATGTTATATAACTAATAGAAATTAAACTGGACCACAATGAAACTTCAAAGCATTTTAAATGAATATTTTAAAATCTATATAAGGCCACCAAAGGGGGAAACGTGTATGAGTGTGTGTTTTAAAAAATGATGGCGGCCAAAATCTCAAAATGAACACTTTTCTGTCAGTTTGTCATACTGTGGTGTCTGGTGTGTTGCCGTGAATGCTGTAAACAATGGCACTGACATTTCAAATGTCAGCAAGGTGACCCAAAGTGTACAGGCATCAGCTGAGCTTCCAGACTAAGAACAGACTGTGGACAATTGACTGTGCACTTCAGGGGATTTTGTCACTAAAACCCGATGCATAGCTTCTAAACATTGTCAGATACTGGAGGCCTAATGAATATGACTGAAGAAGAGCTGCCTTCTCAAAGCAAAATCAACTGTGACAGAAATGGAGTAAAGCCTTTAGGACCTTCATTTGCTGATAAGGCATGACTCAAAATGCAAAGAAACAGATGCAAAGCTGTACTAATAATCATAATTTGGAATATCCAAAATATGACTTTAGGAAATTAGAAATTGTCAAAAATGAAATAGAATACATAAAGATCAATAGTCTAGGCGTTAGTGAGTGGAAATTGACTGCTATTGACCATTTTGAATCAGAAAAATCATATGATTTTACTACACTGGAAATGAAACAATCCAAAGCAATGGCATGGAATTCATCATCAAAAAGAACATTTCAAGATCACCTGGAAGACAACGCTGTCTGTGATGATAAGATCTACTCCATTCAAGGAAATCCAGTCAATACAACTATTATTCAGCTTTATGCACCAACACTAAAGCAAGCGATGAAGAAATTGAAGGATTATACCAATGTCTTCATTCAAAAATTAATCAAGCATACAAGTAAGATAAGTATTGGTGTTGGAATGCAGAAAGCTGGAAACAAACAGGAAGGCATTGTAATTAGAAATTATCATCCTGGTGATGGAAAGGAAGCTGGAGATCACCTGATAGAATTTTGCAAGACAAATGACTTTTTCATCACAAATACCTTTTTTTTTTTTAACACAAAATGGAATACATCTGTGGGAAGATGGAGCAACAAAACTAAAACCAGGGCAGGAACCAACTGTGGAACAGACCATCAATTGCTCATATGTAAATTCAATTTAAAGCTGAGAAAATTAAAACAAGTCCATGCGAGCCAAAATATGACCTTGAATCTATCCCACCTGATTTTTGAGAACATCGCAAGAACAGATTTGACTCTTTGAACAATAACGACAGAAGACTTGATGAGGTGTCCGAGGGCATCAAGACCATCATACTTAAAGCAAGCAAAAGGTCATTAGAAAGACAGAGAAGATCAGGTATCAGGCATCATCAGAACAAAAAATCATATAATAGTGAATGAAGAGGGGAGTGCGGAGTGGAGATCCAAAGCCCATTTGTAGGCCACAGGAGATCCCCTTGCAGAAGGGTCTCGGGGAGGAGACGAGCCAGTCAGGGTGCGATGTAGCAACGATGAAAAATACAACTTTCCTCTAGTTCTTAAATGCTTCCCCCCCTCCCCTCCCCACTATCATGATCCCAATTCTACCTCGCAAGTCTGGCTAGACCAGAGGATGTGCACTGGTACAGAAAGGAACTGGAAACACAGGGAATCCAGGGCGGATGATCCCTTCAGGACCAGTGCTGAGAGTGGTGATACTGGGAGGGTAGAGGGAAGGTGGAGTAGAAAGGGGAACCGATTACAAGGATCTACTGTACATATAACCCCCTCCCTGGGGGACGGACAACAGAAAAGTGGGTGAAGGGAGACGTCAGACAGTACAAGATATGACAATAATAATTGATAAATTATCAAGGGCTCATGAGGGAGTGGGGAGCAGGGAGGGAGGGGAAAAATGAGGAGCTGATGCCAGGGGCTTAGTTGGAGAGCAAATGTTTTGAGAATGATGAGGGCAATGAATGTACAAATGTGCTTTACACAATTGATGTATGTATGGATTGTGATAAGAGTTGTCTGAGCCCCTAATAAATAAAAAAAAAAAGACAGAGAAGAAAGAAAACTCAAAGTAGCTGTCAAAACCAGACTCAAAGGAGACGCAACTGTATATCTATCTATACGGCTGTTAGTGCCATTGAACCAGTTCCAGTTCATAGCCACCCTGTGTACCACAGAACGAAACACTGCCCAGTCCGGTGCCATCCCCGCCGTGTTCTTCCATGTGAGCACATCCGTGCAGCCGCTGTGGCGGTTCATCTTCAGTGGAGCTCTTCCGCATTCGCTGCTCCAGCACTCTATCAAGCATGATGTCTTCCTCCAGGGGCTGGTCTCTCCTGACAACATGCCTAGAGCACGTGAGACAAAATCTGGCCACCCTTGTCTCTAAGAAGCATTCTGGACAGGACTTCTTTTAAAACCAGTTTATGTGTTCTTTTGGCAGGCCGTGGAATGTTCAATATTCTTCACCGACACCATCACTCGAAAGCATCAATTCTTCTTGGGTCTTCCTTGTTCATTGCCCAACTTTCACATGCCGATGAGGCCATTGAAAAGCTCAAGGCACGTCTTAGTCCCCAAAGTAACATCCTTGCTTTTCAGTACCCTAGAGAGGTCTTGTGCAGCAGAGTTACCCAATGCCAGGCGCCATTGCTCTCTTTTACTGCCTCTTCCATGAGCATTGATGTGGAGCCAAGCGAGACAACATCTTGGATAACTTCAACCTTTCTCCAGGTATTGGTCCAGTGGCGAGGATTTTGGTCTTCTTTACCTTATACCAAAGGCTGCACCCCCTGAACTTCAACTGCAAGTGTTTCCAGTCCTCCTCATTTTCAGTAAGCAAGGTCGTGTCATCTGTGTATCACAGGTTGTTAATAAACCTTCCTTCAATTCTGATCCATATTCTTTGTCATATAATCAAGTTTCTCCGATTCTTTGCTCTGCATGCAGACTAAGTATTATGAGAATATATATATATATACTCATAATTATACATATATATGCAGATTTATTTAAATATATTAAGGGTCATTAGGTGAGATGAGGTGAGGATTTTATCCACATATCCATTTTAGAAACTTTCATGGGCCAAAGTAGGGTCCCAGTCTCAGTCCCTGGGAGAAAAGGTAGTGGGTGCTTTTGAGATCAGTAAGAAGGCCCTCTGACCCAGTTGGGCAGCTGAGGAATGGACATCTGACCCCTTGGAAAGCATCAGGGGCATAATAACTCATCCTACAATAGAGTAGGGAAAGGAACCGAGACAACATGCTGGTTGGTTACAGAAAGGAAAACTTGAGTGTAACACAGTGTAGAAAGCCCCAAATGTCCAACAGTATTCCCACTCCACTCCCAACATTCCCCGCACCCAGAACAGGGTTTATAAACAACGGAAAGCTGAGTGGCCCCTTATGTGTATATTAAGAACAATGAAATAAGACCACATTTTTTCAGGGCCTCCCAAGTGTTGTTACACTGATGAGAAATCCCTTACTGGCCCTCACTTCCCTTCTCCGTCCTGCTTCATCTCAGGAAATAGCAGCTCTTGTACTGAGAGAGCAGAAGAGGAACCTTCACAAAACAACAAGCGGTGTCAGCAAAGACATGGCCGCAGGCTCTCACTCCAGCATCAAGCAGTGGTAGAAGGAGCTGCAGCAACCATGTTAGGCTCCAGAGGGGGAGAGAGGAGGTTACCGTTAGAGAACTTGGTCACTTTGAAGTCAATTTTGTCTAAGAGTTGAACTGGATTCCACAGGGTTTCCAGGACTATGATCTTTCAGAAACAGATTCCCAGCCCTCACTTGAAAGGCTATCGTGGGTGGGTTTGAACCACTAACTTTTGATCAGAAGTCTCCCCAAAGAGAATTCAAGAACCATTCCTGCCAAGGAAAAGCAGCTTTCAGGAGCAGGGTTCTTACTCTAATGAAAGTGCAAACAAAAAGAGCAGCTAATACCGGTTGGTAACTAATCTTCTCGAACATTCTCACTCCAGTGGGGTGATCAAAGGAGTCCTAGAAAAATTCCATTACTACTCCTTTGATAAGCGGCTATGAAGTTGACTCTCATTTTGTAGCAGAAACTAGAAGGTCAAGTTTTCATAGTTACTTCCGGGTACTTTGTCTACAGAATGAGTAGCTTGCAATTAGGTCAACAATAGTGTTTGGCACTCAGAGCCTATGAATTGGAAGCATTATGCTTCCCATTGGAATAGTTTTGTTTTTCCTCCATTCACTAAAAATGAAAAAGTGAGAGAAATAGTTTTCAAAGTATGTAATAACCATTAAGCAACGCTTTGAAATGATATAAGGCGCTTCAAGATAACTGATGCAATAAAGCACCTCATGGGAAAGGTAGCTTTTTTACAGAGCTGGTAGCTGAAGGGACCAGGCAGTCCTTGGCTTCCTTCCGTATATGCCCTTTCCGTCCTTTCTCCGTACAAAACGCTGGCCTCCCACTTGGTGCCGCAGAATGCTCTGTGCTGTGGCCTCCTGGCCACGCAAAATCACTGGCCTCTTGTCAGTTCCAGAGGACGTCACGTTCCTCTGCGGCTTGCACAAGTTAACTGGACCTTCCCTGACCCTTGAAGATGTGGGCTCGTTCCCCGTTCTGAGAGCTGTACATACAGTTTCTAAGGAAGATCGAGACGTGGACTGACGTGGCAAAGGTTACTTGGTTTCGACTGTGTTCAAGGCTCATGAACGGGGGAGGCATGATTGCTAAGGATGCTTGGCTGTTCCCTGTGCTTTCAAGGTCAAGGAGCTTTTAAAGCTGGTAAATGTACACAGTGTTCTCACGGCCTGTTGAAAATGGCTAAGAAACAGTGAAGGAGTTCGAAAAAGAAATCTATCTTTCTCTCCCTCAGCCATCGATTCTTCACCATCTGTAATCTATTAAAACACAAAGTGAAGTGGCATGGGAGTGCTTAGCGCCGTGTAATCGCAGGGAGTTATCAGTCAGCAGAATAATAGCTGTGAGGACAACTTTTTGAACTACTTCTAATCCTTTCTGGAACACAGAGACAAGACTGTTCCAAGTCACTCTTAAACATAGGGGCCAAGTTTATGGCTGCCTTGGAAGGCCTCTTTTTGAACTTCAACCACCTGACCTTGGGTCACTCGGTTCACCCAGACCACACCTCAAGATTGCATGGGAAACTAGGGCAATTCATGAAGACTCACTGCCTAGTTCTGTAAGTATCCTACCTCTGCAGATTCACTCCAAGTTCTTCACAATCCTTGACTGCCATCAGTCGATCCTGGCTCCCAGAGACCCTGTACAACAGGGTAGAACTGTCCCCGTGGGCTTCTGAGGCAGTGATTATGTGTAAGGCTGCTAATGGCAAGGCCAGCAGTTCCCAACCACCAACTGCTACGCAGGAGAAAGACAGGATTTTCCACTCCCTTAAAGAGTTACAGTCTCACTCAAGCTAGGGTGGGATAAGACACACATATTATTGTTGTTGCTATTAGGTGCTATTGAGTAACTTCCAACCCACAACGACCCTATACACAAAACAAGGTACTGCCCAGACCTGTTCCAGGCTCACAGTTGTTCCTGGCTTGAGCCCATGGATACAGCCATGGTGTCAATCCATCTCCTTGAGACCCTGCTCCACCTTTGCTGCCCCTGTACTTTACTAAGCCTGATGGCTTCTCCAGGGACTGAGCTCTCCTGACATGTCCAAAGTATGTAAGAAGACTCGCCATCCTTGCCTCTAAAGAGTACTGGCCTTACTTCTTCCAAGACAGACTTTTTTTGTCTTTTAAACCATCCATGGTACTTTCAATATTCGTCTCCAGCACCACAATTCAAACTCGTTGATTCTTTTTAGATCTTCTTTATTCCATGTCCAACTTTCACATGCATACGAGGCCATGGAAAATACCAAAGCTTGGATGAGCCTCACCTTTCTAGTTCTCGGGTCTCTTGCCTTGTGATGGTCGGACCAGGGTGCAGCTGCCTTAGGTAGTTCCCTGTTTCTGCCGGCAAGGCTCACTTCCTGCAAGACATCCCTGAGGACCAGCGACATGGACCTACCCTGATGTAGCCCTGGGTGCTGGAGCAGCCCTGTGGAGACCCCTGCCAGTGCTGAGATGCTTACACGTTCACTGATTCGGCTTTCCTCCTGCAGTTGATGTCATAGTGTGTTTTGTCAGAAAGAGGGGAACTTTGTGGACTGGTGTTGGACATAAGGGTTAATGTTGGACTTGTGGGCTTGGGCAGCACTGGGTTGGGATGTTTTCTTGATGCACACTTAACCTTTATGTAAAACTCTCTCTTCTACATGAGTTTCTGTGGATTTGTTTCTCTAAAGTACCCAGACTGACACAAGCTCCTTAGTCTCAAAGTCACATCCTTGCTTTACAGTAGCCTGGAGAGGTCTTGTACAGCAGGTTCAGCGAGTGTAACTTGTCTTTTGTTTTCTTAACTGCTCCTTCCTTGGGTATCGGTTGTGGAGCCAAGCAAGGCAAAATCTTTGACAACTTCAACCTTTTCTCCATTTTATCAAGATGTTCCCTATTGGCCCAGTTGTGAGGGTTTTGGTCTTCTTAACACTGAGTTTTAGTCCACACCGAACGCTGCAATCCTTGCTCAGCAGCAGCAAGTGCTTCCGATCCTCACTTCCAGCAAACAAGGTTGTGCTGTCGGCCTATCACAGGTTGCTAATAACCTTCCTCCAAAAACGATGCCACACTCTTCTTCATATAATCCAGCTCCTCTGATGATTTGCTCAGCAGACAGGTTAAACATGGTGAGAAGATACAGCCCCATCACACGCCATGCAATATGCTCTTGTTCTGTTCCCAGAGCTGCCTCTTGATCCAAGTACAAGTTCTGCATTAGCATGATCAAGTGTTCTGGAATCTCCGTTCTTCTCAGTGTTATCCATAGTTTGTTATGATCCACCCAGTCAAATGCTTTTGCAGAGTAAAAAAAAAAAAAAAACCCAACATATTTCTGGTGTTCTTTGCTTTTAGTCAAGATCCATCCAACGAGAAAAATGGTATCCTTGGTTCCATGTCCTCTTCTGAATTTGGCCGGAACTTAATTGAGACCTGAAGGCCATCACTATATCTCAGGGTTGCCCATCTCAGTTGGTCCATGGGTCATATGTAGTTTTCAATCACTGGTTTACAGTATTGACAAAGAATACCAAACATCCCATTGACTGACAGAATAACAGATAAGTCTCCTTTTGAAAAACAGCCAGCCAGAATGCTCCTTAGAAAGAAGTATGGTGAGACACACATACGTTGCCTATGTTGTGAGAGGATTCTCGTCCCTGGAAAGGAAATCGTGCTTGACAAGGTAGAGAGGCAACAAAGACGAGGAAGAGCCTGAGGGAGATGAATTGACACAGTGGCTGCACCAATGAGTTCATACAGGCCAATTGTGAGGCTGGTGCAGGACCGGGCAGTGTTTCCTTCTGTTACTTACATAGGGTTACTAGGAGTCAGAACAAACTCAGCAGCACCTGCGGTAGTTACATAATCTGGTGTCAATTTGGGACTTGAGAGGATTAAGAGTGAGGGGGTGGGGTCTAGGCTGTCAATCAGATCGTAGCCAAGGAGGCCTCGGTGTAGACGTGGTTTCTCCTGAGAATTCCGGGAAATCTGGTTTTTTCTCCTTGCAGGCAGGAGAGACTCTCTGTTCACACCTCCTTCCTCTACTGACAAGACACATGGGAGATGCTCTACTAAAAAGACACATGGCACTACGCTGATAGACCCCATGCATGCCCTGGGAGCTGGAGAAGACACATGGAGACCCCTACCAGTGCTGAGATGCTTACAACGCCACTGGATCCAAAGACTTTCTACCCACTGGCTTATGATCATCCTGCATTCAGCGTCATTGCATGTGTTTCGTGAGTCTGAAGAGGACTTTATAGATTGGTATGGGACATATGGGCTAATATCAGACTATGGACTGGATCTACACTGGGCTGGGATGTGTTCTCAATATTCAATTGCTATTGTATATAAACCTCTTTCTTATATACATATGAGTGTCCATGAATTTGTTTCTCTAGTCTACCCAGACGAACACAGCACCTAACAATAACAATAGGCAGATACTGCAGATTCATACACATCCTTCACCACCATTGAGCTAACAACCAGCAGGGTTGTGGAGAGGGGGAAACAGAGAACTGCCTCTCTGGGAGTCAGAGAGCCTGCGTTCTAATTCTGGGTCTGGTCCTTCTCCGCGGTGTGATCCAGAGCAAGAAACCTGTTTGCCCTGAGGAGCACATGAGATGATGCAGCGATTCATGGGGCCTACGGTAGGCATGCTCATCTACTTTAACTGTTGTTCATAGCATTTGCAAAACCTAAGGCCTTGCATAGTTTTGTAGTCCATGCAAAAGACTCCAGGGAGCATGTGTTTCTACAGCTAATTTTTGCTCTTACCCTTCATCATCCAACTGTTTACCTTTTCCGGTCTCTACTCATTACTACCAATTAGACACAGTTTTCACCAACATTTCTTTCAGCATGTGTTTCCTCCCTTGGATACAATGACAAATTAAGGCCCACCTACGGTGACCTCTATGTGCTTGCTTCTTTCTTTCAAGGCAGTTTCCAGTGATCTCTGTGCCAGCCCCTCAGTTTAGGCAAGCATCCTAAGAGAGAACCAATTTCAGCCTTGCTCCTGATCCTCACAGACCTTCAGGGGAGGGGAAGACACATTGAACTGGTAGGGAGACTGGGTGGGGGTCCTAAATGACCAGTAATTAGTTACGTGACCCTGTGCCCTAAAATAAGTTGGTGCTAACGAAGCCCACTGGGTCTCTCATAGGATGACTGTAAGAGACTGTGTGACAACGTTGCCCCAAATAATTATGTCAGGCATGGCAACTGCTGTGATAGCAGTTGATTTTGGGTGTTCTGTGGCCAGAGACTTTTCTATTTGACTTACTTTTATATTTGAAATTTTATATTGATTTAATTTAATATGTGCTAGGAAAAACATGGTAATATAACTAGCACACCAATCTTACTAATCCATAAGTATAATTGTATATTCTATGAGTATAATTGTAGAGGGAGAGGCTTACATGAAATGAAAACAAGAAAATAACCACAATCATAACTGTGCGTGTACACGCACGCATGTGTGCGCACGAACTGTCTGAGTATGGTGAATAAAGGAAGGCCATGTTGTCATAAAACATGG
This sequence comes from Echinops telfairi, assembly GCF_000313985.2. Lineage (NCBI taxonomy): Eukaryota > Metazoa > Chordata > Mammalia > Afrosoricida > Tenrecidae > Echinops > Echinops telfairi. Next base: position 112,403,290 of record NW_022111373.1, read on the forward strand.
CAGTCAATAAGAACAGAATAAGACGGAACCCTGAACTGATGGACCAAGAGAGACGACCAGTAGAATAAGAGTCCCTGGGTGGCACGGTGGGGGAGGGGGGAATAATGGGGCGCTGAAATCTAGGAGGTCAGGAAAGAAGAAAATGATCTGAAATAAATTTTGGCTTGATTGATTGACCGGTGGAATGGTATGATGTGTGGATTCGCTCCTAATAAAATGGTTTGAAAAACAAAAAAGACAGAAGAAGGAGCATTTCCTGAAGACTTTGTTGTTGTTTTTAGCTCCCACGTAATTGGCCTCCGACTCCCATGACCCCAAGCACAATGGAACAAAACACTGCCAGGACCTGTGCCACCCACTCGAATAGTTTCAGAATCAATCATTGTGGTCATAGCATTGTTATTGGTTGATATTAGGAAGGATACCACCAGGCCTTTCTTCCTAGTCTGTCTGAGTCTGGAAGTGCCACTGAAAACTGTGGAGTGACATAGCAACACACAAGGCTTCAT
>NW_022111373.1:112403921-112409047 GCF_000313985.2 Echinops telfairi
CTATCACTGAGCCCACCCTTGCCTCCCCAAGACTTCAGGGAGCTTCAAAGCGTGCTTAATTCCACCTTGTATTCACCATGCCCATCTGTTTCCTCAGTTAGAGTTCAAGGAACAGTTAATGATGTCTTCCACATGCTAGACACTTCTCCAGGTTCTGGGGAACCAATAGCAGACAAGGTCGAGAAGCATCTCATAACCACTAAATATCATTGGCCCTTATTACGTGCAAAGAAAGTATTTTGAAAACTTTCAACTTTACATAAACATCTAGGGCTGTGGTCACAGCAAGAGGCCGGAGGCAGGAACGAGGAATTGATTTAAGACTATCTAAAAAATGTCTGGCAGAACCTAGCAAAATGCAGTGTGGCTATATGTGAATGGGTTTCCTCTGGGTTGACTTCTTGGAAAAACTCTCCAAATACTGGTGCATGGTGAAAACACAAGGGAGCCCTGGTGGAATAGTGGTTATGCGTTGGGTTACTAACTGCAAGGTCAGCAGTTTGAAACCACCAGCCACTCTACGGGAGAAAGATGAGACTTTTTACTCCCATAAAGAGTTACACACTTGGAAATGCACACGGGCAGTTAGATCCAATCTTTCCTGTAGCGTAACTATGAATCGGAATCAACTAGATGGCAGTGAGTTTGGTTAAAAGACTTATCCTAATTACCTTGGTGATGTGTGCTCGAGAGCCTCTGGGAAATGTGATTCTAAGAGTATGAGATGAGGCTCATGAGTGATAGAGAATCTTCAGTCAACACAGCTCGAATGAATCTAACCATAACATTAGCTATCTTAGGTCAAGTGCCCTTCTGAAATGCAGAGAATGAATCTAACCATAACATTAGCTATCTTAAGGCAAATGCCCTTCTGAAATGCAGATAGGTAAAGTCCCGTTTGTTTCTCTTCATTCTCTAATTTTCAAGTTCTGGCCAGAAGAATTTAGTAAATTTTCTGTGGTTTTTTCCCCCAAAGTGTTTTTGGTTGTGTTGACTCTACACTTATTGGCTTCTTCCTAATACAGACACGTTGGCGACTTAGCGATGTTTAAAGAGCCAGTTTTTCCTACTGAAGCAATTCTTATCTCAGTGAGCTTACAGAGTGATTCTCGAGCAGCTTCCAAGAGTTAAAATGAGTTTCTCAAACCACCTAATATCTAATCGGGGGGATCGTTTATGTCCTGGGAGACTGGGTCGAAGCATGAAGAGTCATGAATTCACAATAAAATAGCTGTCCAACAAAAAATAAAGCCAGAATAGGATAGCTGTAGAGACTGTCCTGTCCTGGAGCCAGACTGCAGGGGATGCTACATTAACCAGGCCGCCCATGAGGAAATCCATCCCTTCAGCTGACCCACCTCCAGCAGCTGCTGATGCACCCTCCTCACCTTCCATCGCACACGCGGACTGTGCTTGCACGGTTAGCCTTGCTGCTTGGGATCTGGGCATCAACGTTGTCCTGAAGAATCTATGCTGAAATATTCCTTTCGCTTCACTGGTTCTTGCTAAATGTGTACAGCAGGTTGGTAAAATATACTTCTCTTTGGAGGGTTAGTTTCAAAAACAAAATAAAAACTTGAAGCCTTTCTGTCTTTATCCAAACAATAAGCACAAGGAAGTATCTGCAAAAACTGACTCAAGAAAAACAAATTCCAAATGCTACCATCGGGTAAGTGCCAACTCGTCGTGACCCTATAGGACAGGGTAGAAGTGCCCCTGTGGGTTTCTGAGACTGTAACTCTCGACGGGAGTACAAAATTCCATCTTTCTCTCAAAACCTCTGGTAGTTTCAAACTGCTAACCTTGCCCTTAGCAGCTCACAGTGTCACCATTACACCACCAGGGCTCCCTAAAAGCCTGCTAACTGGTCTGTCTGAAAAGACCAGGCTTGGAAATTTCAAACATGAAGTAAGATTCTAAAACCAGTTTTCAAAAAATAAAATCTGCCGGAAAGTAGAAAGCCAAGCAACATTGTCTTTTTTCAGGGCGTTCTCCCTGGGAGGTCCTATATTTGTTCTAATTGTCTTGTTTTTCCTCTAAATATTTGGAACTCCTCTTCTGGAATTCTCTCCAGAGCCGGCGTTACATTTTGCTGGGCGTCCTGCTCCGTGCCAAGTCTTCCTCCTCTGGAGTGGGACGGGGGAGGGCATCAGTGGAAGGGAGTGGACGGAATGATTTCTGGAAAGAGCGGGAAGTCATTAAGAGGCTAGTCTCTTAAATGGCATGAGTGGAACCATTGGGGGTTAAAACAGAAAGAAAACAAAGAAAGAAAGAAAAGAAAAATCTGTGCAATGCAGAGCTTGCCTCTGTTTGGCCCATGAACCGACTCTGTGGCGACAGACCTCTAAGAGGAATTTCCCAGAGACTCTGACCCCTGCATGGCATTCTTGGAATATATGTGCAGAGTCTCCTCAAGAGCCACATTTGACGGCGCTCTGCAAACACTCCTTGTCGTCTTTGAGATGCAGAGACCTCGTTTGAAAACCGACTCACGTGCAGAGAAGAGCACATGCACTAAGGAGCTAGTGTCAAGCGGGTGTTCATTAAGCACCCTCCACGGATAAGGACAAACCTAACGTGCCGTCTGTCTTGGAAGAAATACGGCCAGAGTACTCCTTAGAGGCAAGTTCATGTTGTCAGGAGAGATGAGTCTCTGGGGAATGACATCATGCTTGGTAAAGTGGAGGGGCAGCGGAAAAACAGAAAGGCCCTAAGCGAGATGGATTCCTGCAGTGGCTGCAGCCATGGGCTCAGGCCCAGGGACAATTGTGGGGACGGGGCAGGACAGGGCAGTGTTTGCTTCTGCTGAGCACAAGGTCGCTATGGGATGGAGCTGACTCCATGGCCCCTAACGACAAAACACGGATATCTGAGGAGAGCCAAGAATGACCACCTTCAGAATGTGTTCCTCGTTCTTCTCTTGGTGCACTTTAGTGGAAATGCAGACATCGTCATTGTACTTACCTGTAGATCCTCCTAGTACAGCGGTTCTCAAACTGTGGGTTGCGAACCTTTTGGGGGTCGAACAACCCTTTCACATGGGTCGCCTGATTTATAACAGTAGCAAAATTACAGTGATGAAGTGGCAACAAAAATAATTTTATGGTTGTGTGGGGGGGGGTCACCACAATAGGAACTGTAAGAAAGGGTTGTGGCATGAGGGAGGTGTAGAACCACTGCCCTAGTAGAAGGCAGTGAGCAAACTCAATGAGGAATAAACTGAGCTGTGGTCTCATTTCAGGTCTGACCCTTATCTCTGTGACCTTGGGCACAGCATGCCTCTGGTTTTCCAGCCCTGAATTCACGAGACAAAAGAGCCCCAGTTGGCACTGTAGGTTAGGCATTGCAATGCTAACTGCAAAGTCACATTTCAAAGCAACCAGACCACTATTGGCTCCAAGGGATAAAGATGAGGCTGTATGCTCCTTTCATGATTTGCAGTCTCAGATAACCTTTCTAGGGTCGCTATGAGTCAAGACTGACTTGATAGTAGAGGGGCTGTTGGTTTGGTATTTCATGAAACAAAACATTGATTCCTTTCCTTCTTAGCTTTTCTCAAGGTCTAACATTTGAAGTCTAAATAACAGTGGCTGCCAGTTACTGACAAACCATTCCTCCATGACTTTTACTGACATTAAGAGGAGACTGTACCTGAATCAAGGAGTTCTGGTGGTGTCGCGGTTATGAGTCGGGCTACAATCTGCAAGGATGGCAATTCCAAACCACCAGCCACTCAAAGGGACGAAGATGTGCTTTCTACTCCCGTAATGGTTATGTCTGCGAAACCCACAGGGCAGTTCTACCCTGTCCTATAGGGTTGCTATGAGTCAACATCGAGTTGATGAGAGTGCGTTTGGTTTGGTTTTGGTACCTTGTCAGTGTCTCTAACCTTCCTATCAACTGTAGAAGACAGTCTATTATTTACAGCTAAACTAACTTAAAAGAGCTAAGTGCCTGTCCTAGGGGAGATACCGTTTCTTTGGCTAAGTCAGAACTAATTGGTAGACTCCTTTCTAGAGAAAGTAGTGGAGAAATTTCATAACACCAAGAGACAGAGATCAGTCAGAAGGATGCCAATGCATCTGTTTGTTTCTATCTCCTTCTTTCTTTGTCTTTCTTTGGCCTGCTGTGAACAGCATTAAGTTATCAAAATTCTTCTCTTTATGATTCCCTATGGACATTTCAAGTAGACAATGGAATTCTGCATGGTTTAAAATTAGAAGAAAAATTTTAAAAAGGTTCCGTAGGATAGCCTCCTTTCATCTTATTTATTCAATCTCTACACTGAAAAAAGAAAGTCCAGAGACACATTAATGCACTTGAATTATGGTGTTGGCACTGACTATTGAAAGGGCCACAGGCTGTCAGAAGAACACACAAATCTGCCTTGTAGGAAGTACAGCTAGAATGCTCCTCAGAATCAAGGATGGCAAGACTTTGTCTCATGTACTTTCGACATGTTATTGGAGGGACAAATTTCTGGAGAAGGTCGTCATGCTTAGTAGAGTGGAACCCCCCAAATCCAAACTCACTGTCCTTGAGTCAAACCCACCTTCCTGGGGGTTTCTGAGATGATAACTATTTACAGGAAGAGAAAGCCCAGCCTTTCTCCTGCAGAGCAGCAGGAGGTTCCAAACTGCTGATAATGGGAACTGAAGTCTAATGTGTGACCACTACACCATTACAGCTCCGAAAAGGAGGAGTGTTTCAATGAGATGGGTGGACACAGGGGCTGCAACAATAGGCTCCAACAGCCACCGAGGAGGCCTCAGGACTCGGCAATGGTTCATTACATAAAGTCACTTTGACTTGAAACTGACCAAACCAAACCTAGAACAAACAACAAGAAATGTATTTATTTATCCTAGGAAATCAGTATTATTTTGTGTCGATGTGCTTTTAATTTTAAAAAAATACTATCAAACTCTGGAACTCATAATTTAAACTCAGCATGGTTTTCAGACCCACTCATGTTGATATCCATATAAAGGGGGCACCCAAAACAAACCGGAATCTTTTTTTCAAAGCTATGTATTGAAAAATTTTTAATTGTTTTATTAGGGGCTCATACAACTCTTACCACAATCCATACATACATCAATTGTGTAAAGCACATTTGTACATTC
>NW_022111373.1:112411313-112413128 GCF_000313985.2 Echinops telfairi
CATCAGCATAGGTCCATGTGGCTTCTCCTAAGGGATGTTTCCCAGGGAGTCAGCCTTTTCAGTAGAGGGTCTCTAAGGAGTGTGTTGAGAGAGAGTGTCTCCCCATGTCAAAGAGGAAATACAGAAGTTCCACGCCCACACAGAGGTCTCGTTGGCTATCTCCCGATTGACAGGCTAGACATCACCCCTACACTCTTCATCCTCAGACTGACGCCAGATTATGTAACTACCACAGTGAACCCACCTCCCACGTCCTCACTCCCACACTTCATGTGGGTGATATTCCTCTAATGTGTCTTTGTATCCAATTACATGAGCATTTCTTTAGGTTCACGTGTGGTAGTAGAATTGCTGGGTGTATCAGGCTGGGTTGTCTAGTGAAACAAAACCAGTGTACTTGGATGGTATGTATATAGAAAAAAATGAATATCAAGAAATGGCTCACATATTTGTAGAAGTAGGTAAGTCCACTTCAGTTCAAGTCTGTAGTCAGATGTAAGCCGAAGGCTTCTCCTTATTTGTGTAGCTTCAAGGGTTGATAAACAGAAGCAGGAAGATGAATCAGGAAGACTACAGGATGGTGGATGCCACACTGTTGAATCTGAGGTTGGCTGAATGAATCCAAAGTTACCAATCCATTCATGGCTCCTGGGATCAGCAAGCAATATAGTAAGAGGTCCATGAACCAGATGCAGGATCTAGATCCAGCAGTAGAAGTGGATCAGCTTCCACACACTGTCAATTTACACTAAGAATAGGCCACACCCTGAATGAAACGATCCCAGTCGCACTATTGTTGTGACCAGATTAAAGAGGTCTAGTCTCCCTACAAGTGCTTGACTGCTTCATAGAAGATCCCATCATAGAATTGACCACACTATGTTAGATCATATCATGAGAGAATCTTGGCCCACCCTAGTTGATGCAAAACTTCCTGGGTTAAGTGTTAAGAATTAATTTCAATAAACATGACCAGGTTGCTCCCTAGAAAGGCTGCATTAATTTTTTCTCCCTCCATTGCTGCATGAGGATTACTGCTTCCCATATTTTAATTCTACTGGTCAGTCATACGGTGGTGCCTTGTGTGTTGTTATGATACAGATGCTATATCTCTGGTACTTCAAATGCCAGCACCCATGGTGGACAGGTCTCAGCAAAGCTGCTGGACTACTACAAAAATGGGAAAGGTCTGGGCATCTATTTCAGAAAACTAGCCAGTTAAAACCCAATGGTTCACAACAGAGCCTGGTCCAATCCATTTGCTTTGGATACTACATCAGAATTCATCAATTGTTGGAGAAGGACACCGTGGGGGGTGAAGTAAAGGGCCAGCAAAGATGTGGGAGACGCTCAATGCTGTGGATTATTACAGTAGACACACAGATGGATGGAAACATGCTGGCAATGGAGAGAAGGACTTGGAATTAGATAGCATTTCACCCTGTTGTGTAAAGCGGCATCATGAGTCAAAGCTAACTTATTGGCAGCCAACAACATATCCCGATTTGCACTTAATCTGTTCTGAGTTTTAGAATTTTTTCTAATCTAATATGCATAAGTAGTATGTCATTTTGTTTTAATTTTAATTCATCTAATTACTAGTAAGGCGAAACATTGGTCACATAATTTTTAATCATTTGGTTTCCCTCCTGTGGTTTACTTCCTGAAAGATTTTTTTGTAGCTCTGCCTATTTTTTTCCCTTCTGTGTTTCCTAACTTTTTTTTACTGGTTTTTACAATGAGGGTGTCTAATTTGTTTTATCTACCATTTGTCTGTCAGTTTATTGTATGCTCTCTCTTGGCTCCAACCTAAGA
>NW_022111373.1:112413486-112415908 GCF_000313985.2 Echinops telfairi
GGTTTAAGGCTCCACTGAATTCCCTGGAACCACTGACCAGGAATGGGAATAGTCTTGCCTTCACACAAAGTGCATCAGAAAGTGAATTAATGCAAATGTAATTAAATTTTAACATCTCAGAATTTGTTTTCCCTTTTGACAATTGACCAGATATTTGAATTGCCTTGTCCACAGACACGATCCCGCAAATATCTTTTTTCAACCACACAAACCTCAGCTATCCTTGTGGACTACATGGGATGTACCACACAGGAATTATATTGACTATATGTGTAGTCAGTAACTGTGGAGAAGCCCATTATCAAAATAAGGCCATGGGTTAATTGTGGAAGAGACCATCAATTTCTCATATGCTAGTGCAAGTGGAAACTGAAGGACGTCTTTTGAAAAATACAACCTTGTGTATATCCTTCCTGAATTTAGAGACCGTCTCAAGAACAAATATGATACTTTGAACACTAATGAAAAAAGACCTAACGAGTTATGAAATGACATCAAGAGCATCAGACATGAAGAAAGCAGAATGCCATATAAGTCAGAGAAGAAAGACAGAAAAGATCCGAATGTATGTAAAAGGAGAATCTGAAACTTGCTTGTGAACACAGAAGAACTGATGAACTGAACAGAGAAATTCAAAAGGCAGCTCCAGAAGATGACGTATTCTAATGAAATGTGCAGACCTGCAGTTAACAAACTAAACAGGGAGGACACACTCAGCATATTTCAAGCTGAGAAAACTGAAGAAAACTTTCAAGCCTTGAGTTGAAATACTGAAGAATTCTACAGGCAAAATATTGAATGATGCAGGAACTAAAAAAAAAAGATGGAAGGAATACACAGAATCACGTGACCAAAAAGAATTGGTCAACATTCAACTGTTTCAAGATGCAGCATACGACCAAGAACCGAAACTTCAGAGGATTGTGAGAGAAAAAGAGAATGAAAACAGGATGCAGGGAGGCAATGGGATACACGATAGAATTTGAAGGGATTGCAGTGGGCGAGTTCAAGCTGAATGTATTTGAATTGTTGACTACAAAACCATTATCTGCTCTGTAAGCCGTCACCTAATTCACAATAAGGTTTTTAAAATGTTTAAAGGAGCTGATGTTACTAAAGAAGTCCATACTGCACTGACGTCTTTAGCAACAAACAAGGCTCCAGGAATTGTAGAAAGATTCACTGAAATGTTTCAACAGGCCAATGCAGTGCTGGAAGTACTTACTAGTCTAGTCTATAGGAAGAAGCTTGGAGCACAGCTATCTGACCAATTGCCTGGAAGAGCTCCATATCTGTACCCAGTCCAAATAAAGATGACCCGACAGAATTCAGAAATCATCTTATGTATCATTAACTTCACATGAAAGTAAAATTTTTCTGAGAATAATTAAAAAGTGGTTACGGCAGTACTTCATGAGGATGCTGTCAGAGATTCGAACCAGGTGCAGTCCAGGACACAGAATGAGGGGCATCATTGCTGACACCAGATGGACCCTGGCTGAGAGCAGAGACTATCAGAAAGAGGTTTTCCTGTGTTGTGCTGACTAGGAGAAGGCATTGGGTGATATGTGTCATAATAATCTATGGATAGCATTCTGACTCACAGCGACCATGTATAGGATGTCCAAGGCTGTAAATCATCACGGGAACAGAGCTGCATCTTTCTTCACTGGATCTACTCGTGGCTTTGAACCTCAGACCTGGCGGTGAGTAGTCCCAAACTGAGCTGACAGTGCCCCAAGGGCACCTTTTGTGGTACATAGGTCACGATGTACCCAGACTCCTCGGGCCCTAATTACAACAACCATTTGTTTGATTATCTGATAGTTATTTTCCTTATAGTCCCTGCTCTGAACTTAATTTTTAATATTGACTTAATTTAATTCTGAGCACTTTCTCTAGATTTAAAAAATTTAATCATGTGTGGGGTTTTTGATGTCCGCATTTTCTGCAAGTTTGTCCATTCTGTTTGCTTTATCCTTTCTTTCCTAACTGATATATCTTTGTTTTCAATTTTGCCTCAATTCCTTTACAATACTCTGTGTTTGTTTGTTTTTTAGCTTAAGTTTTAGAACAGTTTTCATATTAAAAAAAAAACCATTTGGGTATTTTGATTACAAGTACATTCACATTAGAGAAAAATTAGTCAGAGAAAAATCAACTTCATTGAACATCCATATGATGTTAAATCAAGCCATTAATCTACATGATATTTAATGTTATACTTAATCCAGGTTTTGGTTATGAGCTTGAATGGTATAAAATATTTTTCTTTTCAGGTGGATTCCTCTGTATTTTATTTGTGTTACTGTTGCTTTGAATGGTGTTCTATATTCTGTTATATTTTCTATAGGGTTATTGCATGTTTAAAAGAACGCTGTTTAGGTTTACAAATAGTTTCACATCTTACAAATTTGATGAG
>NW_022111373.1:112416957-112418122 GCF_000313985.2 Echinops telfairi
TGCTGATTTCTTCCCTTGCATATGAGCATGAACTTGCCCTTGCAAATGATAACATTTTGGCCTCTTTCCTTCCTGGTCTTAATTCAGAATCCCATAAGTCCTATACTATGCTGACTATGATGATGGTAGTGGCAATGACACACATGACTCATTCCCTTCCCAAGTTTTACCCCCAAGAACAAATAACAACTCACTTTCTGGCTGAAAGCCTTAATTCCCCCCTCTCTCTCTCTCATTCACATTCTAATTCTGAGCAATTTCTACCAGCTCTGCCTTCAAATTATATCTCAAATCCAACCACATCTCCCTGCCACTGTTCCCACCTTCCCTAAGAGACCGTCCTGTCTGGATGAACTCCACACCCTAGAGCCACTCTTGTCTTCTCCTTGGCCTACGTACCGTTCACTCGCAATGGGAGTCAGTGTCAATTGAAAGCATAAATTCCATCACGGGCTCTTCTGGTATTCGCAATGCCTCAGATATTCACAACAGCCAAAAGATAGAGACAACCCAAGGGTCGATCAGGAGACGGATAAACGAAATGCAGTATATTCACTTGAAGGGATGCTATTCGGTCATAAAGAGAAACGAAGTTCTGATACATGCAACCGCCTGAAGGAAACTTGAAAACATACTTAAAATCAGTCGGACACAAAAGGCAAATCTTGCAGGATCGATACGCGACACATCCAGAATAGGCACGCGTCCAGAGGCCACAGTAAATTTGAAGCTACCAGAGACTGGGGGAGGGAGGAGAGCGAGTTATTGTTTAATGGACACAGAGCATCTGCAGTGGTAAAACAGTTTTGGGAAAAGATGATGGCGATGATTATCCAATATTGTGAACATAGGTAATGTCCCTGAATGGTGCACTCAACGTTGATTAAAATGGCAAGTTTTATGTCTTTAATTTCTATTATTTTATGGCAGATTGGTGTTGCTAGTATTTCATTGTTCTAAAATAGATATAGCAGAAAACTTGCCATTTCAATAGCTTTTAGTGTATAATTCAATGACATTCCTTACATTCACAATGCTGTGTTATCATCACCACTATATAAAAAAACAAACAAACAAAAAACCCACACACACAATTTCCCAATGTCAACCACAAAGGCTGTTCCGGTCTGATGATTGGCAATTTCTTTGGTCACATTTCCTCTCT
>NW_022111373.1:112419101-112421133 GCF_000313985.2 Echinops telfairi
TGGGGGCGCGTGTTAGAAGTAGATTGATCACTAGGACTTTCTTTCAAGACACCTCTGAGTAGACCAGTGGTTTTAAGCCTGCCTCATGCCACAACCCTTCATACAGTTCCTCATCTTGTGGTGACCCCCAACTATAAAATCATTTTTGTTGCTACTTCATGACAGTAATTTTGCTTGTGAAAGGGTTGTTCGATCCCCCAAAGGGGTTGCGACCCACAGGTTGAGAACCGCTGGAGTAAACTCAAATAGCCTACCTGTCAATTAGCAGCTGAGCACATTCACTGTCTGAACTGCTCAGGCTCTTTGGATGTGAGCAGAGACCTGAACATATGAGAACATAAGCCATGCGATATTGGGGAAAGGAGGGCTGAAGGCGGAGGGTGTTGCAAGATGCTCTAGTGGCCCCATTGCAGGGGTGCTCACACTCTTTCAGCATGTGAGCTACTTATAAAATAATCAAGTCAAGTCAAATAATCAAGTCAAAATGATCTACCAACTTTTGCAAAAATGCAAAACATATATTTATTTTTATTTATTACATTTATTTATAAATGCGTTGACAATTCTTTATAAGTGCAATGTAGGTTTATGTACCTTGCATAACCACATGAGTCCATATTGCACAACACAACACAATTAACTCTGTACATTTTTTGTCATTACCTGAATTCACTCTGATTTTATAGTTGGGGTCACCACAAGATGAGGAACTGTATGAAGGGTGGTGGCATGAGGCAGGCTGAAAACCACTGCTCTGCTCAGAGGTGTCTTGAAAGAAAGTCCTGGTGATCAATCTACTTCTAACACGCACCCCCCCCTTCACTCCCTTTGAAAGCCCTGTGGAGCCCAAGTCTTCTCTGACACATGACAGGTCAACATGACTCCACAGGAGCAGGCCACCCATCCTGCACATCTCAATGTGTTGCGTGTTTTCAGAGTCTGCATCCATTTCTTCTGGCTGCATACTACTTTCTTACTCCTGGTTATTAGTTTTTGGGTCACTCGGGTTGACACCCTTAGCTTGATCGCATTGGTTTTATACACTATATTTCATTGTATGATTATAGTAACACTCATCACCTATAGACGGATAGAACTGTTTTCACCAGTGCAGACAATTCTGCATGAAGGCCCCCAGATCTCCCTGGAAACATGTATGCGATCTCTCGCTCAAGGATGGATGTATGACTGGCCACTTATTTCGTGGAACTGCTGGTCAAAGGATTAGTGACATGGTGGGAACGGACCTCTAGAGACAGTGTTGGGAAGCCAGGATGTGGGCCTCCTCCTGCAGAAAAGAGCACAGGCACCGGAAGAGCAGAGAGTCCCCGACATCAAAGAAAGACCCTGATAAAAAGTTGTCTCTGTGGACCATTGGAAGCCCTTCTACAGTTGTGGAGGGACGAGGCATTGTCACCAAAGGCCACCCACTGTGAAGGATCTGTTGCTACTGAGGGAACCCCAAGATGTTTCCAATGACATGCAGTCGCTGTGCCAGGTGGTCAGGCTGAGGCAGGGAGGTCTTAGCACTCTGGGCGCATTGGGATCTCTCCCTCAGCCTCACATGAGGTCTTTTACCTCCAGAGGAGAAGAGAGGGAATGATCTTTGCCACCTGTCCTCCGTGAGCGGAGAGCATGGCGATGGATGTGCTCCGGGGAATCCTCCGTTGGAGATCTGAAGCCCAGAAGCTCTGGAAGCAACGCAGAGCTACTGAATCACAGCCTGGTTTGCAGATTCCTGACGGAGGGTGTGGCCCAGGACGGGATGGATTTGCTGATCAGATGCCTCTGTTTATCCTCTCCCTCCTCTTGTCCTGATTTTGTATCCTTTCGATCTCCTTTTGGCTCTCTGTCCATTGTTGATCTGTCTGTCCCCTGCGTATGTATGTATGTATAGGCTTGTCAATAACATGCTTTGACCCCGTGTTGTCTCTCTGGTATTGATCCTTTGACACCAAAGGAAGTCAGACAAAGCATTGAAGGGTTCTGGTGACAGGGAAGGTCCAAAAGTAGTCCCTGAAGAGTATCAACA
>NW_022111373.1:112422212-112436085 GCF_000313985.2 Echinops telfairi
CTAAAATGTCTTGACTTTGGGAGGTATTAGACATGTTTTACTCTGTTCAAGGGCACATGCGTTATAACCATTTGAGATCCTTAACCATTTTATAGAGGCCATGCTAACAGATACCATGATTTCTCAACTCCAAACTCACTCCTAGGCAGATTGGAAGAGCGTGTCTATTTCCTTCAATATACAATTACTACAGTGTTAGGGGATAGGGTGTACTTTGACCCTACTTGGCTAACATCCAAAGTGAGTACCTTTTGGAGGACATGATCTTGTTAGATTACCTCTATCGGATCGTGACCACTCTACCTGTTAGCCCTTCTGCCTCTAAAGAGGTAGGTCCTGCTTCTTGGAATGATACAATCTACTTCAAAGTTGAACAATGAGAGGTATTGTTTCCATTAAGAATTCCCAACGAACTACAGACTAGCATCTACTGAGTCTTCCCAAAGGGCATTTTCCATGAAGTTGGAAGGAACATTTTTTAAAATGTCTTGAAAAACTGTTCATCTCTTATTAACATTGAGAAAACAGCTTACTGCTGGCTGCCATATTTATCTCATTCCGGCACCAAATTTATAACATCATACTTCCTTCCAAAAACTGTCAGTCCCTACTGCCTATCTTTATACCTAAATCCCCTGACCCCATCTAACCTTTTAATCGTTATTTTCTGTAGCTCCAGTCTGCCTCTCTTATTGTCTATTCTCAAATAAGCACATTTCCACCTCTGGATTGGGGGTGGGGTTCTGTGAGAAGCAAAACTGGACTGGTTAGTTGAATGTTACCTAATGTCTGTCCAGCTGAGCAATGTCTGACCACATATACGTGCATACCTGTATATGTGGTCCAATAGGTTTTCGAGGTTTTGTTTTAAAGAAAAGTAGCTCTCCTGTTATTGTTGTTGTTGTTGTTGTTAGGTGCCATCGAGTCAGTTCTGACCCATAGCAATCCTGTGCACAAAAGAACAAAATAGTGCCCGGTCCTGGGCCATCCTCACACGTGCTCCTATGCTTGACCCCTTGATGCAGCCACCGTGTCAATCTGTGTCCTTGAGAGCCTTCCTCACCCTTGCTGTCCCTCTACCAAATATTATGTCCTTCTCCAGGGACTGGTCTCTCCTGAAAACGGTCCAAAGTAGGTAAGATGAAGCCTCCCCATCCTTGCCTCTCAGGAGTATTCTGACTTTACTTCTATATCAGATCGGGTTGTCCTTCTAGTAGTTCTTTCAATATTCTTCTCTAGCACCACAGTTCAAATGCATCAATTCTTCGTCAGTCTTGTCTATGGATGGTGAAACCTCGTCTCCCATACTTTGGACATGTTATCTATCAGGACAGAATAGTCCCTGGAAAAGGATATCACGCCCGGTAGAGTACAAGCGCGGTGAACAGGAGGAAGCCCCTCAACACCCTGGACCGACACAGTGGCTACAGCAATGGGCTCACCCATAGCTGAGGGAGGCTGCGTGTTCGAACCCACTCCACGGCACCTAGCCACAACAATGGCTGTAGCACTACTGGTCCCTCAGTTTGTCTCACTGCCTTGGCTTCTATATGGCTGTGATGTTGGAAGCTGCCTGACTGATGTTTCAGAGACCTCCAGGGTCACCCAAAGTGAACAGGATTCAGCAGAGCCTCCCACGTAAGAACAGACAGCAGAGAAGGCCTCCGGGCAGCCACAGAGGTCCTGATGCGTGGCTTCCAAACCCTGTCGCCTGACAACAGGCAGTTTTACAGAGCCCCAGACCACTCTGCTGCACTGCATCACCGGTGGGCTACAGGCAGATGAGACCAAGGTCGTGATCCAGGGATGGACTCTCAAGCTCTGTCTAGCAGACAGGAGGGGTGTGGGGGCAGGGCCGGGGAGATGGGGCAGTTGCTCGGGCCCAGGCCTCTGGAACAAGGAGCTGAGCTGTTTACTTCCTCCCCTCCTCACTCCACTCCCACCTCAGCCATCTCAGCTGCACCCACTACCACCCAATCTCCCGGAGCAGCTCCAGCAATAGAGGGGCAAGGCCACCCTGATTTTAATGAAGATTTTAATATGGTGTTTGCACAACGTGCAAAACACACAGCATCCTATAGCACAGACCCTATTGTGGACCGTGAGCGAGGCAAGCACGGATCTTAAGTGTTTTCACATGTGTTATCTGGTCGCATGGCTGAAAAACACGCAGGCTCAGATAATTCATGTCTGTTTTCAGAAATGGAAGCCAGTGTTTTACTAGAATCTGTTGACATCACACCGTCATCGGTCTGGTTTTACCCACTGCCTCTAGGCTAGTGGTCACCTAGCTTTCCTCACAGGCCAGCAAGATGATTCCCAAAGGCCTTCTTGGCAGCCCAGGGCCCACTGCTCTATCCCTTCTAATATTCATTCTTATACACAGCTCGACCCCTGTGCTGACTATCTTTCTGCTTAAAGAACCAGAGTGACTTTTGACTCTCGCCTAGTGCAATCCATTAGAGTGGCTTATCTTTATCGAAGCGGTAATATCAAACACTATTTGATTCCCTCAGATTCCTTGGATCTTGCTCTCTGGATTCTATTGGTAAATCCAAGCCGTCCCAGGTGGTGAATTGTACCTTAATATTGTCTTCATTGGCTTCAACCTTGCTGAAAAGACTGATAGTAAGGTGAGTTCTTGGAACGGGCTAGTCTAAACT
Source organism: Echinops telfairi (assembly GCF_000313985.2). NCBI lineage: Eukaryota > Metazoa > Chordata > Mammalia > Afrosoricida > Tenrecidae > Echinops > Echinops telfairi. The sequence goes on from NW_022111373.1 coordinate 112,424,876, forward strand.
GTTGGCACCCAATCAGCCAAATGCTTCCCGAGGCCAAAAAGTTTCCTTAACATCAACAAACCAGAAACACAAGAGATCCCAGCTTCGGTCACCACCTCACTGACGGTAATCTGACTGTCTTCTCCCACCAGTGTCTGGACGTCAGCCACGTGTCCAGGCTGACGAGCTTCCTTTGCTTGGCTCACTTCTGAGATTCTTGAAATGCTTGATGCATCTTCAAACTTGTTTCATAGGGGCCAGCATTCCCATAAACTTATTGGAAAGCTTTAATGATTTGGGAAGATGTTCATTCTGAGTTTTGTTAAAAATGTAATAGTTGCCCTGAACCTAAAAGTCATTTTCTTTTGTTTTATTATTTGGCCCCATGGCACAAAAAGAATCCTGTTTTTGACCAAGGCAAGAGCATTACAGAGAGACCTTGTCTACAGTCATCCACTGATCACAGAGACATCGTTAAACACAATTTGTTCAAAGTAAATCCATGTTGTATGAACTGGAACACCAGTAGAAATAGTTTTTTATTTACTTCCATATGGTGTAAAAACATCACAGCTTTTCCTTCTCTTCTCCTGCTAAAGAAATGTTCAGCATCTTGTCAAACCATGCCATCTACCCTCCATTCCGGTTCTGGTATGAAAAAAGATGGGGTAATAGAAAGCGCTTTGAATTTTCAAATACACATGAATCAATTGTGGTAGCCCTATAATCTGGTGTCAACTTGAGACTATCAAGAGTGAAGGGGTGAAGTCTAGCCTGTCAACCAGGTCTTGGCTTGATGACCTCATTTTGGAGGTGCGACGGAGATAAATAGCTCACTGGAGGCCAGATACATGTTCTCTATGCTTGACATTCCTATTGACAAGCCACATGAAGATACGCTGATGGAGCCAGAGTCCTGGGGCTGGAGGAACCACTTGAAAACCCATGCTAGAGCTGAGATGCTTCCACCACCACTGGATCCACAAGACTTTCCACCCACTCCCCTGTGACTTTCATGCATTCGGTGTCATTGCATGTGCTGCGTGAGTCTGAAGAGGAATTTATAGACTGGTATTGGACATATGGGCTAATAGCAGACTTATGGATTTGATCTGGACTGGGCTGGGATGTTTTCTCAATATACAATTGCTCTTTATATAAAGCTCTTTCTTATACACATATGAGTGTCAATGAATTTGTTTCTCTAGTCTGCCCAGACTACCACAATAATAAAGTTATTATTTTGCATTTTCAGTTGATATTGAGAATAGGCACACTGATGATTTTTTTTAAAGGCCTAAATGTAAGGGAGAGTTGAGATGCCCTGGTTTTGTTTCTCTAGAAAACCTGGCCTAGCCCCAAGGCTTTAGTGAAATCCAGTGGTTCTCAGTATTGTGGGGAGATGTAGGTTCTAAGTCTGGTGGCAATTCACACATCTTCACAGAGCTGATATGCTTTCTTTGCCTACTAACTGGTGACCTATGTCAATGCATTGGGAGATGCATGTGAAATGTCCTGTAGAGATATCGCTTGAAAATGTCACTGGTTGCAGTACATAAGAGAACATGTGTGGGAACATAGCAAAGAATCTGGACTGAAATTCAGATGCTCTTTATTCCACTATTGTTAGTGTAGTCCCAGCAGAGAACGCAGTGCCTGAAAGACAGCAAAGAGTTTTGAAGAGGGACAATGTGCAAAGCGATGGAGTCACAGGCATGGGAAGGCACCCTGTGGACAGTGGGAGCTGTCCTGGGATCCAGGGGCAGGAGGAGCAAGTAGAGTGCCCGGATCCTAAGACAGGATCTAAGGTGGGAGAGAAGCCTTCTGATAGGCATTAGGGCACCACAGCAGAGTAATGGGGGTGGAGGTGGAGCACAAACATTCTTTATCCTATTTCTTCACCCTCTGACCTCCTCCCAGCACCTCCCATTGGCTGAATCCAACAGAAGGCTGAGAACTAGGGAGTCTGTGGATACCATCTATACAGGCCGGCCCCCTGGGACATGGAGCAGAGAAAGGGAGGCTGGAAATAGATTTGAAGGAGCCAATGAAAAATAACCGTGCAAGTCTTGTGAGTCCAGGGAAAGACAAAGACACACCAAGCCAACACCAAGCACTGCCGATGGGTAGCGACTCTGTAGGATAGGGTAGAACTGCCCCTCTGCGTTTCTAAGACTAGAACTGTTTACGGTAGAAACAGGAGAAAGCACTGTCTTTCTCCTGAGGAGCAGCCAGTGGTTTGGAGCTGCTAAAGTTGCAGATTGGAGCCTAACTCATAACCCCTATGCCACCATAAACACACACACACACACACACACACACACACACGCTCAACTCCTCAATCTTTGAGATAAGGCTATCACTAAGTCACACTTCTTGACTGAGAACAAATCTACTGGATACAATTAGAGGACCAAATTATATATGACAATTAGTAGGTGAAGATGAATTACACCGAGGAACTAAATTCTCTCTCAACCGAAAGGATATTTTACACTTGTATGCCATTAAAAAAAAAAAAAAATCCCAAGGGTTGATATGCTGGGCAGCCTCTTTTATTCATTGGTGTTTTAGGGGTTGAATAAGGAACCTCCCCCATTTTTCTTGCTCAAAGAAGACACAAGAAAGGGACAGATGGAGGTTTAAAAATTCACCTTTTTTTTTTTTTCATATAATGCTGTCATTACAAGGCAAAATTTAGTGGAATGGACCGATGGGTTTACAGAAATTGTACCACAGAATGAAAGGTATCCACCCAGATATAAGCCAAGGAGAAAAACCACAGGTCTTTCCCATAGGAGTACTGCTTTTGTAGTTCTTACAGAGGGGGTGAAATTGCATTCTTCATGGAGGTGGGTGGGTCCCCAAAGAGAAGGCGCTCTCCCAATTGCACAGGTCAGTGTGTCCTCGTCCCCTGGTAGCAAGGGGAGGTGACCTGCCAACACAATGCTGCTATGATTCGTATCGGCTCCAACTCATTGTGATCTTAAGATTAACAGAAAGAAACCTGGCCTGGTCCTCTGACATCTCCAAGGTCATTGTTACCCACGAGTCCAATGTTGGCTATGCTGTCAATTTATCTCACAAAGGGCAGCTCTCATCTTCACTCACCCTCTAGTTTACCAACCAGACCACAGATATATACACACACATATATATCCATATATATATATATACAAAAATAAATCACACAGGCTTGAGGTTCATTTCACCCTTTTCTGATAATAGCACTGCGGTAGTTGCATGGTTTTATGGGTAGTTGCATGGTTTTATGTCGACTGCACACTCTTGGCTGTAGGTGGAGTTAAACCTGTCAATCAAGCGGTAGCTTGATGACGCCTCCTTGAGAATGTGGCCTTTTGTATGAGAGTGAGGCATTCTGGGAACTCTTCTCTCTGCCCCTTTGCCTTCCTGTCTGCTGGGACTCTGCCGCTGACCCTGAGCACTGCCATGTTTCTACCGTCTTTGGATCCATGAAACTCTGCACACACCAGCCTCTGCACATACCTTTCTACTTCCTGGGTCACCATTCTCGGTCACTGGCATGTAGCTACGTGAGTCTGAAGAGGGATGTATGCACTAACATCGGACTTATGGAACTAGGCTAGGATGCCTTCTTGATATATAATTATGTCTTGGTCTAAAGCTCTTTTTTATACATAGATGAGTGTCACTGGATTAGTTTCCCCGGAGAACCCGGCTTAACCCTAGCACTCAGGGCTGTTCTCTGGGAGAAGGTGGTTCAATTGCCCCTAGCCTCAGGCTTTCAGGAATATCTCAGTGCCCACATCGGACTTGCCTACTGAACCTGTGGACACTGGTTGTATGACTTCTTGGAGTCACCAGCTCCTTGTCTTTCTCCACATGGATCCTCTGCGCCCTTCCCTGTGTGTGAGAAGCCTGGAGGCCCAGACTCTGTCTCCATGTCTGTCCTCCAGGTGGCAGGAGCACCATCAGGGCTGGCCTGCAGCCTCAGGTCAAACCAAAGATAACAAGGTGTTCATGCCCAAACCATGCTGTGCTTCCCCATAGTCCCAGGACACCACACCACAGTGAGGGTCGGTGGTGCTGGTATACTATGCATAACTCCCATGGGGGCATGGAGGGTGAACATTAGGTTCTAGGACTTCCTTTTTTCAAGGGCTTGTGAGTCCCCTTTCTCTGGCCCCATGCTCACTGGTTCTCTCAGGCCCTGTTTGTGTCAGCAATTCTTGAGAAGCCTAACTCACGGACCTAGGTTAGAAAACTATTCCGAAAGTGGAGCTGTGGCAAAAGGCCTAGCATTGTAAACATCAAAAGCCTTTCCTCACTATACACCCGTCCCAAAGATGGAGCAATAGGACGTGAATTGGCTGCTTTCTTACCCTGGCTGCTGGGAAATGACCATCATCTAGTGGACTGCCTATCTGACACCTCTTCCTTGAGGCCCCAAAGAGGACTGGCCACCTCATCCCAAACCTGGTCCTTCAGCACTGGCCCCTTCCGCGGTCACACATGCAAGCCAGAAACCTGGGCTTAGCTCAACACATGCCAAGTCATCATCAATCATATTGCTTTTGTCCACCAATTACTTCTCAATTCCAGCCACTTCCCTTCATGGACCCCCACGGCCATCTTTGGCCATGCCGCTGTCTGGCCCTCCCTAGCCCGTCTGCCTCTCTTCTTGGCCAGCCTCCTCACTGGCTCTCCGCTGCAGCGATAACAACTCTCCCTCTCCTGTTCTGTTTGACATGTTGTAAGTCCCACCATTTCATTCTTCCGACGGAAACCCTTTGAGGCCTCCGGTTGTTCCTGGGCCCTAAACACTGCTCTTGTGTGAGGTGCTCCTGGGTCACTTGCACACCGTCACAACTCAAAGGGCCCCAAAGAAACAAAGTCCGGCCCTGCACCACCCTCAAAATCCCTGCCACGCCCGAGCCACACGGGTGCAGCCCTATGTGGACTGAAGATCCTAAAACGTACCCCAAAACTGCAATCTGACCCTTTCAGAATCTCTAGGCTCCCCCCTCTTTTCCCTGTCCCCCAGACTCCCAGGCCCTTTGACCTCCATTTCTCCTCCCACCACAGAGTCCATGCTCATGCGATTTTTTTTTTTTGTTTGCCTGTGACACTTCCCAACCCTCTTGTCTGGTATTTCAGTTGTCCACTCAGTGGTCACTTCCTCAGGGGAGACTTCTCTGACTTTGTAGAACAGATCAGATCTCTCCATTAGATCATGTCCCCGCCCTCTCCAGAGCAGGTGCCACCCCTACCATTTGATACTTCTTTGGGTGCTGTTCCCTGAAGGCCCATCTTCCCAGCTAGGATTTATTTCCACAAGGACAAGGGCCACTCTATTTTTGTCCACGGGGAATCGTGTTCACAGAGCCTGTTATAACAAGTCATAGGTGATCACTACAGATTTATTGGATGAATTATTGGTCCCAAACCTTCCCTGGGCAGGGGGCATCTCCCAGGGACTGGCTCTTCTCCTCTAGCTCAGCTTGGCCTCTCCCTTGACCCGGTCTACCCTGGGAGCCCCTGACCAGTGCAAATGACTAACCCACTCAACTGCTGAGGCAAGCTTGGAAGTTGAAGTCCGTCCAGAGGAATCCACCCAGTGTCCAAATTGGAAGTTGAAGTGCAGCCACTGAAAGTCCTGCTCTGACTTGCAATGGGCCACGATGAATCAGTCAACTGATCCACAAATGGCTCTGGAACTGGGACCCCGGGTGTAGCCCATCCTCCCACTCTGTTCCGCCTTTCCCCTGGGGTGGGATAGGACTACGAGTGGCGCCATCAGGAGAAGAATCCATCATGGAAGCAGTCCACTAACGCCTAAGCAACCATCCAGGGTCTTTTCATTGGTTGACAATTTATGTTAGGGCAGTTCCTGACCCCACACTGCCACACCTCCTGGTCCTTAGAGACCGTGGCTGGGCTAACAGAGGGCCTCCTTGCGCTCTCTCTGCCTGGCTGGCAGTGGGCAGAAACTAGGCTCCTCTCTCTGTACCCCTGCCCTCCTCTCCTTTCCCCTCAGTAACTCCTCAGCACCCCATCGCTAAGACATAATTCCCATCGAGGGAAAACAGAAACCAAACGCTCTGCCTAGGACCAGCTAGGCCAACATGACAGCCTAGATCCCACCCCTCCTCCTGCCCACACCCACCGAGCCAGGGTTGAGGCGGGCTTTGGGTGCTGCGTTCCCTTTTGTAGCAAGGTATCTGTGCCTTGCTGAAGACACGGCCCTCCCACCATGGGTGGGGCTGTGTGGGGGTGGTTAGCACTTGTTTCCCAGGCAGCCTCTCACTTCTCTCACTGCTTGATGTCTCTATAAAGAGATCTCTCCTGGAATTTGGCACCTCCTGCCCTGGCCCTGAGGAGGGGGTTTGTTGCAGTGCCATGTGCAAAGGGAGCCAACACGCTTGCCACGGCATCTGTAAGGTTTTCGTGGGCTGATTTTCTGGCAGAGTTCACCAAAGCTGAGTCAGGAAGCTCTACGAAATCCTGATCGACCCCCTAGCCACCCAGAAGGTCCCACTGAGGCCACCGATGGTGGCTGTACATGAGTTCCATCGGTCAGAAAGCAAACCCAGGTATCCTGTATGGCAGGCGAAAGCTCCCCCTTTGCGCCAGCAGTTTCTCAGAGCTCAGGGCCCAGGGCACCACGTTGACCCAGGGCCCCAGCTACCGTCACCCAGAATCCATCTCCACTGGGGCACTTTTCCTTGGGCTTGCAGAGTCTCTATGAGTCAGAATTGATTTAAAGACAGTGAGAAGAGTCAGAATTGACTTAATGACAGCTTGAATTTTTCTGTTTTGCTTTGAACAACCCCCTCCACCCCGAAGTAGATGGCTAGGGCCTCTGGGTAGACTTGAACCACCAACCTTTGGGTGGGTAACTGGGTGCATGAATGGCTGGCCCTACCCTGGGACTCCCCTTCCTTCACTGCGTCAAGGAGGAACAAGGAGTGCTTCATATTAAGCATGGAAGAGTGGACTGAGGGGACGAGGGAAGCATCCGTTCAATAGTGAAATTGTCGAAGCTGTGCCGGAATAGAAGCAGATGAAGTGTCTGGCTTTGCCAGCGTCCTGGGATCACACTACCTTTTGGAAGAATTGTGCCAATTCCACATATACATATATAGGGCCTTTATTATTGTTTCATACTCATAGATGCACGTGAAGTGCTTGGCTGCTAACCAAAGATCGGTAGTGTGAGGCCCCCGCCAAAGGGTTTGGTAGAGGAGGATCTGGCAATTGGCTTCCATAAAGAGATGACCACCAAGAAAGCCCTCCCGGGCAGTCCTGCTTGGTGACATGAGAAGCCACGAAGTCCATTTAAACTGGAAAATAAGTGATTTGTAATTCACAGTCAACTCAAAGGCACCCCACAACTCCTCTCATCAGAAAGCTCTTGTTATTCAGCATGCCTGCAGCCTGCACCAGCCAGCTGCTGCTGTCTGAACTGCTCAGCGGTTCGCACCCATTCTCACCTTCAAGGTCCAGGGACAGAGGAGGAAAGTAAGGTAGGCGGCGCTTAGGAGCTGCCCTGGGTCACACAGCTAGCAATGTCCCAAGCAAGATTCAAACCCCAGATTGTTCACCTCCAAAGATTTCTTTCCGTTCCTCAGAACAACACGCGTGACTATTTACAATAGAGTCAAGGGCTAGAAAAACCATTCACACCAGGCAACCGAGGACATGATTTAAGAGACATGAAAGCAACCAAAATGACGGTGCATTTGAATCTGAGCTTTGATTCAACTGGTGAATGACCTTGACCAACTGAGCTTGCTCTTTGAAGGGAAAAAAACAACAACAATAAACCTACCTTCTGGAAGGCACAAAAGGGCTAACGATAGAGCAAATATTGCCTCTAGCCGGCTCAGTGGGATGAATAACAAAAGAGTGAAACACTGTGACAGTATTATGTGCACGGTAACTGCTCACTTCGGGCTGACAACAGCTTAATCGTCTTCTGGGCGACAGACTCACAAGCTCAGGGCTGAATTGTGTTTTGCTTACTTCCTAAAGACCACAGAGATTCTAAGTTGCAAAATGAACTAACTTCACACACACACACACACACACACACACACACACACCCTTATTCATTCTTTTCCGCCAGTCCTCTCCCTGAGAAATATTTTTGCAGTGCTGGCCCCTCCTATTTATAGCTTTCCAGTTTTGGCAGGTATGGGAACGTTTATAAGTGGTTTGTTTTCTTTGCTATATCCAGTGTTGATTTAGGTCGTTTTAGCCACTGAAACAATTGGAAGCACTCTCAAGGAAGCTAACGTCTGTTGAAGGCTGATAACATTGTGAACTTCAGCCCATCTGAAGCATGGTTTCTTTGGGGGCTCCGCTCACTTAGAACATCTTAGCTGTGCCCTGGTTTGGATAATTATCTTTCGTACATGTGATCCTTCTGATCCGTGCAGAAACTAAGAGTTTCTTAGTTTGGGTAGGTCTGGGTTTAGACTCTGAGTGGCACCATAGGTACCCACCGAGAAGTGGGCTCTTTGAATCCACCCTGAGACCCCTCAGGCCTGGTGCTCTCCTTCCAGAACGTCATAGCTGGGAAACCTGGGTGCACAGGGCGACTCTGAAGCCCTCGCTCAGCAGGCACCTCATTTTATTTTTCAATGAATTGATTTTGGGGGGCTAGGTGGAGTGAGTTTGATCCCGCCCGCCCGCCCAAGCTCCGGCCTGTAGGAGACCTTTCTTAAGAACCCTATGTCTAAGGTTTGGGTTTACACCAAGTTCCACATGCCAACCAGAAGCAAGCGTTAGTGGTTCTTTTGTTTAGGAGAGAGGCCTGGAATTTCTGGGTTTTGTTTTATAAACGACTGAACTAAATAAATACATTCAAAAGCCAGTAGAATTATAGGCATCTGCACCTCCCATTTGGCATATTTTCATGGGTGGTATGTTTTCTTTTCTTTCTTTCTTTCTTTCTTGTTTTTTTTCCCCTCCCGAATTTTCCACCCTTTGCTTCCCTATAATTTGCAAGCTGGGAGAAAAGGCATGGTTTGCCCTGTAACTGTAGCGGGTGAGCTGGTTTTGGGCTGTGGCATTTTTTCTTGCCGCCCGATTCTCGTCTGTGGTGCTATTTCAGGGACCCCGAGGAATAAGTGTCTCCAGCCGGACAGAAGGGTTTCCAACTTCAAAAGTCTCAAGGAAAACTGCAGGGTGTCTGAGTTCAAGTGACTCCTGGCTAGGGACAGGGTGAAGAATCTGGAGGCTCTCTCTGTCATCTGACCCGGGGACAGCTTGGGCAGGGAGGAACCATCACAGCCCATCAGGGCATTCAATCGGAGAATATGCCCCAAGCCCCAATGGAGACTCCCTGCTGTCAAGTCGATCCAACCTGTAGCAACCCTCTCGGACAGAGTAGAACTGTCCCATAGGGTTTCCAAAGCTGTCAATCTTTGTCTACAGAATCAGTTGGCCACATCTTTTAGCCCCAGAACAGTTGGGAGGGTTAAGCCATTGCCTTTCAGCTAGTAGCCTGATGCTCACACCAGTGCACCACCAGGGCTTATCAAGAGAATGAACTCACGGCCATCAAGTTTATTCTGCCTTATAATTACCCTAGGCAGTGTTTCTGAGACTGTAAATCTTTATAGGAGCAGACAGCCTCATTTTTCTCACACAGAGTGACTGGTGGGTTTGAACCACTGGCCTTGCAATTAAGCAGCCTACTGCTTAAGTCACAGCACCACCAGGCCACATGGATCCATTCATCCCATCTCCTCATAGCTCCAAACATTGTAGTTATTTTCATGTATAACCACAATACCCTCTTGGCATCTATCACCCACCTACATCCACCTGTCTGCAGTGTCCCAAAGATGCCTACTGACCCGGGTACCTTGAAACACTCAAGCTCACTGCCATGGGGTTGATACCAACTCCCAGAGACCTTACGGGCAGACTAGAACTGCTCATGGGAGTGGAAAGCCTTAGCTTCCTCCCACAGAGGAACTGGTGGTTTAGAACTCCAGACCTAGCAGTTGGTAGGTAAATAATCCTCAAACCGTACCTGGAAGATAGAACTCTTCCTCTAATGGGTCATTCTCCCAGATCATGAATCAGGTTAGGGCAATTTGGAAATTGATCCCAGATACTTCAGTGCCCTTCAATTCACCAGATAGGTCTTTCTTACTTGATCACCCTTTAAAACATGGTGATCACTTGAATAAAGGTAAAAAAATTTTTGTCCAAATTGAACAACTAGAATTTTTGCCACAGTTACAGCATTCATTACCCAGTTCGCTGATGTATAGGCTATTAAAGCCAATCCCAGGCCTCACTTGTGCTTTACCTGATACTTGGTGCACATCTCTATATATTGTAGCTCTTTTCAGACATAACTACTCACAAACTTCCTCAGTATCCTCTGCCATCAGCTGCAGTTATTCCAGAGAAATCCCTTTGCTACGGGTGTGATGGAATCAAGCCGGGCTGTCTGCTTGGTAAATCTTCTTCCTTTCCGTCCAGCTCGTCACTTCCTGGAGAAACGGAATCAATGACTGCGCTCCTCTCTCTGAGGGTTTAAGAGCACATGGCCAGCAAATGAAGACCTCCAGGAAGTCAGTAGTGCGGATGAGTAGACCGCGTGCAAGCGATGAAGACACATGCGAAAAATACGAATCTCCTAACATTTGGAGGCAGGCTGGTAGGAAGGGTCATCGTATAAATCACTTGGCATTTTACCTGTGATTCTTTTCTAGAGATCATGGGTAAAGCAGCAAGACTGAATCATGATCATAAGTTGAGCACTGATGTTTTGCGTTAGTTGTCCGATGTTAGAAGTCTCACTTTCCCCGGCCAGTACCCACACGCACACCCTCCTCTCAGCTGCATGGAACCGTGATAAGGAACAAGTTTCAGCTGAGCACCCAGAGGCAGATGGCCGAACCAGAAAGACTAGTGAGCTACTTCTGAAAAGCAGCCCCGGAAAGTTCCCTGCCTTGCAACAGTGCTTGCCCCTGGGAATCAGGAGGTGGGGCAGGACCCAGCAGTATTTGTCCTATGGTGCACGGGATCCCGTGCGTCTGAGGACAGATTGGATGGCGGCAGTAGCAGCAGCAGCAACAGCAACAGGTGAAACTGGAAGGTGTACACACCGACGAAAGGGCCTGTTTGGTTTTATTTTGTCTCCTGGTTAATTAATTCCCCCTCCGCTGTTGCCTATGTGCTTTCTATTTCTGGTTTGAAAAACGAGCTTTCTTGAGGTACAACAG
>NW_022111373.1:112437126-112442943 GCF_000313985.2 Echinops telfairi
GAGAGAGAGAGAGAGAGAGAGATGCTGATATTTCAGAAGTAGATTGGTAGACCTTTCTCATGATACCCTTCTGGAGAAACTGGTACTGCCAAGTTTTTAGATAGCCAAGCATATTAACCCTTTGTGCCTCCCAGGAGTCCCCCAAGGTATGAAGCATCCTGGAGCCCTGGTTGCTTTGATCTCCATGGGTGTTATGGATTGCCTTGTGAACCCCACCACCCTTAAAAATATGTGCTGTAAATCCTAACCCCTTTCCCAGTGGATACGATCCCATTTGAGAGTGGATTTCTTTGCTACGTTCATGAAATGCATTGGCAGCATGGTGCTTCCTCATTGGGCTGCTAACTGCAAGGTCAGCAGTTTGAAACCAGCAGTGGCTCTGAAGGAGAAGGAGGGGACTTTCTATGGCTGCACAGAGTTACAGTCTCCGAAACCCACAGGGGCAGTTCTACCTTGTCCTCTAGGGCTGCTGGAGTCAGCCTGGACTCCATGGTGGTGAGCTGAACTGAGTTAAGTGAGTTAAAGGGATCTCTTAAGATACCAATGAGATGAAACAAGCCAGCAGGGACGGGTGACATAGATGCCAGGCTGCATGAAAATTGCCAAAGTACCAAGGGATGGAAACGGAAGAGATGAGAACTTTCCTCCAGAGCAAGCACAGAGAAAGCCTTCCCCTGATGGTGGGCACCTTGAGTTTGAACTTCCAGCCTCCAGTTGGTGAGTGAATAAATCTCTCTGTTTGTTACAGCTGCCCCCTGGTCATAATTCTGTTATAGCAGCACTAGGAATCTCAGACCATGGGTCATGTCCAAAGACTCAACTCAACTGCCATTGAATTGATACCAAAGCATAGCCACCCTATAGGACACCCTATAGAACACTGCTCCTGAGAGTTTCCAATGACTGAAACTCTTCCTGCGAGTAGAAAGCCTTATTTTCTCTGCGGAGAAGCTGCTGACCTGCCGATTGGCAGCCCAACTGGTCACCCAACACAGCCCCAGGCTTCCCTCCTGAAAGAGAAGGTGGGTTCATCATGGTGAGAAGAGAAAGAGCAAGACATTCATTTTCGTATTGTTCTGAATCTGGGGGAGAGCATGAAAACGATGCGTCTGCCGCATTCTGTTCGCACAGGACGTCTTTTTATCTTGATTGTTGTTGTTGGGCTCTGCCCAGTCCGTTCCCACTTGCAGTCTCCCCACGCACGACAGAACGAAGCACTGCCTAGGCCTGCACCAGCCCGCAATTGCTGTTCGATTGCAGCCCATGGTGGCAGTCAGTGGGTCAATCCATGCGGTTGAAGGGATTCTTCTTTTCCTGTGACCTTGTACTTTGCCAAGGAACCCCGGGGGCATCGTGGTTACAGTACGTTAGCCTGTGGCCCACAAGGTTTTCAGTTTGGAACACCAGCCCCTCCAAGGGAGAAAGACGAGACTTTCTACTCCTATGAAGAGTTACAGTCTCAGAAACGCACAGGGCAGTCTCGCCTGTCCTGCAGGGTTGCTATGAGTGGATATCACCTACGTGGCAGCGAGTTTGGTGTTTTGGTTTGGTAGTTTACCAAGTATGAGGTCCTTCTCCAGGGACTGGTATCTTCTGATAGCACGTCCAGAGGATGTGAGACAATTATTATTCATGATCATTCATTTTACTAGACAAGTTTGTCTTCCCCCGAGAAACAGTTCTGGTTTGCTTGGCTCTGCCTTAAAGAGTCACAGAGAAGTGTGAGCAGGGTGGGACTGCGAAATCAGGGCCACAGTTGCCATTCGATTCTTCTTAGAAGAATATATTCTTTGCTCGGTGCCAGAATGCCTATTTCTATGTAGCCTTGACCTTGGTGGCAACCTTGAGGAGCAAAAAATAGATTGGAATAACTATAAGCACTGAAAAAAGATTGGCTTAAAAAGAATCGGAGGGAGGGGCATACTGGAGCTCACTTCTCAGGAGACCGTCGGCCTCCACTAAGGCTCACGGCAAGCTGCAGAGAGAAAACGGCGACGAGAGAGAGCCGCACCACCAGACGCATGCTGTGTCATTAGAGTGTGCACACGAAGAATACCTTTGAGAGGGCAACTAGTCTTCTAGCGATATATTTTCCACATTAAAAAAAGAAGTTTATGAAAATATATGACAAAGGCAGGAAAACGAGCCAGGACCACAGCTTTGAGGCAAGACTCCGGGGTTTCTTGGGTCTAGTTAAGACATCAGCTTTGTGAATATTAGATTCTGTCCTCGGTTGGATTATTTCTGCCATGAGTGCTGCCTTTATTGATTGTTAGAGTGGAATGTTCAAGAGCATTATATTACAATCTGTCTCTAAATGGCTTTTCAGAAAGAAATTTCCTGTAACTCAGAGGCAGAAATTCTGCAGGGACCTGAGAGGGAAGAGAGTAGACGGCTGAATTTCACCCAGACTCAGGCGGGTGGGAGAGTGCTCAAACGAGGCCAGAGGAAGCTCACACTGCTTTTCTTAGTAAGGAGGCTGACTTTCAGTTTCCTACGACCATGACACCAAAAGCTATACTGAAGATCTGTTGTTTGTTGCTGTTAGGTGCTGTCTAGTTGCTTTCAACTCACCGCGACCCTGTGTACAACACAGGTAAGTACTGCCAGGTCCTGTGTCGGCCTCACAACGGACGTGCTTGAGCCCATCGTTGCAGCCACTGTACCAATACTTCATGTTTGATACAGCCAAACTAAGAGGGTTTGGCTATGAAGGTCACATGCTGCAAGAGCGCTCAGAGATCACCCATCTTTGGTCCATGCTGTTCACTTATTTCTCCTTCACCCACCCTGCTCCTGCCTATGGCTAGCTGCTTTTGAATGGACTCGGATTCACGGAGGAGACCTCACACACAACAATCCCATACATGGATCCATCCTGCAACTATCTCAAGGACGTTCAAAGCCCTTGCCGTGTATTTGAGCATCTTCTGACCCGGGGGGTTCATCTCCGGCACTAGACTGGGCGACAATAGCCTGTTGTGATCCATTGGGGTCTTCACTGGACGATCTTCAACAGTCAACGGCCAGACCGCTCCCCCTTGTCTGTCTTCCACAGAAAGCTGCACTGAAATTTTTCCACCTGGGTGAGCCTCCTGCTATTTGAAACACTCGTGGGGTTGTTTCCAGCACCCTAGCCACATACAAAGCACCCCAGCATGGCACACGGACACACGGCTCCCTCCTCCATAAAGCCTGATGGCCTCCTTTCTTGCGCTCCTCCCTCGGTGAGAAGCACTTGCCTCCTGTGTATCATTCCCTAATTGTTTCAAACCATTGACTTTTTTCTGCCCTTAGACTCCCTGGTTAAGGGTGTGTCCCTCCCGCAATGCTTCCTCTGCAGTGACTTATGATGCATGTGTGGAGTCTAGCCCTTCCCCCGACTTGGCTTAACTTCATGAACGATGAACCTGAAACACCACTGTAACTCAGTTTAACCCCACCTCCCCCCAGTAAGAGTGGTACCCATGAGCCCTGGCAGTGCAGAGAGTCCCGAGAGGCCAGACACACCTCACGCAGGCCCCAAGTTGTGTCCGCACAAAAACATAAACAGGCTTTATTGCCTGAAGTAACTGAAAGTTCCAGTTGTTGTCATTTCAGGTGAGGCTTAACCCAGCAGTTCTAGGAGATCAAAACAGACACAAATCCTGACTTTTTTCTGTGTCCCTGCTTTTCTCTTCGGGAGGTTACCTTTAGTCTCTGGTTCTTTAGGGAGCAGGATGGCCCCTCCTAGTGCAATATGTCTCTCCGCAGCCAGTGACACAAGCGTGGCCTTGTTCCAGCATCCGCGACCCTCAGACCCGCTCTGACGACCCGCTTAGGTGGCGAGTTCGTCTCTAACTATCCCTGAGAAAAGAGCGTATCTCTACGGATCTGTTTGGCTTGGCTTCTCTGGGGCTCCACATGGAATCCCTGAACCAAAATTGGGAAGGTCAGAGTGGTCTGTGGACCTTGGTAGGTAACCAGCAAATGCTATAAAACCTCAAAAACCTGTATTTGCATAACCTATGAAATGCTGCATCGGATGTAAAAAAGAACCTGCTCTCTGCTTTTAGATCTTTTTGTTCTAGACAAAACAGAAGGAAGCAATCAATGATGCTGGCATCAGCTGCCCACCGCAGCCTTTGGCAAATCCTCACACCGCCTTGCTACCAGCAAGGGTGCCAAGCATGGTATGGTGCCTCCCAATTGCCACAGGGTTCACTTCCAAAAACTGTTAGAAAAATTACGAAATATAAAAGAGGAAAGAAGGTGGGCAGAGGGAGAACGAGATTGAGGGGGAGAGCGAGAAAGAGGAAAGAGGGGAAGGCAGGGAATGGGAGGGAAGAAAGAGAAATGAGAAGGCAAGGGGAGCAAGGAGGGAGGGAAGGAGGAAGGAAGGAAGGAAGGAAGGAAGGAAGGAAGGAAGGAAGGAAGGAAGGAAGGAAAGAAGGAAGGAAGGAAGGAAGGAAGGAAAACAGCATGCAAGCCCCCATAGCAGCTGAGAATCACTCCAATGAGAGAGACTCCCTGGACAGGTGTGTCAGGAGAGAGTACAGCTGTCCCCTGGTTATGAGCATACAACTTATTTCCTATTTGTATCTGCAGAGTCCTAACCTGGAACAACCCCCTCTAAACCCTATTAAAAATCCAAGATACATAGAGTCAGTCCTAATAACAAATGTGCTGCTTTACAATCTACATACAAACATTGTTAGTAGTATTCCTGCCTGGTTACGTGAAATATGTTTTGGTGCATCTGAAGGTGTTTCCTTAAGGATTTTTCTGCATGGATAAGTGCAGTCCATATCTTTGTTCCACGAAGTTTTGGAAGTCTCCTTGCATACGAAGACAAACATTCAACTAACTGACATTATAGACTGATAGTACCTAACTGTTCTCACTTGGGTACAAATTCAACTTAATGACCAACAGGAACAGAATCCATTCATGCCCCAGAAGATGGTGTGTCTTGTTGCTGTCGGGGCTGTAAGTCAGTCAGTTCTGATTCAGAGCAACTCCGCGTGACCTAGTGGAACTGTCAGGGGTGGGGGTGGGTCCTTGGCTGTTACTTTCATGAAAGCAGATCACTAGGCTGTCGTCTGCAGAGGCAGGGAGTAGGTGCAAATCATTAACTATTGTAATCCTTGCTCCACCATCATTTGTTGGTACCGATTGAAAGTGCCACGGACCGTTACCAAAGGCACAAAAAAAATCTGCCTTGGAAGAAGTAGAGCCAGAATGTTCCTTAGAGGCAATTATAGCAAGACTTTGTCTCACATACTGTGCACGTGTTGTCAGGAGAGACCAGTCCCTGAAGAAGGACATCGAGCTTGGTCAAATAGAGGGACGCAGAAAAAGAGGAAGGTCCTTGAACAGAGGGATTCAGAAAGTGGCTGTAACCATGAACTCAAACCTAAGAGCAGTGGTGAGGATGGTGAGGACTGGGTGATGTTTCATTCGGTGGTACACAGGGTCACGATGAGGCCAAACCGAAGAGATGGCCCCTAACAACACCACCACCACAAGTGCCAGATACGTACTAAATGTTCTGAGTCAGAGGTTGGATTCCTGGCGATGACCCACCTTTCTAGCATACATCCTGTGCTTTCTTTGCCAATGAAAACGATTCTACCCTGGAAAAGCCACCACTCGTCCACCAATCTGTCGGTCGTGCTGTAGTGACTTGTGTGCTCCCATGATGTTAGGACGCAGCCCCGGGAGTTAAAATACCAGCAAGACCACTCATGGTGGACACATTTTAACAAACTTTCCAGACTAAGACAGGCTGAGCAAGCAAATGTGGCGAAGAAAGCTGATGGTGCCCGGCTATCAAAA
>NW_022111373.1:112443751-112451097 GCF_000313985.2 Echinops telfairi
GGGGAAAAAAAAAAAAAAAGACAGGCTGATCAAAAGCACATGAGGATCCACTTCTGAAAAAACTGGCCAATGAAAACCTTATGAATAGCAACAGAAGAGTGTCTAATAAAGTTCTGGAAGACCAGCCTGAGGCTGGAGAGCACTAGAATACTGGGACAGAGCCGCCACCACAAAGCAGCGTCCACCTTGGAGATAGAGATTGATGAAAGCTTTCAGGACCCTCGTTGATGAAGTGGCACGACTCAAAATAAGCATCCATCGGAGCATGGAAAATACAAAATATGGATCTAGAAACATTGGGAGTTGCGAAATGGAACGCTTGACCATTGATATCCTAGGTATTCATAGGCTGCGATGAATTGGCATTGGCAGTTTTAAAGCATGACATCGTATGGTCTCCTGTGCCAGGACTGGCCAATTGAAGAGGAATGACACAGCATTCATGTGCAAAAGAACGTTTCAAGATCTCTTCTGAGGTACAATGCTGTCATTTACAAGTTCAAGCTGGACCTGGAGAAAACTAAAACAAGTCTATGCAAGCCCGAGTAGGACCCTGGACAGATCACACCTGAATGTAGAGGCCGCCGCAGGAATAAATTTGATATGTAGAACATTTATGACTGACGAGAGCAGACAGTTGCGGGAGACCTCAAGGACATCGTGCATGAAAGAACCAAAAACTCAAAAAATTGAATCAATTATGACTCATAGTGATCCTATAGGGCAGAGTGGAACTGCGCCTATGGATTTCCAAAACTAACTCTTTCTGAGATGAGAAACCTCCGTCTCTCTCTTCTGGAGCAGCTGGTAGTTTCAAACTGCTGACCTTGTGGTTCGCAGCCCAATGAGCAACCACTGTACCACCAGGGCATAAAACCAAAAGGTCATTAAAAAGACAGCAAACAAAGAAAAGACCAAAGTTGATGTCAAAAGACACTTAAAAACTTACTCTTGAATGGGCAGTAGCATAAGCAAATCGAATAAATGAGGTAAAAAAATCTCAATAGAAGATTTCAAAGGGGAGCTTGAGAAAACAAAGTATCATAATGAAATATGCAAAACTCTGGAGTTGGAAACGCACAGGGAAGAACATGTTCCACGTTTCTCAAGTGAAGGAACTGAAAAAATTCAAGCCCTGAGTTGCAATACTGAAGGACTGTATGGGCAAACTAATGGATTCTACAGGAAACCTAAAAAGAAGATGGGAAGAATACAGTCACTGTACCAAAAAGAATTGGTCAAAGTTCAACCTTTTCAAATGATAGCATATTATCAAGAAAAAATAATACTGATGGAAGAATTTCAAGCTATGCTAAAGGCATTTGTATAAAACAAGGCTCCTGGATTTGATGGAACAACAGTGGAGATATTTTAACTATCGGATGCAACACTGGAAGCACTTGGTAGGTCATCTATGCCAAAACATTTGGAAGACAACTACCTGGCCAATTGACAAAATCTATACTTGTGTTCTTTCTAAAACAATATCATTATTATCACACACAAGTAAAATTTTGCTGAAGAGAATCCAAAAGCAGTGTAGCAGTACAACAATATGGAATTTCATACCAGAACTTCAAGCTACACTCAGAAAAGGGCATGGACTGCGGGATATCATTACCAATGTCAGATGGATCTTGGCTGGATGAAGAGAGTCAGAAAGACATTTCCTTGTGTTTTACTGACTATGCAGAGGTATTTGGCTGTGTGACACGCGGTGAAGAATGGGATCCTGGAACACTTACATGCAGGCATGAGAAAGACGTACACAGGCCAAGAGGCGATGGTTCGAACAGAACAAGGGAATAATGCCTACAGGAAGCATGTCTTCTTTCACCATATGCAGTCAAGTGGTAAATTGGGCAACTAATCCAAGAAAATGGACTACAGAAGGAAAAACATGGTATTAAGATAGAGGAAGACTTATTAATAACCTGCAATATGCAAATTATAAAACCTTGTTTGTTTAAAATAAAGAAAACTAAAGAACTTAATGATAAAGATTAAAGACTACAGCCCTCAACACAGATTGCCCCTCAGTTTAAAGAAAAAACAGAAACAAAAACAAACCAACTGGACCGAGAAGCAACATCATGCTAAATGGAGCTGAGGTTGAAGTTGTCAGGGATTTCATGTTACGGGGAGCCATACTCAAATGTCCCAGAAACAGCAGTCAAGAAATCAAAAGATGGATTGCATTTGGGCAAATCTGCTGTGAAAGACCTCTTTACAGAATTCAAAACAAAAGTATCACTTGGAAGGTGTACCTACCTGACCCATTGCATGGTATTTTCAATCACCACATATGCATGTGAAATTCTAGCAATGAATAAGGAATAAGAATTGATGCATTTGAATTGTGATGTTGGCAAAGAATATCGAGCATGCAAACCATGGAATGACTGAAGTAAATCTGTCTTGGGTGAAATATAGCCAAAATGTTCCCTAGCAGTAAGTGTGGCTAGAAGTCATCTCACGTACTTTGGGCCTATTATCAGGGTGAGGGACCAATCACTGGAGAATGACCTGAAGCTTGGCAGAGGGTCAGCAAAATAAAGGAAGACCCTTGAGGAGAGTTCAACACAGTGGCTATCCCAAGGGGGTTAAATATAGCAAGACTGAGGATGGCACAGAATCAGACAGTGATTTATTCTGTTGTGCATAGATTGCTCTGAGTTGGAATCAACTTCACAACAATGCTGATGAGATACTATATGCTTTCTATTTCTGATCATATTGCAGCTCATTTCTGCTGTCAGCAATAACCTATTGATCAACAGGAAGGTGATACAGTACATCCGGTTTGTGGGAATGAGCAAGCAAAGACCTATTTCCAGAGATCTGTCCCAAAAAACTCAGAATAAATGTTGTTAGGTGTCACCGAGTCATCGACTCCAAAGTGCTGTGCCTTATGTTCAACATGTACATGTACAACATGGCCAGTGTAGAGGTAGCTGTGCAAATGTATCCTGTGTACAATAGCACAAAACTCTGCGTGGTCCTGCACTGCCTGCACACATTGTTCTTGTGTTTGGCCCCATTTTTGCCATCACTGTGGCACCCCATCTTGTAGAAAACCTTCTTCTTCGGCAAAAGCTGCCCTCAACTTTCCAAGAGTGTTGTCCTTCTCCAGGGACTGGTCTCTCCTGACAATACGTGCAAAGTGTGTAAGACAAAGCCTTGCCATCCCTGCCTTTAAGGAGCACTATGACTGTCCTTCTAAGACAAATGTGTTTGCTCTTTTGGTGGGCCATCATACTTTCAATATTCACCAGCACCACAACTCAAATGCATTAATTCTTGTTTGGTCCTCCTTATTCAATGTTCCAGTTTCACATGCATATGAGGCAATTGACAGTATGACGGTTTGGGTCAGGCACACCTGAGTTCTCCAAGTAATACCCTTACTTTTTAATAATTTGAAGAGGTCTTGTGTGGCAGAATGACAAAATGGCATCACATGGAAATGACTGTCACTTTACTGATTATGGATTAAGCATCTTGTCATCAAAATTAAAAATTCAGTCTTCCATCTAAAGAGAGTGTGTTGGTTGGGGTGGGGGCAGGTAGGGGGATTGGCAGGCCCGGTCTGTATCTAAGAAAGAAATACCTCTTGTTCTTTGGCATCATACCAATTGTTTTTTAGTATTAAGTCCCAACTTAAAAACAATACAACTATTCTTCAATTTGCACAAAATATCAAAATAGAAAGGGAAGGAAATGTGATAAAAGAAGGGGGAGAAATTGTTCCCTTTACAAATAAATCTCAGCAGGGGTCATTTAAATAACAAATGCCCCAGGCTTTGTTAGATCATTTTACGGTCCAGCAAGACTTTTTGAAACCTATCAACTTTTGTGAAATGAGACTCAATCCTTAGCAGACTTGTTTAAACTTGAATAAAAATTGGGGAGTGTTTGCTGACTCTGTTGAGAAGACTTCAATGTAAAGGGAGCTAAACACACTTTTCCTTAGTTAGTGTCTATTCAAAGCAATGTATTGAAAGAGGCCTGGGAAATAGGAATAACTCCTGCTAGTCAGAAGGAACCATGTTGAAGAATTGACCAAAAGTAAAAGTTGCATTAGCATATGTTGTTTTATGCATCTTACCAAAGACCTGTCTGAACCAGAAGAAGCAGCTGTCTGCTTGTTTCATCCGTAATGGGAGTGGGCGGGACTTGCCATCTCCAGGAGCCCTATCTGCCGCGGAGCCTGCGTACCTGGGTCAGTCAAGCGAGGAGGACACAGTGCATGTCTTTACATGGCGTGTTGTCGCCAGCTGTGCCTTCTGGGTACTGATAGTTCCAACTCGAGGTAATTTCCACATTCTCAGCATTGCTGTGGCAATTGAGTGCCTGCTAGCCTGCTTTCTTCACCTCAAAACACCCGTGAAAGGCATACTACACCATCAAAAATAAGAAAAGTCATTTATACTTAATGTTAAGACAAGATAAGCCGAAAGCTTTTGTGGTACCTGATTACTGACAGACAAGAGTTAAAGGCAACAGAGGTAAATACCATCACCTACACAATCCTACCACAGCAGTAATAATAATAATAATGCATGCGTGAATATGTCGATAGACACACAAGCTACACAGGAGAATGGGGCTACACCCACAGATGTACACAGGTTTGACAGAGGCTATGTCTACAATGGACTCAAGCATGAGAGGATGGTGCAGGATGGGGCGCCATTCCTTTCTCCTGAGCCTAGGGTCGCTATGGGCTGGAACTGACTCGATGGCACCCAACAACGACATGTCTCCAGCCAGTCCTGTGTTTACATATGCTGGAGATACATCCTTGAAGCCCCCCACACTGCTCCTCTGCTGCCTCTCCAATCAGGGGTCTCAGATGCATTTCTCCCCTGCCTCTTCTTTCTCGGTGGCCAAGGGATTCTGCGCTTCTGCTTCAGATATGGCTCACTTTAGACCCGCTGGAAAGGCAAGACTGACCAGTCCCCTCCTTTAGAGTTTCACACACATGACTTTTGGGCTCCTACCCAGTCACTGGGTGAAGGTGGCAGTTAGACTTTACAAAACTTGCACTTGTGTGGGGATGGAATCCAACCTGCCAACCAAGCCACAGCTTGATGACACCTCTTGGAAGAGGTGGCCCTTTTATAAGAGAGACAGGGGAACCTCTCTCCTGGCTCTCTTCCCCTCCCCCCTTCGCTGGGATTCTGTGTCAGCCTCCAGGGGTGGCCCCATGTAGGCTGCCTGACCCTGAGGGCTGTCAGCACCCTGCCAAGTTTCCACTGACCTTGGGGCCATGGGACTCTTCACCCACTGGCCTGTGATCGTCCTCCTTCCTGATCTACCTTTCTGCATCATCAGGTGCTTCATAAATCCTTGTTGGACTGAATGGAACTCTCGGATGTGCACAGAAAGCAAGGATCATAGTGGATTGAGGGGCTCACCAGGGCCTTGTCCTGGAAACAGTCCAAGGGTTGTCGCCACTCGAGGTTTAAATCCATAAACACGGTACTCTCTGGTCTGTTTTCATGGAAGTAAACTGGACTCTAATGAATACACTAGATACTCACTTTGTTGTTTCGGGCACATAGCGAGGAAGTACCATCTCCCATCACTTATGAGACACAGCTTTCACCAGTTAGTTGATGTATAGGAGTAATTAGTGCTTAAAAAGAGGGGGAGGGCATGAGGGTGGGGTTAAAAGAGAAACAAAATTGAAAGCTAAGATTGCAGGAAGCTCAAAGATTACTCAGATAAGCAGAAAGAAAGCCTGCAAATGCCCTTTTATTATGCCATGCCCTATAACAGGGCAGAATCCAACTTGGCTCTCTCCTCCCTTTGTCAGAAGATACCCTAAACTAAACCAAATCACTGCCATCGAATTGAGTCCAACTCCCAATGACCCTACAGGCCCGGGTAGACCCGCCCCTGTGCATTTCTGAAACTGCAATTCTTCATGAGACTAGAAAACCTGGTCTTTCTCCCACAGAATGGTTGAATGGTTTCGAACTGCTGACCTTGTGATTAGCAGCCCAACCTATAACTATGACACCAGCAAGGTTGCTTATCAGAAGACAAGAACTCTCTTTTAACATAAAAAATCATTCCAGTTTCCCTGGAGGTCTTATCTTTCACGTTCTCCACAGCGCATAGTTCACATTTTCCTACTTGTCTCCACGTAGGGTGAACCTTCATCCAGTGTAAGCAAACTGCATTCCACTCCCTGCGCCTTCATTCCCAGCAGAAGATTTCATCCCCTATTTCACGGATAATACAAGAACCATTGTTGTGTGTGTGTGTGTGTGGGGGGGGGGGGGGCTTTGTGTTAGTCTGGGAAGACTAGAGAAACAAATTCATAGACACTCATATGTGTATAAGAAAAAACTTTATATAAAAGAGCAGTTGAATATTGAGAAAACATTTCAGCCCAGTCCAGATCAAGTCCATAAGTCCGATATTAGCCCATATGTCCATTACCAATCTATAAATTCCTCTTCAGATTCATGAAACACATGTAATGATGCTGAATGCAGGAAGATCACAGGCCAGTGGGTGGAAAGTCCTGTGGATCCAGTGACAATGGAAGCATCTCGGCACTGGCAGGGATCTCTATGTGGCTCCTTCAGTCTAGGGCTCTAGCATAGCTCCATGTGTCTTGTATGCAGGAAAGTCTCGCAGGGAGTGAGTGTATGTCCTATGCAAGCGAGTTATTTATCTCCTTAGCACCTCCAAATGAGGTCATCAAGCTGTGACCCGATTGACAGGCTAAACTCCGCCCCTTCACTCTTAAGTCTCAAATTGACAACAAATTACGTAACTACCACACCCTTCAATATCAGCAGCAACTCAGCCCACACCCGTATTAGTATCTACACCCATGTTTCCCTTCTGCTGCTGTTGGACTTGGGAAGTAATGTCCTCCATGCAGTCTCAGTGAAGCCCTGCAAGCCAGTCTCTAGATCCCATTTCTCCACATTTGGGGGACTGGTTCCTTTAATCCCCCATGTTTTTGTCCTAGATCTTCCATTTCTTGCTCTTCTTCACATGTGCTAAAATCTCTTTCATCTTTAAAAGAAAATGAAAATAAAATTCCTCAAATGCCTATTTCAGTGAAGGTAACTGTCATGGATTGAACGGTGCCACTGAGCAAGATGTGTTAAAGTCCTCATCCCTGTAACAGTGAATGTGACCTTTTTTGAATGTAGGGTCTATGATAGGTTTTGTATCACTGTGGCTGAGCCAAAAGTTTCAGTGTTTTGACAGTAATCTCACATGGTCTGATGTGACACAATGTACTCACAACCAATCAGTTGTTAGAACATTAGAGTGGGCACAACACCCTTACTCTGAACAGAGCCTTCAAGCAGTCA
>NW_022111373.1:112452741-112455780 GCF_000313985.2 Echinops telfairi
TCCATGCAGTCAATTGACACCCTTACTCTGAACAGAGCCTCCATGCAGTCAATTGACACCCTTACTCTGAACAGAGCCTTCATGTAGTCAATTGCACTCAATTACTAGGGGCTGTGGCCTGCTGCTAATATAAGTGAACAATGTGGAAAGCTGTTCTGCTTTCTACTTGGCGTGGATCTTGCATTCTGATCATCAACTCTAGTTCTCTGGAGTTGAGCAAATGGCCTGCCATATTGCCTGCTGATACAGGGAGTCATCAGTGCCCCCTGCTTCCCCACCACCTCTAACTTGCTGACCTTGGATTCCTTCACCTTTGCAGCCACTAGTCTGTCACCATCCTACTGCTTTTAGGTTCATCAGGCCCAGCAGCTATGAGAGTCAAGAGAAGCGTCCACCTTAACATCTAACATACAGACTTGGATTTGCCCATTTCAACAACCATGTGAGCCATTTTGTTGGTAGAAATTTATATATATGCCTATATACAATGTAAGCTTCACTGGTTTTGCCTCTCTAGAGAACTCAGCCTGAGACAGGGTTTGTCAGTTTGTCATACTGTAACAACTTGTGTGTTGCTGGATGCTGAAAGCTATGTCATGGCATTTCAAATATCACCAGGGTCACCCAAATTGAACAGGTTTCATCAGAGCTTACAGACTAAGAACTGATTATGAAGGAGGAATAGTATATTCAGAGAAATAATCCACTAAAAACCTAATGCATTGTGGCAGAAATTATCAGAGACAATGCCAGTAGGTGAACCCTCAAATCAAAAGGCACTCAAAATACTTCTGACAAAAAGCTGCCTTCTCAAAGTAAAGTCAACTGCAATGATGTGGAGGAGTTGTGGGAGTAAAGCCTTCAAAATCTTCATGTGCTCCCAACACGATCACAGAAGACAAAGAGGGTGCATAAGCAAGTGTGATGAAGAAAGCTGATGGTGACCAGCTATCAAAAGATATAGGGTCTGGGGTCTTAAAGGATTGAAGATAAACAAGCAACCATCTAGCTGAGAAGCAACAAAGCTCACATATCAGCCTGTGTGATCATGAGGCGTCGATGGGATCAGGCATCTAAGACCCAGAACAAAATGATACCCAATGTGAGTGGAGAGGGGGAAGGGTATGCGTGGAGTGGAGAGCCAAAGCCCATCTGTAGACAATTGGACATCCCCTCACAGAAGGGTCGCAAGGAAGAGATGAGCCAGTCAGGGTGCAGTATAACACCGATGAAACACACAACTTTCCTCTAGCTCCTTGGTGCTTCCTTCCCCCCACTATCATGACCTCAATTCCACCTTACAAATCTGATTAGACCACAACATGAATACTGTTACAGATAAGAGCCCAAAACACAGAGAATCTAGGATAGATAAACCCCTCAGGGTCAACAATGAGAGTAGAGATACCAGGAAGATAAGGGGAAGGTGGGGATGGAAGGGGGAATCAATCACAAGGATCAACATATAACCCCTCCCAGGAGGACTGTGTTAGTCTGGGTACTTTAGAGAAACAAATCCACAGAAACTCATGTATAAAAGAGACTTTTATATCAAGGTTAAGTGCACATCAAGAAAACATCCCAACCCAGTGTGGCCCAAGCCCAAAAGTTCAACATTAACCCACATGTCCAACACCAGTCCACAAAGTCCTCCTCCATCTCACAAAACAGACACATTGATGCTGACTGCAGGAGGAAAGCCGGAGTCAGTGAATGAATAAGCATCTCGGCATTGGCAGGGGTCTCCACACGGCTGCTCCAGCACCCAGGGCTGCATCGGGGTAGGTCCAGGTGACTTCTCCTTGGGGATGTCTTGCAGGAAGTGAGCCTGGCCAGCTAAAGCAGGGAACTGGCTAAGGCAGCTGAACCCTGGTCCGACCGTCAGAAAGTAAGAGACCCGAGAACTAGAAAGGCAAGGCTCACCGACATTTATCCCTCTGCCTTTGAATTAACCCCACATGTGTTTATCGGCCAGATTGGCACAATAAACTAACTACCTCAAGGATTAACAACAGAAAAGTGGGTGAAGCGTGACAGAAGATGATGTAAAATATGAAAATAGCAATCTATTACTCATCAAGGGTTCTTCAGGGAGGCGGGGAGGAAGGGGAAATGAGTAGCTGATATCAAGGGCTCAAGTAGAAAGAAAATACCTTGAAAATGAAGATGGCAGCATATGTACAAATGTGCTTGACACCAAGGATGAATGTATGGATTCTGATAAGAGATGTAAGAGCCCCCAATAAAAGTATTTAATAATAATAATAATAAAATCTTCATTTGCTGATGGAGCACAACTCAAAATGAGAAGAAAAAGCTGCAAACATCTACTAAGCATAAATTAATAATCAGAACTTTAAAAGTACAAAGAATGAATCTAGGAAAATTGGAAGTCATCAAAAATTAAATGGAATGCATATAAAGATCAATATCTGAGGCATTAGTGTAGCTGAAATGGACTGGTATTAGCCATTTTGAATCAGAAAAATAATATGATTCACTATGCAAGCAATGGCATGGCATTAATCGTCAAAAAGAAAATTGCATGTACTATTTTGAAATACAATGCTATCTGTGATCGGTTTGAATTTATCCGTCTTCATGGACATTCAGTCAGTACAACTATTATTCAAATTTATGCACCAACCACTAAAGCTAGTGATGAAGAAATTAAAGAATTCTACCAACCTCTTCGGTCAGAAATTCATCAAGCATGCACTCAAGATGTATTGATAGTTATTGGCAATTGGAGTGAAAAACTGGGAAATGAAGAGGAAGAAACAGTAATTGGAACATATGGCCTTAGTAATGAAAATGAACCTGGAGACAACAGGATAGACTTTTGCAAGACCAATGACTTCATCGCAAGCCATGGTATTTTCAATCACTTCAAATGCACATGAAAGTTGGATATTGAATAAGGAAGACCAAAGAAGAGTTCATGTATTTGAATTGTGGTGCTGTAGAAAAATATTGAAAGTACTGTCGACTGACAAAAGAGCAAACAAATCTGTCTTGGAAGCGGCACAGACAGAAGGT
>NW_022111373.1:112456039-112479068 GCF_000313985.2 Echinops telfairi
CAACTGAAGGACACCTAACAACAACAACAGAGAACTCAACCTAAGACAGGATCTTTCTCTGAAAACGTCATCGGTTATATTAACCAGGACCTTGAATGAGTGACTAAATGAGATATCCCATTCGTCCCCCCAGCTCAGCATGGAAACTGAGTCCAGCTGTATGGTCTTTCCTCATTAGATCAGAGTGTGTTTCTAGCCAAATTACACATTACTCCCCGCACCCAAAAAAAGGTCCACACAAGAATGTCGATTTTCTATCATCAAAATCAAGGCAGCTGCTGTTGGCAGGTATATATTTGTTCTGACCTTCTTGGCAGTCATGGAAATGCATTACAATCCCAGGCTGAAGAGCACCACTCAGTTAAGGAGTTGCGGGCTGATCTAGTGGGTAAAGCAGGTGTCTTAGAAACAACATTCTATTTATAGTGGGGGCTGACTCCTCCGCACCCCAAAGGCAACAGGCAGGAAGGACCATGCACTCTTCTCCTCTGTTTCAGCCCATCACAGACATGATGCTGGCAGAAGGGATTTCCTTTTCTGTTTGAAAACTAGGTTTGTTTCTAGATTTGAATAGCATTTGCTGAGAGAAGGAAGAGAGAGTGCTTTGTTAAAACTTCATTCCCATAGAGGTTTTCTGGTTTGGTTGTAACATCTCTGTAGCACATATGAGTTTATTATGGGTTTGTGATGTTTCCCTGACAAGACATCAATGTCTTCAAGAGCAAGAATCATGCATTTTTCTTTCTTTTTAATGTCCTTGTCTGCCCACAGACTGCTGGCTAAAAGAGCATAGTAATTGTGCATGAGCATATTTGTCAGTCATAAACTTAGACAACCTTGTCCTGAGTACACGGGCAAGTTAACCAGAAAACCATCATCGCAGCATTTGGATCTTCAGATGGCAGCAAGCAAGTTTCTCTGCACAATCCGGGCTACTGTGAGAAGCTTTGAATCAGAAGGGTTCCAAGGTCACGCCACAGGTTTCTTGGGCAAAAGGACTAATTTTCCTACCTATTTTGAAGCAACCGAGAATCCAACCACTGCACTCTTTCCATAGCAAGGGTTACTATAAGACACTCTGGCTAGTAGCGAGTGGCAGAGAAAGACTTTCTGATTGTTCACAGGCAACCTGTGATCGCTGACTCCCAGAGAGACCCACTGTGGGAAAGAGGTGGGGGGATAAGTACTATCACAATTAATCTTTCGGCTTAGTCTCAGGTGCTAATGGGTTTGCAGTGAGAATATGGGGATTGAAGAAGGTACCTATACATGCAAGCAAGAGTAACAGTACTAATTGGTTGGGGCACCCTATTCTCTCCCTTCCATTTTACCACTAGCCTTCTCTCCTCCACCATCTTCCTTCAGGCTCATTCAAGGCCACCCCTCTGAGGGCTTTTCTCCCCCTGACTCACCGAAGCTGTGTCTCCATCTAGGATGATGGAGAGAGTGAGGTCATTTCCGTGACCTGTAGACATGTATCAGCAGTGGGCTCAGTGCTCAGTCCACGGCCATTGTTCTGGTGCCCAAAATACACATCCACAGGGATCACGTGGAGCTGATGCTAATGACAGACAACATTTGTCGAGGGGAGCCAGGCCCTGCACCAAGTGCTTGCCTTTGGTAATCCCCTTTCATCAGTAAGCCAATTCTACATGACTGATATTATTACCTTTTAGAAAGAATCAGATCGCAGTTCACTTAAACTCGTGGCCAAGTATGGGTTTGAACCTAGACGTCTTGGTCTTCAAAGCCCAAGCTTTGAGCCACATTATTGCATCCATTGGGGAAATGAATGTGAATTGGAATTAGAATTAACTAGTACACCACTCTGCTGGCTACTAAGAAGCCCCGCTGGAGCAGGGAAAAGGTCAGCTGGTCAAATCCACCAGCCACTCCATGAAACAAAGAGGTAGCAACCTGCTTCCATCTAGATCACATCCCTGGAAACCTCACGAGACCATTCCACTTTGTCCTGTAGGGCTGCTATGAACCAGAACGGACTAAACAGCAACAGGTTTATTTTGTATTTTTTTGTTGTAATGGGTCCCCTGGTGTTTGTCCCCGACCACCTCTTCATGGCTAATGCATCCATCCCATGCCCTCAACTGCTGGGAATATTGTCTGTTAAGAACAGGCTGGGTCCTTGACTATAAATTGGCCTAACGTTAGATAAGCGAGGAGCAGCCTATGAAACCACGACTGACTGAGGTGGAGATAAAAAGTCTCAGCTCCTTTACTTCAATTTGCCATTCTCCTCAAAACTGCCTCCCCCAAATAAGTATCTTCTGAGTACACTGCAAAAGAAGCCTTCTGCAGACACCTATCTCAGAGTCTATTGCTCAGTTCAAACGAAAACAGCTGGGACCAGGAGTGGCCCATAGAAGTGGACTCCAATATTCTAAGTGTGGCACTTGACTCACGATGAGGGCCCTCAGGATGTAAGTGTGAGTGGAAAATAGAGCGAGGGCAGCCCTGGAAGACGACAGTAAGCAGTTCTGTCCTGGGGAAAAGTCAGTTATACCAACTGGCCTCCCACAGACAGGAGAACGGTGGAAGGATGGAGTGTAGATGGACTCATGTAAGGGACAAATGACCTGGTTGGTAAATGTCTGTGGATGGAAAGAGAATGATGGAAGATTAGAGACAAGAATGTTTCGAAGGGAGGCCCTTAGATAGGCCTGGGTTAGTGGGCACAACTGAAGAAGATTTTTATGTGCCCTCGATAGCAGCCAGGAAGCCCTAGTGGCATAGTACATTACAGGTTGGGCTGCCATCACAAGGTTAGCAGTTTAAAACCATCATCTGCTATGTGGGAGAAAGATACGGTGCTTTCTTCCCATAAAAACTTACAGCCGAAGAAACCCACCGTGGCCATTGTATTGTCCATGCCAGGGAGCTTGGTTTGGGTTTGTTGGCTAGCACCCACTGCAAAAGAGGCACTCCTTCATGAGGTGGCTTCGCTGGTAGATGCCAGCCAGCCTCCATCTCCTTCAACCACAGTGCTGTCTACAAGGGGCTCATGGGGAGAGGGTCTATGGCGGCCAAAATGAAGGCATGCCTCACAACACAGAATGACACCTTGCCCCATCCTCACAATCGTCCCTATACTCAAGCCTATTGTTGCGGCCACTGTGCCAATCCATCTCCTGGAGGGCCTCCCTCTTTGTCATTGCCCTTCTGCCTACCCAAGCACGGTGTCCTTTTCCAGGGACTGGTCTCTCCTGACAACATGCCCCAAGTCCATGAGACAGATGTATCTAGAGTTTACCCCTTCCAACGGCTTTCAATTCTTCTATACTTCTATACTTGATCACTCTTCACCTTTCTCCCCCTTGTCCTCTGTCCCAGGAAGGGAGGTGCCGAACAGGCAAAGGGCTCCCACCCCGCCAGCTTCAGGTTAGGTTCAACCAGTGGGAGCACCCGCAGAAGATCTGAACCCCTGAGAAGAGAGAGGCTGGGTCATCTCATCCTTGGGATCCCTTCTTGTAAGTTTCCCAGGATGTGTGCACCCTCAACTGAAGGGCACAGCCCTGCCAAGCAACCCTTTCTGCAGGCACAGCTCTGTGGGCCCAGGTTCTGGTAACAGCTCCCTCGATTACCCCCTTTTTAGCCAAGGGGTGGTACCGAGGCCAAACTGTAACTCACTCTGAGATATCACATCATCACTCTGGTTTCCCTGTATCCTGCCCATCTCTTTATAAATGATCCTTTCATCCAAACTTCCTATTGTCCAGTTTGAATGTGCCACCTGTTTCCTGCTGTTCCCCTGTTGAATGATTTCTTTTCTATTTCTGTCATGGCTGAACGATATTCGCCACTGCTTCTTCTTCTTCTTTTGAACTTGGTGGATTTTCCTTTTTTTAGAAATCATTTTATTGGAGCCTCTTACAGCTCTTATAACAATCCATATGTCAATTGTATTGAGCACATTTGTACATATATTGCATCATTCTTTTCAAAACATTTTCTTTCCACTTGAGCCCTTGGTATCAGCTCCTCATTTTTCCCCTCCCTCTCCCAAACTCCCACCCACATGAACTCTTGATGAATTATAAATTATTATTATTTTAATATCTTACACTGCCCACTGTCTCCCTTCACCACATTTCTGTTGTTCGTCCCTGTTGTTGATCACTGCGATCGGTTCACCCTTTTTCCCCCCACCTTCCACCTACTCTCATAGTATTGCTACTCCCATTACTGTTCCCAAAGGGTTTATCTGTCCTGGATCCCGTGTGTCTAGAGAGAGCTTATTCTTAAAGTTATACGTTAGCTATCCTTGTGCAAGTGGCTTCGCTGATCTAGATTAGGAAATGGCCAGGCCCGCTCACAGGCCATCGGCATACCTGTGGCTTGAATGAATAAGGAAACTCTCTCACCTCCTCCCAGTGCTTTTTAGACTGTGCTGTTTTCTTGAGGAAAATGACAGCCCTTCCTTATATAGCATAAGGGAGAGAAGAATTAAAAGACTAAGCTGTTCATGAGGAGTATTAAGACTTGGCACAAGAATCACAGCAGGTAAGAGCAGGCCCAGCTGTTGGGAAGTTTGAACATCAATGTCTTCAGCAGAGCAAAGCCAGGGAGGGGGTTTAGTAAGGCAAACTCTTAAGAAGCCGTGGGACAGACAGAGCAGAGGAGAGCCATTCTCTGAGGCCCCAAGCCTAACATTCCAGCCCTAGCCTCCTATTACCAAGCACCTCCCACAGCTGAGCCTGGCATTTCACGTGTGGGGGTTCATTGAGCATCACAACCACCGCAGCAGGACAAAGAAAAGATGCCACGCAAGCCACCCAAGAACCCAGAGCTGCCAACGACACAACAAGACCGGGGCCTGAATAGTCCATTCACTCACCCTGACTGGACCAGATGCCTCTGGTCCACATCCAGCGAGAGTTAACACCAGGAGCCCTCAGCATGACTTCCTCTTTGTATCTTAGAGAGTCTGGAAAAGCTCCCCTGCCCCTGAGATGATTATGACTCATAGCTGTCCTATAGAGGGTTCCTTCCTAGGTCTGAAAATCTTTACAGGAGCAGACAGACTCGAATTTCTCCTGCAGAGTGGCTGGTGTTTGTGAACTCATGACTTTGTGATTAGTTCAATGTTTACCCAAAAGTGTCTTCTGGGTGCCGGGACCAAATGCAAAAACCAAATTCAAACTCACTGCCTTCCAGTTAATGTTGATTCACAGCGGCAGGACTACCCTGAGAGTCTCCTAGTCTGTAACTCTTCCCTGGAGTAGAAAGTCCCGCTTGTCTCCCAGTGGCTGGTGGTCGAATTGCTGACCTTGCAGTTAGCAGCCCAAGGCATAACCACTATGCAGACCCAAATTCATGGTTTGTCTAATGTCCATGCCTTCTCTTTGAGCCCGGAATATTCCAGAACCAGACCAGGCCCCTAGCAGCTAGTCAGTCCTAGATCAATGAGCCTCTTTCTTTCTCTATCCTGCCTCTTGCTCACCATGCCTGCCGAGGTGTGACTTCTCACGTGCAGAGGGCCTGCTCCAAACACATCCCCTCTGGGAAGCAAGGTGGTGGGGCCTCTGTCTTCTTGAGCGCCCCCTGTGTGGAATCGCACAGAACAGAGAGGTGGAGATGGACATTCTGCATGCAGTGGACAGGCCAGAGCCATTTGTACCCCAGCCTCTGAGCTGTGATCTTTTCATTGTCCTTTGCATACTTACAACCAAGATTTTATTATTGTAATTATTATGGTTTTGCTACAAACAAGATTGCAACCAACCTGCCACAGGATTTCCTTTTTTAAAAAAAATCCTAGAGGCATCAGTTTTATAGAGGAAAACCAGGTCTTTGACATGGGAAGCTCTTTATTTATTTAAAAAAAGACATTTTATTGGGAGTTCATATAGATATCATATCATTCCATAGTTGAACCACATCACACGGTGCTGTACAATGGCTACTACATTCCGTTTCCAAACCTTCTTTTCCTTCCTGAACTCCTCAACATCAGCCCTCTTTTACCCTGTCCCACCCACCACCACAGTGTGCCCCGGAAACGCCTATTTCACTCACTGTCCTGACAGCTTCATCAATCCTGGGTTTCATCTTCTAGAAAACAGAAAAACATAGATCAAAAAAATGATAAAACACATCTGACACACACCCCACTATGAACAAACAGAAAACCAAAAAATACCAAAAAGTCTTGAAAACCAGATCAGGCTTACCGTGTGTCAGAGGGAGGATCAACTGACAAGGTTTGAACCATTCAAGTCAGGTTTATCCTTTGGACTTCTACAGTCATCTCTCCAATGCACTTTCCTCCCATCCCTCTATTGTGCATGGAGGGTAATCACAGGAGGCTTATTTCCTATGTAGATCCCACAAATGTATCTTGGGCTCCCACTGTCATCCATAGCCTTCTGCAAACTGGATTCGCACAATTTAGATACTATCCCCTCCCTTGACTTCGATGATATGATTTACATTCCTCTGGCGACTGATGTTGGTGTGCTTCTTCCATATGGACTTAGCTTCCTCTCACTTAGATGGCTGCTTGTTTGGAAACAAACCTTTATGACCCCAAATGCTATTTGATCTGATAGCTGGGCACCTTCTAAGTTCTTCACCACATTTTCTATAGCACCCATATCTTCTGTGTCCCCTTCCTGAGGGTGAGTGTCTCACAGGGCCATGATGTGAGGACTAATTCTTCTTAAATTGAATTAGGATTTTGTGTGAGCCCAACACTCATTCCTGTTTTTGTTGTGTGTGTGTATTTTTAATCTGCTGTTAGCTCCCTTTCAAAACCTCCTTGTTAATGGTAGAGAATATTATGGATCATCCCCTAGGGTATAAGGATCTTTCATTAATATTGTCTTTGATTAGCCCCTGGTACTAATTTTTAAAGCCTGTTGAGAGAGGAATATTGGGTGGATATAGGCTAACTCCATTTCATAATACCTGAATTACTCACTTGTGCAGAATCAATCCTTTCTTGGCTGGACACTATTTACACAAACATAGGGGCTAACAGTCAGGGAACTTTTACAATAATATTCACTGAGAATGTCAGTCACAGGCATTCTTGAATAATATAGATCTTAATGCAGCATATAGAAAATTGCAGCAGGACCAGATTTGTCTGCCTACCAAGAGTCCACTGCTCGTGGTACAGCTGTCTTCTGCTTCCTCAGACACCATGTATTTTCCAACTTAAGTCCTCAGGGTGTGAGCATGTCTGACGTCATGGAAGCCCTTTAAACAAAGAAGCCTACATCACCTACCCACCCATTCTCTTTAGTGAGAAGACAGACTGCATAGAGAAAACATGTTTCTTTTAAGCCTCTCCCTCTCCCCACCCCCCACCCCTAGTTTTTCTTGTTTGGTTGGACCAACTTCAGCTCCTTTGCAGTGCTTTGCCTCCTAGGTGCCCGTCTGCTGGAGCTGCTGCCGCAGATGCCAGCCTCGGCTGCCACGTGAAACCCACTGCCATGGTGTTAACTCTAACTCATGGCCTCTCTGACAGGGGAGGGCTGCCGAGGTGGGTGGCTAAGTCTGTCATCGCTGGAGAAGCAAACTCTGCCATCATTCTTCCAGGGTGCAGCTGGTGAGTTTGAACCACTTACCTTTGGACATATTGTCAGGAGAGACCAGTCCCTGGAGAAGGACATCATGCTTGGTAAAGTAGACGGGCGATGACCAAAAACAAGGAAAGCTCATGACAGGATGAATTCCAGCAATGGGCCGAAACATAAGAACCAGTGTGAGGATGGTGCGAGTCCTAGTGGTGTTTGTTTTTCTGCACACAGGGCTGCCGTGAGTCAAAACCAAGTCCCCAGTCCCCAGCAGCAACAATACCTTTCCATCACAAGTCAAGTGCCCAACTCCTGAGCAGGCAAGGCCCCTTCCTGATGCACTTACCTAAACTCATCAAGTCCATTCCAAGTCATCGCAACCTAGCCAGGCCGTGGGAGGCTATCAATTGTTACAGGAGTAGATAGCATCCTCGTTCGCCATTGGAGAGGCTGGTGGAATCCAACGAATGGCCAGTGCATACCTGACAGCTCTGAGAGCTTTAAAAACAACCCATTCTTAGGTCGATATTTTCTGCTTTCTTTATAATTATTACATTTTTGGTTGTGAATTGGGTGAGGGTTTATAGATAATCATTTTTGTATTCAACAACTTATCAAGTCTCCCAATGGCTTAACTGGCCTCTCTCTCTCTCTCTCTCTCTCTC
Source organism: Echinops telfairi (assembly GCF_000313985.2). NCBI lineage: Eukaryota > Metazoa > Chordata > Mammalia > Afrosoricida > Tenrecidae > Echinops > Echinops telfairi. The sequence goes on from NW_022111373.1 coordinate 112,464,243, forward strand.
TCTCACACACACACACACACACACACACACACTGGCCCATGGCCCTCTTGTTGGATATTATCTCCCCCTTCATCTTTCACATGGATGTAACAGAAGGGCATTATGCTGAGTGAAATTAGTCAATCATAAAAGGAAAAATACTGCCTGACACCACTATGAAAAAACAAATAAAGAAAAGACTTTCACACTAAAAGAGACAGATTTTGATGGCCCCCAAGGCGTCCTAAGGGCTGTGTAGGGCTGGGTGGTTTAGAGAAACAAAACCAGGGACACCATAGATGGATATCGTGAAGACAAAGTGGGTGCTTAAGCAAATGTGGTGAAGAAAGCTGATGGTGCCAGCTAACAAGAGATATAGTATCTGGGGTCTTAAAGGCTTGAAGGTAAACAAGCAGCCATCTAGTTCAGAAGCAACAAAGCCCATGTGGAAGAAGCACACCAGCCTGTGTGACCATGAGGGTGTTGAAGGGATCAAGCATCAGGCATCAAAGAACAAAAAATCAAATCATTGTGAATGAGGGGGAATGCAGACTGGGGACCCAAAACCCATCTGTAGGCAACTGGACATCCTCTTACAGAAGGGTTGCAAGGAGGAAACAAGCCAGTCAGGGTGCAATGAAGCAACGATGAAACATACAACTTTCCTCTAGTTCCTAAATGCTTCCTCCCCCCCACCCCCACCACTATCATGATTCCAATTTTACCTTCAAATCTGGCTAGTCCAGAGGATGCACACTGGTACAGATAGGAACTGGAAACAGGGAATCCAGGACAGATGATCCTTTCAGGACCAGTGGTGAGAGTGGTGATACCAGGAGGGTGGAGGGAGAGTGAGGTGGAAAGGGGGAACTGACTACATATAACCACCTCCCTGAGGGATGGACAACAGAAAAGTGGGTGAAGAAGACATCAGACAATGCAAGATATGACAAAATAATAATAATTTCTAAATTATCAAGGGTTCATGAGGGAGGGGGAGGGGGGAGAGGGGAAAAATGAGGAGCTGATACTAAGGACTCAAGCAGAAGGTGGGTGTTTTGGGAATGATGATGGCAACAGCTGTGCAAATGTCCTTGACATGGTGGATGTGTGTGTGGATTGTGATAGGAGTTGTACGAGCCTCCAATAAAATGATTTTTTTAAAGGCATCTGTGTTAGACAGGGTTCTCTAGAGAACAAAACCAGAATTCTAATAATTTTATATATATTTATACAGATAGATAGATAGATACATAACATAAGAAATAAACAGTTAATTAAATTACAAAGCAGTACAAATGGCTCAGTGCAACTCACTCCCGTGAGACAGCAGTGAGATACTGGCAGTCCTTCAAGTCTTGAGGGCCACAACATAGTCCTCTGTAGAGCAATTCAGGCTATCCAGGCACAGGCAGCAAACAACAAGGCAGGTCACCAACAGTCAGCCAGATGACAGGTTCCGACAGTCCCCAGATCAAGAGATGCAAATTCCAATGGTGTGGCAAAGCAGGTCTTGAAGGAACCTCAAATTACATCAAACAGTTCATGGGTTAGGTGTCCCACAGGTAGTGTAGCTTACAAATCGAGGTAAAGAACAAGCAAGGCAGCTGCACACTGGTCTGATGATCAAAGAGCAAGAGACAAGAAAGGTGAGGCTCATGAAGCCATTTATCTCTCCGCCTTTCAATTAATCCCACATGTGTTTATCAGCCAGATTGGCACAATAAACTAACTACCTCAGCATCTCAGCCCAACTCAAGTGCCAAAGTCCGATGCAATCCAGAGCCCTCTCCAGACTCAGTGGGCCGGAGGCTGATGATGCGGCAAGGTAAATCAGAAAGTAGGAAGATCACAGGCCAGTGGGTGCAGAGCCCCACGGGCCCAAGGTCAGTGGCAACATGGCTGCAAGCTGATGGAAAGTGAATTAGGATGCAGAAAGATCACAGACCGGTGTATGCAGAGTCACATGGATCCACGATCAAGAGAAATGTGGCAGGGCACCAACAGCTCACTCGGCCTGGTGACCCACATGGAATTGTCCTCGGAGCTAGGCATGGAGCCCCAGCAAGGAGAAAGGTGAAGGGGCAAAGAGAAATGGGAGGGGCCCGGTGTCTAATAAAAAGGCCACACCTCCCAGCAGGCATTGTTGGGCTGTGACCTGATTGACAGGTTGGACTCCACGCCGACACTTTCATCCAAAATCAAGTGGGCAAAAAAATCTAATGATCCCAAGGGGATACAAATAACTAAGGAACATAGAATCCACAAACCTGCTTTCAGCATTCAAACTTTTGGTATAGCTATGTTTGCCCATATTCAAACTCATGGTCAAACAGACTGCCTCACAGGTCTTCGGGACCTGAGCGAGGTGGTGCGTTTGGACAAAGGTGATAGTCTCATTTTCCATACGCTGTCATGTGTGTCAACGACAGAATCCTGTCCCCCATTGGCTCCTCTATGAACACAGGAAACGAAAGGAAAGACGCCCTGCTCTGCTTGGCCCTGCAAATCTTCGGGTCTCGCTGGCACGCACTGTCACCCAATGGGCCATCTGCAGGGAGGAGACAACATAGCCACAGAGTCCCACAGGGAAAGGACTTTGGAATTTTGACCCATACTAGGGGAGAAAAACTCCTCGGCTTTTCCAGGTCTTTCGATGGGCCAACAGAATGTAGTTGAGCCTGCAGCCGAGAAGTGAGCAGGACCTTGGAAATCCTTGTTACTCGCAGAAAGACCCCCAAAGAAAGTCCGGGCTGGGCCCTCACTCCCGACTCCAGACCCAGTGCTCCAAGCTCAGTGTGAACACTGCAAGCCTCTTGGTGGCTCTTTTGGAGCCTGTTCTGGGGAAAGGCTGTTCCCCAGCCAACCTTTAGCCACCAGCTTTTCCAGAACCATCATTACCAGTGACTACCCCAGATTTTCATCCTGTGCTGGCCACAGATGTTCTGGTGGTCAGGCAGCTTTCTGGCACCGCCAGGCAGAGGGCCAGCTACCTCAGAGCTTTGAAGGGGAGGGTGAAGAAGGATCCCTTCCCTCCAGAGGCCAAAAAGGGCTGTGGCCACCAACCGCCTGGACATTCGGGATAGAATCAAGCCGAACAAATTATAGGGAGTCCGTTAGAGGCTGGGCATCCGCGCCCCCCAAGCCAGCATTTTCAATGGCCTCCGTTTTGTGATGGGGTCATAGCTGAAGCCTGGCTTTCTCTTTCTGAATGAACCCATTTGTGGCAAATGCTTAAAATAAATAAGAAAAGTGAAAAAGCCATCCAAAGTCGATCTTCTCACTGTTACGTGCTGAGTGTGCCCTGCAATTTCAGAACGGTGGTCTCCCTCAGGCTCTCTTCTGTCGTTGTGACCGGCCTTTGGTCACCCATGTCTTTTTAAAATGTCGGGGTGACAATCAGGACATTCTTGGGTCTTCTCAGAGATTTGCAGGGAAGAGAAGTAAACGCGCTTTCAGCCACAAGTCAATATTGACTGAACACACATCCAGCTTCATGCTGGGAACTCACAGGGCGCTCAGCTCCTGCTTGGCAGCTAAAGCTTCTGAATTGGAAGTGTTCGCAACAAAGGATCCAAACCGGTCTATTAGCAAGAGTAGTGGGTACCAGGGATTTTTAAGCAAAGAGAACATTTGAAATTCGTGAAAGAGAATTGTGAGCTCAGACTTGGGCGGGGAGGGAATTCAGAATTGAGAGGGTTCCGTGAAATAGAGGATAAGGGTGACGATTTGTTGTGGGTAACTTATGCTACCTCCTTGCTTGTCAGCACTTCCTTGTCTTGGTTTCTTCTCTTACATGTGCGCGCGTGCGCGCGCACACACACTCATACTTAAGCACATCACCTCTTCCCAATGCCCTTTGTCTTCCCTTCTTACTGAAATCTTACTCCCCCTTCACAGCCTCGCTGACTCCCCCTCTTTTCCATACAGACCTTCTCAGTACCAGCAGCCCACATCGATTGCCTTTTCTGGAAACTCTTCTTCCACTTACAGTCAATATCACCCCGTCAAGCACTTAGTTGATTTATATTTGTCTCAAGTATATATTGTGTCCCTTTTGATACAAGACAAGGTCCTTGAAGACAAGGACTGTATATTCCAATGTGATCAGACACAGGAGGACACACGGGGCCACCTTCTGAACACTGGTTGCTGGGTGAAAGTTGAGTCTGGTTTCTCAACCACACATTATGCCCAGTGTTCCTGCTTAGTACCCCGTTCCGTTTCACGCAGCACATCTTTCCGTTTCTCGGCCACAACTTCAGGAGCTCTCCGTCATCGTCATCTTCCTTCTTTAGTGACTCTTCCACTGAAGTGCTCTCTGGGCAGCCCAGCGGGTGAGAGCTTGTTAGTTCCTTTGCGTGTTTGAGAAGAAAAGTTGCATTGTTGACAGGAGACAAACAAGAGTAAATCAGCTTCTTCTTGTACTTTATAGATAAATATTTGCTGAAGCTATGATCGAAAACCTAACGTGGTCATGGCTGCTCCGTGCTCAGTGTGGGCAAGACAACCTGTCAGGTCCCGACCATTTCGCAGAAGGGTTAGTGGCCGTGTCAAGAACAATCGAGAGTATGTGTGCAACCCAAGACCTTGGCTCTGGAGCAGATCCTGCTGTTTCCTTTTAGCGTTTGAGTTCCTGCGACTGTTTACTTAGGGGCAAGGGAGAGGGAAGCAGGACAAGAGGAAGAAGATAAAGAAGACTAAAGGCAGTGTGGTTAGCTCTGCTTGGAGACGTTGATAGAAGGCTGAAGACAGATGCTTAGTTTAGGATTAGCTCATACTTAGACTTATGCCAATCATACAAGGAGATCTGGTGCTGTATTGGGTTACAAGTGGACCTGCTACCCAGATAGTGGGCAGTTTAAAATCACAAGCCACACTGAGGGAGAAAGTGAGGCTTTCTACCCCCATAAAGTATTAGAGTGTCAGAAACTCAGAGGGGCAATTCTGCCCCATCCTTTCAGATTGCTCTGAATCAGAATAGCCTTGATAGCAGTGAGCTTGTTTGTTGTTTGCTTGTTTACTGGTATGCCACTCGTGTCTCTATTGCCCAGGGAATATAGAAAATGACAGTCCCAAGGCCAGATAGGCATGTACAGTATTTGGAAAGTGTCACAAATAATTTTACCCTCTGCTTCTATCTTATTCCCAGTTGTAATCATAAATGCTATCGTTGAATAGGTATCAATAATAAAGTGGCCGAAACTGTACATGATTATCTCATTCCCATCACAATGTCTCGCCTTGGGAAGGATGACCTCATTCATGCAGAGCAGTTAAGTCAACCTCACCTGTTTAGCAAATATTGATTGGGAGTCTTTCATGCACCAGGACTGAGGACCAGCAAGTGACAGAAGCCGAGCAGGTGTGTCTGAATTCAAAGCCCGTGTTCTTTGCATGGGAATTCTTCTCATAAGGAGCAATGTCTCCCAAGGGTCTTCTCTTTCATCCTCATTGTATAAAAACCCTTCTGAGTTCTAGGATCCCGGTGATTACAAAGTCCGGTCCATTAATGATCTTCACCAGATGGTAGTGAGCACATTGGAAAGGCATTGGGATATGTTTGGATTGTTTGTTGTTGTTTTTGAAAAAGAGAGACAGGGATCTGCTTTTGGGCTTCATTTGGTACTTGCTAATGGGGGAATGGAGTCAGGAAAGAGCGACACACCTGGTCGTTCCAGAAGGAGATGTTTTATGTTGCTCTCTACAATCTGATTACTTGAGCTGAAGGAATCAGGGGTGGTTTTGTTAGAAAACTTTGTTTGACACTTAGTTACATTCTACTCCTGTTCTTCTAGACTCTGTCTAGAATAATTTACTCTATTCTCCAAGTCACATGGCTCAGAGTCAATTTGGAACCCCCTGAGAGAAAAGCAGGACTCTCTATTCCCGTAAAGAGGGTCAGTCTCTGAGAATCCCAGGGTGAGTTCTACCCTGTCCTATAGGGTTAGGATGAGTCAGCATCAACTCGATGGCAGTGAGTTTGGGTTTGAGTCTACTCAGTGTCATTCCACCATTCAGACTACCATCTTTCTTTAGTCTACATTTCTACAGTTACTTGATCTAGCTGCAGTCTGAAACTTGCCTTAAATTATAGACTAGCTAAAGCCAGTGGTAAAAAATGATACAAGAGTGGAATAGAAAATCTCAAATGGAATTTCATGAAGGACAAGTATTATAATATGCAGGACTAACAGTGATTAAAACAAAAGGGAAGAACACATTTAATATTTCTCAAGTTGAAAGAACTGAAAAAACGATTTAAGCCTCACATTGCAATAGAGAATGATGCAAGAAGATGGAAGGACTACATAGATTCACTGTGCCAAATAAAATTGCCACGTGTTCTTTAAGGAGTTAGCAAATGGTCAAGAATTGATGATGTTGAAATAGAAGGCCATGCTACATTGACACTGGCAAAATAAAAAGAGGCTCCAGAAAATGAGGAAACACCCATGGAAATTCTTCCATCAACAAATATAGAACCTGAGGTGTTCACTGGAAATTCAGAAGACGGCGACCTTGCTAACTGATGGAGAGATTCAAGTTTGGACCCAGTCCACAGAAAGACGTTGTGGAAACTATTGAGTGATATTAATGTCACATGCAAATAACATTTTGCTGAAGATAATTTAAAAATGGTTGCAATGATATATCAATGAGAAACTGCCAGAAATCCAGCCCTGATTCAGAAGAGGAAGTGGACCAAGAGATATCATTGTGATGTCTCATGGATCTTGGTTGTAAGCAACACATACCAGAAAGACATTTACTGGCATTTTAGTGATTATGCAAAGATATTTAACTGTATGGATCATAACAAATTATAGATTACATTCTGAAGAATAGAAATTCTGGGAACCTTTGTTGTGCCTGAAAAGAACCTATACCTCAACAAAGAGGCAGCTGTTCAAACAGCAAAAAGGAACCTACATGGTTTAAAAATCAGGGAAAATGTATGCATCGGATTGTATCCTTTCACCAATCTTATTCAACCTCTATGCCGAGAAAATAATATCAGAAGCTGGACTATACAAAAAAAAATTAGCCATGAAGATCGGAGCAAGGCTGATTAACAACCAGGAATATCCAGATGGCATCATTTGCTTGATAAAATTGAGGTAGACTTGAGGCACTTGTGGATGAAAACCACAAAGTTCAGCCTTCAGTAGGGATTGCAATTCAGTGTAAAAAAAAACCCAAATCCTCACGACTGGACCAATGAACAACATTACAAGGCACAGAGAAAAGACTGAGGTTGTCCAGGATTTCCTTTTGCTTGGATCCACTGTCAAGTCTTGGGTCAGCAGCAGTAAGGAAGTCAAAGAGCAAATGGCATCGGGGCAATCTGCTGCATGGAAAGATGCCATTTTGAGGACCAAAGTGTGCCTGACTCAAGACACGGCACCGTCAATCTTTTCTGATGCATTGAAATCAGGTCAATGAATAAGGAAGACCATCGAAGAACTGATGCTTTTGAATGTTGATGTGTTAATGAATATAAACTATTCCATGGACTGAAAGAACCAACAAATCTGTGTTGGAAGAAGTCTGGCCAGAAAACTCCATAAACATGTGGATGGAGACATTTCATCTCATGCACTTTGGACATATTGACAAAAGGGGCCAGCTCATGGAGAAGGACATCATAATTGGTAGAGGGTCAGAGAAAAAGAGGACGACTCTCAAGGAGATGCTCAAATATCTTCTACAAATGACAGTATTTTGTTCTTTTGCACACGACAAGGTCACTGTGAGTCAGTGTTGACTGGACAGTAGCTAACAAGCAAACACAAAAGCTCTGGTCTTGATCTCCTCAGACTCATTTTCCAAAGTAACTATTCCAATACTTAAATCAATCTTGCTTCTTCCCTTCACTGGTTACCTATTGCTCTTTAGACAAAGTACAAACATTCAGCAGAACACACAGGTCCCGTCTTATCTAGCCCAAGGCTGTCCAGTATGAATGAGCCAGACATGCAATTCTAACTCTCAAGCAGCTCAATGAAAAAGTAAAAAGATAAGGGATTTCACTTCAATATATTTTATCTAACTTAACCTATCCAAATGATTTGGTTTCAAACCTGCAGAGAACACTAAAAGACATTACTGAGATAGTTCTCAGTTGATTTTTTTGGTAGCTAATTTTCAAATTCTCAACATTGTCTCTATATCAGAAAAATTTCAATCTATGCTTTGCCAGAAAGAAGAAATCCAAATGTGCAGGCCTAGGGTTGGATTCCAACTCACACAACCTTGTACAGAGATTCTGAGATTATGAACCTTAATGGGAACAGAGAGCCTCATTTTTCTCCAGCAGAGTGACTGGTGGTTTTGAACAGCCACACTTCAGATGATCAGTCTGCTTTAAAGAGTAGATCCATATATCAATTTATTTCATATAAGTTTAAAATTAGTTCAATAACTGAATCTGGTATTCCTTTTACATGTAATTAAAATAAGGAAAATTTTAAACTGAGCTCTTCTATTGCGGTACCCATATTTTAAGCATTCAATAACCACATACACTTCAAAAATAAAATAAAACAAAAACTAAACTCACTGTCATTGAGTCAAGATTCTGACTCATTGAGACCAGATAGAAGAGGGTAGAAAGACCTTCATGGGTTTCTGAGACTAGTAACTCTTACGGGAGTAGAAAGTACCTCATGGCTGCCATGTTGAACAGCACATATCGAGGCTCTGCTTCAATCTCTCCACAAAGCTAAAAGCAGCTACCATTGGTAGGAAGTATTATTGATGGTTCAGTGGTGGAATAAGTCTCACTCTTCATGTGAGATGCCTGGGTTTGATCCCCAGTCACTGTGCCTCATATGCAGCCACCACCTGTCTTTCGGGGGCACTATCCATTATGATGTTTCTGAACAAATGTCAGCAGAGCTTCCAGACCAAGACAGACTAAGAAGAAGTGCATAGTGATCTCTTTCTGAGGCTCAGCCCATGAAAGCCCCACGGATCGCAATGGTCCCGCGTGTGACTGGTCATGGGCCTGGCACACACGCAGGCACCATTGCATTAGTTGTACGTGGGTTGTCTGCCTGGAGGTCTGACTTGATGGGCAGCTAACAACAGTCATGACAATGACCGTTGGTAGCAGACACTGGTCTAAGTGCTGTTAAGTATTTAGCTTGTGTTCATTGAGTTGTTGTCATTCCACCATATTCCTGTGAGGAGGACACTCGAATTTCTCTGTATGACAGTAACGTTGAAGCACAAAGAGGTTAAGTACTTTCCCCAAGGTCCCTTTCCACAAGGAAGTGGCAGGCTGGGTGCTTGTGCACAGGCAATCGGCCCAAAGCCTTGTGCTTCCCAGCATGACAATCTTGACTCCCGCAAACGCCTGGCATGCCGAGAATCTTCCTTTCCCCCTGGAGCCGATGACTTCTGTTTCACCATAGTTGTTTCTTAATTCTCTAGTAAATGCTGGGATTTCACACCGGCTCCCTCAACTCAGCCCTGACCAAGAGGGTGCCATTTCCCCGGCGGCAGCATTCTTTCTCTGATACTGACATCGAGCTTATCTACACGGTTTGTGGGAAGTCAGCATATTGCTAGAAAAAAATGTCAGGGTTCATGACAAATCCCAGGGCAGAACAAAATGTTTAATCAAATGTGCTTGTCAAAATTCTTTTTCCCCTCATCAGAAATGGCCAAGCTGTTTTCGGCTGATACTGCCCTCTGTCCCGACAGAATCATTTGATGAACCCTCTGAGTTACATAACTCGATGTGAACCTTCTTGCTCCGGCTCTCAGAGAAGATGGTCCTCAGGGCACTGACACGAACATTTCCTGCCCTTCCTGGCTGATGAAGAACAGCCTTTTTCCGGAAACATGTGCTTTGTGAAACTTGACATGAAAGAATGTCCTAATGCAGCCGAGATTGGGGGGCTGTTCAAGATGATTAAAAGTCGAGGATTAAAATGACATACAACAGGAAATGGAAAAGAATGAGAAGGATGGGCAAGGCTGCCCGACCACCTGGAAAAAAAAAAAAAGGTATTTAGCTCCAGGAGAAGGTAAAGGAAGGGAAAAGAAGGCTGTTACTATAAATCACTATCAAAGTTCACATTGATAAAACGATATTTTTAAGAGCAGACGAGAAGAGGAAAAGCACACCAGAATCTGGTTCCCTCCAACTCATCAGCATTCTTTTCACAGCCAGAAGAAAGGATTTATCCAGAAATGCCACTGACATATTAATGGCCCTCTGTGAACAATCCCCAGTGCTTTGATTTAACTACTAGAGATGAATCAGCCTCTTAATTTAACCTAATAGACATGGACCAAGAAAGATTATCTTCTGAAACGCATGCACACAGAGTCTGCCTGAAACTTAGCCCCCAGGCTCCAGGCAATAGGTCTGAACATCTGTGGGCCCTCACAGCCTAATGACAGAATCCAATGACAACATGCAAGATGATCTTTAGAGAAATAATATATGGGTGAGGTTGTGAAAAGCAGCTTCTAAACTCGGAGCAAAAAACACTAATCCGTTCCCTCCTTTAACCTTAACCTGTCAGTATACGCACCAGGGTGGCTCCGTCTATATCCGCTGCTACAAAGAACGGAAGGAAGGGGCATTTGGCATGCTACTTCAATAAGCCTGCTGAGGTCCACTCCAAGTGTTTGGCCTGGACATGAGACTTCTGCTTCTAGCCAAGACAAAGTAGCAAAGGCCAAATTTACTCTCCTTCCTGAAACAACCGAAAAACAAAGAAACATGTGAAACAATGATGTTCAAGACACTGAACCTCAGGCAGTGATGGACAGCGATTCCTGGGTGATAGAACACATCACACGTGAGCCCTACAATTGCCCCCGTTTCACCACTTTGAGAGAATTTACAGATGAATGTATAAACTCACTGCTGGCTCATCGTTACCCTAAAGGGCAGAAGAGAACTGCCTCTGCGAGTTTCCAACGGGTGCGTCTTTAAGGAGTAGAAAACCTCATCTTTCTCCCATGGAGCGACTGGCAGTTTTAAACTGCTGGCCTTGCAGTCAGCAGACCAATGTGTAATGCACTGAGCCACCACAGCTAGGGAGGAGACGCCGAGAGGAAGCTCTGAGTTGAGGGGATGGAGCTGTGCATTAGGAAGCTAGAGTTCTCAGGACAATACCAGCGAAGAATGCGACACACAAAGAGAAACCCTGAAAGACTACCCTCCCTTTGGGTATTCATCTCATAAACACAGGGATGGGGACAATAAAAAGGTTTACAAAAACACTCCAAAGGATTAGAGATGACAATCGTCAGTGCTCATATGGTCAGCAATGGTGCTGTTCAAAGCAGGCGGAAACACTGCTGGACTCTCGGAGAAATGGGTAGGTTTGCTTTAGTATGGAGGAATAATTCACTCTAAACTACACATCAACCCTGTCCCACCTAGCACATCTTCAAAGTTAGTTGTCAAAGAATCACACTTTTTTCAATGAACTTAGCTACACCCAGAATAAGTTCAAGAATAGTTACAGGGATACAAAGAATCCAACATCCAACAAGGTAAGATTCACAAGTCCTGTCATCTAATTATAAAGTACCAAGATGAAGGCAAGTATAACCCACAGCAAGGAGAAAATAATTAATCATTGTAACAACCCAGAATTGCCCCGTTGCTAGAATTCACAGATAAAGCAATAAAATAGTTGTCATAATAGAATTTTATGTGCCCCACAAGGCAAGTAAAATCATGATAGATAATTAAAAAACAAAACAAACAAAAACAACAGCCAAACCAAACTTTTAAAGATGAAACTATAAGGTCTTAGATGTAAAAAATGCACTGAGGATTAATAGCAGTTAGGCATTTCAGAAGAAAAAAAATTATTAATGAATTTGAAGGCATGGCCATAGGCATTATACTAAATGAACTGAGAATAAAAATGTGCATTGAAAATAATAAAAAGAGCAACTGTAATCTATGAAAAATTCAACTGACCTAATATGAAATTATCCCATTTACAATGACTATATTGTTGGTCTTGTCAAATTTTTTTCACAAGACCTCCAGCATTGTTTCTATCAGGAAGACCATGTTTTCTAGCTATTTATCCTTCTTTGTCTCCAACTTTCTGATTTCAATCTACAAGAGGATAACGGAGAAGCTTAATATCATCCGTCAGAGCAAGGCCAGAGACTGATTACCAAAAAGACCACCACTTTCTCATATGTAAGTTCAAGTTGAAACAAACTTAAAACAAGTCCATGTCAGCCAAAATGTGGTGTGAAGGATTCTCTAAATGTAGAGGCCATCTCAAGAAGAAATCTGACACATTGAACACAAATGACCCAAGACCAGATGAGTTGTGGCATGATATCAAAGACATTATATGTAAGAAAATCAAAATTTTATTTAGAAGGCATGAAAGAAGAGATAAAAGTAGATGTCAGAAGAGACTCTGAAATTGTTCTTGAATGTAGAATAGATAGGGAAAAGAATATAGCACATAAAATAATAGCTGAGCAGAATATTGGAAAGGGTAGCTTAACAAGAACACGTGCAGTATCATAACCAAATGTGCAAAGACCTAGAGTTAGAAAAACCTAAACGGAAGCATACCCTTAGCATTTTCCGAGCTGAAGGGACTGAAGAAAAAATTCAAATCTCAAGTTGTAATATGAAAGGATTCTATGGGCAAAAATTTTAACAATGCGGGAAGCATCAAAAGAAGATGGAAGGATTGCACAGAATCACTGTATCAAAAAATGTTACTCAGTGTTCAACCCCTTCAGGGAGTAGTAGGTGATCCACAGTTTATGGTACTGAAGAAAGAGGTCTAAGCTTCCGTGAAGGTAGTAACACAAAACCAGGCTCTAGAAATTGATGGAATATCAATTGAAATATTTCATGCAAATGAAGCACTGGAAGCACTCATCTGTGCCAAGAAATTTGGAAGACAACCACCTGGCCAAACGATTGTAAGAGATCCACACTTGTACCCATTCCACAGAGGGATGACTGGGTCATAAGGTAGATCAATTTCCATTTTCTTTAAGTATCTCCAGATTGCTTTCCACAGTGGCTGTACAAATCTACATGACCACCAGCAGTGGAGGAGGGTTCCTACTTCACCACAGCCCCTCCAACACTTGTTGCTCTCTGATTTGCTGATTTGGGCTAGCCTCAGGGGTGTTAGGTGGTATATCTTGGTTGTTTGGATTTGCATTTCTCTTATGGTTAATGGCCTGGAACACTTTCTCGTATGCTTATTGGCCATATGGGTCTCCTCCCTAGTGAAAGTTCTTTTCAGTTCTTTTGCCCACTTCCTTAGGGGGTTAACTGTTTTCCTCTCTTTGCAGGTCATGCTGGTGTTGTAGATTTTAGTAATGAGCCCTTTGTCCAATGTGTCATTACTGAAAATCCTCTACCAGTCTGTGGGTTGTCTTGTCACCCTCTTGGTGAAGTCTTTCAGGTGCACAGGTGCTTTATTCTTATTAAATCCCATTTGTCGATTTCCAGTTCACCTGTGTGTGTACCCTTCCCTATTGCAGTGAGCCTATGAGTTCCCTGGGCCAGTGCTCTGAGGTTAGTCCCAATTCCCTCCTTGATGGTTCTGATGGTTTGGGGTTTAATTTCTAGGTCTGTGATCCACCTTGAGTTTATTCTTGTGCATGGGGTGAGGTAAGCGTCCTGTTTCATCTTTCTACATGTGGATATCCATTGTTTCCAGCACCACTTGTTAAAAAGGGCGTCCGCTTCCCACTTGATTGTTTTGGGACCCTTGTCGAAGATCAGTTGTCTGTATGCTGATGGTTTTATTCTTGGGCTTTCTATTCTTTTCCACTGATCTGGGTGTCTGTCGTTGTGCCAGTACCATGCTGATTTGACCACTGTAGCTGTGTAATAGGCATTAAAATCAGGTAAGGTAAGTCCTCCAACTGTGTCCTTCTTCTTGAGGAGTTCTCTGCTAATTCTGGGTTTCTTCCCTCTCCATATGAAATTGTTGGTCAGTTTTTCAATTCTTTGAAGAAGGTTGATGGTATTTGAATTGGCATAGCATTGAACTTGTAAAGTGCTTTAGGTAGGATTGTCATCTTTACTATGTTGAGTCTTCTGATGCACAAGCAGGGGATGTTCTTCCATTTGTGGAAGTTGCTTTTGGTTTCCTGTAGTAGGGTCTTATAGTTTTCCTCGTATAGGTCTTTATTATTTTTTGTTAAATATATTCCTAGGTATTTCAGTTTGTTCTTAGCTACTGTGAAGAGTACTTCCTTCTTAATCCCCTCTTCCATGGTCCTGTCTGATGTGTATAGAAGACCTACCGACTTCTGTTTATTGATCTTGTATCCTGCCACTCTTCCATGTTCCTCTATCGCTGTAAGTACTCCAGCTGTGGAGCTTTGGGGGTTTTCAATGTACAGGATCGTGTCATCTGCAAATAGCAATAGTTTCACCTCCTCCTCTCCCACTTGGATCCCTTGGATGTCCTTCCGCTGTCTTATGTTGTTAGCCAGAACCTCCAAAATGATATAGAATAGAAGTGGGGACAGGGGGCATCCTTTTCTTGTACCCTTTTTCAATTGGACTGTTTTTGCCTTTTCTCCATTGACTATGAGGTTGGCCGTTGGCCTTTCATAGATAGCTTGTATCAGCTTGAGGACCTTACCTTCCAATCCTATCCTCATGAGTGTCTTGATTAGGAATGGGTGTTGAAAGTTGTCAAGTGCTTCCTCTGCATCTATGGATATTATCATATGGTTTTTGTCCTTTTTCTTCTCGATGTGGTATATAATATGTTGGATTTCGGGTGTAAAACCATCCCTGCATCCCTGGAATGAATCCTACCTGGTCGTCGTGGATGATATGTTTTATATACTTTTGTATTC
>NW_022111373.1:112479419-112485741 GCF_000313985.2 Echinops telfairi
CAGTGTAAGATATGACAAAAATAATAATAATTTATAAATTATCAAGGGTTCATGAGGGAGTGGGGAGTGGAGAGGGAGGGGGGAAATGGGAGCTAATATTAAGGCATCAAGTAGAAAGCAAATGTTTTGAGACTGATGATGGCATCAAATGTACAAATGTGCTTGACACAATGGATGGATGTATGGATTGTGATAAGAGTTGGACGAGCCCTGATAAAATGATTTAAAAAAAAAGAATGCATCACCAGCAGGCCAGAACTTAACTACAATAATTGTTAACAGAAAGCATTCAGACTGAAGGATTATTATCCTAGATGGAAATAGGAACTATAAAATGGAATGATGAAAATTCAAAACGGTAACACTAAGGGTAAATAGAGTATATACTCATGTCTAAGCCAAGTTTTTCAGCACATTTTTTATAGTTTTGTGGTAAAGTTAGGTGCCTCGACTGATATTCAGGTTGGTTTATACTCCAGTATATGCATTATGTATGTTTTAAAAATATTATTACTAAATGCTTAAAGAAATTCATGACAGTAGCTTGGTGTTAACACACATGAAAGCAAAATGTATGAAAACAATAGTACAATGAGTAAGAGGGAAGAAGAGGAATGTCTGATTATTATTGTTGCTGTCATGATTGTTAGATGCCATCAAGTTGACTCTGAATCCTAGCGATTGCATGGACAATAGACTAAATGTTGCCTGGCCTTGCACCCTCTTCGTGATGTTGTCAGGGGCCACTGCCACTGTGTATCTTGAATGTCTTCCAACCCAGGGCGCTCCTCTTTCAGCTCCACATGCCACAGTATCCAGATATGAACCATAGGGCTTGATTGGGTACTTTTCAGAAGTCTAGTGCCAGACCTTTAACCCAAGTCTGTCTGAGTCTGGGAGCTCTTGCGAAACCTGTGTATCATGTGAACCTGCTCATATTCAAAATACCAGCAGCATAGCTTCTAACATCATAGCACATGCGAGTCACAACAAACTGAATACATAAGATCCCAATTACTTAAAATTATAGAAAACGAAAACGAATCTGTAATAACAGAAAGTAGACCTGCAGAGGCCTAGGGTCAGGATGTGACAATAGGAAGGAGCACTACCACTGCCGTTTGCTGTTGAATTAATTCTTGGTCTGAGAACAACTGTACCTGATAGGGTAAACAATGGTTGATGTTTTGAAAACAGATCACTAGATCTTTCTTCCCTATCACCTGTTGTGTAATGACCAAGGTAGTGTGTCAACGTGATTTGGGCATGAATCTCAATGGCTCAGCCATTATGATATCGTTTGACATTTATGCAATGTCAAATCTTGCTTTGTGATTTGATATAACATTATCACCTCTGTGCTGAGATGGATATAATGTAATTAGCCCCATACCGAGACCTGCTATGAGCAACTAATCAGTTGAAAGGGCATGGCCTATATCGAATATATATGGATCTTCTGACATAGTGCTAAGGTTGTTTTGTTTATTCGCTTGATTTTGATCCTACATCTGACTCATCATCATATGACTTCTGTTTTTTGGGACTTGAGCCAGCAGCCTGCCATCTGGCCTGCTGCTATTAGATTTGTCCATCCCTGCAGCTACATGAGTCAGGAGATACCTTCAGCCTGATATCTGATCCACATACTTGAGACTTGCAGCTTCTACAACTGCATGAGTCATTTCTTTGAAATCAATCTCCTTCTAAGTATACAAGAGGGTTTCAAAAAGTTTATGGAAAGGCAGAATTAAAAGATAATGAAAATGTTCCATATATATATATTTCCCACCGGTCTTGCTTCTCGAGAGAACTCATCCTAAGACATCTATATAGACTCAAGTCATCACCCTTTTGATAAATAGCCAAGGGCATAAGCCATTTACACCAACCAGGGAACTACAACTAAGCACATTACATTTCATGAATTCTCCATATAAACCTTGTTAGGTATATCACGAATGCATTTGCCTACAGTACATTTACTCAGTAAATCTATTTTTTTTATTAATCACAAGGAATCCAGGGAAGAGCAGTCTGGGAGTTGTGCAGTTGCTCATGGATTAATGCTTCCAAACCATGTCTGCCCCTTCATTTCTAGAACATTTCTGGCTAGTGAATCCACATTTCCCACAGGGGGCGGAGAGGGGCAGTGGAGTGACATTTAAAAACCAGCTTACTCCATCTCCATTAGGCTCTCAATAGTCTTACTGACAGTCTCACCAATGGAGTAGCTCCTTTGTCAAAATTGGGTCCACATGGCCATGCCAGGTCTACCAATATCTCGGGAAGTGAGTATTTGTAAGAACCCAAACCAAAGCCATTGCCATCGAGTCGATGCCAACTTCTAGCGAGCCCCACTCCGGGTTTCCGAGACTATAACCGTTTACTGGAGTAGACAGGGCCGTCTTTCTCCTGTGGAGTGGCTGGCGAGTTCAAACCACTAACCATGCGGATCTGAGCCCAATGCATAACCACGCCACCACCACAGTGCCTTTCATAAGAGGACACGGTTGTAAGAGGAAGTACCAAAAGGAACACAATCATGGCTCTGTTGGAAGGAAGAAACAGATCAGAAATAATGGGTAGAACTGACCAGTCCCTTCAGAGGGTGTTCTAACACCTCATTCTGAGGGAGGAGAAAGGAGATCCTGAGCAGCTCAAAACCAACAAGGTGAGATTCAAACTGACACCGGGCTCCAGGCTCTGGGGACATCCCCCTCGCTCAGGTGGGCTGCTCTGAGTGTTATGACCCTGTATCACACCATCGGTAATGATATTCCACAGAAACACATGAGAAAACTCGTCTGCCTTTTCCATGTCTATGGGCAACAAAGGTTGCTCTTTTTATAGTAGTGTCCTTTTTACACAAAAGCCAGCTGAATATATTGCTTTGAGATTTCCTGGAAGTGTCTGCCTTTGCATGTTTTTCAGTTTGTTTAAGAAATGCAGAGTTCTCCCTATCTCTGGAATTAGGAGCAAGATTTCAACGTCATCTTATTCACGTCCCAATCCAGAGCACATGCTGAGAATGGAGCCGGCTGTGATAACAGCTTATATTCCTTGTAGAGGACCGGGTCTTTGTGTACACCCAACATCACACATGTTATTTCCATGCTGATAGGAGACATGTTCCTAACTCAGAACACTCTTAGCTGTAGGCTTAACAGCTGATTTTAGGTATGAGAGCAGGGGTGACATAAAAGATGATATTTTCACTGCTTCTCTCGGAAACGACATCAAAACCATGATCCTGTAACCCAGCTTTTAGTGGAAGCCCTGTTTCTTGTGTGCAGATCAAAGAAGGTACCAAACCTGTTTCACCACTTCCAAGGGCCCCAGAGTTGGCACCAGCATTTGACAGGCTTCGCTCTAGTTCCTTGTCTTGATATGAGGCCATATCTCCTTGGTGATCATCAATAATGCCAGATCCACATGCACTTTAAAAGTCATACATCTGTCATCTCTGGGATTCGGGGGTATAGAGGTTCAACTGCTAACCTTCTTATTAAAATATCAGAAAGGCTAAAAATGTCCATCTATTTGAAGTTCATGGACAGGCATGGGTGTATAGCTGTACACAAATAAAGTCAATCAGTTTTAAAGAGCATTCTTGATTATGCCTTATAAATATATGCAAATGAATATGCATGAAGATATAATGTCCAGTGACTCTGAAGAAAGATGGTGGCAAAAGACCAGAAAATCCTAATCCTACGATACGATTTTTTGGTCTCAGTTGGTGATATAGGTGTCTACAGGGAACAAATCAGTCTCTTCAGCTGGTGTAGACTAAGGTGCAGACAGCATGAAATCAGTACTTGACTGTATTTGATCTTGTCTTTCAGGGCTCCTTATCTGCTACTAAAGAAGCCACATGGAAGAGCCACGGAGCTTGAACTGAGGAAACACTCTCTCTGGCTCAGCTTGTTAGGATATTTTTGGCAGCAACTACTTGGGTTTGTTTGCACGCCCATAAAGAGTTCTTCATTTCACCCTGGGTGAACTTGACATTTCACTTTGAATATAAATAAATTGCCAATAGCTCCGTAGTCATTTAACCCTGTGCCAACCAGAGCAGCTCAATAGGAAAATTGCAAGTCCAGCAGCTCCCGACTGCATTCACTTCTGTTGCAGCAGCAGCCTCCTGCAGTGGCACAGAATTAGTGGGTCAAGGAAATGGTGAAGGCCGATGGTGTTTTCAATGACCTACTCGGGGCCTCGGTTATGGTTCACAGCAATTATAACCAGACCATTTTGACATGTTGGCTTTGTTTAATAAGCCTCATGATAGAACCCCAACTCAAATATTTCTGGTTATGATCAATAATGAGACTCTGATCTAGTCTCTCGCTCTCTCCCTCCCCTCCCTCCTTCACTTCAGCAGGCGCGCGCGCACACACACACACACACACACACACACACACACACCTACACAGGTGTCTTTGCCTTCCCCTAAATTTTCTCCTCTCCCCAATGGTGGCTTAATGCCACTGTAACCTGTGGAGTTAGACACAATTAGAAGGACCCTCCCAAACTGGAAAACAAAACCAGTTGATTCTAACCCATGACAAGGCTATGTCGGTTAGAGTAGAACTTGCCACCCCAGGGTTTCCAATGGCTGCTTTTTCAGAAGTAGATTGCCACGCCCTCTTTCTGAGCGACCTCCTTTCAGTTAGCAGCCATGCCCTTAACCTTCTGCTCCACCCAGAGACCCCAGATGGGCTCTACTCTGAGTTTAATGCTCTGTTGTCACCATCTTGAAATTCTGAATACTTTCTGAATAGGGAACCCACATTTCCTTTTTGCCCTGTTGTTGTTGTTAGGTGCCATCGAGTCAGTTCTGACTCACAACGACCCTGTGTCCAGTAGAATGAAACACTGCCCACGCCTGAGCCATGCTCACAATTGTTCTTATGTTTGAGCCCAGGATGGCAGCCACTCGATTAATCCACCTTGTCAAGGGCCTTCCTCTTTGGGGCGGCCCCTCTCCTTGACCAGGCATGACGTCCTTCTCCAGGGACCAGTCTCCCCTGACAACACGTCCAAAGTCTGGGGATGGAATCCCACCATCCTTGCTTCTGAGGAGAGTTCTGGCTGTCCTTCTTCAAACACACTTATGTTTGTTCTTCTGAAAGTCCATTTTATACCGGGCTCCGTAAACGATGTTATCTATATTGCCTACCATCCTTTCATCTTTCTCCCCGTTCTCAAACTTTTATGGTAAATTCGATGTTGTCTTGGTTGCTTGGGTCAGTCCACCCCATCAGATTTTCACAAGGTGATCTACTGGCTAGAGTGGTGCCCGCGGCAGAACTCCACATTCCCAGCCATGATCTGGGACTGACCCATCTCCTTCCTAGTGGTGACTGTGGTTTTTTTTAAAGAATCTGTTTGCTCATGTCTCTTAGTTGACGGATCACAGAAGTAGGACACAGAGGCCTCATCAGCAGCTGAATTTTAAAGTCAGGACAGGTGGTTTTTCCTCCATGTTCTGTTCTGTTATTCTTCCAATATTAGCAGAGACAGGTTTGGGGAGACCAGAGGTTATGTAATCTAGAGGCCCTCTTTAGAAAAAACAAAACACTGAAGCAAAGTTACCAAAACAAAATCCTACACAAAGCCCTATAAGAGGCTTGCTCTAGTAAGAAAGCAGGAAACATTCTTAGCTTCACAGTCAATTTGTTCCATCTTCTCCCTTGCAAAGTCCTATTGCCCCTAATATAAAGGAGACCTTACTTTCCACTCCTTTTGCTTATCAAAACATTAAAGGACCAATGCTGACCAATTCATTCACGCCATGCTGCTTTTTACACTGGTGATGCTGAAGTGTTTAAACAGCCTTCCTTACCCCACTATCATGACCTCAATTCTGCCTTACAAATCAGATTAGACCAGAACATGCACATTGCTACAGGTAAGAGCCCTCAACACAGGGAATCCAGGATAGATAAACCTCTCAGGGCCAACAATGAGAGTAGAGACACCAGGAAGATTAGGGGAGGGTGAGGGGAGAAAGGGGAAATCTATCACAAGGATCAATCTATAACCCTCTCCCAGGGGGATGAATAACTGAAAAGTGGATGAGGGGTGATGGAGGATGACTTGAGATATGAAAATAACAATCTATAACTTATCAACGGTTCTTGAGGGAGGGCAGTCGGGGGAGGGAGGGAGAAGAAATGGGGAGCTGATATCAGGGGCTCAGGTAGGAAGAGAATGCTTTGAAAATGATGATGGCGCCATATGTGCAAATGTGCTTGACACACTGGATGAATGTATGGATTGTGATAGTGATGTAAGAGCCCCCAATAAAAGTAAA
>NW_022111373.1:112487952-112507456 GCF_000313985.2 Echinops telfairi
TCATGATCCCGAGTGACTCCTTGCAGGTCTCAGCAAGTCTCCACATGGCTTATCAACAGGGTGACAAAGACAGAGAGAGTGTGTGGCCTGCCTCAAGGGAGAAAGAGAGGAAGTTCCCAGGATCTTCATGAGAAGGCCATGCCCAAAAGGAGGCTTGTCAGGTTGTGACCTGATGACAGTCTAAACTCCTCCCCTTCATTCTTAATACCCCCAAGTTGACATTAGATAATGTAACTACCATAAGCCCCATTTCTTATTTGAACTCCAGACTTGTGTTTGCTGTGACTTTCATGATACCTTTACTTGGGTCTTCTCTATCTGGCATTCCCACATTGCCATAGCAAGTCCTATGCTTCTTTCTCCAACAACAACCTCAAACCTAGCTCCTTTCCTTCCATCTGACTGTCACCAGTTCTATCCAAGTCCCATCACTGTTCACCTGGATTCTACCTCCAATCACTTCCTATATGATCTCCCTGGTTCAACAAAAGCTCCACTTTGATCCAGCCTCTGGTTAGCAGTAATCTACTACAACCTAAATAGGACCATAACTTGTCAGCACAACATCTTTTAATGGCCTCTCATTGGACTTTCTATGAAATTCCTCATCATCATCTACAAAGTTCTGTATGAACTGCCTCCAAACCCCTCTTCTCCACACTCCTCTGAGACCATGACACTGGTTGCAGCTCTCGGACAAATCAAACTCTCCCACCTCACTGCCTTTGCATGTACTGTGTCCTCTGCCTCGAGAGACTCCTCTCTGCTAACTTCATGATGTCTCCTCTTTCTATGATCAGCTCCAGGAGAGTAGGTTCACCCCGTTCATTGTCACTGCACCCTATTTATTTCCTTTATAGGACTTATTATGTGTTGAAATGACGTATTGCTTTTCTTGTTTATTCACTTAGTTTATTATCTGCCTCTTTCGTCAAACTGAAAGTTACATGAGAGGATCAAGGACTTTATCGGATCCTTCTCCTACTCCCCCTACCTCCCACCTCCTCAATGTATACTGTTGGAGCCCTGGCGGCATAGTAGTTACAAGTTAGGCTGTAAACTGCAAGGTCAGCAGTTTAAAACCACCCGCCACTCCAAGGGAGAAAGACTAGGCTTTCTACTCCAGTAAATAGTCACAGAGTCATATTTTCAAAATCTCACAGGGGATGCGCTACCTGTCCTGTAGGGTCTCTCTGAGTTGGCATCGACTCAATGGCAGTGCGTTTCGTTGGACTGGTCTACTGCCGTGTTGTTAGGTGCTGTTGAGTTGATTTCAAATCAGAGCAAGCCCATGTACAACAGAATCAAACACCGGCTCCATGTCATTCTCACAATCATTTCTATGCTTGAGTCAATTGCTGCAGCCACTGGGTCAAACCTTCTCCATTGGTGTCTCCCTTCTTTGCACTGAGCCTCTGTTTTACAAAGCGCGGTGCCTGCCTCCAGGGACTGGTCACTCCTGATCACGCACCTGAAGTATGTGAGATGAAGTCTCACCATCCTCAGTCTTAAGAGCTTCTGGTTGTACTTTTGCCAGGATAGATTTGTTCTTCTGGCAGTCCGTGGGATATTTGGTATTCTTTGCCAGCGCCATAATTCAAATGCATCATTTTTTCCATTTTTTCTGCAGTTTTCCTGCTCACTGTCCAGTTTTCATATGCATATGACGTCAATTAAAATATTGTGGCTTGACAGATGCACCTTTAGCCTTTATCTTTGCTCTTTTAACACTTTAAAGAGAGCTTAAGCAGAAGATTTACCCAATGCAATACATGATTTGATGTCCTGATTTGATGTCCATGAGCATTCATTGTAGACTCCAGTAAAGTTAGACCCTTAACAACTTCAATCTTTTCTCCATTTATCATGTTGTTGCTCACAGCTCTAGTTTTGAGTATTTTTGTGTTCTGCTCATTTATATCGAGGTATTATTCATATTGAAGGTGGCCATTTCTTCCATCTCCAACAGCAAGTGTTTTAAGTCCTTATCACTTCCAGCAAGCAAGGTTGAGTCATCTGCATATCAAAAGTTCTTGATGAATCTTCCTCTAATCCTAAGGCTGCATTTTTCTCCATATATTCCAACTGCTTGGATCACTTGCTTAGCATACAGATTGAACAACTATGGACACATATGATCTGACATGGCCTTTTCTGGATTTTAAACCATGCAGTGTCCCCTTGTTCTGTTCACACAGTTGTCTCTTGATCCTTTCACAGGTGCCGCGTGAGCACAATGAAATGTCTCGGAATTTCCATTCTTTCCAATGTTCTCCTTAATTGTTCATGAGCCACGCATTTGACTGCCAGTGCAAAGTCACAGAAGGAACATGGCCCAGTCCTGTGCCATCCTCACAATCGTCGCTATACTTGAGCCCATCCATGTCATATATAGGAAGCAGAGGAAATACACACCAAATATATATTTGCTGAAGGAAGGAAGACAGAGAGAGAAGGAAGAAGCTACCTCTGTGTACTGAGAAAAATTTTAATACATTTATCACATTTATTGCAATTTAATTATTTCCATGTATACTGTCTTCCTTCATCATGCGCTATAATAGGGCAATTATATGTAATATTTCATTTGCGTATCCCTTCACACAATGCTCGACAATCACCTATTGTACTTAGTATTCAATTTGTGCATATTTTATTAACTATGTAAGTAAATTATGGACCCTCCTGTGTATTTCTGTTTAAGAAGTTTCACCTCTAATTATCTTAAAGTATAATTGTCAATAGGAACCCTGGTGGCACAGGTGTTAAGAGCTCAACTAAGAATCAAAGGTTTGATGGGTCAAGCCTGCCAGCTGCTTCAGAAGAAAAACGTGTTTCCTAGGAAACCCAAGGGCACAGGTCTACTCTCTCCGGTAGGGTGGCTGTGACTTGAAAAGAACTCAATGGCGCTCGACAACCAGAGTGAATGCTATTGGCAGTCGCTTGGGGGAGTTGTTGCTTATGTGACACGACCACCCCCCAGGTCTCAATTCCAAACATTCAGTGCAATCCAAGACAAGTGATCTTCTCAGCTGGAAGAGTGGATCACTAGGAGGGAAGTGTCAACATTTCCCAGGAATAGGGCAAACAGACATTACTTCCAGAGTAGCAAGTCTCAGGGAGTTGCCCATATCACTAACTCAGGTGTTTACCAATGTGTGAAAATCACCTAAAATTAGCCAATTGCTGCCAAGTTGATTCCAGCTCATGCATGCCAGAGGAGAACTCTGCTCCATGGGGTTTTTAATCATTAATTTTTCACAAGTCTTTCTTCTAACACACCTCTGAGTGAACTCAAACTGCCCACCTTTTGTTTAGCAGATAAATGTTTAACTGCTTATATCACTCAGAGACGATCCATAGTTTCGTTAAACTCCAAAAACCAAGCTCACTGCCATGGAGTCAATGCTGACCCATAACGACCCCTCTGGGGATTTCTGAGCTGGGAACGGTCTATGGGAGTTAAAAACCCCATCTGCCTCCCTCAGAGCCGTTGGTGGTTTCAAACTGCTGACTATGAGGATCCAGCTCACTAGCATTTATTTAAAGAGAAAATAAAGTCACAACTCTCCCTTAAATCTATCATGTCAGCATTGCTATGTGTGGGATTCATCAGGCTAGGATCTAACTCAACCCATATGTATCTAACCAACATATTGTTGAATTAATGAAATACCTATCAGCATGTAATTATGTTTCCCTAACTAAATTGTAATCTTTTTAACAGTAAAATTTGGAGAGATAATGGCGATTCTTTGAATTGTCTGTAGACCCCCACCACCACTTTTTTATTGTCAGAAAGAGTGTTCAGTATCTGTTTCCTGACTGATATCTACCATGCTTGATCCCTAGATGATAGGCACTATGGGTTGAGCACTGGGCTGCTAACCACAGGTCAGCAGTTCAAACCCACAAGGCCACCAGCCAAGCTGAGGAGCAAAGATCAAGCTGCCTGCTCCCGTAAGGATGTATAGTCTCAGGAACTGTATATAGGATCCCTCTGAGTGGGAATCGACTTAATGGCCCTACGTTTATTGCTGTAGAATGCCTTCTTGAAGATCCTTACGTCGAAAACGCCTCTGACACTCCTCTGGTGACAGCCTCACTGGCTCAAAACCAAACTCATTGACACTGCGTCCATTCTGACGCCCAGGAACCTGACAGGACAGAGTAGAACTGCTCCTTTTGCTTTCCTCGCCTACAGATTTCACTGGAGTAGAAAGCCTCGTATTTCTCCTGCGGAGCGAATGGTAGTTTGGAGCTACTGACCCTTTAGCTAATAGCCCAACTCACAACCCACTACACTATCAAAGCGAAGCAAACAGTGGAGGGCAGTTGAAGGACTTGCAGAAGCAGTGCCATGACACTGAAGTCATTTTCTCAACCTGCGGGCTGTCTTAGATGCCGAAGGCTGCTGAAGCACAATACCAGACTTTCACAGTTCTGAAGGCTATAAGTCCCAACAAGGGTACCAGCCATGCTGCTTTCTTGTGTGGAGTCCAGGGAGAATATGCTCTGGGCTTTGGAGGGCTCTCGATGTCCCTTGGCTTGCACCTGCAAGAGCACAGGGCCTCCTTTCTGCGTATCTCTGTTCTGTATATCTTCTCCTCTTTTATAAGAACACCAGTACTACTACATTAGCACCCAGCCCACACCAGTAGGACCACGTGACGCCCTAATAAATGAAGTCTTCCAAGACCCTCTTGACCAAGTGGGTCCTACTCACAGATACAGGTATCAACACACATGTTGGGGGGGACACAATTCCCTCTGAAAGAGGGTTCAATGAGTACTGTGCTACAGGAGGCAAGAGTGTGTAGCTCAGAAGAATGGGAAAAGAACTAAGCATGAATTTGATATGATTTGTGCAAGTCCAGATTATATAAGGAGATTACTGAATATTGAAAAACATTTTATCAATGTAATCAGTAACGATCCGGTATTCCGTAATGACATGGCAATCAATTTCACCAGTAACCATATGATAATAAGCACAAGGTGAACGCTGTATCAAGGTGTCCTTGTGAAGACTCTGTTGTATTGACACGGGAAGAAAATGGACTGGATTGGTGGCCATGCTTCATAGACACAGTGTTTACGACGATGCTGCTGTCCCATTGTTTTCATAAGCTATTCTTCGTTTCAAAGGTTTCATTTAACCTCATGTTATCTTTCTACAGGAAGGGAAAAATAGTTTCCCTTCTGAAGGCAATTCAGCCATTAGCTTAAAGTACTTAATTAGGAGGATAGTTTTTAACCATTGACTAGTTCACTTTTCTTGATTTGGGTAAATCTTAAAAATTAGTGACAGCCCCAATTCAAGATAGAAGAGCCTTAACGAAGAGCCCGAAATAATCTCTTTTTGCCAAGATGTCTCAGATTGACTATTAAAGGACAGCACTCCTGTGGAAAGGGTGAACAACAGCCTTAAGCACTAAGCGGGTCCTGGAAGCATAGTTACCGGTAGATCATTGGAGAGATCTATTCTTACCCCACTGAACAGGGTGCCAATGCATGGGGTTATTAGATCTGGCTACACATTAGTAGTATTATCTGGGGAACTTAAAAAAAAAAGGCCCCACTGAAGACCAGGTAGATTTGAATTCTGAGTTATTTTAAATAGGTAAAGTTGCAGAAATCTAATGTAGAGTCAGAGTTGAAAACCGCTGGCCTGTCTGTGGTCTCCCTATGCCCAGTCGGGGAGTCAAAAGGCTGATTCTAGGAGATTCCCTCTAATTCCTCCGATCTTGGGCTAAGAAGAGAACAGAAGGTTCCCCATGTATGCCCCAGAGACACATGTTATTGGCTTTTTTGGTTTTGGCTTTCTGCCAAGGGCACCGAGTCTGAACAAAGGCCTCCACTATCTCCTAGAGCAGAGCTTTAGACCTGCTTTTGGTCTAATTGTTGACCTTTGTTGTGTGTGCAGGGGGTGGGAAGAGGTGGGGTGGGGAAGCAAGGGGGCTTCTATACATTGGAAGATGTTTAGCAGCATCCCTGATCTCTACCCTTTAGATGCCTATAGACACCCTAGTCCCGAGTTATGACGACCACAAAACGTCCCTGTTGGTGTTGGGTATCATCAGCGCAGTCCATCTCACCAAGACTCACAGAGCACGGCTCAGTCCTGTGCCATCCTCGCCATCACGCTCTGTTTGAGTCCACCCTTGCAGCCACTGCCCCAATCCAGCTCACCGAGGTCTTCTTTACCTGACCAATCAGGGTGTGCTAGGGACTGGTCCCTCCTTATAAGATAGCCAGATTATGTGAGACCAAGTATCTCAATTCTCATTTCTAAGGAGCATTTGGGCCATAATTTTTCTAAGACAGACTTGTTCATTCTGCTGCTCCCTGGACCCTCCACACCGTGCAAAAAGCACACTGCCATTGAGTCGATTCCAACCCATAGAGCCTCTCTAGGCCAGAGTAGAACTGCCCCTAGGGGTTTCCAAGATGGTCAATTGTTACAGGGGTAGAAAGTCTCATCATTCTCTTTCAGAGCACTTGATGGGTTCGCACTACTAACATTGTAGCTAGTAGTCCATGGGGTATCCAACATTCTATGTCCACATCATCATGCAAAGGCATCCGTTCTTTTTCAGTTTTCTTTACTTACTGTTCACCTTTCACATACATATGAGTTGATGAAAATACCATGGCTTGGGTCAGGAGCACCTTAGTCCTCCAAGTCATATGCTTGCTTTCTAACACGTTAAAGAGGTCCTGTGGAGCAGATTTGCCCTTTCAAAATGTTTCTAAGCATTGCCATATGTCCCCTGAGAAGCAAAATCAGCCTAGATCAAGAACTCCTCTCCAAGAGACGGAGGAGTTGGTGGTGACAGTCATGACGGGTTAGGATCCCTGGTGGCATAGTGGTTACACATGGGCCTGCTAACCCCAAGCTCACCAGTTTGAGCCCATCTGCCACTCCTTGGGACAAAGTTGAGATTTCTTTTTCTGTATAGAGTTACCGTGAGTCAGAATCAAGTCGATGGCAGCGAGGTGTTTTATTTGGGGTGATGATATGGCCTTTGTGAGTATTTGCAAAGGAAGACAACCATGGCGATGTCACTGAAGACATGGGTGGAAGCGGTGCTTTGGGGCAAGAAATCACGAGGAACCCTAGAGATGGTCATTGTGATTGTGACTGTGAGGCCTGAAAGTGCCATCCTCAAGACTATGGGTTAAGAGAGTAATGCCAAGCCACCGGAAGATTGAAAGCAGTTACAGAAACTTCAAGCAAAGGGAAGCTGTTGATTGAACGTGGATGGGGGCTGGCGGAAGCAAGCAGAGGAAGCAGTAAATGCAAGAGGAAGAAGACGATGTCGCGTTGGAAGGACTGGCTGCTGCGGACAGCCTCTGAGAGGGAACTCTCCTGGACAGGGTGCAACTCCCTCCCTGGTTCGTGGAACGGAAAGGACGCTTCACTTTGAAGCTGCCTCAAGATTTACTTAACACGCTAATGAACATTTCATTAGTCATACGCATTAAGTAGGACCTTAAAGGTTATACTGGATTTCCGCCCACTCTCATAAATCTAGTCACATTAACCTACTTCACTCCCCCCTACTTCGATGAAAAAGGAACAGGAGGCTAGAGAGGATGAGCGGAAGCTGCTGGAAAAGCCTATGAGATTAGTCATGACTACAATTTAAATCACATCACCGGCTTGGAGCGGACCCTCGTTTCATGCACACTTTCCCATCCCATCCACTGAGGGAAGGGCTGCCCGCCCACGAGGTCTGCACCAGCTAAGGAAGTTAGGGTTATTGTGTAAAGCAACGGCCATCACGTTTTGTTTTTTTAAGCCTATGGACAATAGATTGTTTGAAACCAAATCAAGCTGTGCTCTGAGAGTCTCCAGCAGTGATTCACATCACTCACCAAGTTTTCCAGATTTGGGAAGAAAGCTTTTTCTTTACGCTGAAAATCCAAAAGCGTCGAGCAGAAAGGGATTTTAGAGGTTACCCGTCATCGTCATTTAAAAGAACGATGGGGGCTAACCCAGCCCTGGTGGCACAGTGGTTACACATTGGGCTGCTAACCCCAAGTCAGCCGCTCTGAGAAAACCACTGTATGGTGGACGGTTCGAACCCGCCAGCAGCATGGGAGAAAGCCTGGCCTTTCTCCTCCTGCAGAAAGTTACAGTCTCAGAAACACATAGAGGCAGTTCTACTCTGTCCTGTAGGGGTCCCTGGCCAGTCGGCATTGACTGGAGGGCAGTGAGTTTTGTTTTGTGTTGTTCTGTGGTAGGTCATGAGTATTGTATTAACCAAGTCTGAGCTCACAAGAAACGAGGGGGGAAGCCAGTTTCCTTTGAATCAGTTCCGACTCCCGTGTGTCAGAGGACAACTGTTTGGGTTGGGTTTGGGCATGGGCGTGATCCCTTTCCTTAAGTACCTCTGGGCACACTAGAGGCCCCAACTTTTCAGGTAGCCCCCAGAGGTGTTAACTGCTTGCATCACCCAGGAACTCTTAAAAATTCAGTACGTTTGGTGAAAGACAAACAAGATTAAACAGAACTTAAGCTTAAAAAAAAAAAATTCCACAAGCTCTCTCTTTCCCTAACTCCCACTTTGCCAGTTCTCTTTCAATCGTCTAGGAAATCTACTGTTCACGTTTAGGAAATATACTGTTCATTCAGTGTCCTCCAATGTTTCAGTGGAAATAAACTGATTACCCCTTGGGAAAATTGTTGAAATGTGTTTATAGAACCCTACACTCAGACTCAGCTGGTGGCCGTCCAGGTCTCCGATCAGGTTGCAAAGAGGCTGCTTGGAGACTAGCTCTGCTTACGTTTACTTCTCTTTTTTTCCAAGTTAAGGTCATCGAAGCTGAAGGTTGAAAAAGCAAACAGAAAATAAAACACCTCCTCCTGCCCTCCCCCCACCCCCCCACCCCCAGCCCAGCAGCTTAGAGATAAGCAGGAAAACCCAAAGAACAGGTCCTGAACCAAGCAGCCCAGTCAGCAGCGAGAGCAGAAATGAACAGAGTGGAGCTGACAGAAGCCCAGGCGTCAGCCTCTGCATGGGTGCCTCCGGGTCCTCTTCTGGATACTGGGACCTCACCCACTGTATCTTTGAAAAAGATATTTATAATTGCATACATTATTTCTGGAAGAAGCACCCTGTAGAGATAGCGATAGAAGCAGTGCATGTTGTTGTTGTTGTTGTTGTTGTGTGCCATTGTGTCCGTTCCCCTGTGAACTGCTGGGGCCTGCGTCACCCTCACAATTGTTCCTAGGCTTGAGCCCATTGCTGCAGCCACTGTGGCACTCAACCTCAGAGACGGCCTTCCTCCGTTCCACTGCCCTCTACTTTAGAACTAAAAGTGAAGCATAATAGTCTCATAGTTTTAAGGGTGGATGAAACTCCTTGTTATTTCCAGGTCCAGGTACTGAGTTGATTCCAACACACGGGCCCCTCTTGTCTGTCAGACTAGAACTGTGCTCCATAAGGTTTTCAATGACCAATGTTTTTTGAAACAGATCACCAGGCCTTTCTTCCTAATCTCAGCCTGGAAGTTGTTCAGCAACCTACGTGATACATAAATCCTCACTGATGGGAAAGGTAGCTGTGGCTGAGAAGTGTTGGCCAGGAATCAAACCCGATGTCCTATATGGAAGAAGAGAACTCGACCACTGGCCCACCGTGGCTCCTGTTCATGACACACTCACCTTGAATGTAATTCCAAGCACCAATACCTGTTGTCTACACTGCTACATGCAATTCCAGGCACATGACCTTTCTGTTTTCAGATAATCTTATTTCCACTATGAGTCCACAATGGAGTGCCTTACTCTCTCTGGGCAGCTCCTGCGTGGTCTGGTGGTCTGGCAAATGGCAAGGGAGAGGTAGGGGACTTCTGGACCCTCCAGCGCTAATGCTGTGTTTCCAATGAGCTGGCTGTGCTGTGCTATTTCACTGACCCCCCTACACTAGCCTAGAAAGGTCTCTATACAAGCCTAGAAGGTCCTAGGTGGCTCCAAGGGTTTACATTCAGCTGTGAGCGGAAAGGTGGGATGTTTGAAGCCACCCATGAGTGCTGCAGAAGAAGGGCCTGGCCCTCTGCTTCTGTAAAGAGGGCAGCAAAAGAAAAAAAAGTAGTAGAGCTACCCTAGGAAACAATTCTCCTCTGAAGCACTTGGGGATTCCAGGAGTTGGAAACAATTTGACAACAACGGATCAGGGAGACGCCAGTAAGAATGCACATGGATTTTCCATGGAGCTGGAAGAAAGGCAAGGTTCTAAGTGTGTGGGTGACCAAAAGAGGAGGCCGAGTGGGCCTTACAAAGGCTTTGCTGAATGCCGAAGGCAGAAAGGAAAAAAAAAAAAAAGAATTAGAGCCACAGACCCCAGTTCTGGCACATGGAATAGTAGATGCACAGTAGAAGGCTTCTTCTGAGTCAGGGGTCTGAGAACACCAGGCTCTGGGCTCTGGTTAGACAGGCTAGGATCTGAAGCTGTCAATTCTATCAGAAGATTTGGATCAAAATACTTCCCAACCAGTTCAAGAATATTCTCAAAATAGGAAGGAATGCTTTGATGTGGAAGTTTGGATAGATGTTAAACACCCAAAGGGAGGCCCCAAACAGTGTCTGAAGCATGATCTCATTTCTTTGTCTATATATAAAAACAAGAAGTTTACCAACGTACAGATCATTTTTAAACTATTATCCAATAAATTGTTTCCATGATGACTTTGTGAAATGAGACTGATGCAGACAGAAATGTGATGGAAGAAAAACACTTGATTTTTCTCTGTACTGAATGAAAGTTTAATACTTACAATAAAAAAATCCTAGTTAATTTTAAGCATAGGTGGGCTATGCTATAAGTTGCGTGATCCAAAGCCAAGAAGAATCAATGTGCTTGAATTCTGATTCTGGCAAAGAATATTTAAAGTACCAAAAAGACAAACAAATCTGTCTGGAAAGAAGTCAAGCCAGACTGTGCCTGAGAGGCAAGAATGGTGAGACCTCTTCACAAGTACCGTGAACATGTCAAGAGAGACCAGTCTCCGGAGAAGGACATGATGCTTGGTAAAGTGGAGGGCCAGCAAAGGAGGGGCAGGCCCTCTAGATGATGGACTGACAACGTGGCTGCCACAGAGTGCTGAAGGAGAGGACAATAGTGAGGATGGTGCAGGACCAGGATGGGTTTCATTCTGTTTTCCGTAGGGTCACTATGGGTGACTCAAAGGCGCCTCACAGCAACAAGACAATGAAATGGATTACGGAGTCAGGACCTGCCTGAACAATGTGCAATGGGCGTGTCGTGCGGGATCTCAAACCCAAGGACGATGGGAAAGGGTTTGGTTTGGTCATGGGAAAGATATAAACAATGTGGCTTCATCACTCATGAACCAGGAAACAATGAACAGGTTAACCTCCAAGATTATTTTCCCTATAGAAAAGGAAGATAATAACACCCCCTTTGAAGGGTTCTTTGAGGATGCAGTGAGATATAGAAGGTACTCAGTAAGTGATGGCTTGTATTACTATTATTATTTTAGGCACTGGCAGTAGTTGGCACTATCTGACCATTTTCCATTGTCTTATCCTGGATCTGCTTCAGCATAGAAATTCATATTGATGGATTGATTTCTGAAATACTATGTTAAACTGGGTTGACTAGAGAAACAAATCCAGGGACACTCACATGTGTGTAAGAAAGGGCTTTATATCAAAGAATAATTGCATATTAAGAACACATCCCAGCCTAGAACAAGTCCATAAATCTGATATCAGCCC
This sequence comes from Echinops telfairi, assembly GCF_000313985.2. Lineage (NCBI taxonomy): Eukaryota > Metazoa > Chordata > Mammalia > Afrosoricida > Tenrecidae > Echinops > Echinops telfairi. Next base: position 112,499,702 of record NW_022111373.1, read on the forward strand.
ATAAGATACCAGACCATAAATTCCTCTTCGGACTCACAAAGCACATGCAAAGATGCAGAGTGCAGGAAGGTCACAGGCCAGGGAGTGCAAAGCCTGTGGATTCAGTGGTGGAGGAAGCATCTCCAGGGCTCGCGAAGGTCTCAGCATGGTGCCACATGGCTTGTCAACCAGAAGATGAAGCTTAGCGGGAGAGGGAGAGGGAGGCCGACTGCCAAAGATCCATTTATCTTGGTGGTCCTCCCATCAGGCTGCAACCTGACTGTCAGTTATGGAACAAACACTTACATAGCATTTACTCCGTGGAAGGCACCTGTCTAAATTCTACATATATTTGTGGTTGCTAGGTGCCATTGAAGCAGTTGCGACCCATAGAAACCCTGTCGATAACAGAATGAAATGCCATCTGGTCCGGGCCATCCTCACAGTCATGATCATGTTGACCCACCATTGCAACCACAACGTGAATCATCCTGTCCAGGGTCTGCTCCTTTTTCGCTGCCCCAATACTTCCCCAAACCTGAGGATCTTTTCAAGAGACTGGTCTCTCGTGATAACAGGTCCAAAATATATGAGATGAAGTCTAGCCATCCTTGCCTTGAAGGAGCATACTGGCTGTATTTCTTGCAAGATAAATGTGTTTGTTCTTTTGGCGGTCCACAGTACTTTCAATATTCTTGGCTACCACCATAATTCAAATGAATCTACATAACAGTAACTCTTGTAATATTCGTCCTAGGAAGGAGCCTTGGTGGAGCAGTGGTTACACCTTGGGATTCGCAAGGTCAGCAGTTCAAAACCACCTTGTCAAAACTTACATTTTCAAAATGATGTGAAGCTAGGCAAGTGTTCCAGGAGCTCATTCTCTGGTTTTCCTCCCGGTGGCCAAGCTCAATTTTGAACTGGCTGAATCTCATCTGGAAGTTCAATTCTCTTGGCTTACAATTTTTACAGACAAGCCTGAAGTCCAGTCCCCAGAGGTATTAAGATACCAAAGCGTTTCCATGCTGAAGATTAAATACTTGTCCTATTGTGAGTGATATAAGACTTTTCCTCCAGAAGTCCTTCCCAGACATCATCGAGGCTGGATCACATGCTTCTCCATGAAACTCTCCTTCCTGGGTGCAGCTCTGCTTATGTCTGAGGCACATTGTAGTGTAAAAATCTGCTTTGGGGTCATTCTCTCCCTTACCTGTGTTTTGGAGGGACATAAGGCAGATCAAACTGGTTTCTACTGAACGGATTTCTGAGCCTTTAAAATACGTATGTGTATTGTGAATATGCAGTTTTCCCCAAAATTGTTGCACCATACATTTTTTTTTTGAGAAATGCCTTTAAATAACTCACAGAGCTAATACTATGAAGAACATAATTGTAAGAACATAAGAACTGCCCTACCAAGGAGAAAGAAATTATAAGATAAAGCCCCTACTTTGAGTTACTGGGCCTAGGGGATCAGGAACACAGTCTTGGGGGACACCACGGTCTTAAAAACTGTGGGCCTCCATCTAAGGTACAGTCATTGATCTTTCCCCATCCAGTGGAAAAGAGGCTGTTGAGACCTGAAAGGTATGTGAAAGCATGCCCAACGTGCTCATGGCTACACAACTCAAGCTCCACCACCCTGAGACTAGAAGCACATGATAGTGCCAGCTACCCCCACTCCGGCTCTGAAAAGGATCCCATTGGAAGGTCCTGGGCAGAGTGGGGGTAAATGTGGAACAAAATCGCCACTCATGAAAGATTTGTGAAGTCTTCAAGACTCTGGCCCTGTCACTCTTCACGTCTGGAACTCCACTCGCTCCTGTGACGGATCATCAACCATTTAAGATCCGAAGGTCAGCATTTACCCAAGGACACGATATAGAGGGATGGGAAAGAAGGCGGGATGGGAACAGGAAACACAGGAAGGAAGTGGGGTGCCTGATGGCATATGACAGGATTGCGTTGGATGAATTGAAACAACATGTGTATGAATTGGCGGATGTAAAATTGATGATCTTGCTCCTTAAGCCTTCATTCACTTCGTAGTAAAAAGTTTGGTGTTTTTGTTTGTTTGTTTGTTTTTTAAACCTTGCTCTGGAAGAACTCAGAATGTAGTTGTCTAAACAAGTAACTACATAATTCATTTCTCAAGGTCTCAACCCAGGGCTTGTACAACGTGGTTGTCGTTGGTGGGTGTCATCAAACTGGTTTTGTACTCATCACCACACATCAGTGACAGAACGGGACTGTTCTCTGGGCCTTCTTGCCTATAGTCTCTGGTGAAGTAGGTCACCTGATCCTCTTCCTGCAGAGGTACTGGGCGGGTTCAAACTGCCAAACGTCTGTTAGAAGTTCACCTTTTTTGTGCCACCAGGGCCCCTTAAAGAATACGGGAGGGAGAGGACTAGAGGGGGAAAAAATCAGAGAAGCCTTCAAAAAGAAGGTAAGGATGCTATGTGATCTTGTACAAAGACAGGGAATTGTGCCTTTCATCAGCAACGTGTGCACGCAGGAGACAGTCATGATAAGTACCTGAAGCATGAGGTCCAATGGGGAAAATGGCCCTCAAGAAGCTTCAAGACGAGAGAAAATCAGAAATGAGATTGTGTTTGAATTTTACCTTGTGATAATGTGAGAAATCATTAGACCAAAGAGTAACCCCATCAGCATCCTGCCTTGAAATATTAATGATAATGATGTTAGGGAGGACTGAAGAAAAGTTTATCAAACCTGACACAGGTGATTGCTTAAGAAATTATTGAACTCTCCAGACATATTGAGATGATGTGGGATGAACCAAGACAATTGCGGTAGAAATGGAGAAGTGCGGATAAATTGTCGGAGAGTTAAGAGGCAAAACTGAAGGGATGGAGGAAGGTGGGCGAGTTGGAGATACCCCCTGGTTTCTCGGTTTGGATGACTGAGGCATGGTGATATGCATGTTACGGCAAGAGGATGCAGGGGTAGAACACAGTTTGGAAAATAAGATAACGGCTTCAGAGTGGGGCCTGTTGTTAACTTTTAAGTCTTGATGAAATATGTAGGCAGATTTACAGATTCGAAGTTTGGGTTAGAGATAGAGATTTGGAAGTGGATAAGGCCACCCAAGACAGTAAAAGAAAAAAAAGAGAGAGTGAAGTTCACCAAGGACTGACCCTGAGTAACAGATGGAAAGTGAGCATGGAAAGGGGTTAGTGAGTCCCCTGGAGGGATTGACTAAGCCTCATTAAAATGAAATCTGGAAATCAGTGTCATGGCTTGTTCTTGACCCAACTGAAGTACATCAACCCATGTAAGAGTCATGCCCTGGCCAGAGCACATTCTCCATGACAGAAACCCTTCACTGACACTGGACTTGCCTAGCTCAAAAGTTACATCTTGTCTCCAGTCCTTCGTATGTGTGCCCTCTTGACTGCTACTCTAGAAGTCCACCTTCCCCTGGCATCCCTGGAGCTACCCTGCCCAAGTCTCCACCAGACTAATGATGCACTCAGCATCAACCCAGGTTCCTGGCTACCGTGACAAAGGGCAGCATAGTATTCGGCAACATTCCCCAACCCCTGATTCCAGAGGATGGGGCCCAGAATGACCAGGAAAAACATTAGGGTTTGAGTCCTGACTTTGTAAATAATTCTCCAAAAAGCCATAACTGAGACCAGGCATGAGACTGTTTAGATCGAGTTTGAAAAGGGGAGAAGCAGGATGACCCAAATGTGGACAATGTCTGTTTGCAGGAGACCAAGAGAAGAACAGTAGCCAGCCAGTGAGGCTGAAAAGGGAGTGGTTAAGATTTAAAAAGGACCAAGGGCAAATCTGATCTGGGGGAACATGGGTGCTGGCTGTTAAATGAAGGAGAGCTACTTCCAGCGCTGAGTGCTGCAGCTATTGAGAAGGTAACCTGAGAATCATAGGTGACGTGAAATGCATTTGATAAGTCAGAAGGCAAAGATAAATTGCCAAAGAGATATTTTAATCACCTGATGGGCACAGACCCAAAATAAAGAAAGAGAAGATGAGAATACTAGAGAAATGTTTATTGCGTTTTATGAAGTATGCAAAAGCATTCAACTGAGTGTTGCATATAAAACTATAGTTAATATCGAAAAGAAAGGGCAGTACAGAACACTTAGTTGGGCTCCTGTTGACTGATATACGGACCAAGATAAAGGGATTCCACATGGTTTAATGTCAGGAAAGGTATATGTCAGATTATATTTGACCATAACTTTTAAATCTGTATGCTGAGCAAAATTCCAAGATTCATCTATGTGAAGGAGAGTGAGGAATCAGGAATGGATGAAGACATTATATCACTTTGCTTGCTGAAAGAGAAGAGGATTCGAAGCAGTTAAATGAAAGTCAAAGACGACAGTCTTCAGTGTATGACACCTCAACATAAAAAAAGCAAAAATTCTCGTAACTGGCCCAGTAGAGAGCATCACGATAAATGGAAAAATGATTGACGTTGCAAAGGATTTCATTTTACTGGAATCTATAATCAATGCCCATGCAAGCAACAGTCAAGAAATCAAATGGCCTATTGTGTTGGGTAAATGTTGCACAGACCTCTGCAAAATGTTAAAAAGTAAAATGTCACTTTGAGGACTAAGTTCCACCTAACCCAAGCCAGGGTACTCCAATCACCTCATATGCACAAGAAAGCTGTACAATGACTAAGGATGGCTGATGAAGGATTCATACAACTGAAATATGTGATTGGTAAAAAAAAAAAAAAGTGAATATACCATTGCAATGCCAGAAAAATGAACAAAGCTGTCTTGAAAGAAGCACAGACAGATACTTGTTAGAAGGAAAGATGGTGAGATTTGGTCTCATGTACTTTGGACACGAGGACCAGTTCCCGGAGAAGGATGTCGTGCTCGACAAGGCAGAAGGTCAGGAAAAAGAGGAAGATCCCCAACAAAATGGACTGACACAGCGGCTGCAACGATGGGCTTAAAGGTAGCAATGATTGTGAGGATGGCAGGGACCCAAGTGACCTTTCATTCTATTGTACGCGAGGTCCTTAGGAGTTGGAACTGCCTCATCCACCTCTAAAACAACAAACCAAAAAAACCCAGGAAGCAAAAAGAAGTCTCTTTCCTCCAGGTTGATGTTGGAAGGAATGTTGACAACTGTCCCTTTAGCACCAATTCTATGCAAGGCACTAATGAGGAATCAAATTGAAAGAAAGTATTGGATAAGTAGGCCTGGTTAAAGGAGTTAAAACAATTCTTTGCGCTTAAGGCTGAAACACGCTAGTGTGAGAAGAAGCAGATGACTGCTATCGCAAGGTTGTGGATTTGGAAGTCATTGAACTTTGGTTCAAATCTCTTGCTTTTGAGGGTGCCCAATAACTGGCAAATTAAGACTACCATTTATTTGCTATTTTCATCCTCTCATGCCTTTTTACGACATGTCTTAGTCCTGCAGCCATAGTTTTCCTTTAGTGGATGTGCGCTGTTGAAATTTTTGTCCTGTGTACAACCCTCCTGGTTTTCTGAAACAATCTTTAGTCACTTACGTTTTTCATCTGTACAAGTAAATAAAGCGTGTATTTTAGTCCTAAAAGCTTTCCTATATAAGGATACTTTCCTTTCTCAACAGTGTTTTAAATTCTATACCATTGCTTAAATTAATGATATTATTATTAGAAGTACCAAATATCCCATGGAGAGTATTTATACTATTTCTCAAGACGCTGACAATGCTGTCTGAAAGTAGCTCATGCACATGTATAAACCATAGCTGAATGAATTAATGCTGAGTTTGAATTTAATGGTAAACCCTAATCTAAGAACAAATTGTTCTTGAGATGTGGCCCTCTGAACACTTGTCTTCATGAAATGATCACTGAAGATATTAAGCAAGTGTGGTGAAGAAATCAGATGGTGCTCAGCTATCAGGAAGAATATAGCTTCTGGGTTCTTAAAGATGGTGTCATCTGCGTGAGGTGTCGGCTAAGTCTGCAGGGAAGAACATCTGCCAGTGAGATCAAAGGATTATTAACAATAAACTCCAAAGAGAAGAGTGGGAGGCTCAACTGGGGCTTAAATTCTGAGCAACCAGTTTGCAGAAGGCTTGAGATGACAGTGGATGCCCAAAATTTATTTACAAAGCCACCCACATGGATTAAGCTTGCATTGAATTCCCTCAGTCCATTGGCCAAAGATATGATTAGTCTTGTCCCCAGAGTATTTTGGAAAGTGGACTACTGCAGGTTAAAATTTAACATCTTACCATTTTTTCCCCTTTTCACTCGATCTTACCTTGTAGCTTTTATTAATTCCTGCCATCGTTTGGATTGAGATATTTCTGTGTTTTATTCTGTTTTTATTGGGTATTTTTAAATGGTTTTCTTTATATGAAACTCAGCATAGGTAAATCAAGAGAGAGCATCTAGGATAATGGTTTTTTACAGTAAAACCATGGGAGGTGGAGGGGGAAATGGGTAGCCAATAAAAGAATGAAGTAAAATGTTCTAAAACCGATTGTGGTGATCACACGCTCTTTAATATATCCAAACTACTGAGTTGCATGACACATGAATTATATGACAATAAAGTTGTTTAAAAATAAAAAGGAAAGAAAGTGTTGTAAGCTTCCCCTAACACCAAGGAGTCTGCGATCTAAACTGGGAAGATAAGTGGCATATAAAACTTATAGAAATATAAGACATTGGAATTGTTTGGTATTTTTCTATATCCGGTCCTGCTCTTACTCTACCCTTTTAATCCACTGCAATTTCATCTGCTCTCACAGTTTCTAAGGCGACTTATTTCATTGGGCTTTCTGATTGTTGACCCTAACTCCCAAGCTGCGTCTTCCCTCCAGATCATTGGCAATGCCTCCACACTGAAGACCCAGTGAATTCTGCAATTGAGCTGGTTACTGACCCTTTCAGTATTGGTGCCAGGACCCATGAAGTCAGATTTCTGGCTGCTTAAATTTTCTAAATGCTTATTTTAGCTCTACGAATTTAAAGTAATAGTTCTCAAGCTATCACCTGGAGTCCTCAAAAAGACTGCTCTCTTTGGCTTACCTAATCAAAAAGAGAAAGGAAAGAACTTGCATGTGTAAAGCCTTTACCCATAATTCACTTTCCATCCTTACTCCTTGTCTTAGAAACAGGTCGTGAGTGACCTGTTTCTACGTTACACACTTTTGCTTGGATCTTTTGCTCTTTTCTGTTCTTAGGTCTAGGTGAAGTCCTGGTAGCACAGTGGGTTATGAGTTAGCTGCCAACCCTACGCTCAGCAGTTCAAGAGCACCATGTGCTCTATAGGAGAGAGATGAGGCTTTCTATGCCCATAGAGATTTACAGTTTCAAAAACCCACAATGGAAGTTCTCCCCTGTACTGTACCATTGACTCGATGGCAGTCAGTTGAGTTGAGGTCTAGGTTTAGGACCCCAGGCGGGGATGGAGGAAGATCATCCTTGTTCATCATCTGTTAAACCCCGTTGCACTTGGCTGTAAGACAGATGTGATCATCACCATTTCCAAGAGGGATCCGAGAATTAAAGCAGAGAGTACACGAAGATTCTCCCAGGCTCCAGAAGAATACTTGTCTAGGGCCCACTCACTATGTGTCATCGAGCACACAATACAACCATGTCACCCTCAAGTTCCTGATGGGCAAGTTGGGGAAACACAACAACAAAATAGGAACAATTGGCCCATGAGAATGAGCTGGTAATCCCTGAGCGGTAGAAATGGTATACAGTGAACCCTCGCCACTTCCCGCTTCGACTTCCGCGGCTTTACTCTATCG
>NW_022111373.1:112509044-112522155 GCF_000313985.2 Echinops telfairi
AATACACTCAGAGGTACCACAGGAGAAATGCCTGATGGTAATCTATTGTTTAAAATCAGTCATTGGAAACTCCATGGAGCACAGGCCTCCTCTCACACGCATGAGGTCACCCCAAGTCCGACTCAGGTTCATGGCCACAGTTGTTTTCATGTTTCCTTCAGAAGATAGCCAGGCAGGAAGAGCCCTCACCCCATGCTCTATTATAATCTTCTCACCCTACAAACAACGTCTGTATCTTTTCTTTATGCCACCCAGAACTAACTCCTCAGCTCAGCCCTCCAGTTCCTGAGTTGATAATCTCATTACAACTAATCCTGTTTACCGCCATTCTTTTGGCAGGACAGTCTTGTCAGGACTGAGGCTCTTTCCTGGCCACCCACTGTTCTTTCGGCTCCATTGTTCCTTGGGACTGTGGCCTGGCCTTGTATAAGCTTTCATCGATAGGGCTTATCCTGTTTACCTGCAGTCTGCAGAAGGGCCTCATCAAATACTTCCATCCCTTCCTCCAATAAATGGTCCCCTTTGATCTGTGCAATGCAAAACAGTGTTTATCAGGAGCTCCGCTGGGCTGAACTTCCTCTGGCTAATGATGGGGACATCCTGTCCCACAGAGGTGCCCCAAAATAACATTTTCTGGATTTCAGACCGTTTTCAGGTTTCTCTTGGTTGGTGAGCATTCTTTCACGGCAATGAAAGACTACATTTATTTTTATTTTTTTTTGCAGCCCGAGGTGACCCAGAGTGGAACAGCTCTTCAACAGGCCCCATCAGACATGAAAAAGTGCCAAGGCTGATGATAATATAAACATTTGGAATAAAAACAATATGCAAGGATTGAGCTGGTCAGGTGAGATCTCCTTCCGTATTGTCCATTCAAGAGCACAAGTTACTAACAAGGTGAAAAAGCGGTCATGGGTGTTAGTCATCTGAATAGAAGGACAGCAAAAGTTAATCCATTTCTGAAGATGAATGGTAAGTGGAATTTTAGACTTTCTTGGCTTGTAAGAACTTGCCCCATGAAGAGACAATCTCTGTCTAAAATCATGTTTCTCTAAAGCAAGCGTCCTCAAACTCTTTAAACAGGGGGCCAGTTCACTGTCCCTCAGACCCATTGGAGGACCGGACTATAGTTTTAAAAAAAAAACTATGAACAAATTCCTATGCACACTGCACATATCTTATTTTGAAGTGAAAAACAAAACGGGGCAAAAACACCCAGGGAGCTGGATAAATGTCCTCGGCGGGCCACATGTGGCCCGCGGGCCATCGTTTGAGGACCCCTGTTCCAAAGTATGGTACCTGTCCAATAACACCATGTGGGAAATAGTTAAAATGGCAATTTCCAGGCCCCCATTTCAGAGACTGAATCAAAAACTCTGGAGTCAGGGTCCAGAAAATTGAATATTGACCAGGTTTCCAAGTGATTTTGATGTGGGCTCAAGTTTGAGAAGAGTGGATCTGTATCAAGGGTCCTCCACCAATCACAAAGGATCGTGCGTGGATGATGTAAGTGATTAAGGTCCTGGGTGATGGAAGTGATTAAGCTGAATGCAACAATGTTACTTTGAGGGCTAGCGTGCCCCTGACCCAAGCCATGGATTTTCAATCACCCCATAGGTGTGTGAAAGTTGGACACTGAATAAGGAAGACCTAAGAAAAAGCAATGCACTTGAACTATAATCTGAACTATAATGTTGGCAAGCTGAACAATAGTGTTGGCAAATATTGAAAGGACCATGGACTGCCAAAAGAATAAACCGATGTGTCTTGCCAGAATGCTCCTGAGAGGCAAGAATAGCAAGACTTCTTTTTTTTTTTAAGTCAACTGATTTTTAATATTTTCTTTAAAAAATACAAAGGAAATTAACTCTGTGGGTCAACACAACTTGCAGAAGGTAGGGGGAGGGGGGATGGAATTTCAGAGCAAAGGGAAAGTGCATCCTTGTTTAGGTTATTATCCCACACATTCTATACCCATAAAGCAGGAATCTCACTCCCCCACACAGAGCAGCTTCGAAGGGTAGCTCAGAAATGGTGACAACAGAGGGACTGGAACTAGCACAAGAGCTTTGATTCTCCTTGATTGTTCTGGGATATTAACTAATTGTACCAGGATGAATAAAACCCTCTCTCAGGCCAGGGAAGGGAACCTTATAAGAGCAAAGAACTAATTGTACCAAACAGCAGTAAAAACCACTCCTTAGTGGAAGTGTGCCCTTAATAGAATGGGGCCCTAATCGGGTAGCTGAACTGAGGCTGCTGTCACACCATCCCATCTGAAAATAAATAGTACAGAAATGTAACCGTGTCGTAGTGTTTGATTCAACAAAGGAAGATAGTCTCTCACCCACTCTAGGGAAGCCTTGCCCTGGCCGGATGAAGCCCGGCAGGGAGTAAGATGACTGTAAAATCACAGCTACTTCTAGTTTATTCCTAGGCACGTAACTCTCCCATGTACGCCCTCTCCTCTCATCCCCCCATGTGTTCAACTCGGTTATTCTCAGATGGGCTCTCAGTGTCGAGATATGTAGTCACTGACTCATAGCAAGTAACTACAAGAAGACTAGCAAGGCTTCATCTGACGTACACTTGGACATGTTATCAGGAGAGACCAGTCCCTGGAGAAAAGCAACAGACCTAGCAAAGTGGAGCAGTAGCACACAAAAAAGAAAAAAAATAGGCAGGCCCCCCAGAGGATAGGGAGACACCGTGGCTGCAACGAAAGAACAGCAGGGAGGACGGCACAGGACTGGGCAGTCTTTCGCTCTGCTGTGCAGAGGCTCACTCTGAGTGGGCACCAACCCGAGGGCAGCTAAGAACAACAACAAGCTGCAGGCTAGGAACTCTGGGGGCACAGTGGGTTACACGTTGGGCTGAGAACCACAAGGTCACCAGTGGGAAACTACCAGGTGCTCTTCAGGAGAAAGAGGAGACTTTTTTACTCCTGTCAATATTTACAGTCTTAGAAACCTACAGGTGAGGCGGTTCTACTCTGTCCTATCAGGTGACTGTGAATTGGACTGGACTCACCAGCAATGAGTTTTGAGTTTTGAGCTGAAAGTTTTGGCGCTCAAAATCATCCAGAAACCTCCAAAAACAGGCCTGGAGATCTCCTGGGACTTCGCAGCTTTCGAAGACCTATGGATCGGTTCGATTCTGTAGATACTCATGTTTCATGTTCTCGTCATATGTCCAAACTGACTCGAGGGCCATTCAGGACAAGAAGAAAATGATTAATGTGTAGACCCCGAGACCCCATCCCTAAAGATGCAGCTCTATGTGGTCTATGGAAGGTCCTGTGAAGTCTTTATGGTAAATGAACAGCCTAGAGAGAGAGATTCAGAGGCAGGTGGAATTACAGAGAGCCACAGAAATTTCCACAGCATTTCCTTCCCTCGCCAAGGTGGCAGCCTTCCTGCTGAGAAGGGGCAGGTATCACGGTCAGCTTCCTTTCCCACTCCCTGGGGATTAGCCTATACTAGAAGGTTGGGACCGGCACCCTCCATTCCTTTCACACTGACCTCTGAAACAATTTGCTAACTGCTGCCCTGGGTTGGACTTGCACTCGGGCTGGAAGTCAAAGCTTGTATATCCCATTACTAGTTCCTTGAACCACAATCCAAGACAGCTTTGTGTTCCCAGGAGTTTTGTTTTGCACAGCTGATGCATTCCGATCATTGTTGGGATGCAGTCTCCTTCTCCTCTTTCCCATCAGCCCCTGGACTGTGCCTTGTGCATATAGGGAGCCTCCGGACGTGAACGTCCTCAGAACCCTCAGCGGCTCTCCCAGGACCTGTCTCTTCTGCATGGTCCCAGCCCTTCAATCTGCGTGGCTACCCTTGCCAGGACCATGATCGGCTCCTGAGCCCGGTGCAGACAGGAAGCTGCCGTGTCTCCCTGCTCTTGGGAAGGCCCTTCGTTACCAGCTCCCAGGTACAGCACTGCTCCGGTTTGCCACCTTCATTCCTGGCTGCGTCTCCTCTGCCCTGTTAGAGTTATTAGCCTTCTGCTGCTTATTTTTGTTTTTCTGCTGCTTCTCCCATGACTCCAACCTTGGCACTTCATTCTTTCTCCTACAGAACAGCACTTTTTTATGTGGATTATTATGCTCTCTTCCCAGTTAGTTGTCTTCTCCAGTCCCTTCTTGGCATTCCAGAGAGGTCTTGGTCTTCTTTAACGGCCAGTCACTTTAACCTCTCAAGCCCTGACGTGGAGCCCCAGGCTAAGAATGGCTGAGGTCAGTGTCCACAATTGTGTCGTTTGGGTACTGAACAGGGATGTCCTGAGGATGCAAGCAGGAACTTACCTGTCGCTTACACTCCGCTCACAAAGACAAGCAGCTGACCCAATGCTGTGAAGACACAAAGGGAGATGCACCATGGTCAATGTGCAAAAGAATTTCCACCAACCAACACCACAGGAAGGACCGTCCAGAGTTGCGTCCTTCCACAAAAATTAGCACCAGTGCTCTGTACAGGCTAACCAATGCCTCGAGTCCAAGATTGACCACAATCCAGGTTTGCTTCCTGGATCACCTCCCATCATTACAAACTTCTTGTTACCCTCATCTAGTAAGGTTCCCAAACTTACCTGACTTACTGCCCCCTTTTTCTGGAAGAAAAAAAATTACTTAGCATATGCCCTGCCCATGGAAATAAAAAATTTTTGTATTATAGGTCATAATCTGAGATCAAATGCAGGTACCTTCTTTTGTAGCACTCTATCCAGAGTGTTGCAGTGCCTCCGCCCCCACCCCCCCCAGGGGTCGATATCATGGTAGGACTCATAAACTTGCTTCATGCATGAAATCCTTCCCTTTCTCTTGAAGCCTTCTTTGAATAATGAGAAACGAAACATAACTTTCTTCTTGAGCATCAGAAACACATGACTTCCATGCATATCTGTCATCTTTATCACCACAAATTATGCACACACATTTTCTCTTATGCACGGAGTTAACTAGTTTTATACATGGAATATTTGTAGATAGTCAATGCTCTTGTCTATATTTTATGTGTGCCTCTGTTGATGGTTTTCTGCTCAAAACTCTATACTTCTAGAAATCAGAGTCGAGTAGCCTAACTAATGCCGTATCTATCAATAACTACAAAGCCATATGGTCTTAAGTAGCGTAAACAGTTTGCACTCAATTACTAACCTCAAGGTTGGAGGTTCAGCCTACCCAGTGGTGGTGTGGAAGGAAAAAGCTGGCAATGTGCTTCAGTAAGAGATTGCAACCGAGACGCCCCGAGACTCGGTAATACAGAGGTGACCATGAATTAGAACAGACCCAATGGCAATGGGTTTGGATTGGGGGCTGGGGAGAACACGTTAGGCTGGGTTCTCTAGAGAAGCAAAACCAGTGCAGGCATATATATTTAGATAGACATTTGTACCCAGAAAGTAGCGCACATAGTGGTAGAAGTTTCAGTCAAGTTGGTCCAGGGCCAGTTCAAGTCCATGCATCTGGTATTAAACTGAAGGCTTTTGCTGACTCGAGTAGCTGCCAGGACTGATGGACCAGGAAGCAGGGAGACACAGCAGGAAGACCACTGCTGATGGATGCAGGGGTAAATGCATTTAAGGTTGTAAGGTTGATGGGTCAAGTAGCAGATCAGATAGCAGGCAATATGGCTGGCAGGTGGTACAAGACAGTGCAAAGAACCAAAGGACAATGAGCCAGTTGCAGTATCCAGACCAGTAAGAAGTGAACACATTGTCGACAGGCCACACCCTAATCTTCCCACAACTGCTTGACTCCGGAAAGCAGATCCCATCGTGGAGTTGATCACATTATGTTATAACATATTATGAGGAAGGCTCATAATATGTTATAACATATTATGAGAATCCTGACTCAACCAGACACAAAATCTAGCTATCACAATGAGTTGACAAATACCCTTATTTTTTAGATGATGTGGCTCCACATTTAAGCTACAGAAAGGAAAGAAGAAACAGTAATGTCAAAAGAAGAAGAGTTTAAGCCTGGAGTGTAGTAAGGAGGTCTAGAATATAGCCCGCAGAAAGTGAAGTTCAAAGGACATTTGTGCCACCAGGTCTGACACTGGGAACATTGCTTAACCTCTCAGGGTCCCAGCTTTCTTTGTCATGGATGAAAGTTCTGACAAACAGTCTAATTTACGGTCTTTTCCAGATTAAAATGTGCTTCAATGCATACCTTATTTTCAGAAATTATGTTGCTGTTGTTAAGGGCCATCGGGCCGGCTCTGACTCACAGGGACCCTGTGCACAGCAGAGCAAACGCCGCATGGTGCTGCGCCCTCCTCAGTGCTGCTCCTATGCTTGAGCCCAGCGATGCAGCGACTGTGTCGGCCACCATTTGTCGATCAGTTTGTTGAATGGTGGCTTTTGTGTTGCTGCAGTTTGGGGAGCAATGTCACTGGTATTTCAAATACCAGCAGGGTCACCCACGGTTTCAGCGGAGCTTCCAGACTAAGAACAGACAATGAAGAGGGACTTAGCGCTCCACTCTCTAGAGCAGCGGTTCTCAACCTGTGGGTCGAGACCCCGTGGGGTCAAATGACCCTTTCACAGGGGTCACTTAAGACCATCGGAACACACGTAAATATTTCACAATATATAATTACATATTGTTTTATGATTAATCACTATGCTTTAATTGTGTTTAATTTGTAGCAAGGAAAATACATCCTGCATATCAGGTATTTACATGACTATTCATACCAGTAGCAAAATTACAGTTATGAAGTAGCAACGAAAATAATTTGATGGTTGGGGGTCACCACAACATGAGGGCCTGCATTAAAAGGTCATAGCATTAGGAAGGTTGAGAACCACTGCTTAGAGCCCTGGAGGCTGGATGGACCCCTAAAATACTTGCCCTGAGATAATCCTTAAATCTTACATTGAAAATACCCCTTGAAGTCCCAAAACCAAGTTTAGTCTAAACTATGGTTTAGCTTCCCTGGTAATGATGTCTGCCTGGAACACTGTGCTTTTAAAAGAACTCTGTCAATGGGATAAAACTGACAACTGCAGCTCAGGAGGTTAGATAGGAAGCGTGGGGACAGAGCGTTCACGTTCATGAGGGAGGAGCAATGTTGAAAAGGAGGATGGGAAGGATCGCACAACTTGAAGGCTACCCCTGAATCACACACATGGGATTTGTTGATGTGACGGAGTATACACTGTGGTGTGTGCTCTCAGTGACAGAAATGAAGATAAACAATTCATTACATATAGCTTTTTCTATTTTAGAAAGATATAAAAATTGCTCCTCAGATCAAATGTAGTCTAAGGCTACGTAGGAAAGCCGAAACCAAGTTTTTATCCCAATATTCCATAGGATCCCACGCCTCCCCTCCCCTATGTAGTAATATCTGTGATGAGGCCATGCCACGTTTGCAGAGCATAAGACCAAAACCATATTCTAAGGACCTATACAGCTCCATTGGGAGGGAGTCATCACGAGGGCTGACTAAGCGGCTCAACTGACCACAAAGGTTTATGGCGCGTCTACGTGATGGCCTCGGACCATCTGCACAGACCTCTTCTTGCCGAGCTCTAGACAGAAAATAAACACGGCCAGGAAACCAGGCTCTCCATCCCCCGAGCAGATGGCAAGTTACAGGGGAAGCGTGGACTCCTTGGTGGACAATTTCTTGCCAGCCTGCCCACGTGACCGGTCAGTCCAGCGCTTGACCTGTTATGTAAGTAGCAGACCATTTATTGCCGATAAAAAGGGGGAGTTGTACTAAAGTAAAATCCATGTTCTGGAACTCTGAATGTGCACATCATTACCACTGAGGTTCCCATGGTCAATGTTTTGCTAATGGCGACTAACATGGGACATGCTCCACGTGAACTAATTGATTCCTAACTCTTGAGGGTCTGAGTATATAGCACACAGCCAACTGCCTGAATCTTCTTCTGCCGTTCGCTCCTAACCCTGGCCTCTGCGGTACCATAGGCCATGCTGCCATGCTAAGAGACATGGGGGCAGGTCCCCAGGACAGATGCAAACCCAGAGCTGCAAACCTTGGCACCGTGGTTGCAGTTCCTTGATGTTGAGTCGGCGTCCACGCGTGGTGATCCGTGCATAACACGGCCTGGTCCGGTGCCACCTTCATGATCACTGAGAGGCTCCGCTCCACGGTGGAAGTCACTGTTTGAACTGAGGGGGCTCCTCATTCTACACTTGACTGGGTACCATTCTGTTGCAATCGGAGGGGTTTGCGCTGACTGACTTCTGGAAGTAGATCATCAGGCCTTTCTCCCTAGTTTGTCTCCATGTGGCAGCTCTGTTGAAACGTTCCCACGATGAGTTTTCCTGCTGATATCTGAAATACTGGTGACATCATGCAACACAATATGACAAGTTGATAGACAGGTGGTGGATTGCAATTATCCAGATCTCCCTGGACTCCTGCTTCCCTTTGATGGGCTATAAGTCCCACCAGGAGAGGGATTGTGTCACCCTTTGCTAAGCACTCACTGTATGACAACTTTTTAGCCCAGAGCCTGGTATGTAGCAGGTCCTTGGACTCTTTTGAATGAACTTTTCAAAACCAGTGTAGTCACTAGAGTCAAACTACCTAGGTCTCACATCCCGCTTTTATAAAAGGATGGGAGGGAGTGACACCCCCTGACTGAATAGTTATGATAAATAAATGAGATTATATGTGCGAAGAACTTAGAATGTCTGGTACAATATACTTGGGTTGAGGACCATCTACTCAGACCTCCCAAGTTGTGAATCAATTGCATCCACACCTCATTTGTCCACATGGTTACATCCCAAAGACCAAGCTGTTATGTGAAAATCCTCACTGTATGGACGTGTATCATGATCACAACAGACTACAAAATGGAGGGTGACTACATCATTACATAACTACCACATGACATCATTACAAACCTGCCGAACGACATCATTATATACCTGCCAAACCACTAATAATCATGGTGCTGCCAAGTGGACACATAACCTTCAGAACCACAGCCTGCCTTACCTTTGCTGTTTACCTCGGTTTTCGTTACCCCCAGATGTATATGTTAATGTGAACACAAATCATAGAGTAGATTTTTACAATTGTCATGAAGCTGACATATTGATAAGTGAGAAGGAAGTCTATTTCTCCCTGAGGCACGTCGTGTACTGAGTGAGAACACAATGCGTGCTCACCAGTTTTGATGATGGTGGTGCTACTCAATGTGCAACGAGCACTTCATAGCTGAGGATGCTTCTTGTTATGTACTGCCATCATTGAAGGAGTGCCTGCCCTTTTGGGAACCAGTGATGCCGAGATCCTCAGCCACGTGTAATACGAGGCCCTGGTTTATATTTATATGCCACTCCAGGTGGCATATAGCATGGAGGCAGAATGCCAAGATGAGGTTCATCATGGTACTTGGACTTCATAGGGACAATGAAAAATCACAAACTCCTTTCTCCACTCCTGACTTTCATCCCTCTTCTACCTCCCGTACCGTCTCTATGTCCCTGCGTGGTTCTGTGCACGAGGATACCTGTCCTGTCGAAGTTCCCGGTTTATAACTCACCCTCCCTTACAATTGGTCACATGCTTTAGACTTGTGGACAGGCGAGTCCAGTGCTACGAAAGGACATCGTGCTTGGTACATTAGAGGGGCAGCGAAAAAGAGTAAGGCCCTGAACAAGATGGACGGGCAGAGTGGCTGCCACCATGGCTCAAACCTAATAACAGTTGTAAGAAGGTGCAGGATCACGTGGTAGTTGATTCTATTGTGCACAAGGCTGGTCCGAGAAGCAACTGACTCGATAGCACCTAACGACAACAACAACCTTATAGTTTCTGGTTGTTGTGTCAAAGGATGCTTCTGGCCGACCTATTCTCATATGGAAGTAATTCTGTTACCAAGGGTAAGTGATAGAGGTCTCCAGTCACAACAGAGTCCCTTGATGGTATAAATGGTTAGCACGTAAATATATATAGTTCTGTCCAGTATCCACTACGTATTACTAATTCTTATATTAAAATGCCATAGCGGATTAATGTTTAACTTGTAAAACACAGGAAAGGGTTAGCATATGTTTAAAGAAAGCAGTTATCTCAATGAACTTAATTTAGAAAAAAAAATTTTTTTTTTAACTACCGGGACCATAAATCTCAATGGGCAACGAATATTAAGAAATATGCATCATTTGATCCATTTTATTCTGAGGGGTCAAATGTCTAAATACATTGATAACCTGTGCATAGATTATTTGGAAGGTAAAACGTTGCAAGCATTTCATAAAGCTTATTAGTATCATTTGATTTCAAAGAAAACCGGGACCACAGTCCTTTTTAAAAAGCCACTCCAAGACCTAAGCAAAAATATCTTCAGAATGTTTACAAATATAGTTTAAAAACATTTTATTTCTTTGAGCAAAATCTTATATTTTAAAGTCTAAATGCAACATTTAACTTTTAAAATAAGGTAGACGAGAAAAAGAGGCTTTGGGGTCCAGTTAAAATGAAAAGTTCATTTAAAATGCTTTTATCTCTATATGGCGTTGGGAGCCCTGGTGGCACAGTGGTTCTGCATTGGGCTGCTAGCAACAAGATCAGCAGTTTGAAACCACCAGTGACTGCGAGGAAGCAACACAGGGCTTTCCACTGCCATAAAGAGTGACAGTCCCAGACACACACAAGAGCAGTTCTCCCCGTTCTAGAGCAT
Source organism: Echinops telfairi (assembly GCF_000313985.2). Lineage (NCBI taxonomy): Eukaryota > Metazoa > Chordata > Mammalia > Afrosoricida > Tenrecidae > Echinops > Echinops telfairi. The sequence goes on from NW_022111373.1 coordinate 112,519,731, forward strand.
CTCTCTGCGTGGGCATCGACTCCAGGACAGCGAGTTGTTTTTGTTGTTGTTGTTTGTGACTTTTTGTGGGGCTTTTCAACAATGAGGTTGACAAAAATACTTCCAGCTATTGGGGTGATTCCTTTGGGGGCACTCTCACAGTCTACAACATGTAGTGTTCTTCAGAGTAAGGGCCTTCCCTCAACCCTCTTATTCCTTCCCCTTGTCTTGCGATAGGAAACTAGAACTGTCCTGTTGGGGTTTCCGGGATTTTGAATATTTACAGGAGTAGACAGCCCTATCTCTCTCCTGCCCAGCTACTAGTAAGTGCTCCAAGCAGGGTTTTCAGTGGTCTTTTGATGAGCTCCATAGTGACAAGGTTCCCGGAGATGCATGGATCTGGTAAGAGGTAGAAAAGATGAGTTAGGAGCAAACGGTTGGGAGTTAAGCACATTGATTTCAAGTGACAGCTCTGAATATTTTTCGATTAATTTCCCTAAATTCCCATTTCAATCTGATCATCCTTCTCTCTACCCATCCCTGCCATACTGACACGCATACAAACACTCACACACAGTCAAACAACCTTGAATGGTTTCCCATTGCCTTGAGTCTAAAGTCCCAAACATGGCTCCTGCCTCTCTGTGGCTGATCAAAATTCTACACTGGTTCTCTGACATCCCACGAGAGTGGGTTCTTCTTGGCTCCTTAATAGTGCTACCTGGCGTGTTCCTCTCCCCATGCCATTCAACAACGTCTCATCTCATCTGCCTGGAATGAGTGTCACCCCAGAACCAGGACTGCCTTCCTCTCCAGGCTTAAACCTCAAGTTCTCCATGAGGACTTCCTTCTCCTCCCCTTCTTGGTTAAACCAAACACACAGAACAAATCCCTTACCAGAGCATCAATTCTGACTCCTAGCAACTGCAGGTGTGACCGAGTAGCACTGCTCCACAGGGTTGTCTTGGCTTTAGCATAACGGGAGCAGATGGCGAAGCTTTTCTTCTGCCATAACACTGGGTGAGTTCGCACCACCAAGCGTTAGCACAGGGGTCACACATGAACCATTTGTGCCACTTAAGTACCTCATAGCGGTCATTGTTGTGTGTAGTCCAGTTGAGTCCAACTCGTAATGGCCTTAGTGGACAAAGTGGGACTGTTCCATAGCATTTCCTAAATTTCAGTCTTTATCAGACCAGATCACTAGATTCTCTTTTGGAGTGGTAGGTGGGTTAGAACTGCCGACCTTTTGGTTAGCAGCCAGCCACTTAAGCCTTGCACCACTACGACTCTATTTATCCAGGTTAGAGCCCCTGCTGTATGCTTCTAGGCTTCCCTTTCTTTATACGCACTCTAGAACTACCGGAGTCTGTGAGTCATCTGCGTACACGTAAGGGATGGAGAGCAAGAGACTTGGGTAGGATGTGGATCAGGGGTGCTGTTTTACGACCACATTCCCAGTGGCCTCTCAAACTGCTTCCTGAATGGATGAATACAAAGACTTAGCATCTGAAGACTAATATCTCACTCACAGTCCTATGAGGATTAAAATACAACTCTGGGCAGATAGTGGAGACAACGCAGGCCATTGTTATTCTGAAGAACATTTAAGGGATACATTTGTTTCATTTCTAAATTCTCTGGGCAGGCACGTCTCCAAATGGGAGCGTCAAAGGGAGATAAGCAAGCTGCTATTTTGTACCCAATCCTCTGAATACAGTTTAAGAGTTTTATAGCAGAACGTGATGAAACAAGGCGACAAACTTAAAACTGGAGTCTGGACAAAACATGCCTTTGATGTGATGAATCTAGTGTAATTATATGTTTGCATGGGCCTCGGGCCTGGCTAGGTTCCAGGGGCAAACATCCATAACCCAGCCTATCAACCAGCTGTTACCAGTTTAGAGGGTTGCTTTTTTTTTTTAGCAGAAATATGATCTATTCTTATAGGAGCCTCCATGTTAGCACTGAGAAAATGATTACAGTGGGTAGCATTTAAAATGGTAACTTGCAAAAGATAAATTTAGAATCTGCATGAAAGTTTTTACTTGAGTAATAAAAGCTGGACACTGCTTAAAACTGGGATTAGAAGATAAGGTTTTCATAGTGGAGACCAAAGGATATAAAGTTGGGTAGAGTGGAATTGTATCTCCTTTTACACCCAGACCAAACAGGAAGGGAGTGTAACAGAGCAGCAAGGGGAGCAAAGCAACCAACTCCCCAAGAATCCCAGAAATAGACTTCAGAATTGGTGGGCAGGGCTTGGCACCTCACCAGACCTGATTAGAAAACATTCATAAGGGTCAGCAGACAGACCTGGAGCTATTTATAGGTTTGTTTGTTTGTTTGTTTGTTTGTTTGTTTCTCATGTCTACCTATATAAGATAGGCAGGATAAATAATCCCAAGGAGAAAACAACAAGACAGACAATTCCAGGGGGACATGG
>NW_022111373.1:112522911-112529821 GCF_000313985.2 Echinops telfairi
TTAATGCTTCCTCCCCCCACACTATCATGATCCCAGTTCTACCTTACAAATCTGCCTAGACTGGAGTATGTACACCAGTACAGATCAGAGCTCTCAGCACATGGAGTCCAGGACAGATGAAGCCCTCAGGAACAGTAAGGGGAGTAGTGATGCTATAAGGTGGGGAGAAAGGGAGAACCAATCACAATGATCGATGTATAACCACTCCAGCAGGGGGACAAACAACAGAAACATGGGTGAAGAGAGACAGAAGGGAGTGTAAGAAATGAAAATAATAATATTTTATAATTTATCCAGAGTTCACGAGTGTGAGAGGGAGAGGGAGGGAGGGCAAAAAGAGGAGCCGATACCAAGGGATCAAGAAGAAAGAACATGTTTTGAAAATGATGATGGCAACATATGTACAAATCTGATTGATACAATTGATGTATGGATTGTTATAAGAGCTATAAGAAGCCCCAATAAAATGATTTATTTTTTAAAGATTGTAAAAGAGTGTGAGACTTTTTAATTTCCAATAGGAGAAACACACACGGCTAAAAATATAATATGAGCAGGACAGATGTTAACGATTCTTAGATTTGGGAAAACCTTCATTATCAAAGGAATGAAGTTCTAATGTCGATACGTTGTGTGTCAGGGCTGATGTTTTTAAATGAGGCTCTTAATTCCATTTTCTATGTGTCCTAATTGTCTAGTGCTGCTATACCACAAACACCACAAGGAGATGGCTTTAGCAAACAAATTCATTTTCTCACAGTTTACGGGGCTAGAAGTGTGAATTCAGAGCACCAGCTCGAAAGGACAGCTCTCTCTCTCCTGTTGGCTCCTTTCAACGGCTGTGGAAAGCATTTCTTGGAGATCTTCAAGTGTCTTGGCATCAACATTCTCTTGGGTCCAGGAGGTTCTCAGCACAGGGATCATAGGTCCAAACGACTGTTTCCACCCAGATCTACTTCGTTAGTGCCACTGTGCTCCCTGCTGCCTTGTTAATCGTTTCACATCTCAAGATTGATGCAAATTGCAAACTAATCCTATAGAATATATCCTTCTTCATTAACATAATTGCCTCTGATACGCTCATTAGCACCATAGAGATTAGGATTTACAACACATTCAATAATCACATCAGAACCTAAAATAGAGGGTAATTACGTACTATGGAGATTCATGACCCTACTCACTGTCCTGGATGAGTCAGTGACCCCATAGGACAATCTAGAACTGCCCCTGTGAGATTCTGAGACTAACTCTTCAAAGGAATGGAAACTCTTGTATTTCTCCCATGGCTGGTCTCTGCAGTAATTCGCTTTGCGATCCACTCTGGCTAAATCCACCTGGGCACTCTGCAAATAGATTTTGGGCTTTCACTGTCATCCATATCCTTCTGCAAATTAGGTGCTCAGAATTTAAGCTGTTATACGATTCCTTCCTCTGACCTTGGATTTTATTCTTTACAATCCTTGCATCACACAGCACTGGTGTGCTTGTTCCATGTAGACTTAACTGATCCATCACTTAGATGGCTGCTTGTCCTCGCCTGTATGACAAGCCTTTATGACCCCAGACACTATTCTTTCTGATAGCAGGGCATCATCTAATTTCTTCCCCACATTTTGCTATAGCACCCATATCTTCAGTGATCATTTCGTAAGGGTAAGAATGATGATGCTCTATGTACTTATTACTTTATATTTTCTTGACTGCAGTTGGGAAACAGGAAAAGTTAACCGATTTAGGTTCTCTGGGTAGTGAGTGGGTGAGGAAATGAAAATTCAGCATGTGGTTTCCAAATCCATGATAGCTCAACCAACAAGGTAACTCACCGAGAACATTTTTCTATTAACGTGTATTTGAATATTCTCCTTCTCAGGGTCTTCTTATTACACTAGCTAAGCTATAGAAGATACTAACAGGAGGGAACAGTCGTTCACTGGGAACCCACCATGTGGATGACAAGGGTTCCATTTTTTACTAATGCACCTCAAACAGCCACCAGCCATCTGTTGATATGTTTTTATGATGGTGAACATGGTTCAACGGAGCTTCCTGATTGACTAAGAAGAAAAGCCTGGTGGTCTATTTCTGAAAATCAGTCATATGCATCACAATAGTCTGAGCAGAAATTGTTTGTGGGAATGATGCAAGACTGGGCAGTGTTTAGCTCTGTTGTACCATGAGTCAGGGTCACCCTGATAGCGGCGAACCACAAGGAATCATCATTCTAAAGTGGGGCTAAGTGTCTTCCTACATAAAAAGAGACAAATGACTAACTTTCCACAGGGGTTCATATGTGACTGTGTGACTGTGGGTCCCCGTCCTTCAGAAATACCCAGGCCTTCCCGATGTCCAGGCTGGCATACAGTATTTTTGCCAAGTTGGAAAGAGATCTGAAAATCCCCATTCCATTCCATTTACAGAAGCCACCATGGCATTTCTCCTTCGGACCTTAATGGGAAGCACATGGAGATCATTGAACGTTGGGAACCCTCCTAGGTTCAAATGATGTGTCTCAAGCAAGGGTTACGATAAACTAACCTACACACATGACCCTGGAAAAAGTTAGTAGCCTTGCTTATTCTGGACGTGTGCCTGGGTTCTGGGAAGAGTTACTTCAATAAGAACCCTTTTCGCTCTCATTGGCTCTCTCTTTTGCATGCATGATCTGTTACATAACATGTGTGATAGCGACCCAAACTGAAAATGTCATTCTTGAGCTAATTAAACAGATGTAATATGTTCTTAGGTCCTTTTGTAAAAAAGAAGAAGGTTTGGTCCAACTAGCTTGTTGTTTAGTTTTTTGGTTTGTTTGGTTGGTTGGTTTTTCTAAAGTCTATGTAATGTCTCTGTTCCTTAATTTTTGTGTGTGTTGAATTGAAGCTTTCATTTTTGTTTCCCATGACAAAGATAATAAAGACAACTATATCATTTTGTAACTAATTTTAGCCATAAAACATCCTAAGAAGTGCATTTATATATATATTTAAATATACAAATACATTTTAATGAGAGTAGGTTCATTTCCAAAATGTCTTGCATGGAGCATATACATTAAAGTTAAAAGGGGCATTAAACAATACAAAACATCTAGTTAATTCTGTGAACTACTAGACACACTACAGCCTCCATGAATCTTGAAAATATTATCATATGAATTGTGATAAGAGCTGTATGCGCCCCAAATAAAATGACACTTTCAAAAAACCAGTAGATCAAAATGTTTTGAATTAGACCATATTACTTGCCCCAACATCTGTAAATTGAAAATTTCACCCTCACTTCAACAGCAGTTCCTTGGGATAAGCAGGTTTTTAAAAATATTTTTATTGGAAGCTCTTATAACAATCCATACATCCGTTGTGTCAAGCACATTTGTACATATGTTGCCATCATCCTTTTCAAATACTTTCTTTCTCTGAATCCTTGGTATCAGCTCCTCTTTTGTTTTTCCCTCCATCCCCTGCCCTCCCTCCCTCATGAACCCATGATAATTTATAAATTATTATTATTTTCATATCTTACACCAACCACTGTCTCCCTTCACCCACATTTCTGTTGTTCAGCCCCCTTGGTAGGGGGTGCAGTTCAACATTGATCACTGTGATCGGTTCCCCCTTTCTCCTTCCACCTTCCCCCTACCCTCATGGTATCACTACTCTCATTATTGCTCCTGAGGGGGTTATCTGTCCTGGATTCCTTGGGTGGAGATTTCTTTTCTGTACCAGTGTATACATGCTCTGGTCTAGCCAGATTTGTAAGGTAGAATTGGAGTCACGATAGTGGGGGGTGGGGGTGGGGGCGGGGAGGAAGCATTAAAGAGCTAGAGGAATAGTGTATGTTTCAACGATGCTATCCTGCACCCTGGCTGGCTCGTCCCTTCCTTGTGACCCTTCTTTGAGGGGATGTCAAATTGTCTACCAATGGGCTTTGGGTCTCCCCACTGTCCCCTCCTACCCGTACCCCCACCTCCCTGCCTTGTTTGCATCAGTGTGATTGTTCTGAGTCTTCTGATGCCTGATACCAAATTCCATCAACACCCCATGATTAACCAGGCTGGTGTGCCTCTTCCATGTGGGCTTTGTTGCTTCTCAGCTAGGTGTCCACTTATTTATCTTCAAGCTTTTAAGACTCCAGATGCTATATCTTTGCATAGCTGGGGACCATCAGCATTCTTCACCACATTTGCTTATGCAATGTGTCAGGAAGATGAGCATCACAGAATGTCATGTTATTAGACTAAAGTGTTCTTGCCTTGAGGGTGTACTTGAGTAGAGACCCGATGCTCATCTGCTACTTTAATATTTAACATATAATATATGTACATAGATCTATGTACCTATCATTATATAGAAAAATATTTACATATGTATGTGCCTGCCTGTATTTAGACCTCTATAAATGCCCTTTGCCTTCTAGTTCTTTCATGTATTGCCTTTTGCTTTCCTCTTGTCCCACAATCATGTTTGACCTTCATTCAGCTTTCATTAATTCCTCTTGGCTACATTGTACTTGATGAAGCTCCACGAGGCATCGGGATAAGCATTAACTGAGCATCTATTGCATGTGCTCTGAGTGTAGAAACCAATTCGACGCCACAGCAGTTGCCCTCAAAGGACCTTATTCCACTAAGAGGAAACAGGGACATAAATAATTATGGTATGATGCAATAAAGCAGAGTGATAAAAGGATAAAAAGCACAAGATTTAAGTCTGTTGGGGGACAGTGGAGAGAGTATGTGGAAAAGAGGTCAGAAGAAAGTTGATGTTTGATTCCAAGCTGGAGGAGGGAGCCTGGGGGAGTGGCTGGAGGGCATTCTGGGAAGAAGAACACCAGGTTGAACAGTGTGGTCAAAGAGCAAGTAAGAGGTGGCAAGATCATTGTGAGGTGATAACGATGACTTTGTGCTGCTTAGGAAGTAAAATGGAAGATGATGGTAAGTTTATTTAGTGTCTTCTGCAAAGATTCTCACAGATGAGGCTTACTGATCAAGATGATTTTGCTGTTACTCTCTTTGCAATAGGTTACCTGAGTTGAAGCAAAAATTTCACCAATGCTAGACAGTATAATCAGTCTTCATATGAATATTATGTATATATCTATATAATTGTCCAAGGCTATTCACAAAAGCTGTATCTTCCTAGGTATTTTCCCTTGGTGCATAGGAGCAGAACAAAGGCAGCATGAGAAAATGGCAGATGTACTTGTTGAGGATGGAAGAAAACATCGACTGACATTCTCACTGGCTTTAAGCTTCCTTTCTGCCTAAACAAAGGAAAGACATGGTCACCTGCCACTGCATGTTAGCAGAAACATTTCCTGACTTCATCACAAACTGGCCAAGTAGTGAAGCCCCCATTCATCCATCCTAGATGTATTCTGAGAACTAGGATTCTTAAAACAAGGCAAAAACATAGCAAGAAACTGCATGAGTGAGCGTGTGAGTCAAGTATGGATGTGGATGCATATGTGAGAGAGAGAAAGAGAGAATCTTAGCAAAGCATGATAAGCACTTTATTAGGAGTAAAGCCAGAGTCCTGAAAGAATTCTAGAGAAAAGTTATCAAACTTTTCCTGGTGCCAACAGAAAAACTGCACAAAAGATGATAATAAAACCTTTAAAGTTTGGAAGAATAAGGAGCAACAGGGACATGTGATGGCATTCCAAATACAGGGAATAGTGGAAGAAGACATTAGTGTTTCTAGTTATTTACTCCACCTCTCTGGGACAATTTATATTTCCCAGGTCCATGAAGGTGAAATAAGTAGAGACCCGGAGTTAGAAAACCAGAAAGGAAGAACATGTTCAGCATATCCCCTTACAGAAGCGGACAGCCTCCTTTTTCTCTCCCTCACGGCAGGTGAGCAGTTTGAGCCACTGACCTCGTGGCTAGCAGCACAATGCTTAGTCAACAGAGGCACTGGGGGTCCCTTTTCTTGTTCAGCATATCTCAAACTGAGAGGACGCAAGATAAAATCCAAGCTTTGAGTTACATACTGAAGAATTCTCTGAGCAAAAGATTGACTGATGCAGGAAGCATCAGAAGATCATGGAAGGAAAACATAGTCACTCTACCAACAAGAATTGATTGCTATTAAAGAAATATAGCTTAGGAGTACATTTTTGAGGGGTCATATATACCCTGCCAAGAAAGTTAAACGTCATTCTACAAGTAGTAACCAAAGAAAAACCAAAGAATGGCTCAATCTGATTGTTTCTTAGGAAAATGATTCTGAGGAAAAGGAAAGAATCTGGTGCCAATGAAATCAGGCTAGAAAGTTGTACTAATAATACTTTGTTGATGTTAGCTATGGTTGAGGTGCCCCTTGACTCAGGTGACCCCAAGCACAATGGGACAAAATGATGCCTGATTCTATGACAGCGGTTCGCAACCTGTGGGTCACAACCTCTTTGGGGGTCGAACGACTCTTTCACAGGGGTCACCCAATTCATAACAGTAGCAAAATTACAGTTATGAAGTAGCAACGAAAATAATTGTATGGTTGGGTGGTCACCACAACATGAGGAACTGTATTTAGGGTCACAACATCAGGAAGGGTGAGAACCACCATTCTATGCAATCCCAATGGTAGATAGCAAATTGAACTTTTTTAATTCTTCTGGTTTTCATTGACTTCTTTTTGGAAGTAGATAATCAGGCTTTTCTTCTAGTCCATGTTAATCCAGAAGTTCTACTGATACGTGAGAAGAAGTCTTGCCATCCTTACCTCTAAGGAAAATTCTGGCTGTACTCCTTCATGACAGATTTGTTTGTTCTTTTGGTAGTCTGTGATACTTTCAATATTTTTTGCCAGCACTGCAATTCAAATGTATTTAGTCTTCTTTGATCTTCCGTATTCTCTGTCCAACTTTCACATCCATATGAGGTGATTGGAAATATCATACTTGGTCC
>NW_022111373.1:112530653-112553049 GCF_000313985.2 Echinops telfairi
ATTCTACCAACTTTTTCATTCTGAAATTGATCAAGCATGCAATCAAGATACATTCATGATTACTGACTGGAGACTGGATACAAAAGATGGGAATAAAGAGGAAGGATTAGTAGTCACATGACAGACGTTTGTAAGGCCGATGCATTCTTAATTGAAAATAATTGGTTTAAAGAACATAACCCTCACCACATGAAATACACAAGAATCAAACTGAAACCGTGGAGAAGCTCGGTATCATCAGTCCAAACAAGGTCAGGGGCTGACTATGGAACAGACAATTAATTCCTCCTATGTAAAACCAGCTTTAAACTGAAGACTTTAAAACAAGTCCACAGCAACCAAAATGCAACTATGAGTATTTCCTACCTGAATTTGGTGAACATCAATAGCATAGAATTGACATTGAACACGAATGACAGAAGATCTGATGAGCTTCATACACATCCTAAATGAAGAAAGCAGACGTTTTTAAAAAGATAGGAAAGAAAGGAAAGGCAAAGTGGATGTCAGAAGAGACTCTGAAACTCGCTCTTGAACATTGATTAGTTAAAGTGAAGGAAGGAAATGATGACGTAAAAAAGCAGAAGAGGAAACTTTGAAGGGGACTCAAGAAGACGAAGTAAAGTATTGCACTTAACTGTGCACATACCTGGAGCTAGAAAACCCAAAAGGAAAAGTAAACGCGGCAGATCCCAAGCTGAAAGAACATGGAATCTTGGCAAAAGGATACAGGAAGCATCAGCTTCAAAACCAGGTGGAAGGAAGACACGGTGTCCGTGTACCCAAAGAACGGGTCAACATTCCACCACTTCAAGGGGCAGCATATATGTTATCAAGCAAAGAAGTCCAAGCTGCATGTCATAACAGCATGAGTGACAACAAAGCTCCAGGAATTGACAAGATACCAACTGAAATGTTTCATCAAACTGATGTAGCCCTGGAAGCACTCAGTTGTCCATGTCCATAAGTTGGGAAGACAGCTACTTGCCAAGCAATGGGAAGAAAGTCATAATTTCACCCATTCCGAATGAAGGTGACCCAACAGAACGCAGTCCATTGTCCAACAAATAAGATTTTACTGAAGCTTCTCAAGCAAGAGCTTCAGTTATTCAAGCGAGGACTTGGCGCAAGGGATGTCATTGCTGACATCAGTAGAACCTTGGCTGAAAGCACAGAAAACCAAAAAGATGTTTACTTGCATTTCAATGACTATGTAAAGGCTCTGAATGCTGTAGATCATAACAATCTATATGAATAAGATTTTAAAGAATGGGAATTTTCTAAAAAACCTTTATTGTGCACTCATGCAGAACCTGTCCATGGACCAAGGGGCATTCATTTCAACAGAACAAGAGGATACGGCATGGTTTAATCAAGCTAAGGGTGCAGAAGGATCATATCCTTTCACCATACCTTCGCAATCTGTATACTGAGTAAATAATCTGAGAAAATGGATTATGTGAAGAAGAACATGGCATCAAGATCGGAGGAAGGCCTCTTCATGACCTATCACATACAGATCACACAACTTTGCTGAAAACAAGGAGGACTTGAAGTGCTTGGTGATGAAGATCAACTAAAGAAAATCAAAATCCTCCTACCTGGACCACTAGACAAACTCAAAAAATACAGTCAATTCAGACATCTCTATAGAACAGAGCAGAACTGCCCCTGTTGCTTTCCGTAGCTGTAGACCTTTAGATCTTTATTGGATCTCTAACCAACAGTCAGGAAAGCAGCAGTCAACATCTCAAACCATGCATTGCATTGAGTAGATCTTCTCTACAAGATCTCTTGAGAGTGGTGAAGAGCAAAGTGCTATTTTGCAGACTAAGATATACCCTATCATGTCATGGTGTTTTTTAATTGCCTCATGTGCATGTGAAAGTAGGACGTTGAATAAGGAAGACCAAAGGAAATCACGCATTTGTACCATGATACACACACACACACACACACACACAGTGGAAGTACCATGAACTGCCAAAAGAGCAAACAGATCTGTTTTGAAAGAAGTGCAGCTAGAATGCTTCTTAGAGGCAAGGAAGGCAAGACTTCGTCTCAAGTACTTTGCACATACGGTCGAGAGAGAGTGGACATCATACTTGGTAAAGTGGAAGGGCAGTGAAAGAAGGAAGGTCCTTGACAAGGTGGATGGACACAGGGACCGCCAGAATGAACTCCAGCATCAAAACAGCTGTGAGGACAGTGCAGGGAAGCAGGGCTTCCTTGTGCTGTACCCAGGGTTGCTATGAGTCATGACTCACGCAGTGGCACAGAACCACCAGAGAGCGTTGCAGAAGCAGAAAGTCTCCTTTTTCTCCCACAGTTTCAGAACCACTCACTTTGTGGTTAGCAACCAACTTGTAATCCCCTACATCGGCCAGGCAACCAAATAAACAACAGCATGATAAACAGAGGGGAAGAAAATCTAAGCTGTCAAGGCTTTCATTTTACTTGGATCCATAATCAATGTTTGTAGAAGCAGCCATCAAGAAATCAAACCCCGGATGGCTTTGGGCACATCTTCTGCTCCAGACTTCCTTAAAGTGTTTAAAGAACAAAGATGTTACTTTGCAGACTAAGGTGCTCCTGGCCAGGTCATGATATTTTTAATCACCGCATGTGCTTGCACAGTGAATAAACAACACTGCATCAGAATTGATGTGTTTGAATTATGATGCTGCTGGAGTGTACTGAAAGTACTACAAGCTACCAGAAGACCACACAACTCTGTCTTGGTGAAGGGCAACTAGAATGCTGCCTAGAAATGACAATAGGGAGACCTCAAGTACTTTGGGCATTTGTAGCTACATAATCTGGTGTCAATGTGAGAATTCAGAGTGAAGGGGTGGAATCTAGCCTGTCAGTCAGGTAGTAGCTTGAGGACCTCATTTGGAGGCCCTGGGGAGATACATGGCTCACTGCAGGTGGGGCACAGGCTCACTCCCTGAGAGACATTCCTGAGGAGAAGCCACATGGACCTACTGTGTAGCAGTCAGAGCCCTGGAAGCTGGAGAAGCCAGGTCGGGACCCCTGCCAGCACTGAGATGCTTATAATGCCACCGGATCCACAAGACTTCCCACTCACAGACCTGTGATCTTCCCGCATTCGGTGATATCGCATGTGTTTTGTGAGTCTGAAGAGGACTTTATAGATTGGTATCAGACATGTGGGCTAGTATCGGACTTATGGACTTGATCTGGACTGAGCTGGAATGTTTTCTCACCCTTCACTTGCTCTTGTACATAAAGCTCTTTCTTATAAACATGAGTGTCTGTGAATTTGTTTTTCTAGTCTACCCAGACTAACACAGGCATGTTACCAGGAGACACCAATCCTTGGAAAAGGGTATCACGTTTGGTAAAGTAGAGAGTCGGTGAAAAAGAAGATCTTCATGGAGATGAATTGACACCGTGGCTACAATAATGGCTCATTTGTAAGGAGGGTGCAGGACTTGGCGGTTTCATTCTGCCGTGTGCATGTTGTATGGAGAGTCCCCAAAAGAAGGAACAGCCTACAGGGCACCTAACAACAATATGAATTCAGGCTCAGAAGCGATGTGGAATATTGCACTTTGGGCAGAGGTGATGATCAAAGACTGGATTCATTTATCCTGAAAATGCAGGGAAAGAGAGATGAGAAAAGGGTCAAGGGCAAAATTAGTTAAGTGGTAGAAGGGCAACCCTGGTGGTGCTGTGTGGTAAGCACTGGATTGCTAACTGCAAGCTCTCTGCTTCAAACCCACCAGCAGCTCTGTGGGAGAAAGAGGAGGCTTTCTGCTCCCCTAAAACTATACAGTCTCAGAGACCTCTACAGGGTCTCTATGAGTCAGTGTGACCAGAATTCTCCTTGGAGGCAAGGATGACGAAACTGTGTCTTAGGTACTTTGGACATGTAGTCAGAAGAGACCAGTCCCTAGAGAAAGACGTCCTGTTGGGTAAAGTAGAGGGGCGGAGAAAAAGAGGAAGGTCCTCCAGGAGACGGATTGACACAGAGGTTATAACCATGGTCTTGGGCGTCGGAACAGTTGTGAGAATGGTGCAGGATGGTCAATGTTTCATTCTGTTGTGAGTGTCGCTATGGGATAGAACCGACTCAATGGCACCTAACAGGAGTCAGAATCACTTCAGTGGCAGGGAGCGTGGTTTGATTGTAGGGGCAGAAACCCAGGAAAGACTGAGACCCGGTGATAGAGAGAGCAAGATGTCAGAGCAGAAAGGAGGGTTTTTCAAAGAAGGGGTCAATGGCTGTGATTTTAAACTGATGACCAATGTCACTTCTCTTGTTGGCATTCTTGGGCTATAATGACAGGAAAGAACTCCCTCCTACAGAGCATCTCCACTCACACAGGAGCATAAAATGTATGCAGCATATATGGCCTGGAGGAGGGCGAAGAAAGCATTTGGATCAGTGGTTCTCAACCTTCCTCATGCCGACCCTTTCATACAGTTCCTCATGTTGTGGTGACCCCCCCAACCATAAAATTATATTCATTGCTACTTCATAACTGTAATTTTGCTACCGTTATGATTCAGGTGACCCTGTGAAATGGTCGTTTGACCCCCCCAAATGGGTCAAGACCCACAGGTTGAGAACCACTGATTTGGGTGAAGCCAGGGAGCACATAAAAAAGTTAGCTACCCCAATCACGATTCTCAGAGAGTTGGGTACTTTTATGCTCATTTATAGCTCCGCAAGTGCTGCTGGCCGTTTAAAATGACAGGTTCCCATAAATGGGAGAGAGAGAAAGAGGAACAAAAAAAAAGTGTGTTGCTTCAATTTACAGAAATTGCCTCATTCCAAACATGGTAATGAGAGAGATTGAAAAGGAAAATCTCTTCTGGAAAGCTCCCATACCTGGAACTTCCAGCTTATCAGATTCCCTTCTCTAGTGCTCCCTATCACACTATCAAATTTCCAGGCCTGTGCCTCCTGGGAGTCCTGGCAAAGGAATTTGCATAGAATTCCCCAGGTTTTCAGGTGACCTCGAATAACAGAACTTCTTTTCATGCATGTACTAGCTTGAAGGCACACAGATTTTATTGTGCAATATTGACTAGGAAGGCCCCACACACATGCTTTGCAGGAGGGGGAGGGGGAGGAGGAGAAAAGTATCCTTGTGCCTATCAAACAAGTGGCTTTCTGGGTCAGTGAGAAACACCGGGGTGGTGTCTTTCAAAAAGGGCCCCATGGAAACAAAGCTTGGGAAACACGAGGTCTAACAATGCGACAGGGTCATTTCTTAGTCTTTGCAGGACCCCCTTTAAAATAAATGCTGTCGCGTTGATTGTGACGCGTGGTGACTTGAAGGGCTATGGAGTCCGCAGAGCTCATTCTTGATGTGATTTATAGAAGCAGAGCACAGGTCTGTCTTCCGTCGTGCACTGGTGCTTCTTCCTGGTTTCTATCGGGCAGCTCCAGCGGTGGGTGCAGAGGTAGCAGCAGGTCCATGGAGTCCGGCCTCTGCTTTACTTCCAAGGACACTTGACCTACTTCACCAAATGCCTCGTGCACTACCATCTATTTTGGTCCAAACTATTTTCTCCTCCTCCCTTGGGAGCTTGGGCCTCCCACAGGATCCATTTTCAATAGAAGAATTCTCTTCCCTCACGCCACCGAAGACAGGAGTGGTCGTGCGCACCTGCTTTGGTTAATGAAATATGACTCTACGTAGTAGATGTGACCTCTGCAATGGCTCGGTAAGAGCCCACTTGCAGCCCACTGGCTTTAAAATCTCTCCTCTGCCAGACCAGGAGGCTGGGGGTGTGGAGGTTAAGGACTCAGCTGTTAGCCAAACTGCCTGTGATCCAAGCTCACTGGCTACTCTTTGGGAGAAAGAGGTGGCAGTCTTCTCCCTTAAAGACAGCCTTGGGAACACCAAGGGTTAGTCCTCCTCTTTCCTCTGAGTCCGCAGGCAATGGTCTTTGGTTTTGATTGTAAGACCAGACACGAGAGAGTGAGACTGAGAGCGAGAGAGAGAGAGAGAGAGAGAGACAGAGAGAGACAGAGAGAGACAGAGAGAGAGAGACAGAGAGAGAGAGAGAGACAGAGAGGCTGTTCTAGCGGCCTGGAGACCTGAAGTGTCTGTCCTGTGGGGACCTAAAATTCCAAGAGAAATAAGCCTTGCAAATCGTAAGCCATTAATGTTTGCCTTTGGTTGTTAGCATAGTTGCCTTTGCCTAAACTGACTAAGGGGGGAGGGCTCCAAAAGGTTCTGTGGGGGAAATTTCATTATGTTTCCATCCCATGTCGCCCCACGCTTTTTGAAGCCCCTCTCTTCCAGGCCGCCTGTCGGCATTGCTAAATGATCTAAGGCACCCCTGCTTTCCACAGCTGCTCGCATGTCAGCTCAAGGATGCCGACTTCTCAGGATTCTGCACCACCGGGGAAATCCAGTGTGACCACTGCAGACCGACGACAGCTATCTCAGTCTGGGGCTGCACACTGATGATAGGGAAGGGGCATTCATACCTGAACTATTTTTAAGGAGGGAATCTTCTCTAAAATAAATAAAACAGACGATATGCAGCAAAATTTTAGGAGCTGCGAAAGCTATTTATGTCATTTAAGAAGAGTATCAGAGAGCAATGCAACATTGTAGGCTGTCGTTCGCTCCATGGGCATCATAGGAACCTGTGTCTTCTACTTCAAGGTTGCCTGTTAATACTTTCCCCCCACTAGTTATATGTAACAAGTTTGCATCATGAAACCCTACTTGAACTTCACAGTTATTGCATTTGCACATAAGCTAGGTTTCCTTCAGATGCATAAAGGTTAGGGACAAAAATGCTGGCAACCTCATGTCCCTTGAAACCAATTACTAAAGGCTGTTGCTACAAGAGTTCTCAAAATATCACAAAGAGAAGCAGCTCAGTCTTTAGTAGGATTTCTGCTCTCTTATTTTTCCACCAGGATGCTCTATGTGGAGTCACCTCCCAGGAAAAAAACCATATTGCAGTTCTGCTCTCCTGTACTTTTAAAATGTAGACGGCCCCCTCTCTCTCATTATGGAGCAGTGAGAGATAAGAGCATTTACAAAGAGAGTCTCCACTGATCTCGTCTGGAGCCTATACTCAAAAACTGCTGGATTCATATTCCCTAATTACCGTATATACTCAAGTATAAGTTGACCCGAACATCGGTCGAGGCACCTAATTTTACCACAAAAACTGCATTTAAAATGTGCCAAAAAGCTCGCTGTAGGCACAGGTATATACAGCAGTCACTCAGCACCAGATGAACCAGGTGGGAGTTTGGGGGATTCATTCCTGACACAACTTGGAGTTCAGCCAAGATTTAAATGTGTGAGTATTTTACTGAGGACTTGGGAAATTCCAAAAATGAGATAACTGTTTAACATGGCTTTTCCCCCTTCGAAAGATGATACACACGCTCCTCACTTGTAAACGTGGTCAGGTTCCAGAAGACCGGCTCCGTGCTATGAGGACTAGTGATGTGCAAAAATAGAACGTGACCACGCCATGCCATAACTGCCCAAATGCATCTCTATGTAACTGCCAAACTACAGAGAAATCATGAGCCAGCCAAATGGACACGCAGCCTTCACCACCACGGCTGGTGTTGCTCACTCCTCACGCCTGGGCATTCATTACTGCCAAGCATTGGTCATTAATGTGCAAAATAATTGGATGGTGCCCTTGTTCACTATCATCAGAAATGCAAAATATCAGCTAATGAGCTAGTCCATAAGTGAGGAGGGGGCATCGCTACTTTGTTGGTTGTTGTTAATTCTCTAGATGTAAAGTGGAGCATGATTCATAAAATCACACCTATTTAGGAATGTTATTAACTATTACCTAGTGGTTCACAATGTTTTGCTGCTATTCATAAGCTTTTCGGGGGGCTGAACCCTCAGATGTGGATTTCTTCAAAGCCTGTTCTTAATTTGGAAGCTCTGCTGAAACCTGTTCTCTTTGGGTGACCTCGTTGGGCTTTGAAAAACTAGCGACCGCTTCCAGCATCACAGCCACATGTGAGGTTCCACAGTACGACAAACTGACAGACGGATAGCCCGAATGCTTCCTAAAAGCAAAGATGGCAAGACTGTCTCGTGTACCTTGGATGGGTTATCAGGAGAGATCAGGCCCTGGACAAAGCCATCGTGCTGGGCTAAACGAACGGGCGGTGAGAAAGAGAAAGACCCTCAACAATATGGAGCGACACAGTGGCTGCCACGCCGGAGTCAAACGTGACAATTGTGAGGATGGCGCAGGACCGGGCAGTGTTTCCGCTCTGAGTCGGAAGCGACTCCCAGGCCTAACAGCCTGGGCAGCTTTGATGATGAAGTTTTCAGCATCTCAGTGCACAGAGAAATAACTTGGATGCGAGTGATCCTTATATGATTTGTATGATCGCGCAGACTGCACCTTGGAGGCCCTCCCGTTTTCTCCTCCGCAGGGCTGGCATAGTAGCCAAGGCACTTATCCTTCCCGGATCATTGTAGGAAACATCAGAGAGCTAACCAGGAAGCTGGACGCTTGTCCTGCCCCTCCAGCATGCTGGTCATTGGGGTGATGATAAATGGCTTCCAAGACAAATAGCATTCAGCATCTGAAAGTTCAAGGACAAGGTGGGTTTATCTGGGTCAGCTGCTTCCAGAAAAAATGGCTAGAGTCGGAATGGAAAGAGGATAGGGGGGATGAACTTGACTGGACACGGTGGCCAGAAAGCCAGAAACCAAATCATAATCGTCTTTTCAAATGATATCTTTGACTCCCTGGAGCTCTTCATGAAATCCTTCTGAATTCAAATGCTTGCTTAGATCACCTCAGACCAAAAGACCAAAATCACTGCCATCAAGTTGACTCTGACTCACAGGGATTCTACAGGACAGGGTAGAACAACCCTGTGGGTTTTCCACTGTTAACTCTTTACAGGAATAGAAAGCCTCCTTGTTCTCTGCAGAACAGCGGGTGGTTTTGAACTGCCCACTTTGAGGTTAGCAGCCCAATGCATAACCATCACACCAACAGAGTTCCTGTGTATGTCATCAGTGTCCTTCAAAGCAAGGAGTCCATGGACATTTGGGTAAGTGATCTTCAATTTTATCTCAAACAAATGCATCAGGGTTCTAGCTTCTGTTCTGCTTCTACGAAGAGAGCTTTGTGTCTATAGATCTATTTCTAATAAAAAATTTCATTTTCAGAGGGTTAACCAAGTTTGTGTTTTAAATGTATCTGGATTTTGCCCCAAACCCCATGGCCCTTCCACGTACAAGCAGACCTGGGGCCAAAATATTTTGAATTTCGTTTATTGGATCCTTTTTGGCATCTTACTACTGTGTCCAGATAAGACCCTGCTGGTTTTATCGCGATGCTTTCCAAAGAGACAGTCTAATGTCACGTTAACGTGGTGATAATGACGGCCAACCCCGCTTCTAAGTCTTGCTCCTTTGAGACTCCAGCGTGCATGCTGACTCTTGGCATTCGCAGTTGTTTACTTCTTGAGTGGTGTCATGTTTCTATGGCTCCGTGTACTGGCTTCCATTACAGTCAAGTGGAAGCAAGAAAATTCAGTCCAGGGTTTCATGGAAAGATAGGCCTGCCCTAATTTCAGAGTCCTTGGTAGATGAACAGAGAATAGGGAGATGTCATCTCTCTTGACTTTTCCAAGGTTTTGACAGAAGGGAGTTATGGATTTGGGATAGGAACAAGTCATGTTGGAACTGGAGATCAGACCAGCCTCTGCCTCTGAGAAGCACATGGGGGTTGGCAAGAGAGAAGGGCTGAGCACCCTGTGCAGGTGCAGTCTGACAAATGAGAGGTAGCTGAGAGTCGCACGCAGCACCTGGGGAATCTGGCCACAGAGCAGTGGCCACCTCCAGATAGCGATGTGTCCTAGGAAGATGCTCTTGCCAGAAACATGTTCTGTTGCGCAGACCATTCTGCTTTCCCACATTCTGCGCTCTACAATTTACTGTAATCATCACGCAGAATTCACAGACAATATGCGTGATCAAAGGGTTTATTCAGGAAGTGCAATACAGGTGGATGAGACATGTTCAGGCTACAGTTTGTTCAGGTTACAACGTTCTTTTAGGGCTGCTAATAAACACCCAAAGAGCATGTCACTCCACTGTATGCTTCAACCAGCAGGCATGCAGCTCATAATCCGTGGATCAGCAAGCCCAGCTCCCCCATTTGATTGCCCAGAGGAACCACACTCCACAAGCCAGCCGCCTGCCCCAAAGCACTCAGCTTTGCTTGCTTCGTGTGCTGGGAAGTCCACTCTGACTCATGCTCTGGCTGCTGATTCTGCTGCAGCTTCTCTGAGGTCACAGCTGTCCTGTGGATCCTGGTCTACCGCACAGCCGTCCAGACACCACACCCCACTCCTGGCTCTTCAGCTGGTGTTGACATTCCCTCTACTGCTTCTCAGAGGGTTCGTTTCTTACCCAGCAGGATGATCAGACTTTCTACTCCCTTAAAGTGTTAACGTGTTTGGAACCCACAGGGGGCAGTTCTACCCAGTCCTACAGGGTTGCCCTGAGCCATAACTGTCTGTATGACAGGGAGGATTTCTGAGAGAATGGCAATCCAGTGACTCTGGTTAAGAGTTACTCACAGGTGAATCCTACCAGTGTCTTTCCCCACCTCTTAGCCAGACTCATGCAGAAAAGGTCATACAAAGACTTGGACTGGAAGAGCCACACTACATAATTCCCTGCTCCTAAAAAAAATAATTCACTGCTCCTGAAGCAGCTCCCTGGAAGAACTATGGGGCTTTCTACTCTCATTAACAGTCAGAGTCTTGGAAACTCACAGGGGTAGTTCGACCTTGTCCTTGACGATCCCTATGAGTCAGCATCTACTCGATGGCAGTGAGTGCAGTTCTTTGAGTGAGCAGAAGGTCAGGGAAGGTGTAAGTAGATGACGGCCCTGAATTATCATGAGCTGGTAGAAAGGAGTGAGGTCATAAGAATACAGAGTGCTCCTTAACCAAACTCATTGCACCAACTGAGGTCAAAGAAGAGTCCTAATTCCCGGGCAGAGGTGGGGTGCGGGAAGTGGAAGTGTGTCAGTCTGGGTGGACTAGAGAAACAAATGCATAAACATGCATATGTACATAAGGGAGAGGTTTATATACAAGAGGAATGGAACATTGAGAAAACATCCCAACCAAGTCTAGTCCAAGGCCATAAGTCTGATATTAGCCCATATGTCAGATACCAATCTATAAAGTCCTCTTCAGACTCATGAAACACATGCACTGAAGCCAAATGCAGGACAATCACAAGTCACTGGGTAGAAAGTCTTTGGATCCAGTGGCGTTGTAAGCATCTCAGCCCTGGCAGGGGTCTCTCTGTGGCTTCTACGGCTTCCGAGGTCTGGTTGTGTCCAAGTGGCTTGTCTTCTGCAATGTCTCCCAGGGTGCAGCAGAGAGAGAGAGAGAGAGAGAGGTGTCTTCCACCTCCAAGGAGGAAGTGCCCGATTTCCCAGAATTCTCAGGAGAAGTCTACACAGAAGTCTCATTGGGTATCTCCAGATTGACAGCCTAGACTCCACGCCTATACTCTGAATCCTTAAATTGACACCAGATTAGGTGACTACCCCAGGAAGTCAGTCTGTAAAAGCACAATGATCAAAACCGAAAGCTGTAGAGAAGTGAGGAACCACTGAACACCATTCATTCATTCATTCATTCATTCAACAAATATTGTGCCAGGCACTGTTACAGGCACTGGAAACAGGACAGTGAAGAAAGCAATACCCTTGCCTTCTTGCAGCTTACATTTTCATAGAGGAGACAGAAAACAAAACAAATTTGAGACTAAATTAGCTTAACTAACTGATGAGAGTGTTATAAAACTACCTTGCAAGACATTGAACTTCCTTCCAAGATGTAAACACAAGAAACTCCATTTTGGAAAAGAAATGAAAGTATAATATTTCAGCCCAACTAACCTATTGCCATGGGCTTGATTACATCCCATAAGACTCTGTGGCGACTTTGTAAGATAAAGAACTGCTCCACAGCATTGCCAAGGCTGTTCCCAGACTGCCTCTAGTGTCACTGGTGGGTCTGAACCGCCAACCTTTTCCGTTAGTTTAACCAGTTCATTAGTTTAAACCAGTTCTGTTCATTTGGGCCACCAGGGCTCCTTAGACTAGCTTAAAGGATAATAAACATACTGAGACCAAGAAATCCCTCGTGGCCTTGTGGTTACGCATTGGGCTGCTAACTGCAAGATCAGTAGCTCTAAACCACCAGCTGCCCTGTGGGAGAGACTGGGCTCTCTTCTCCCGTCAAGAGTTATTTACAGTCTCAGAAACTCACAGGGGCAGTCCTACCCTGCCGTCGAGGGTCACCATGAGTGGCATTGACTTGATGGCAGTGTTTGGAGAAAAATACAGCAATGCAGAAAGAAAGGAAACAGGGCAGGTTAGGATTTTAGACAGAGTAGTCAGGAAAATCAGCCCTCTGAGAGGGAGATGTGTGGACAGCTGGAAGAGCGTAGCAAGCAGAGGAAACGGCTCGGGTGAAGGCTGGGAGAAGGGAGCGAGTTGGAGTGTGAAGAGCAGCCAAGAGATCTGGTGGTTGGATCCCAAAGAGTATTTGGCAGAATATTGAGGTGAGAAAAGAAACAGGCTGAGGGTGGGGGTGAGAAATCAATCCATTTTGGGCCAGTGGTTCTCAATTTGGAAAAACCTTGACCCCCAAGGGACAGATGTCAGTGTCTGAAGATGTTTTGGGTTGTCACAGCTGTGGGCGGTGGTATTCTAACAGGTAGAAGGTAGAAGCCAGAGATGCTGTTCAACATCTTCTAATGTATAAGACAGCTCCACAACACGGGCTTATCCTCACCAAGTGTCAAGGTTGACAAGGTGCTGAACCGTCCCAGGGATTTTGGATTTACCCTGAGGGAAATTAGAAAGCATAATAAGGTTTTAAGTCCAGGGAGAGCTCATCCAACTGGCTTGTAAAACACTGAACTGTTCCAGATGTCCATGTTGCACATAGACTGTAGGGGAACAGAGGTGGAAACAGACAGCGCTCTTAGTCAACAGGTTGCTGCAGTAACAGACAAGGGTCGATGGTGTCTTCAAACAGGATGGTAGTGTTTCATATCTACCCATTTTAATTGTGTCCTATTACCCCTACTGTCCACCAATGTCTGTCAGTTTGTCGTACTGTGGTGGCTTATGTGTTGCTATGATGCTGGAAGCTATGCTATTGGTATTTCAAATACCAGCAGAGTCAGCCAAAGCAAAAGAGTTTCAATGGAGCTTCCAGACTAAGAACTGACTATGAAGAAGGAAGAGGTTGTCCACTTCAGAGGCATTAGCCATTGACAACTTTATGGATAGTGTACTAGTCTGGGTAAACTAGGGAAACAAATCCACAGAAACTCATATGTATATAAGAGAGAATTTTATATAAAGGGTAAGTGTACATTAAGAAAGCATCCCAACCCAGTGCTGTCCAAGCCCATAGTCCAACATTAGCCCATATGTCAGACATGGATCTACAAAGTCCTCCTCAATCTCACAAAACACACACAATGATACCAACTGCAGGAGGAAAGCCAAATTAGTGAGCATGTAACCATCTCAGCGCTGACAGGGGTCTCCATGTAGCTGCTCCACCACCCAGGGCTGAATTAGGGTAGGTCCATGTGGCTTCTCCTTGGGGATGTCTTGCAGGAAGTGAGCCATGCCAGCTCAAGCAGGGAAGTGGCTAAGGCAGCTGCACCTGGTCCAACCATCAGAGAGAAAGAGACCCAAGACATAGAAAGGTAAAGCTCACCGAGCCATTTATTTCTCCATCCTTCAATTAATCCCACATGTGTTTATCAGTCAGGTTGGCACAATAAACCTGAACTATCTCAGATAGCATCAAAACATTGCCAGTTACTGAAAACCTCATGAATAGAGCATAACCATGTCAGAGATAATGCCAGCAGATGAGCTCCCCAGGTTCAAGTGCGCTGAAGACATGAGGAAAGAAGAGCTGCCTTCTCAAAGTAGTGTTGACCATAATGCCATGGATGGAGTAAAGCCTTCATGACTTTCAGTGGCTGCTAGAGCATGACTGAACTGAGAAGAACCCGCTTCAACAGAAATTGATCATCAGAACTTTGAAGGCATGAAAAATAAATCTAAGAAATTGGAAACTGTCAAAAATAGAATGCATAAAGATCGATATTCTAGGAAGTGGTGAGCTGACATGGACTAGTACTGGATATTTTGAAGCAGAAGATCATTTGGATGACTATGCCAGGGATGGAGATTCAAGAGGATGGGTGTTACAGTCATCATCAAAAAGGATGTTTCATGATCTATCTTGAAGTCCAATGCTTTCTGTGATGGGTTAGTATCGATCCTCATATAAGGAAATCCAGTGAATACAACATTATGCAAATTTATGTATCAACTACTAAAACTAGTGATGCAGAAACTGAAGAATTCTATGAATGGCTTCAGTCTGAATTTGATCAAATGTGTATTCAAGACATATTGATAATTTTTGCTGATTGGAATGAAATTTTGGAAACAAAGAAGAGGGAAGGGTGGTTAGAAAATATGGTCATGGTGAAAGCAATGAAGCTGGATATTGAATTTTGCAAGACCAACAACTTCTTCATTACAAATATCTTTTATCAACAACACAAATGTAGACTCTATACGCAGACTTTTCCAAATGGAATTCAACAAAATAAAACGGACTACATCTGTGGTAAGAGACAGTGGAGAAGCTCTATAAATTCTATCGCATACAGAATTTTGCAAGACCAATAAGTTGTCCATAGCAAATACCTTTTCTCAATTTCTTCATAGTAAATATCTTTTTCAACAACACAAAAAGCATCCATACACACAGACTTCTCCAGATGGAATACACAGAAATCAAATTGACTACACCTGTGGAAAGGGAAGATGGAGAAGTTCAACATCAGCACTAAAACCAGGCCAGGGGTTGGTTGTGGATTAGGACATCAATTGCTGAGTTCAAGATAAAGCTGAATAAAATTAAAACAAGATAAAGTGAGCCAAAGTATACCTTTTAGTCTACCTTATCTGAATTTTGAGAACATCAAGTGTTCTGTGATTAGTCTTCATTGAAAACTAATGACAGAACACTTAATGAGCTGTGGGAGGATATTATGACCATCATTCATGAAGAAAGCAAAAGGTCAATAGAAAAACAGGAAAGAAAGAAAGAAATCAAAGTGGATGTCAGAAGAGACTCTGAAACTTGCTATTAATCATAAAGTAGATAAAGCAAATGAAAGAAATAATGAAATCAAAGGGATGAATAGAAAACTTCAAGGGGTAGCTTGAGAAGACAAAGGCAAATCTTATAATGAAACGTGAAAGACCTAGAATAAGATAACCAAAAGTTAGGAACATGCTCAGCGTATCTTAAATGGAAAGCACTCTAGAAAAAAACTCAAGCTTCAAGTTGCAATCTGGGAAGATTCTATGGGTGAAATATCGAACGATGCTGAAAGCATCAAAAGAAGATGGAAAGAATATACAGAGTCATCGTACCAAAAGGAACCAGGCGACCTTATACCATCTCAGGAGATCGCAATTGAAATCTTTCAACAAGCTGATGATGCACTGGAAGGACTTACTTGTCTACGCTAGGAAATTTGGAAGACAGCTACTGGGCCAACTGACTGGAAGAGATCCACATTTGTACCCATTTCAAAGAAAGGGGTGGTAGTTACATAATCCGGTACCAACTTGAAACTATCATGAGTGAAGGGGTGGAGTTCAGCCTGTCAATCAGGTCGCTGCTTGATAACCTCATTTGGAGGCACTACAGAGAAAAGTAACTCGCTGGAGGCAGGACATACAGACCCTCTGCTTGGTACTCCTGATGACAAGACAAATGGAGCTACCCTAGAACCCTGGAGCTGTAGGAGCCATGTGGAGACCCACGCCAGCACCGAGATGCTTACGCCACCACTGGATCCACAAGATTTTCCACCCACTGGCCCGTGATCTTACATTTGGCATCATTGCATGTGTCGCATGAGCCTGAAGAGGAATTTATAGATTGGTATCGGACATATGGGCTAGTATCAGGTTTATGGACTTGATCTGGACTGGGCTGGAATGTTTTCTCATTATTCAATTGCTCTTATATATAAAGCTCTTTCTTATACCCACATGAGTATCTACCCGGACTAACACAGACAGATAACTCAACAGAATGTTCAAATTATAGACTAATATCATTGCTATCACATGCAATTAAAATTTTGCTGAAAATCATCCAACAATGGTTGCAGGAGTACATTGATAGAGAACTGCCAGATCGACTGGATCCAGAAAAGGACATGGAATAAGGGATATCACTGCTGACATCAGATGATCTTTCCTCAAAGCAGAGAATCTCAGAAAGATGTTTGCTTGTGTTTTATTGACTATGCCAAAGAATTCGACTGTGTGGGTCATAACAAACTACGGATAACCTTGAGAAAAATGGGAATTCCAGAACACTTCATTGTGCTTATGAGGAACTTCTACATGAATCAAGAGGCAGGTATGCAAACAGCACAATGGAACACTACATGGGTTAAAATCAGAAAAGGTGTGTGATGGGGTTGTACCCTCTCATCATACTTATTCAATCTATAGACTGAGAAGCTGGGTTGTGTGAAGAAGAATGTGGCATGAGGATTGGAAGGTGTCTTCTTAACAATCTACTATATGCAGATTATGCAAATGGCACAACCTTGCTTGCTGAAAGCAAGGAGAACTTAAAGCACTTACTGATGAATATGAAGGATTTCAGCATTCAGTATGGATTACAAACGCATTGTAATGAAGACCAATGTCTTCACAACTGGACCAGGGGGTAATATCATGATAAATGGAGAAAAGGTGTAAAGTTGAAGTTGTAAAGGGTTTCATCTTGCTTGGATTCACAATCAATGTTAATGAAAGCAGTATTGAAAAGCAAGGATGTTACTTTTAGGACTCAGGTTTGCCTTATCCAAGCCATGGTATTTTCCATTGCCTTATATGCATGTAAAGTTGAGTGTTGAATAAAGAAGATCGGAGATGAAGTGCTGCACTTGAATTTGTTGCTGGAGAAGAATATTTCAAGTACCACGGAGTGCTAAGAGATGTGTCTTGGACGAAGTATAGCCAGAGGGCTTCTGAGAGGCAAAGATGGTGAGACTTCACCTTACATACTTTGGACATGAGACTAGCCCTTGGAGAAGGGCACCATGTTTGGTAAAGTAGAGTGGCAATGAGAAAAGAGCTGGATTGGCATGGTGGCTACAACAGTGGACTCAAGCAAGGGACAGTTGTGAGGATGGCAAAGGCCAGGTGATGTTTTGTCCTATTGTAAATAAGGTAGCTGAGTCAGACCTGACTCGATGGTACCTAACAACAGCAATATCACTACTGTATACAGGAACTAACAGTAACTTAGAGAGGCTATGTCACCAGATCACTAACTAATGTCCCAGATGTGTAACCTTCTTCTGAGCACCATCCCTTCTTCATCAAAGCACAAGCCCAATGACAAAAATATTTAATCATTCCAAAAGATTTGATGGAGGAGAGAGAAAGGGAGAGAGAGATTGTTTCTGAGACCTCTTTCTGAGCTAGACTGCTCTGACACCAGGTCACCTCAGTTACCCTAATATTTTCTCTTTAAATTCTCCCTAGGTGTAGGATTTGTCTCCACATCTGGAGTAAGGATGAGCCTACAAGTGGGGTGGGGGGGGCACTGAGTCCTGCCTAAAGTAGAGAAGAGACACGAGGCAGCAAGCTCCCATCTGCATGAAAAGATGGTGGCCAGTATATCAGACAGTGGAATTCTATTTTAAAGTGATCTCTGAAAACTGAAGTAGTTAGAAACCAAGTTGGTTCTTAAAAACTTGTCATTGAAGTATGATATGCATTGCAGTATATCATTGCAGTGGATTATTTAATATGGCTCTTTTGGCCACGGCTAGTCTATTATTCCCACCAAATGACTCTCCTGATAGATCTGGGTAAAGGAGGGGAAGATACTAATAGGGTTTATACGACTCAGCTGTGAGTGGTTGCTAAGAGGGTGAACTGTGAGTGCCATCCTGCTGGGTATAAAATGAGCATCTTAGAAGCAGAAGGCGGGCGTTACTACCAGCAAGAAGGAAGAACCAGGTATGGAGCAGGTCTTTGGATCCTGATGCCTCTGAGCATCCTGGAGCCTGCCTTCATACCAGCGAACTGGCAGAGGAGCAGCAGCAGCAGGACCAGAAGTCTGAGCATGAGACACAGTAGGACTTACCAGCCTACAGAACAAGGAAAACTGAGTGCTTTGGGGCAGGAGGCTGGCTTGTAGAGGGGGTGCCTCTAAACATTTCATTGGGAGCTACAGTTGCTGACTCACGGAGCTAGAGTGGGGTGTCTTATGGTCATGTACTTATATAGCAGATGAGTGTGCCCTTTAAGTTTTTACAAGAAGCCTGAAAAGAGCTTTCTAACAGGGTCGAGGCCAAGCCAAGAGGTTTAGGACCAGAGAGAGGTCTGCCTGCAAGCACAGCAGAAAAGAAATTGTCCTGACTGAACAATTGTATCCTGGACATTTCTCACCTGAATTGTAGCCAGTTAAAATCAGGTCGTCTGACAATTGTATCCTGGACATTTCTCACCTGAATTGTAGCCAGTTAAAATCACGTCGTCTGTGAGTTGCGTGTGGCCGTTGCAATGAATTAGCAAACGCAGCTGAAAGGTTGAGAAGGACACCGTGTTTGGTCACTAGAGGGCCAGAGAAAAAGAGGAAGACCCCCAACAGGATGGATTGACACAGTGGCTGCAACAATGGACTCAAGTAGGGAACAACTGTGAGGATGGCAAAGGACCGGGTGATGTTCTGTTCAGACCTGACTGTGGAGGGACAATTGTGTCAGAACTGTAGGACTTCGGGAGGATGGGATATGTCTGACCTCAGCCTCATAGAAATTGGCTTTGGGTAGCTGGTGGTGATTTTCCTTCCCCCTGTGACGTTAGAGAAGGTCACGTAGCATCCCCATATCACACTTTTTAAAAACATACATGAGGAAACATATTGCTGTTTGTTTCAATGGAGTCAATTCTGACCATAGGGTCCCCTGGATGGTAGCCTTCACAGGAACAGATGGCCAAGCCTCGAGCTCTCAGACCACTGGCTGAGTTCGAACTAATGACCTTGGAGCTAGCAGCAGAGTGCTTAGCCATCGTATCACCAAGTTCCCCAAACTCTAAGCTCACTTCCATCCAGTGGATTGCAAATCATGGCAAACCTAGAGGACAGGGCAGACTGCCCCTGTGTGTTTCAGGGGCTGTCAATTTTTACTGGAATAGAAAGGCTCATCTTTCTCTCTTGTAGCAACTGATGGGTTTAAATTTGTGGCTTTGAAGTTAGCATCCAAATGTGTAACTCATTATTCCAGCAGACCATGTTATTGCATCACTTGTATTCCATAAAGAAAAGTATACGTATCATCAAGGTACATACTGATGGATTTTGGTGGCACAGTAGACTGAGCACTCAGGCTAAGCACTGGACTGCTAACTGAAAGGTCAGTGATTCGAAGCCCACAGTCTCCCCGTGAGAGAAAGCTAAGGCTGACTGTTCCTGTAAAGAGTGACTGTCTCTGCAACTGTGTAGGGCAGTTCTACTCTATCCTCCGGGGTCTCTTAAGTGTCAGAATGGACTGGCGGGAAGTGACTTTCATTGAGTTGAAATACCCACAAGTCACTAGCACCCTGAAATCCCTCTGCTTCCTTTCAATTTACTATTCTCCCAAGAGCACTTTCTAACTCCTAAGACCATGGAATAGTTTTGAAATGGGATCATATAGCATGTGCTAGCCTTCTTTCGTTCAACATTGTATCAGTGAGATTCATCCATGTGTGGGGTGAAGCTATTGATTTGTACGCTTAGCGATCCTATAGGATCAAATAGAACCACCCTGGAGGGTCTCCAAGACTGTAAATCTTTATGGGAGCAGACAGCCTCAACTTTGTCCAACAGATGTGGGGTCCTGTATCTAGTTTCATTGTGGTATCACACAACATTGTGTGAAGATCAAACAAGTTATCCATCCCACTTTTGAGGAGCACTTGGGTCGTTTCCAGGGTCGAGCTTGACCTCACCTGCTGCTATGAAAAGCCCAGTACATGTCTTTTGGTATATATTTCTGTTGGATACATATCTAGGAATGGAGCCATAGGCTCATAGGATAGAAAGTTTTAATACAATTAAATGTAGCATCCTGTAGCTAGATCAATAAAGCAATTCACTCAGATAGGATAGATAAGACTTCAGTAGGTTCAAGAATGAAAGAGCGATTCCAGGGCTCAGGTGACAAAGGTAAGGATCTAGAGTGCAGGTAAAGTTGAGGAGAGTGTGTGAATGGACAGAGACATAAGAAAAAGCCCAAACCATAGCTATGGAGTTGAGCCCTCCTCCTGGTGATTCTGTGTGTCAGAGGAGAACTGTGCGCCATAGGGTTTTCAACGGTTGATGTTCTGGAATTAGACTGCCAAGGCTTCCTTCTAAAGCACTTCTCTAACCTCCAACTTTTTCAATAGTGGCTGGGTGCAAGAAGAGTCAGAAAGGCATGGCTAGGAATCAGAAAGAATGAATCCTGCTTGGCCAAGTATGATTGTTTGACTTGGGTAAGTCTGCAAGTCATCTTGGCTTTCCAGTTTAGGGGACCCAGCTACAGAGAAGGGTAAATCAGTCCATTCAATGACTATCTAAGGAACAACCTTCTGCACGGTACAAGGGATTCAATGGTGGACCCCAAGAAGACTTGTAGTTGTTGTCGATAATCCTGGGAAGGGGAAGAAATTGTGGTAAATGCTATGAAGGAGTGTTTTCAGAAATCCTAACCTACAATGAGTCAGAGTAGACTACACAACATGGGGTTTTTGTTGTTATTTTTTGTTGTGCTGTGTTTGGTCTGGGATGAGGGGATAGGGGAGATCTTTCTGAGGAGAAATAGAAGTGAGCCAGGCTCTTTTCACTTCCGAGAGCTGCTGTAACAAAAAACACTGTAAGAAAGAAATTTATTGTCTCAGAGGTCCAGAGGCTGGAAGCCCAAATTCAGGACAATGGCAAGGCTTTGCTCCTTTGGAAGTCCAGAGGGGAAGATCCTTTTGAGTCCCTACCAGTGTCAGGTGGCCCCAGGCGTTCCTGTGTGAGTAGATGCATCTTCATATGACCCTCATTCTCCTGTTTCTTTCCTGGGTCCCTTAGGGACCATTCAGATGGTGTAACCCACTTTACTCTGCTATGACTTCATATTAACTACTAACATCTTCAAAGACCCGATTTCCATGCAAGGTCCCATGTACAAGTAGTACCGAGGGTTGACTTCAACTTTCAACATGGGGGATACAGTCCAATCCAAGAGTCAACAGGATGAGGCAGAAATTCCAGGCAAGGGCATCAGCTGCGGGAACTCTGAAAAGAGAAGGAGCTTTAACCATGTGAGGAAAACAGCGAGTGTAGCTGAAAGTCAAAGAGAGAATGGGGAGGGGCAGTTAGGGTTTCAAGTGCTAGCCTTGACCTTATTGTCTTAGGAGTTTTAAACTGGAGGTAGTGAGAGTGCTGAGAGATAGAGTAGGATTGGAGACGGAATGTATGAGACTTGTACATTTGTATCTCAGGGTTTATTCATACATTCCTTCATACGGGTGGGATGAGGTACTACCAAGTCATACCAAGTCAGTATGGTTATGTCTAAAACTAATAGGTTGTCAGTAAATATTGAATGAAAGGATACATAATGTGTTAATCTGGGTAGACTAGAGAAACAAATTCAGAGACACTCATGTGTATAGGAAAGAGCTTTATATACAATAACAATTGAAGATTGAAAAAACATCTCAGCCCAGTCAAGATCAAGTCCATAAGTCTGATATTAGCCCATATGTCCCATAACAATCCATAAAGTCCTCTTCAGATTCATGCAACACATGCAGTGATGCCGAATGCAGAAAGACCACAGGCCAGTAGGTGCAAAGTCTCATGCATCCAGTGGTGGTATAAGCTTCTCAGCACTGACTGGAGTCTCCATGTGGCTCTTCCAGTTCCCAGGGCACAGGGTTCATCAATGTAGTACAATGTGTCTTGTCAGTAGAGCATCTCTCAGGGAGTGAGTATGTGCCCCTCCTCCAGCAAGCTATTTATCTCCTAAGCACCTCCAAATGAGGTCATCAAGCTATGGCCTGATTGACAGGCTAAACTCCACCCCTTCACTCTGAATCCTCAAATGAACACCAGATTATGTAACTACCACATATAAGTAATAGGTATTCTCAGGTTAATGAGGGTGGTTGTGTTAGACAGGGTTCTCTAGAGAGATAAAACCAAATTGCTGATAATTTAATATATTTATTTATAAAGATAATTAGATATATAACAAGA
>NW_022111373.1:112553403-112559159 GCF_000313985.2 Echinops telfairi
ATGATCAAAGAGCGAGAGACAAGAAAGGCGAGGCTCACCAAGCCATTTATCTCTCTGCCCTTCAGTTAATCCCACTTGTGTTTATCGGCCAGGCTGGCACAATAAACTATCTCAGTGTGGTAATCTGTTTAAGATCAATTCATCCCCTTTTTGTCTGATATTAACTTGGGTCCTTCCATACATTTCTACGCAAGGAATAATTGCTAATATTTGATGAGTGCTTACCGGGGCCTGGTGGTGGAATGGATTACCCTCGGAGCTGCTACCCACCACTCAGCTCCTCAGGAGAAAGATGAGGCTGTCTGCTCCATGTAAAGATGCAAATCGTGGAAACTCTAGGGAGCTCCTCTGCTCTGTCCTAGAGGGTTGTATGCATCAGCATTGACTTGATGGCAGCGGGTTTGGGTGGTTGAAGGTTTATGATATGTGAGTCACCTTCTGTTCTCAGCAGTATATAACAGGTGTGTAATCTTCTGTAATACTCATTGCACCACCCCAATCAGGTGGTAAGCTTACATTTAATGCGACATGGCCAGGAGCTATATTAGCCTCACAGTGCTGGGGTGAGTTGGGCCCATGACTGAGCCATTGTTTTTGGGTTTTTTTCCACTGACTCTCTACATTTCCAAACATGATGTCCTGCCTCATCCCAGTGACATGTCCAAAGCCAACCTGGCTTCTAAGGAACACTCTCACTGTACTTCCACCCCGATTGCTTTGTCTGTGCTTCTGGCTGCCCGTGGAGGAGTCAATATTCTGTGCCAACCGCGCAGTTCAAATGGGTCTGTCTTCAGTCTTCTTCCTGTTTGCATCGCCAAACATTCACCTTGCATTTGAAGCCATTGAAAATACCCCTGTTTGGGTCAGGTACACTAGTCAGAGGAGCGGCGTCTTTGCTCTTTAAGATTTTAAAGTTTGCAACAACACAACCAGGTGTTGTGTTGTTATTACCCTACACTGTGGACGGGGAATGGGCATATCTAATCCTTGAGATGACCCAGTGGGAGCCAAGCGTTCGAATGCCACACACAGGGTGACTCAGTCCAGCTACTCAGTCACCACTCAATGACCTCTAGAAAGAGGCCAAAGGCAAGCTACCATAAACATCTGGTTGGCTTCATTGTTCCCTTTCTTATTTTAAATGAATCAATCAGCACTGTGCATTGCACACCTATCGCTTGTGGATTGATTAGCACTGTTCTGTTCTCTGGGGTTCCATTCCCTTCTGGTGAACTAAGATGACTGAGCTACTGAAACCACAAACCTGGCAGTGAATGGATCAGCAGGGCTGGCTTGCAGAGAGGTTTATTTTTCACCTCCATAAAGAGATAGAAAATATAAAGTGACCTAAAACGATTGCAGCTCAAGTCGGCGTAGTAGTCAGGAGTCAAGGTCAGCAGTTTGAAACCACCGGCCTGCTTCTCAAGAGAACCATGAGGCTTTCTACTCCCATGAATAGTCACAGTGTCAGAAACTCACAGGAGCAGCCCTGTCCTGTCCTTTAGGGTCACTATGAGTTGGAAACGACTTGATGGGAATGAATTTTTTGGTTTTTGAGGGACCCTGGTGGCTTACTGCAAGGTCAGCAGTTTGAAACCACCAACTCGCTCCTTGGGAGAAAGATGAGGCTGTCTACTTCCATGAAGAGTTAGTCTTGGAAACCCACAAGGGAAGTTGTACCCTGTCCTAGAGGGTCAATATGAGTCAGAATTTACTAGATGACAGTGAATTTGAGCTGGAGACTAAAAAAAAACTAAACTAAAGCAGAATGTTTGTTTGCTGTAAGGGGGTAAACAAGAACTAACTAGTGAGTGAGGCGCTATAGAAACACCTTACTGACTGGACTTTTGACTTTGGATGTATTTACTGGCTGTGCTCTGTCAATACAGTAAAAGGTTTCACAACTGAGTTCTTTTGACTTAGGTCAAATGTTATCTTCCTCTTAGAGATTCATAATGCGTATTATTAGCATGCTAAATATTCAGAAATGGAGCCCTTGAAAAGAAACTTCTCTTGTGTTGTTTAACCCAACATTTTCCAAAATTTTTTGTTCATTCCATAGTTTCATGAATTATATTCTGTGCTACAGATTTGGATAGCATCTTGTATGTGTGGGACTTTGACAGTGCTCCATCAATGGAGGAAAGGGTGGGAGGGGGTGGGGATGGTAAGACTAGGGATGACTATTCACTTGCTTTAGAGAGCCTTTCTCACTGAATGATAGCTAGTAATACATGTGGAAACCTCGGGAGTCCCAGGGTGGTACATTGGTTAATGTGCTCATCTGCTAACTGAAAGGTTGAGAGTTCAAGTATGTTGAGAGGTACCTCAGAAGAATGGACTGGTCACCTATTCTGCAAAGGCAGCCATTGAACGCCTTCACTATGACATACTCAGGATCCCCATGAGCCAAAAATGAGTAACTGAAACTGGCGTTGGTTTTTTTTGCCAAAAATATGCATATTTTTTCCAGCTCTGGGAAATGCAAAAAAGCGAGGAGGTCATCCTTCACACCCATTTCTCTCTTTCTTTTAAAAAACCATTTTACTGAGAGCTCTTACAGATGTCATACCATTCCATAGCTGACAATTTGGGAAAGCTAGAGCAGATGTATTTGTGTGTATACATATATGTGTGTATGTTCAGATTTTAATCTCACCAGTGTTCATGCCTTTCATCCATTTTGATCTTGTATAAATATCTTTGAAAATCATCAACGGTGTCCTAATACTTCTACCACTGTTTCCTCATCAATCATTTAATACTGAAAAAAAAAATCATTTAATACTGTTTGTATTGCATTCAGTGTGCATATTAACCACTTTTGGGAGTGGTCATTGCAAAATGTAAGGGGGAAATATTGAATTATACTCCATGCATCAGTTAGCCGTGTAATGATTTTTCATCATTATTTGCAGCTTCACACATCTCGTAGTTCTCTTTGTCCCTCTCAGCTTCCCGTATATCAGACTTGAGCTGAGTGTGTCATAGGAATGGCAGCCATGACAGTGGGAAAACTGGCCACCATGCCCACAGCTCTGACATTTTCACCTGTAAGCATACATGCAGCCAAAGAAGAGGAGTCTAAAGAGCAGCTAATGAAACCAGACAAGTCTTGGGCTACCATTGATTGGGCCCTCTCAGAGCAAGAGTTTTGAACCAAAGTCTAATGACTTTCACATCCATGACCTTGGGATGGTAGTCAACTACTTCTTCTCACACTGGTGCATTTCAGCCTTGAGCCCGAGAGCGTAGGTCCATTCCTTTAATCAGCTACCGTGTGTTTAAGCGCCCCGTATATATATTGCTCCACCTCTGCAGTCTAAATATGTTGAAGAACAGCCTGTTAATTTACAACTGGGCTTTGCTTCCATCTGTACTACAACTAGTCATTATATCGACTGATGTAAGGGTATATATGTCTCTGTGAAAAATAGGATAATGGATACCGTGCAATTTGGGGAGGATGCATATGTTTATCTGAAGAATCCACCTAGAGATTTTCTTCCCAAAATTGGAGTGATTATGGTTGCAGGATGGGCAGGCTTGGTTTCAGCAAGAAAACGTTCAAGATTTAAGAAAATCTCTTATCTATTGGGACTAGCACTATAGGAGCAACTGTTAGCTCCCCGTTCAGTCAGTAATAAATATAAATAAAGGTAACTGGGAAGAAGTCATATTCTGCAAGCTGGATAAGTTTGTGAAGGCATTAGGTCATCATGGGCTAAAAAGCAACAAAAAAGAATCATTCCCTGAAACTAATGAAAAAACTAAGTTAGGAAGCTACGCTGAAACAGACCGACATGCTTGAGCGTCCAGTTCTGAAACATCCGGTGCCTTTGGGTTTGTTCTTAAGGCAACTTTTCTCTCCGTCTGACAGCTGTCTTTGTGAATAACACTGTTTCACTTTGGGCTGATGAAGGCTGATTCCTGATGAACCTTCTTCTGTCCTTTGAATGTGGACTGCCCACCAGAGATAGATTCCAGAGATGTCAGCCAGTCACAAAGCACGTGTGCTTGATTTGTTCACATCCGAAGACATTGCGCTTCATTTAAACACTTTATTTTGGCAACACGTTTCCAATTTTTAGTGCGGTATCTTTTCACATAGAAAAGAAGATCCTCCATCAATACCCTGTGCGTAAAACCATGAATTTAAACCTGAGTGGCAAAGGAGCAGTGAATCACTGTCTTTAGAAGAAAAGTGAATAATGAGACCAGGAGGTGTTGCATCACATCTAGGAGAAATTGTAACTGAAACAATAAAGCTTAGAAACAAACAAAATATCTTATTTGTTTTGTTGAACTTTAGCAAATTAGATCAACTTTGTTTTCTGAATTATAAACACTGGAAAAAATGTGTCTTTTTGGCAAAAAAAAAAATGGGTAGTAGTATTGAGTAACTTTGTCCCTTAATAACTTGGATAATTTGCGTGAATTAGGCAAGTTATTTAATCTCCCTGTTTTCCTGTCTTCTGGATGAAGTGATCTCTAAGGGCCCTTTCCGGCCGACGTGCCTGAGACTCCATTCACTTACAAATGTGATGCTTTGTGCCTTGTCCCCCCCGCCCCCCTCTTCTTCCCCTTCTTTCACCTCTGCCCTCCTGCCCTCCCTCCCCTTCTCTGTCTCTCTTTCTTTCTACTCTGGAGCAGTGCATATTCTTCATTATAAAACCGCGTCCTCTTGACACAATTGATGTATGGAGTGTTATAAGAGCGGTAAGAGCCCCCAATAACATGATTTAAATAAATAAATAAAATAAAAGCAAAACCAGGTCTGAGCCCAGATTGAAAAGGCCCCAGTGAAGCATAGATTTCCAAAATATTTTGCAAGAATATTCTCTATCATGAAAGGAATGCTCATTGGTGAAAAACAAGAGCTCCATTAACAGAGTTTCCAACAGAGGAGCTGTGACACCATCAGAGAGGGCAAGCATCTCCGCGGCAGGCATAGGGAATGTGGGTTACCATGGGGACAGGGGACAGGTTTGTGGATGTTGTGCGTTGTTTGTCAGGTCAGTTCTAGCTCATGGGGACCTCATGTTGGAGAATGAAATGCTCCCTGGTTTCTCCTGCACCTTCACAATTGTTGGTGGGCTTGAATCCATTATGGGGTGGCTGTAGTATTTTGAGTGTGTACTGTGAGTGCCCTGGTGGTGTAGAGGGTCATGTGTTGGGTGGCTAACCACAAGGTCAGCAGTTTGAAAACCCCAGCTACTCCATGGGAGAAAGAGAAAGCTTTCTACTCCCATAAAGAGTTATAGTTTGGGAAACCCACAAGGGCAGTTCTACCCTGTTTTATAGTATCTCTAAGAGTCAGCATGGAGTTTGTGAGTTGATTGTGTGTCTGTAATTACTGAGAGGGTTTTCATTGGCTACTTTTCAGAAGTAGCTTACTAGGCCTTTCTGAATAGTCTAGTGGTTCTCAACCTTCCTAATGCTGTGACCCTTTAATACAGTTCTTCATGTTGTGGTGACCCCCAACCATAAAATTATTTTCTTTGCTACTTCTTAACTGTAATTTTGCTACTGTTATGAATTGTAATGCAAATATCTGATATGCAGGATGTAGTTTTATTGTTAAAAAGTGAACATAATTAAAGCATAATGATTAATCACAAAAATAATATGTAATTATATATTGTGAAATATTTATTTCTAATAACAACTGTATTAGTCTGGGTACTTTGGAGAAACAAATCCACAGAAACTCATGTATAAGAGAGTTTTATGTAAAGAAAATGTGCATCACGGAA
>NW_022111373.1:112559417-112574362 GCF_000313985.2 Echinops telfairi
AAGCTGAAGCAGGGAACTGCTAAAGCAGCTGCACCCTGGTGCGACCATCACAAAGCAAGAGACCCGAGAACTAGAAAGGTGAGGCTCACCACCCATTTATCCCTCCACCTTTCAATTAGCCCCACATGTGATTATCGGCCAGGTTGGCACAATTAACTAACTCAACAACTAAATGAAATTTTGTCTTGAAGCATGGTGTAGCGTGGGTAAGTCTTCATGCCAGGTACTTGTATGTGGGCATATCTGCATGTGAGCAGACCTGCCTGGAGACAGAGTGAGGGGCAGTGTGTTTT
The DNA here is from genome assembly GCF_000313985.2 of Echinops telfairi. NCBI lineage: Eukaryota > Metazoa > Chordata > Mammalia > Afrosoricida > Tenrecidae > Echinops > Echinops telfairi. The sequence continues at coordinate 112,559,711 of NW_022111373.1, forward strand.
CCAATGGTCTTAGGTAACCTCTGTGAAAGGGTCGTTTGACCCCCAAAGGGGTCTCGACTCAGGTTGAGAACCGCTGGTCTAGTCTGTCTTAGTCTGGAAGCTCTGCTAAAACCTGTCTACCTTGGTGACCCTGCTGGCATTTCAAGCACCAGTGGCGCTGCTTCCAGCATCATAGCATTATGCTAACAACCACAGTGTAGCACACTGACAAATCACTGGTGGTGGTTCATAAACCTAGAGGCTTACAAGATACAAGCCTCAAACCCACACTCTCTAAAGTCAATGGATGTACCTGGGGATGCTCCTGGCTACCGAGGATTTGAATATAAAGGTGATTTGGGGTTGAGGGAAGCAGGGACCCCTGCAAAAGCAATCAGTGTGGACATCTGACCATAGGGTCTCCAGGAATAAGAGTGTCTCCCCGACCAAGATGAAGGAGAGGAGTTGAACCTGGCCTGCAGGTTGGGCAGAGCCTCGAGTAGGGCTAAGTCAAAGCCACCTGTGGTCAGTATAGAGCACAGGTGGTCAGGTTGGCAGAGGGGTGGGAGGGGGTTTACCTGTAGAGGTCCAGGAACTAGGATCAGAAGGAGAAAGCCTATTGGCCAGCACTGAGAGTTGTTAGGAGCATAGGCTTGGAAGCAGATGGCTGTGGTGGTGAGATTTTATGTCAACTTGAATTTGTGTGAAAAGATAAGGGTGGAATCCCACTTGTAAATCTGGTTGTGCCTGATGATGCCTGCTTGGGGCTGTGGCCAAGGAGAGAAGCTTGGATGCTTCCTTTCCTCTGTCTCTGACCCTTTTCTTCTTGCTTGCCGGGACTCTCTCTGCCTCTAGGGATGGCCCCATGTGCTGAGAGCTCTTGGCTCCCTGCCATGTTGCTACCCGTCTTGGTCCCATCTAACTGTTGACCCACCTACCAGTGATCTTCTTGTATCCGCTTCACTTCTCTGTGTCAACAGTCTGCAGCTACATGAGTCGGAAGAGGGATCTGGCCAGCGTGGCATCCATGGACTTAAGTTGACTAGGCTGGGATGCTTTCTCAATATAAAGTGTCTTCTTGCTCTCAAGATCTTCCCTATCCACATGTGACTGTCACTAGCTTGTTTCTCCAGACCACCCGGCCTAGCACAGATGGTTTGTTTTAAATTCCACTTCCCTATCGGTGTGGTCTCGGGGAAGACATTTAATTCCTCTTTTGCCTCGTTTGGAAATGGGAACGACAACCCTCTCTACCAAATCACAGGGCAATAGGTAATATGGAATGAGTCCCACACAGTGCCTGACATGCTGTAGGGACTTGAAACGTGTTCACCATGACTAACTCTGCTTGATCATTAAGGGTCGCTGTGTGTCAGAATGCAGTACACCATTACAGCAGGGGATGACAGTGGCTTTGAGCCAATGTCTTCTGAGTTATTAACGTCTTCGAATTTGCCAGGCGACTGTGTTCCCATCTTGATCATTTTCCTCCTTGGTGCCTCAGCTGCTGAATCTCTAAGACGGGACTAATAATGACAGCACAGAGGAAGCGCCTAGTCCTTGACATTGCTGGGGCTATTGGCTGCCATGGAGTTGATACTGACTCATAGCAGCCCCACGTGTGCAGAGTAGAATGGCACACGGCACCATGGGGTTTGCAAGGCCATGTCCTTTAAGAAGTGGAATCTCGGCCCTGTCTTCGGAGCTACCTCAGCTAAGACCTGAGTGCTTATGTACACCCCCCAGCGACCATTCATTTCAATCGTCAACTCGTGTTCATCCCTCCACATGAGGTTATCCTGTACAATGAGGTCTCTTGGCAGCGAGGATAGATGAAGGGGGCTAGGTCAGGTTTGGCTTGCCGAGATGGGCGGAAAGGGGGTCCATGAGCACCAACATTTGAACTGGATGCCTCCATGACGTAGGTCATGTCAGAGTTCCCATCAGTTCTCTGGGCACAAAGGCTTTGTGATAAACAGAAAGAGCCACAGGCCCATATAGCCTTGCGCCCATCACAGTGGAGCTGCTCAGCACTGCAGACCTGCCACTGAGATGGTGACCTCAGCGCCTGCGCGTCCCTGGGGAACCAGCTACAGACGCATCCCTGTTGGCCCGAGCTGCCATAGTGATGGCCACTTTCATTTTCCGATGTGAGACCCAGGCAATGCACCCAATTAGGCACCCAGAGGACACCCTGGGGACATTACTGTTATTTAAATTAATTACTTAACTGACTCCAGTTATTTTTTCAGCTGGCTATTTGTAGTTATACAAAATAGGGTAGTCATAACAGTGGGTCGTTGTTTTTCAGCAATGCAACATTTTAAATGTGTTGTCTTTCAGTTAGTTCTGACCCATGGTGACCTCTTGGGTTGCAGTGTAGGACGGCTTCCTGGGGTTTCCTTGGCGGCAATCTTTATGGGAGCGGGTTTTAGAGGCCTTGACCTAAGTCTGTAGGCAAATGTGTGTTGTTGGTGGTGTTGTTGTTAGGTGCCATCGACCCAGTTCTGACTCACAGCGACCCAGTGTAGAATAGCGTGAAACCCGGCTGGTTCCAGTCTCACAATGGTGGCCGTATGTGAGCCCAGGGTTGCAGCCACAGAGTCAGTCCATCTCCTTGAAGAGCTTCCTCTTTATTTTTGGCTGACCCTCTACCAAACATGACGTTCTTCTCCAGGGACTCATCTTTCTTGATCACATGTCCAAAGCACATGAGACAAAGTCCCCTCATCCTTGCTTCTAAGGAGCATCCTGGTTGTACTTCTTCCAACGCAGATTTGCTCAGGCTTCTGGGCGTCCACGGCATAGTTCTTATTCTTCACCGACACCAGGAGAAGTTCCTCACGAGCAGAAATTGGAAACAAAAAGTCCCTCCTGTAGAGTGTTAGTTTTTTTTGGATTTTCTTCATAGTATTGAAGGCTGTGGATTAAGTACTTTGGTTAGAGTAATATATTCAAGAACTTGAGAAATTCAGGTCTTATTTGCAACCACTCAACTACCTCTGGCCTGACCTCAGCAAAATCCCTTAATCTTTTGGCTTCCTTCTCCATCTGTGCAAGATGCCGCTGGCAGCACACTGAGGACAGTAGCTGCAGGGATAAATGAAATAATGGACTTAAGATCACCACGGAGGATGGAGTAAATTGCTCTTCTGCGGGATCCATTAGCTCGACAGAGAATATTAGCACAGGATTCTAGGCCTATGATGGACTCTCAGAAATAAGGCATCCATTTTCATGTCTTGCTCTGCCCCTAAATGACTCTAGGCAACAGATAAAGAAGAAGGCAGGGAAAGAGAGAGAAAGGCTGGGACAGAAGGTGAAATGAGAAGGTGAAAAATAAAGGGAAGTGAGGAGGAGATTGGAGAGGCAGGAAGAGAAACCAAAAGATAGCTGAGAGAGGAGAGCGAGGACTTGACAGCCAAGATCCATCCAGGTTTGCTGGGGCCGAACAGGAGGTTTGGAGAAGGGTACAGGGGAGGGAGCGGGCAGACTGTCCTCATTTCTCCTGCAGTGTTTCCCTCCACATTCCTGGTCCCCCACTTCTCTCCAAACCCAGCTCAGGTATTAGCTCTAATAGACTGAGGCCTTAAGCAATGAGACCAAATGCTTGAAGGCAACCAGTCTCTTAAGACCCAGGCAAGGAGCTAAACGTTTGTCTTTCTTTGGGCAAAGGGCTCACAACAGTATTTCTCAATCAGAGCAAATAGTGAAGTTAGATCAGCAAATAGTGAAGTTAGAGGGCAGGAGCTGCTAGACAAACTACAAAAGAGACTAAAATGAGGGTGAGGGCAGAGATAAAGGCTGCTTTATAGGATCTCAATGATGTCCATCTTACTCCTCATGATCCTCTAAGCTTTTCCTCTAAGGACACCGGTAGTTTATAATGACTGACTCCTAGCCCTATCTGCAAATAGACTCATCTACTTGGATGACAAATTTAGAAATAGGAGTAGGAATAACAATAGTAACATCCACAGTTAATATTTGTCAAGTGCTCCGGGTCACTCTGAGTCAGATTTGACTTGATGGTCATAAGTTTGGCTTTTTTTTTTCTACTTTGTGCCAGGTGTCCTAGTAAGCATTGGGCTGTCAGGTAAGCATTGGGCTGCTATCTGCAAGATTGGAAGTTCAAATCCATGAGCTATTCAGTGGGAGAAAGATCAAGCTGGCTGCTCCTTTAAGGATGTATGGTCTCAGCAACCCCATACTGGGTCACTATGAGTAGGGATAGACTTGAGGGCCATGGGTGGGTGGGGTACTTTGTGTCAGGTACACACCTATACCACACACTCAAGGGATCTGAGGTGGTTTTCAATAAAAAAGTATAAGAACTGGGGGAAAATCCTCATTTATACTTTGGTTGAAAAAAGCCATAGAAAATTTAGCACTTAAGGTCAGAAGTGATTTTACAGAAATTAATTTATTTTTGTTCTCCCTACAATCTACCTTATGAGGTAAGTACTATTTAAAAAAACCAACCTTTTTTAATGGAAAGGGGATACTTAGTCCTTGGTCATTGAATTCCTGTTCTTTGGGCTTAAGTCAATGGTCTGCCATATTTCCTGCCTACTCTGGGAGTTTTCAGGAACATGCCACCTGACTGACTGACCTGGGGCTCATTTGAATTTGAGCTCATTTGAATATCACCTTCTTGCTGATCTTGGATTCATCATCCCAGCAGCTATGAGAGTCAGGAAAAATCTCTAGCCTAAGCCCTGACTTTGTACCTGTCTGGACTTGTTAATTTCTACAACTGTTTGAGCCATTTTCTTGATAATAATTCCTTTCTATATACACATGTATAAGCATCTCTTGTTTGTCTCCTCTAAAGAACACAATGGAAGACTGAAAAACATTCTTGGCAAATGAAATTAAAAGATAAGGGAAGGTACACAAATTGGCAAGGAAGAAACAAAATGATTTACAGAAAACATTATATATATGTATATATATACACAAAGCACGAAAACCACAATAAAAATGCTGGAACTAATTGAAAAACTTGACAACATGGCAGGTTATAAGATCAACATATAAAAATCAATTGGATTCTTAAATATTAAAGAGGACTCCAAAAATGAAATTAAAAGAACAGTATAATTTACAATAACTACCCCAAAGATAAAATATTCAGGAATAAATCTAACCTGAGAAACAAAAGACTTATACAAAGAAAACTATGAAATGCTTCTATAAGTAATCAAAAGAGACATAAATGGAAGAAAGTCCCCTGCTCATGGATAAGAAAACTGAATGTAATGAAAATGTCAATATTATTGGCAATTCTGATCCAAGTCCCAGCACGATTCTTCAAATTGGAAAAGAAAGAAACCCAGGATTTTAGAAAGTAAAATAAAATAAAGAGGCCTTTCACTTTCCAATTTCAAAACCTACTATATAGCAACGATAATCAAAACAGGTTGGTATTGGTACAATGAAAAATATGTAGACCAGTGGATTAGAACAGAAAATCCAGATATAAAATTAAGTTACTACAGGCATCTGAATTTTAAAAGACTAAAATTTCAAACGACTAAAACACATTAAGTTGGGGAAGAGATAGCCTTGTCAATAAATGGTGCTGGAAAAAATTGGATCTCTACCTGTAAAAGAATGAACAAGGACCCCTACCTCATACCATGCACAATAAAGGAATTCAAGATGCATTAAAGACTGATGCAAACCCTAGAACCATAAGGATTGAGACATAGTCAATTAATATGGCCTATTACAGCCGTAATTCCTTATATGACATATTATGGTTCAGGAATTTATATGCCTATGGATACGGTCCCATTTTGGAGGGCATTCTCCACTATGGTGATTGAAAGGAGTGGAGTGGGATTGAAACTTGACTTTGGTGTATGGTATAGATGGAGCCACACTCTTTGCTTTCTTGAGGGCATTGTTAAAACCCTACCTTAGTAGACAGTGTGAAGGAAACCCCAACCTTTGTTTCTTGGGAGCACCTTTGACTCTAGTAAGTGGGAGACTTGTGACACTATCCTTTCTTTTCATTGGGGTCTGGTCAGCTAAACAACAAAACCACACTTCCATTAAAGTCATTCCTCCTGTGTATAAGAGTCATCAGGGACAAAGAGAAGTCACAGGGCCATTTGGAAGAGCATGTTCAAGATCATCTGTCTGAAGCAGCAGAGGCCGCTGAGAGCAGATGCATCACACACTGAGACATGGGGACTCAGAGGCTCAACGTCAAGTTTAAGGGGTAACTTCTCATCGAGGCCAAGACTATGACACTGTGAGATAGAGAGCCCGGCAGGTGGGCTTCCTAGCTCATCGGGGCAAAGGCCAAGTGATCACGTGGCTGAGACTGAGGACTGGAGAGAGACTTGGTTGCTGGCTGAGGAGAGGTGATTTTGTCATCCTTACTGTTCGCTGATTCTGACTTATGGCCACCTATTAACAGCCCCCTTAATTGTATATATTGTTTGTGAGTTCTGAGTGGCCACTGCAACAAATGATAGAACCCATGAGAGAAACAGAGTGCTGTGGGAGAAACGGTTGGTGTCAGAGTTGGTAAAGAAGGTTGGACCACGGAGGCATGTCTGACTCCTGCCTTGGGACAATAGGGAAGCCAGAGGGGATGAGATATACCCACCTCTGTTGCCATTTACAAAGAACATCAATGAAAATACAGAGACAAATTTAAGGGCCCTAATATAAGGCAAAAATATGCTACCAGACATACTGAAAAACACCCACATTACCGAAGACAAAAGAGATGATTGAGACCTTCTAAAATATGTTTATGTACATCAAAAGATTTCATTAAAACTCAAAAGAGTAAAAAGATAATCCACAGGTTGGGAAAAATATTTGGCAGTAATATATCAGATAAAGGGCTAATTTCAAAAATCCACAGAAAACTCTGATTAAAATAAATCTCATTAACATTAAATCAATTCTGTCTCATAGTGACTCTATAGCAGTGGTTCTCAACCTGTGGGTCGTGTCCCCTTTGGGGTCGAACGACCCTTTCACAGGGGTGGCCCAATTTATAACAGTAGCAAAATTACAGTTATGAAGTAGCAATGAAAATAATTTTATGGTCAGGGGGTCACTGCAACATGAGGAACTGTATTAAAGGGTCATGGCATTAGGAAGGTTGAGAACTACTGCTCTATAGGATAGGATAGAACTGCCTCTTGTAGGCTTCTGAGATTGTAACTCTTTATGACATTAGAAAGCCTCATCTAGAAAAGTAGACCATCTTAATTATCAAAACACAATAATCCAATAAAAAATGGGGACAGGACACAAATAGACAATTCATTAAAGATGACATCCAAGTGGCCAATAATCATATGAAGAAATGCTCAAGTTCATTAACTATAAGACAAATACATTGCATTTGATCGAACTTCACCAGACATTCGACATCCTCCTCACCATCGATTTTAGATCATTTGTTGTTCCCTTGTCCCTGGGTTTGTTGGCTCTCCACTTCCTTTCCCCCACCTCCCCCTCTCCCATGTCTCCCTGGAACCATTGGTCCCATTGTTCTCTGCTTGGGATTGTTTATTCTGCCTATCTTATAAAGATAGACATAAAAAAAGCCTATAAATAGTTCCAGGTTTTTCTGTTAACTTTTATGAATGATTTCTGATGAGGTGCCAAGCCTATTGTTGTCTATTGGACAAGCCTATTGTTGGGATTCTCTGGGATTTCATTGCTTTGTTCCCCTTGCTGCTCTGTTGCACACCCTTAGTGTTTTACCCTGGTGTGTGGCGGTCAGGCTGGGCACAATTCCTGCACTGTCTCCAGTGTTGTCCCCCATAGCGCTATGGGCCAGTGAGGGGACACTCTTTGGCCCCATAGTCCTCTCTGGTCTGGTTGCACTCTGGTCCACTCTCATTCTCTCTCTTGTTCACTCTTAGTTTGCTCCCAGTGTCCTGAGCAGACCCACCCCTCTCCCAGAGATTCAGTGCTGTCCTCTGTCCTGCATTCTTCTGGGGAGGGGGTCCACATACCTGACATTGGAGCTGGCCCTGCAGACCTCTCTGTGGGTTCGCTGCTTCATGCCAGTATATTGCCTTCAAGTCTTGGCACATCAGGTTGAAGTCTGGTCCCTCTCTCCCTTTCCTCTCTTTCCTTTGATCAAGTCCAATGTAGCCAAGAGGAATTACTGAAAGCCAAATGAAGGTTGAACATGACGGTGGGACAGGAGGAAATTAAATAGAAATAGAGCAAAGAACTAGGAGGCAAAGGACATTTATAGAGGTATAAAGAAGAGCCCATACATATGTAAATATATTTATATGTAATGATAGGAACATAGATCTATGTATATATATGTTAAGTATTAAGGCAGCAGACAGACATTGGGGCTCTACTCAAGTGCTCCCTCAATGCAAGAACATTTTGTTCTAATAACCTGGCTTTCTGTGATGATCACTTTCCTGACACGATCACTGAAGGGAAAATGGGTGCATAAGCAAATGTGGTGAAGAAAGCTGATGGTTCCAAGCTATCAAAAGATATAGCGTCTGGGATCTTAAAGGATTGAAGCTAAACAGGCAACCATCTAGCAGGGAAGCAACAAAACCACATGGAAGAAGCACACCAGCCTGTGTGATCACAAAGTTTCGACAGTGTGGTAGTTATATAATTTCATGTCAACTTGTTTAAATAGGTTATAGGGGTGGACTCTAGCCTGTCAATCAGGTCATAGCCAATCATGCCTCTGTGTGGGCATGGCCTACTCCTGAGGACTCTGGGAACTCCTATCTTCCTCCTGGGGCGTCAGGACACACACTCTTCTTGCGAGACATTTCTGTTGACAAGCCACATGGAGCTACTCTGAGCTGGAGACCATGGAGACCCACACCAGTGCTGAGATGTTCCCCCCACTGGATCCACACAACTTTCCACCCACTGGCCTGTGATCTTCCTGAATTCACCATCATTGCATGTGTTGTGTGAGTCGGTAGAGGAATTCATAGACTGGTATCAGACATATGAGGTAATATCTCAAACACTTCATGACATGGACAAAATTGGAGGGCAATTTGCTCAGTAAAGTTTGTCAATCTCCTAAGGAGCTATGTATGTTCCATGACATCGTAGTTATAAAGGGAAAAGAAATAAATATGTTTTCACACTAAAAGAAAAGACTTTGAAGACCATGACAGACGAGGGCAAGGGGACAATGGGATGTGGAGGAGAGGGACAGGGCGGGGAAAGAATGTGGGTGGGTGGGGAAAGAAAGAACCCCATCCTAAGGAGTGGGCGGGGTCCTGTCACTATGGGCTGTGCACCTATGTGCAGTGCGTCCTTGTTATGGGTTACACAAATAAAAGGGGGTTGGGGAAATTCCAAAAATTCAAGAGGAGGGTCACAGCCTTAAAACCCCTCCAGATTCCTTACTCATCAGATCTAAACAATGGCTATAAAAGTAAAAAACTGAAGCTGACAACATTTTGTTGGGACACATGAGCTAATTTTTTAAAAAGCAGAGATAATAGACTTTTTCTACCAACTGTTTGAAGCCCTCTCGTATATTCACCAGAGAACATATATTGAGTCCGTTTGCTCCCCAATGAGCCCTGGTAGCACTGCAGGCAAGGCGTTGGGCTGCCTAACTGCAAAACAAGCGGTCCAAACCCACCAGCTGCTCAACGGGAGAAAGACGAGGCTGTCTGTTCCCACAAGTTTTACAATCTCAGAAGCCTCAGGTAGGGTAACTGGGAATCAGAATTGACTCGTTGGCAGTTTGATTTGGTTGGGGTTGTCACCAAAAGGGAAACGAATCTGTTGTATAGAGTTTTTAACTTAAACTTTTGAACAAGCATTCTTTATCTAAGGACCCATAGGACTAACTTAGGCCAAGTGGAATTGTGTGATTCCTTCCACTTGACAATGAGAGTTACAAAACCCTCATTTCCCCCACTATTTCACTTGGCTGGAAAGAGAGCTTGGAGCTAAGTGTTGTGCTCACATGCCATTGTTTGTTCCAGCCAAGGGCTTGTTTATGTTTTTGAGATTTTTAAACAGTACGTATATACTTGTAGTTCACTGTACACTTTCAGTCTCTTTTAGACAATGGTATGAGTACATAAACAAAAGCAAACCAAATGCAATTCTGTGGGGGGCGTGCTAAGGATCCAGCAATGTACCCAAATGTTTTAACAGCACTCCTGGAGAGATATTATCTAAGAGAGGATATTCCAAACACAACCCCAGGCAGATACTATCTGTCATGGTGTTTATCACATTTTTCATGCCTCTCAAATAGCGTTTCCAACCACTGGAACATAAAATCTAGAGGAAATTAGCTGATTTCTCTCATATGTCTTCTTGTTATCATAATCTAATTAAAGTTTTGAATCTTGTCCCAAGCTGGTCTCCGAAATAAACCAATTGAAATTTGCATTTATTTATCAGGCTTAAAATGAAAAAGTTTCACTTTCATCCCACTCTTCACTGACTAATAACTACGCTTAATTTGCAGTTTTTTTATTCGATTCCAAACATTCTTCCAGGAATGATGCCGTATTTTGCCCTGCTGATTGATCAACACTTGAGAAAATCATCCATTAGGCCACACATCATAAGGGGCCCACTTTTGGGTCAAGACGCGGGTAATTTAAGAACAAAACCCCATCACCTAAATTTTGCTGTTTTTGAGTGATGGAGCCTCTCAAAAAGCGAAGACTTTTATTTCCAGCACTTTCATTGCAGGTATGGCTCATCAGGGGGGTTTTGTTTGGTTGGTTTTTTTGAACAGCTTAAAGATCACTTTCTATTTAAGCCATTCAAATGCAGTCTTTTTTATGAGAAAGAGAGAATGAAATAAAAATGTACAGAAACTTGCCAATACCAGAGAAGAAAGTAAATCCTGAATTAAAAAAACAAATAGCTAAGAAGTTAATTCTGAGGATGCAGCAAGGACTTACAGTTCAACATTTTTGCCACTTGATTCTTGTCCTATGTTAACTTGTTACATAGCCTGTACTTCTATACTTTTACAATCTTCTTCCAGTTCCTTCTTTTAGTTAACAGACATTTACTGCAGTTTGCTATGCGCCAGACTCTTAGTCTTATACAACCTGGGCATCAACGTTACCAAATTCTTGTTCTGTTATTTTGTAGCATCTCATGAAATTAAAAAAAAAAAGTCACCCATATGGAAAAATAGTACTTAAAACACAGACTAGCCTGTGACAAGGTAAATAAGGATGATGGCAATCCCTGCCACTTCAAATTGAGCTGAAATCCCTTTAAGAATCTATACCAATTAATTCACTTTTGTTTTGTTTGTTAATGCAACAGGTTAGAATCACTTTTGTCAGCACAGAAGGCAAAGAGTAACAACAATAAGTGCCTGACACTGAGTGAAGGCTTGGATAGAACCATAGTGTTTCTAATGTATTTTTGAAGCTCCTGCTTTGTTATGGAAATAGAACATCTGTTATTCTCCTGAAAAAAAATCTGCAGCCCACAAGTCTTCCAACCACAGCCTGGAAGGCTTGAGTGCTCCGGTGCGCCTCAGAAGCTGGAACAAGCTCCTAAGCTGCCTTGCCCGTACACAAGGTGACCAGATTTAAAGCGGGGCACCATTGACCGGGTGGGGCAGGGTGGGGTTTTTCTTGATTAAAAATTTGGTCTATATGGACCAAATAGACCGTTCCCTAGCTTGCCATGCATTCTTTCCAAAAACCAGGACTGTCCCGGGAAAAGCGGGACGTCTGGTCACCTTACCGTAAAGTGAGTACACATGAGAAGTAGTAGGTTTGGGGTGAAGCTCATTGGTGCACCTTAAGTCTCACAGGCTTTCCCCAGACACCACGAAGGCCTTGGCAGGAGCCTTGGCAATGTCCTCACAGGGTGTGTGTTTTGAGACAACTTGCCAGAGTAGGATATTCACACCCCAGTCAGCTGAGCATGTGGTTTCTTTCGACTTGGTCTGTCTCCTCGTCATTTTCCCTTGCTCTGGTTGCCGCTGGAGAGGCTTGGACACGTTGCATTGGCTGTGTGTGTGTTCAATTGCATCGATTATAAAACCCGCAGTAGCTTGCAGGTATAATAAAAGCATCTGCTATCAATGCTGTACAAATGACACAACCTGGCTTGCTGAAAGTGAGGAGGACGCTTGCTAATGAAGATCAAGGATTGCAGCCTTTAGGATGGATTCCAAGTCATTGTAAAGAAGACCAAAATCCTCACACCTGGACCAATAGGTAGCATCAGATTGAAGTTGTTGAGGATTTCGTCTTGTTTGGATCCACAATCCATATTCACAGAAGTAGCAGTCAAGAGATCAAAAGATGTGCGACATTCGGTAACTTTGCTGCACAAGACCTCTTCAAAGGGTTGAAAAGCAAGGCTGTTATTTTGAAGACTAAGGTGTGGCTGACCCTTACCAGGGTATTTTCCATTGCCTACTATGCATGGGAAAGTTGGACATTGAACAAGGAAGACTGAAGAAGAATCAATACATTTGGATGACGGTGCTGGGAAGACTATTGGGAGTACAATGGACAGCCAATAGAACAAACAGATCTGTCTTGGAAGAAGTACAACCTGCATGCTCCTTAGAGGAAGGTTGGTGAGACTTTGTCTCAGGGCATTATCAGGCGAGACCAGTCCCTGGAAGGGGACATCATGCTTGGTAAAGTGGAGGGGCAGACAGAGAGAAAGGCCCTTGAAGAGGTGGATTGACATCGTGGCTGCAACAGTGGGTTCAAACACAAGAGCATGAAGAGGCTGGTGCGGTGCCAGGTAGTGTTTCACTCCGTTGTACGTAGGGTCATGGTAAGGTGCAACTAACTCAGTAGCACCTAACAACAACAACAACAACTAAGCATTTTAGGTGATACATTTCAAGTGAAATCTTTCTCATGGAATAGGCTTTTTCAACCGCAGGCAAAAGGGTCACATTATGATTGCGGGTGGGAGGCAGAGGGGAAACCGATGGACGCGGTGACGGCAACAATGGGCTCAAGCAGGACTTTATATGTGAAAACTTTCTTAGACCTAGATTTTTTTCCTTCAAATTCTAAAAGAAAAGGCATTTCCCAGAGCCCTGAAAGTATTGATATTTCTAAGCACTATGCCTGACGGAAAAGACAGTTAAAGGAGTTTCCAATGTGAATAATTACAAGTTTCTCAAACCATCAAGGACTTCAAAATCCCAAACCCAAATCCATGGCCATTGAGTTTATTCCGACTCATAGTGGCCCCAAAGAGCAGGGCAGAATGGTCCCTGTGGGTTTCCGAGAATATAAAATCTTTGTTGGTATTGTTGTTAGTGCCATAGAGGCAGTTTAAACTCAGAGCAACCCTATGTACAACGAAACAAAGCACTGCCTGGTCCGGTGCCACCCTCATACCTGTTCTCATGTTTGAGCTCATTAATGCAGCCACTGTAGCAATACACTCTGTCAACGGTCTTCTTTTTATGCTGCCCAGCTCCTTCGCCCAGCATGACGTCCTTTTCCAGGGACTGGTCTCTCCTGACAACATGTCGAAAGGATGTGCCATGAAGTCTCACCAGCCTTGCAATCTCCTTCCCCAGCACCATCATTCAAATGTATCTTCTTTGGTCTTTATTCAGTGTCCAACTTTCACATGCATCTGAGGTGATTTGGTTCAAGGACACCTTAGTTCTCAAAGTGATAAATCTTTCCAGAAGTAGAAAGCCTGTCTCTCTCCCTCAGAACAGCTGGTAGATTTCAAATGCCGACTCTGTGGTTAGGAGCCCAACAGCTACTCACCAGGATCCTTCAGCAGGTAGGCCAAGTGGTGATTTAAAAAAAGGAGACAATCTTAGTCACGTTGATAGGGTTGCAGCAGGGACCGAGAGTAGAAGCCTGGTTTCTAAACAAGGTCTTGGGGATAACAGGACACCTCTGTTTTGATGTTCAAAATGGGAGCACTGATGTTTGGCCAGGGGGGCACTGACAAGGAACTGTGTCTTGCTCTGAAACATAGTCTAAGACACCCATGCCTCAACCAGTACCTTTTCAGGTGTTTTGTTGTACATTTTAGAGTTACGTTGTCATCAGGGACAATTATTTCAGACAATAAGCCTCATTTCACCAATTTAGAAATTGCTTTGGAATTGCATCCAAAGGTCTTTTTTTTTTTTTTTTTTTTTTAAAAAGGTGTTGGCCTTGCAGCTGGTGCATCACAGAAATCAGAGAAGAAACAAACAAGCCCTTGGCTTCCTCCAGAAGGTGTGCCTGCAGGGCCCTGCGGCTTCTGCGTGCCAGGGATCGGATCTGGCACATTTCTGCACTTTGCAAAATTAATTGTGCTGGGAGAACATTATCACATGCGTCCAGCGCAGCGCGTAAACATCTTCAAGCCATGATTCTGGCCATCAAACGTTCCCCAGCTAATTTCATTTGGTGCATTACTCTGGAAGAAAAACCCAGGCCAAGTGAAACTGCGGAAATGGGAACAATGCATGGAGGAAAAATCTCACCCCATTAAGGGATCCGTTTCTTCTTCGCACAAATAAGCCCACCACGCCTTGGAGGCAAGACTAGATGGCTCCAGGATATTCTCAGCGAGCGAGCTCCCTGGGCTCTCTGGGGTGAGGGTGCCCAGCGCCTGGGAGGAGAAGGTAGCCTGAGAAGTCAGGCCCTGAGGGCATTTCAGGTGATTCTTAAAATCGAAGCCACTGACTCCCTTCACCAGGTGCAG
>NW_022111373.1:112575244-112586015 GCF_000313985.2 Echinops telfairi
CCGTCCGAGGTGAGTGACCGCGGGTTGTGCCGCCTCCGCGCGCCCTTGGGCTTCCTCTGGTTCTGGTGGGTGCCTACTCGCCCGCCGCGAACTTCTGACCCGCGGAGAATGGGAAGTTCTGAAGCCAGGCGGTACCTGGGGTATGGAGAGGGACTCTGAAAGAGATTTTTCCCCGGGAGACGTGACCGGCAAAGTGATATCATGCGCCTGGACCTCAATTCCTTTAACTAAGCTCCTGCTCCCTTCTCCATTTTCCAGTACATTTATTTGGCTTACCTGTGGTTTCACGTGCTTATATCCGAAGGCGATATAGTGACTAATCAAGCTCAAAAGTCAAGATGTTGGGGGATGCATGTGCGATGTCAGCGAAGATGGTCACTCTGGGTGTATGACACCCACCCCCACCCCGGCAGTCATTGGGTTCTGACACTCACCCCCCCAATTCTGCACATCATGCATGATGAATTTACGTTTGCGCTTATTAATGGGATTCTGGTCGCCTTGCTTCAATGATCAAAAAAGCATGCGCTCTTTGGTTTGCAACTGAGTTTGTTTTTGTACGTGTCTGTTTAATGCATTCAAATATTGATAGAACGTGTGTCCCATAATAAAATGGAAATGAGGTCTTTGTAGTTCTGTTCTGTGATTCTGTTCTATTCTGTGATTCTTTTAAGATCGATTTCGCAAAGGTTTCAGTTTAAAGTTTGCTCTCTGGTTTGTTGGTGTTTGCTTCCAGGCTTGGCTGGTTAAAAAGAAAAAAAAAAGACGGAGAAAAATGGAATAAGATTTAACGTGACTTATTTGCATTTTAGACCAAAAAGGGTGTATAAATGAAATCTAAAGCACCGCCCTCTTCACAGACATGAACAATTGAAGTGTGTATTCAGTGCAAATCATGCTTGTCCTTCCCCTTCAATGATTATTTTGCTACAAATCTGAAACTGTATTCCACTAATAAAGAGGGCTCATTGTTTCTGCTGGGCAGAGAAAAGGAAACTTAAGCATGGTGTGTGTGTGTGTGTGTGTGTGTGTGTGTGTGTGTGCGCGAGCGCTCTTGTTTGTTTGTTAAAAACCTGAGACTGTCCTCTGTTGCCTGTCTCTCACTTTGACTTTCAGTGTGATAGCCAGGCTGGTTTGGAAGCTTCATTAGGCAGCTACTAGCGCAGTTTTAATATGAGGTATGTTCTCAAGGTGAGCCAGGCAGCGATTTCCCTTCCAAGAACTGAATTGGGGATTATGTGCTTTGTAATAGGTGAGATCACAAGCGTGCCTCTCTAATTAGTGGAGACTTGGATTCTCTTCTGGGAACTGAGAATCAGGAACTGTGCTGTTGGAGAGAACAAAACTTCTGTGGTTTGTAAAAACTTTTTGCTTCTGAACGATCCTTGAATAATCCTTTGGTAATAGTGTAAGTGAGTCCTGGTGGCATGGTGGGCTACGAGTTGGAGCTGCTAACCACAAGGTCGGCAGTTCCAAACCACTAGCCCATCTACTTGACAAAGATAAGGGTTTCTACTTCAGTAAAGATTTAACAGCAGTTTGACCCTGCCCTACAGGGTTGCTGAGTTGGAATCTACTTGATAGCAGTAGGATTAAAAAACACCTTTTAAATAGTGTAAGTCATTTCTGTAAAGAGATATATATACATATGTATGTGTGTGTGTGTGTATATATTTGACTTGTAGGCGAGGCGATCCAGGCACACTGTAGAAGATTCAGTAGATCTAGATAGGTTGAGTATAAAGTGTTTCTCTCCAGGGTATCCTAAGGCACCCAGTTTCCCACCCCATGAACCGAGGTTACTAGCTCCATGTATATATCCTCCCAACTCTAAGCTAGGCTCACATAGACCTTTTGTATGCATTCTTTTCATTTGTTTTTTCACCGCGGAGAACTCAATGCGGATCCTCCTTTCTGCACCCTGTCTGTGCCCCACAGTTTACTAATTTATGGCAGTCTTCCTCTGTCAGCACCTAAAGACCTAGCTCATTCTCTCGCCCATTAAGGATGAAACATACCTTATTTAACCTCTTCTCTGTTGAGATGTACGCACACGGGAGGTTTCTAACATTTTGCTAGGAAATTACGGTAAAGCATTCGCTTCTGAGGTTTGTAAGTGACTTTGCATTATTCCCAGAGGCCCAAAGGCAGTAGCAACTTGCTTCTGCATGTTACATTCCAGGAAATAAATACCCCTGCTCTGCAATGGTCTCCCTTGCTTATTTTTTTTTTCCATAACTTCAGGGCGATCCATTAGGACGTTGGTGTTTTTGCTGTGAAGCATAAGCCATTGAAGGTTAGTAACTCAGTTATGTCCCCAGATTAATAATCACTTAGTTTCAACAAGAGAAATAAAAAGAGCAGATAGCTAGTGTCATGTCTAATCTATAAGAAATCTTCTTGTGCACTGGACATGTTGTGGGATAGGGAATGAAGGCTGTTGTCTTTGATTAAATTGACGATGAGGACAGTTTGTATTGCAAAAAATCTTGTTTGCCATTAGGCATTCAAACCTTTGTCTTCTGGGGATAATCGCCAGGTTCTCCCTATTTTAATGCTGCAGCCATATGGAGATGGGTTTTGCAATTTAAGACAAGGCCATTGATTACTCTTAAGGAGTGGATGCTTTTTAAGAAGCATTTTTGTTTTTGTTTTTTTTTAATGAAGATCTAGGGTCTCTTGTTACAGTACTTTAAAACCGGGAAAGAAATCGTACAAGTAATGCTAATGCTAAATATTGAGCCTAACCCATTATAAACTTTGAGCGGTAGCCAGTATTATGCTGCATTTCCATTATGCTTAGTTTTAAAAGATTATCACAGTGTACACTGTGATGGTCTCTTTAAAAAAAAACAGATTTGGAAAAAAAATGATCTAGCAAATCGTTGAGCATTTGAGTTGTCTTCTTTTTCCTTTGTTATTTGATAGCCTGGCATGGTGTGGTACAAAAGTCATCCAACTGTCTGTGTGTGTTCGTCTTCAGTAATTATTGGACATCTACCCCCCGTTAAAAGTTGCCTTGTTACCATGCAGAATGCATTTGAAAGTGGATTGTTGCAGATACAGTTAGGTTAAAATTGAGCACCCTGTCATTTCATCTCCCTTATGATTGATCCAGTTAAATTTGTTCTCATTTCTAATAGTTTCTGCTTTCGTTTCCGTGGAGGTTTTTCACTGATTAATTTTGTTCTTGTTAGCTTTATTTGCTGTTGTTTGTTTTTAATGTTTTTCTGTATATGTAATCCAGGGTCGGCCAATCTATAGACGCTAACTGGACTAATAGTTCCTTGGGGGTACGGCAGGGGAAGTTGGGAGGAAATGGGGAGCTGATAATGATGAGTACAAGAATGAAGAAAGTGTTCTAAAACATTGTGGTGATGATTGTACAACTCTTCTGGATGTGACTGACTCACGGAGTTGTGTGCTATGTGAACTATATGCCAATAGAACTGCCGGGAAGAGAAACAGTTACAATCTCAGAAACCTACAGGGGCACTTCTAGTCTGTTATAGGGTTACAGTGGGTTGGACTTGATGGCTCGCAGGGACAGAAAAGCACAGGGCTGTACTCAGGACAGGCAGACACTGCTGTCTGGAACAAGTCCACATTTTAGTGGAGGCGATGAACAAAAAGCAGAGATGAGAGCCACTAGGACAGGTAAGGATAGGTAGTGATGAGTCCTGGAGGAGTAGTCATCAGGGCCCCTCTGGGGCGAAGGTCTGGGCAGGGACCGCTGTTCGAGCGAG
The DNA here is from genome assembly GCF_000313985.2 of Echinops telfairi. Lineage (NCBI taxonomy): Eukaryota > Metazoa > Chordata > Mammalia > Afrosoricida > Tenrecidae > Echinops > Echinops telfairi. Next base: position 112,578,991 of record NW_022111373.1, read on the forward strand.
TAGCTGGAGAAGGCTGTCTGGAATGGAGAGATGCCGAATGAGAGGAAGAAGATAGCGTTTGTGAAGATCTGGAGGAAGAGTGTATCTGGCTGAAGGGAACAGCATGTGCAAAGGCCCTTACATGGGACTTTCACCCTATTCACAAGAGCCTTTGTCCTCACGTGCCTGAGGAACGGAGGGACTGCAGTGTGGCCCGAGTTTAGGACAGGGGATAAGGGAGAGTGGCAAAGGGAGCCCTGGGAACATGCCCTGCGTGTTTGCATGTCACGGGATGTTTACACATGTGAAGCCAGTCCTTGGCTGTGGAGGTTCTCCGTAAGAACAGGAACACGGCTGCTTGTCCGTGGCCTCCCCAGCGCCGGGGTCAGCCATGGTCACAAAGTGAGCTGGAAGCATGTGCACAGTAAGTGGGTCGTGAGAGAAATAACCTTGCCTGATGTTGGTCAAAATATTTTTCTTCTGGGGGCTCTTAATCAGCTTTCCTTCTCGCCACTGGCCTTGACCTTGCCCAGTCTCTTAGGCCAGTGGTTCTCAACCTTCCTAATGACATGACCCTTTTATACAGTTCTTCATGTTGTGACCCACCCCCAACCATAAAATTATTTTTGTTGATACTTCTCATAATTTTAATTTTGCTACTGTTATGAATCGGGCGACCCCTGTGAAAGGGTCGTTCGACCCCTAAAGGGGTCGCCACCCACAGGTTGAGAATAGCTGTCTTAGGCTGTTAACACCTTCCCTTCCTATGAAATTGAAAAAGAAGCCTTACCAACACCCCTTTTTAACAGTCGGTTGTAGTTCTGAGAGATTGACTCCATGTCAGTGGCTTAGCCATTTGCTCACGGGGACGCTTTCCAGGGGCCTTCGCTGCTGCTGCTGGTACTGTTGTCCTTCTTTGGGCCAGGTGACTGACAACTGTATTTTTTTGCAGGTACTTTTTATTTTCACTGGAAGATTGTGTGCATGTTCTATTTTGGGGAATATCCGGAACTTGTGGTATTTCCTCTTCCCAGCTTCCAATCTGTTGTCGTTCTAAATATATGTTCCTTTATGTTAACCGGGAGCTTGGGAAGTGAGTTTTGTGCCAAACAATTGTTATTAGGCATCCGATGAGAATCTTATCTTTCTCCTGACTGGCTTTTAGGCTTCTGTGCAGCATGGGCACTTTGTGATCTTGCAGACGGAATGCTTTTCGCTTACGTGTTTCTATTCTACTTGATCGGTACCTGAACTGAATAAGTTGCTCACATGTGATATAATTTTATCTTCCAGCGCTCATGACTTTTTGGTAGATGCTATGTAAAGGATTGCTTTGTACAGGTTGCTGTGAGTTGAGGTTTGGTTTTTGGTTTAAACCCTAGATGCCCTTCTGGTCCTGATACCTGCAGAGGAAACTCTTCTGGCAAATAGAAGAAGCACTTAGCTGGTTGTAGTCGATTGAGAAGCTTAGATGCTTGAGTTAAAGAACATCTACCAATTCCTTTATGTTTCCTTTACGTTTCCTCTGATGCAAGAATCCCTTGTTTATCTTGTTGCTTGGTTGAGTTGGCCCCATTGTACGTATGGCAGCCCCCCAATCAACGGAACATTGCCCAGTCCTGTGCCCTCCCCATGACAGGTCGTGGATTGCTCAGATGTGAGCCAGAGGGTTTCCAGTGGCTAATTATCTGAAGTGCGTTGATAAGCCTTTCTTCCTAGTCCATCTCAGTCTGGAAGCCCAGTATCATGACAACTCACAAGCCCCTGCACAGGAATGCACCCGAGACAGGAAATCTGCCGTGGAACCACTGGTGTTTAAAGTACTAACACACATTCTTACTAGTCAGGTGCTGCTGTGAGGAACACTGGCTTTATCAGACACTGGTTTACAGTTTACAGTTGGAAATTGAGGGAAACCTGTTTCTGGGTGAATTATTCATGTGTATTTGCACAGAGCTGAGAAAATCTTGGCTCTTACTCATTCGTCTAATTTAGGACCAATAGGGAGGAGAAATTGGAGCCCTTCTACAAGAAAAATCAACTGTCAGTTGTGAGTCAATGCTGACCCATAGCTAACAATGTTATAGGACAGAGTAGAACTGCCCCAGTGCATGATTTCTGAGACTAAATCTTTGCAGAAGTAGAAAGCTCATCTTTCTCCCAAAAGAGCAGCTGGTGAGCTCAAACTGCTGGCCTTGTGGTTAGTAGCTGTAGTAGTTAGGGTACTTTAGAGAAACAAATCCACAGAAACTCGTGTATAAGACAGAGTTTTATATATAGGTTAAGTGTGCATCAAGAAAACATCCCAACCCAGTGCTGCCCAAGCCTACAAGTCCAACATTAACCCATATGTCCAACACCAATCTACAAAGTCCTCCACCTCACAAAACAGGCAATGATGCCGACTGCAGGAGGAAAGCAGAGTCAGTGAATGTATAAGCATCTCAGCACTGGCAGGGGTCTCCACACGGCTGCTTCAGCACCCAGGGGTGCATCGGGGTAGGTCCATGTGGTTTCTCCTTGGGGACATCTTGTAGGAAGTCAGTCTTGCAAGCTGAAGCAGGGAACTGCTAAGGCAGCTGTACCCTGGTGCAACCATCACAAAGCAAGAGACCCGAGAACTGGAAAGGCGAGGCTCATGGAGACATTTATCCCTCTGCCCTTCAACTAATCCCACATGTGTTTATCGGCCAGGTTGGCACAGTAAACCACCTCAGTAGCCCATTGCATAGTTACTACGCCAGCAGGGCCTCTTCACCATGTGAGGGGGCTTCAAACAATTTGAGGAAAAGTAGAGTTAAAGAGGATGGATTTTTTCCAATGACTTTTTGAAGCCCTTTCCTATGTGCGTAGGAGCCGCCCATGGGCAGAGGTTAACTGTTCGAAAGCAACTGTTCCACAGAGAAAGATGCTGCAATTGGCTCCCACAGATACGTTCAGCCTTGGCAACCCTCTGCCTCCCACGTTGGGGCTGGTGGTTTTGGACTGTTGACCTTGTGGTTTGCAGCCCAACATGTAACCACTGCACCACAAGGCCTCAGAAACCCGACATTGGGTCACTTTGAATTGAAGTGGATTGCCTGGATGGCAGTGGGGCCTGGGAGTTGAATTGGGAGAAGACAGAAGCTGGAGGTGAGCCTTGCCACCTGGGCATCAGGGCGGCTGCCCCTGTGCCACACCAGTGTGCCGCAGTGGAGCTGGGCGCTGGCTGATCCATCCTGCAGGCCTGCAGACCCAGCCCCAAACCAACGAGGCCATGTTTCCCGTCATGCCTTGGCGTTTACAGTGCGGCAGACAAGACCGCGTTAGAAGCAGCCTCGAAGAAATTTAAAGCTGGGAGCGCAGATCCTCGGCCACCTGGGACGTTGTCCTCTACTTTCTCCTTCGAAGGTGCTGGTTCACCCCAGATTTTCTGTAGAGGTTAAATTGGTGCTCTGGGAAGAGCCCAGTTCTCGTTTTGTGAAAAAATTAACAATTTTTTTTTCTAAATTGGAAAACTTGGGTGAGTCCTAGAAAATGAAGCCTTCAAACACCAAAGAAAGTAGAGGCATTGAAAGCCAGAAGCGCACACCCCTTCATCTTGTGATTTTTCTGGGGCTCACAGATTTACCTAAGAGCCTGAGCACTAGTGCCGTCATGTCATCCAGACCTGCTGATAATTAACTGCAGGGTTCTCCCTACTGCCCAGCAACTCAAGGGCAGAGTCTGGGAGGCTCAAGAGGACTCCGCATTGGCCGGGAGTGGGCTCTCAGTCGTTGAGGAAATGAGTCTCTTAGAGCTTTGTGAGAACATCAGACTGGCAGTTTCACTATATTGTTAGCAGTTATAAAATTGTGAAGAGCAAAATAATCCAGGAGAGTTTCCTTTTTAAAAGTAATGTGTGCTGCTGTTAAATGATTAAACCCAACCTTAGCTGGACAGGCCATGCAGGAGCAAGGAATGCTTCCTTGATAGATTGGCCCCCTTCAGAGCACGATCTTGCCATTATTCTTTTAAATTCAATCTGTAGCCATCTGTTGTCATTAAAGTTTTATGCTTCGTGCTTGAAACCACATGTATTTATGAAGTCATGCATTTGCTGTCTGCCTTTACTGCCATTTGCCTGCATGTGTTTTATAAATAGTTGCACTGTTTTTAAAAACAGCAGGGTTATTTAGGAATTGGATTGTTTGAATACAAATCCAGCCAGTGGGAGAGCTTGAAGAATTGTCACTTGCAAATGCTACTGTTGGATGCCTAAACTGTTACAACTCTCCAGGAGGGCAATTTTGTATTACTCATCAAAAGCCTCAAAAATGTACCATGCCCCTTAGTCAGGCATTTCCACCACTAGGAATTTAAACTAAGGGGAAACAATTAGGCATGTGCACAAAGACGAATCTATAGCAGTGGTTTCCGCCCACACAGCGCATGTTGACCCCACACTCCTGTTGGTGATATTTCTCCCTCACAGTGTTTCTTAACTTGGTGTGAACTTGGTATGTCAGATTGGTGTTGGCGGCGGCAGGAGTGGGGGTGGGGGTGGGTGGTCTGTGTGTGTGTGTGTGTGTGTGTGTGTGTGTGTGTGTGTGTTGCTTCTCTGAGACTTGGGAAAAAGTTACGTCCAGGTTCTGGTGACCTACACACACCCCTTCTGCTTTGCAAATTTTTAGAGACAATGTAAATGCTCAGTAATAGGAGGTTGATTAAATGCCCACGTAATTAAATGCTGCTACTTTACAAGGGAATATTATTGATTTGGAAATTTTCCTCAAATTTGTAAATTTAAAAATTGTGCGAATTAATCCATTTATAAGCTTACTTGTAGTTTTCACTAGTATTCTGTATATCTCTAGGTTATAATGTCCATGCGATGACTACACAGAACTCACAGACAAAATAATGATTTATTTTAGAAGTTGACAAATTGTAATACCAGTGAGAAATGCGCAGGGTTCAGTTGTTTATCAAGACATGTGACAGTCTTCTTTCAGGTCTTCTAATAAATGCCCAAAGGGCCACACAACTCAGCTGTAAGCCTCCCCCCAAAGGCATTTGGTTGGCTCAAGCTCATTCAGCAAGCCCAACTTCTCCAAATAAATGCTTAGAGGCACCCCACTCTGAAAACCATCCTCCTGTACAAAAGCACTCACCTTTACTTCCTCCGTGTCTTGTGAAGTCACTCTACCCCATGCTTTGGCTTGTCTGTTGTGTTGCTGATGTTACACCTGTCTTCTGGATCCAGGAGGTTCATTGTGCAAGGATCTCAGGTCCACAGGACACACTCTACTCCGGGCCCTTCCTAGTAATGAGATCCCTCCTCCTGCTTCTCAGAGGGCTCATTTTATACACAGGACCGCATGCTAGGGAATCCTGTTGGCAATTACCCATAGGTGAATCCTATCAGTATCTTTTCACTTACCTTCGTCCCAGACCCATGCAGGGAAAGGTCATTTAGTGGGAGTTAGAGACTTTGGCTGGAAAAGCCACATTACATACCTCACTGCCCCCTGGAGACCCCCACCCCCCTCTTTTTTTGAGAGAGAGGGAGGGAGTATGAGAAAGAAAATGTTAAGTGTATAATCAGTTTATTGTGGAGGGAACTGTTTGGAAGATTGTACACCAGATGTTAGGTGAGATTAACTAGGTGGTGAAAGTACATGTGACTGTTCCTCTCTCCTTTCCTGAAGCCCTACAGATAGAACACATCGTGCGTTGGGCGAAGAGCCCATCCCTTCTTACTGGTTGCGTGCCCTTTTCCTGAGCTGTGGAATGGAAATAACAATAATCCAGCTCACTGGACCAGCAGATATGAGAACCAAACCAGACCTATTACCATAGAGCCAATTCTGACGCATGAAGACCCCATGTAGTGTTTCTGAGACTCATCTTTCCCCTGTGGAGTGGCTGGTGGCTTGGAACTGCTTTGAACTGTGGTTAGCAAATCAGTGCCTAACCTATGGCATCCCAAGGGCTCCTTATATGTAGGTGGACCAAAACTGAAAACTCACTGCTGTCAAATCAGTTCCAACTCCTAGCAACCCTCTAGGACAATAGAACTGCCCCCTTTGGGTTTGTGATAGTGGAAATCTCTCCAAGAGCAGAAAGCCTCATCTTTCTTCCATGAAGCAATCACTGGTGGGTTTGAACTACTGCCCTTGCAGTTAGCAGCCCACAGTGCTGCTATTCAGTACACCACAAGGGCTCCTTTCTTGTAGTATAGTGCTTGATGCTGTTCCCTTGATGCTAGTGATTGCTGTGGTGATTGAGGCCAGCTGCCTTAGTTTGGGCTCTCTAGAGGAGTAAAACCAGCGAGGCCTGTATATAAGTAAATAGATGTACCAGGAAACCAGGACTAGGGAGTTGATTCTGACTCATAGCGACCTTATAAGACAGCGTGAACTACCTCACAGGGTTTCTCAGGCTATATATTTTTTGGAAGTAGGCTACTGCCTTCCTGATGAATGCCTGGTGAGGTCAAACTGCTGAGCTTTCTATTTGCAGCTAAGCATTTTAACCACTGTGCCACCAGGGCTGTGTGTGTGTGTGTGTGTGTGTGTATTGAGAGAGGGAGAGGGAAAGGACCTGGTGGTGCAGTTGGCTAAGTGCTTGACTCCTAACTGAAAGGATGACGTTTCAAACCCACCAGCACGCCTTCTCAGGAGAAAGATGTTGGCAATCTGCTTCCATTAAGATGTAGAGGCTTCTCAGAAGCAACAAAGCCCACATGGAAGAAGCACAGCAGCCTGTGTGATCACGAGGTGCCGAAGGGATCAGGTATCAGACATCAAAGAACAAAAATTCATATCATTGTAAATGAGGGGGGAGTGTTGAGTGGAAACCCAAAGTCCATCTGTAGGCAACCGGACATCCCCTTATGGAAGGGTCTCAGGGAGGAGACGAGCCAGTCAGGGTGCAGTGTAGCAACGATGAAACATAAAACTTTCCTCTAGTTCCTAAATGCTTCCACTCCTCCACCCCACACCCATCATGATCCCAGTTCTACCTTACAAATCTGGCTAGACCAGAAGATGTACACTGGTACAGATAGGAACTGGAAACACAGG
>NW_022111373.1:112586659-112592934 GCF_000313985.2 Echinops telfairi
GAGCCCCTAATAAAATGATTTTAAAAAAAAGATTTAGAGGCTTGGAAACCCTGTGGGGCAAGTTGTACTCTGTGCTTTAGGGTCATTGTGTGTGAATTAACTTGATAGCTGTGGGTTTTAAATATATGCAAATGTATGTATACACATATGCACATGTGTGCATATGCATACACCTATATATGCATATATCCCCTATGTGTGTGTGTGTATGAATATGTGTATGTCTACACACACACAAATATATGGAGAGGGAGGTTGGTATTTTAAGGGAATGTCTCCCACAGCAGTGGGGGTTGGCAAGCTCCAAATCTATATCAGCCTGGCATCAGATTAGAGGCTTTTCCTGACTCATGTGGTTGCAGTGATTGACAAACCCCAAATCTGCAGAGCAGGTGGCAGACTGTTGGCATATGTCCAAGAGCCAGAGGTTAGATAATGCCAAGTCAAATGCGGGATTGAAAGCAAGAGACCTTTGCCAGAATATACATACATATTGGATGCAGGCCACACCCCCAACAGAACTTCGCTTACATCAGAGCACAGAACACAGGGTAATTCCATAATACCGGAGACCTCCTGCCCCTAGCCAGATTGACACATAACAGTTCCAACACACCAGTATTCTATTGCCATTAACACTGGAATGCTGAGTGGCATAATTTCATTTTATAAGGTATAGCAAGCTCTTGTCAAAACAATTTCAGGCCATTTTGACAAAATATCTTGTCATTACTGGTTCCTGGGAATTTAAAAAAAGTTTTTATTTACTTTCAAACTGACATACTTTCTGTGGGCAATAAGTTCTATTTTGAGAGCATGTGTTTCCCCACCTGCCATCTAGAGTGGTAACTTTTGACAAGTCGGGACCTGGTCATCTTTTCCTTTTATAGAAAGCTATTAGATTTAAATGCAGTGACGTTTGAGTGCCTTCTTTTTGCCAGGCCTTGGGTGGGCATCAGATACACTGCAATACCAAGGACAGACATACTCCTATCCCTTAAAGGACAGAGCAGTAGCCAATACCGAGCCTGGGTGCCAGGAGCTCCCTTGGTAAATGGTGATTAATTACCACATTTTCCAACCAAATATTCCTGTTTCCTCTCCTGAAATGTAAAAAAAAGTTTGCTGTGATGTTATTTTTGACGAACACAAGCACCCACTCCTTCCTGTTCAACAAGCTCTGTGAGGAGCAGACTGGGCTCCTTCACCTGGCTGACATCGCTGATAACCCAGGGGTCGTTTATAATAATACATGGGTGTGACTGTCCTAGATGAACACTTTCTTTAAAAACCGTTTTATGCACATTTACTTTGTGCAGAACACAGTTCCGTGTCTTAGAGATCGGAAGAGAGCTGTGCAGCCAACACCGCAGTCGAGCTTAGATCCTTCTCTTTTTCTTAGCGCTCCTTTCCTTCCCTCCCCCCCTGGCACAACTCTGAGGCGCTACAATCTAGTTACTCTCTCCATAGGTTTACTTATCCTATAGGTTTACTGATGATAGGATTTCCTATAAAGAAAATCATATCAAAAAAGCACCCTACAAAACCTATCAGCAACAAGATAAAACACAGATACACTTCAATCCAAAAGCAAGTAGAAAATAATAAAAACTAGAATAAGTTGACAATGGGTCCAAAGGGAAAACATGGTAAGATGTTAAATTTTAAGCTAACTGTATCTGCAACAGTCCACTTCCCAATACATTTTCTGTCTGTTCACGTCTCTGGCCAATGATCCCAGGGAGTTCAGTGGAGACTGCAAATGGAGTATGGGCTTTCACTGCCATCCAGAACTTTCTGCTAACCAGGTACTCAGAATTTAAGCTCTACTATAATTCCCTCCTCTAGTCTTGGATTTTGTTATGTACAAGCTTTGGATCACATGGCCTGGAGTGCTGCTTCTGTGTGGACTTAGCTGACACCTCACTTAAATGGCTGTTTGTTTTAAGACAAAGCTTTAAACTGCAGGCCCACCCTCTGCTGTCTTCGCCACACTTTGCTATAGCACCCATACCTTTAGGGATCACTTCCTGAGGGCATATATCAAACAGAACCAAGTCAAAAGAACTACTTGTTTTTAAATTGGGCTTACAATTAAGTGTGAGCCCAAGATCCATTAATATGTCTAAGGTTTATATATGCCCCTAGTTAGGCTAATATTCTTTAAATAGCTAGTGTCTGTCTTATGTAAAGGAAAATCTTTCATTTCCTTGTATATGCCTTTATGTGCTTTTGAGATTATCTTCTGTAAAAATTACTAGGGGTGGATTTCTGCTTACTAATGCAGAAGGCCCAGAATTCACCGACAGTCCACTTGAGGGGTCACAGTCCCGGGATCATGCTGAGAGGGCAGAAAAGCACTCCAACGTTCCCCTTTGATGGACGGTAGCTGAGGCCCCGTGATCTTGTAATGTGTTCCTCGTGTAGGAGGGTTTTTCTATGATGGCATCAGTTGTGAGTACTTTGCCAAAAAGTAGCCCCGCAGTAGTCCTGCGGGAATTGCCTCGGGACCCTGCATGATAGATGCTAGTCTTGCATCTTATTGCCCTCATGAGAACTAATAAGAGATGCCTGTTTCACAAGTCACTTCTTGTTTCTGTGTAGAATGCCTGGGGCTTACAGTATGACCAACAAGGCCAACCTTTAATGGGTTGTCATGCATTTTTGTCTATCTTGTATCTTTTCTGTCACCTGTCACTTAACCCTCCCTCATTCCCTCCTACTTTCCGTTCTTCCTTTCACCCCTCTCTATTTTCCTTCTGATTTCTTGTTCTCTCTCTTCCCTCACTCTATTTCTTGGATGCAGACGGAGGTCACTTTTCACAAGGCAGCTCTGTATCCCTCTGAATGAGCGTCACTGAGTGTGTGATGGCAGGCAGGTAGAGAGCGACCCAACCATGCTGGCGTGCAGATGCAGGGCTGTTGGCTAGACTTAGCACTGCGCCAGCTCGCCCTTTCCCAAATGCTGGCTAGCCTCAGTAAAATGACTGATGGCTGTTTTGGAACTTTCCAGCTCACTGACAAATGGAGTGGCGAGTGAGCTATTCATGAATTGCCAGGGCTGTACTAAGAGAAGCAAACAAAACCCAAACTTGGTGTCAGGAAGTCGAATCTGACTCATAGTGACCCCAGAGTACGGGGTAAAATTGCCCCTGTGGGTTTCTGAGACTGTAACTCTTTGTGAGTAGAAAGCCTCATCTTTCTCCTGAGGAGCTGCTGGTGATTTTGAACTGCTGGCCCTTGCTGTTCGCAGTCCACCTTGTAACCTACCACGCCATCAGGGCTCTTTTGTCCGGGACGTGCAACCACGACTGAACGCTCAAGTGCTTGTATCGGGACAAGGCAGGGCACACACATGGTTGAGATGCCCTCCGTTTTTTTTTTTCTTCTCCTTTTCTTTTCCCTTTATACTCTGATGCAGGAGCCCTGGTGGTGTAATGGTTACATATTAGGCTGCAATCTGCATGGTCCGCAGTTCAAAGCCCTCTGCACTCTTTAGGAGACAGACTGGGCTATGTGCTCCAGTAAACAATTACAGTGTCCTGAACTCACAGGCCCATTACGAGTCAGAACTGACTCAATGGCAGTGAGTTTGATTTTATTCTCTGGTAGAGCTATCGTGTAAGAAACATTGTACTTTCTTCCGCACTGTACTAGGACCTAGTTAGTACATGGTGACTAATAGGGGGGCTCCCCAAAGCGCCATTCTCTTTCAATTCACGTTTTGCACAAAGTTCTTGAAGGCCCCTGTTACTGTTCTCAGTGTGGCCAGCTTATGTTAAGAGACAGTGGAAGGATGAGGAAGTCCCCAGGGGGCCTGTTCTGCCTAATGTGATCCCTGCTGTAATCCGCAGTTGATTGCTGCCTTGTGGGATGAGTAACAAATGTTTCCAGAGCTGCTGGGTTTTTATTTTAAATGCTCTATTTTACTTTGTCTTTTGAGTACATGGGCCAAACAAAAAACATCTAAAACCTTGGCTTACAAATGACCACTCTTTCAAGTCTGGTCTGTAATATGGCTGCCCGTCTTTCCCCTCACCTCTTTGTTTCCACGTCATTGAGCTCATCTGGATAGTCTCCCCTCACCCACCATTTTTCGTTTACCATTGTAAAAGTCTTCGATTTTCATGAATGGTTCTGTAATACTCCAATCCACAGATAGACCAGAACTTGAACATTTGTGCTGTGTCAACTTTTTCTAATTCATAATTGCTCTAAGTTTTTCCGATTCATAATTGCTGAGAATTGGGAAACAAGTTGTTTTTGACCACCAACCATCCCAAGGGAGAAAGTGAGACTTTGTACTTCCTTAAAGAGTTACAGTCGCCGAGATCCACAGAAGCAGTTCTACCCTGTCCTACAGGGTCACTATGCGTCAGAATCGACTCCATGGGAGTGAATTTGGTTTTGGTTTGGAGAGTGTATTGGTAAATGAGAGGGGAGGGCTTTGCTGTTGTAGGGTTAACTTTCTACTTGGCGGGGAGGGGTAGGCAATAAACAAGTGGTCATCTAGGGACTAGGAAACTGGAGATCTTGTTGAGTACATACATTCAGAGTGTGATGGAAAGTTAGCAATACGTGAGTTGCCTTGCAGGTTTAGGGGTGGGGTGAGGGGGTAGGGTGAAGCCTTGCCCATCTTTTTGGGTCTTCAGGAACGGCCCTTCCTGCTGAGGAAGTGAGTGAACTCAGACTTGGATGATGACAGTGACAGAAAGGGCCCGCCTAGTAGGAATGGACATCTTCCGGGCCCTGGGAAGAGGCCCCAGCAGCTGTCACACTGGGAATGAAGACTAGTGTCTGTGGGGACACGGCCTGACCGTGGACGGCCTTGCTGGGCGTGGAGATCCGGAATCCATGGGGCCTGGTTAAACTGGCATCATCTGCTTGCTGCTTTTTGAAGGTTACCTGGCTGCTTTGTGGAATGGATTCGAGGGAGCACACAGGGAAACAAGGGCCCTCTTGGGAGAGACTCTCGTAGCAGCTCAGTCAAGAGACTGGTACAGTATATTGGATTTTGGGTGGGACAGTCAGATAAAGTCCCTGGAAGTGTAGCTGACTGGACTAGGAGAGGGAGGGGGCAAAGACTGATGATGAAGAGGAGGCTGCTGGACTTTTACTTGAGTCAGTGGCAGTGGCATGATTTTGGTGGTTTGTGTTTGTTTTAAATGTGGAAGACCAGGTCTAGGTGAGCTATGAGCTGAAATCTCTTTGGGCCATTTTAAGTTCGAGAGGTCTGTTAGACTTGCAAGGGAAATATTATAATACACAGCTCTGGGGAGCATCCAAGTGGAGAGTTTCATATGAAGGGGCTTCAAAAAGTTCCTAGAAAAATGGAATTGTAGTGGAATTTTTCCACAAACTTTTTGAAACTCTCTTCGTATTTCTTAGCATGCACATCACATACTTTTATTATTGTTGAAGTATTCATCTTACCCTGGTTTCTTTTATTGATATGTCTTCTCAGTGTTTTAAGTATATTAACAGTCATATTTATTGCACACGTTTTTCTCTCAAAAGAAAAAACAACTTTCCTAAGCAAAGATATTTTGGAATCCGTAATAGGTATCAGGCTCTGTGTTGGGATCCGGTGAATACAGCAATGAGGGCGGTCCCCGCTGTGGGCAGTGAGCTCAGGTTGGGGGGGGGTGTTAGTTGTACCCCCACCGCTACCTGCTAAGTAGTAACAGAAGTGCACACATTAGGCTTTGGGGTTGCTCGGAAAAGCTGGGCCGGGAAGGGGTGGGTTTTTAATGAGCGGGCATTTGTTACAGGCATTCCAGAGAGAGGTGTAAGGATCGTGCAGGGGGAACGGAGAGTTGAGGGAGCCTGGCAAGTTTGGTGGGACTGAAGCAGCAGACGGTGCCAGGTAGTGGACAAAGGCAGATCTGGACAGTTGGGCTGGTATGAACCAGCATAGAGCGTAGACTTTCCCCGGGGGCCAGGGAGAGCTCTGGATGGTTCAGGTGCAGAGACCAACACGTACGAAGGATGCCTCCAGGGTGCCCTGTGGCGGGACTGGATAGCCAGAGGAAGAAGCCCCAACGAGGGCCGGGGATGCCTGTTTGTCTTTAATTTTCAGGTTGAAGCAGTGGCGTATGCAGCTCACGATGACTAAAAACACCTCTCATGCCCATTCTACTGTGTCTTTTCCCCCAGCTTCGAATCAGAGTAAGACTTTAATTGAAGCCAATGCTTATAATAATTTTGGCAGTAATAAAACCAACAATTATGGGTTATGCTTCATATTCCAAAAGCCAAAGTCACTGCCATCCAGT
>NW_022111373.1:112594264-112596511 GCF_000313985.2 Echinops telfairi
CAAAGTCCATCTTTAGGCACGTGGACATCCCCTTACGGAAGGGTGGCCACTGGTTTCTAGGCCCTCCTCTGTACCTTGTGGATTTCCAGGAACTTGTGTGTTGATCCTGCTAGCCACTATCTTGGCTTCATTTCCCTTCCATTAAAACAAAAACAAAAAAGCTCTGATTTCCCTTCTTTGCAGCCTATGCAAGGAGAATCTTTAAAGGATGAGGTAACGCCAGTCTTGCCTTTTCTTGGCTCTCTGTCCTTGGATCATTTTGACCACTGTACGTTGGAGATCCCAGCCTCACTGCTCAGAGCAACTGCTCTCCTCTCTTGAGGTTTTTAATGCTTTCCCATCACTGGACTTTAACTTTCATGTACTGGACCTATTCTGATCTTTTAGGATAATATATTTGAAATGGCGTCCTCATCAGAAAAACAGCATATGAAGGGCCTTCCACAAGTATGTGGAAAATGGAATGACAAGACACTGGAGTTTTTTCCCCACCATTTTTTGGAACTCTCCTGATACAAAAGGTAGTTATGACATGGTGTCTATTTAATCTTCCTTATTTTAATTCTGTGGAGACGCTCGTTATCCACAGATCCCCATCTTCTGCCCACATTCCACCCTCATGACTTGCCTCCGTTGTTCTCACATGACAGGGTTTGACCTTCTAGTCCTTGTCATGGCATTGAACAAGTCAGAGCCAAACCCACTGCTGCCGAGTCTAACAGTAACCCTGCACAGGGCTTTCAAGACTGTAAACCCTAACAGCAGCAGAGAACCTCATCTTTATCCCTTGGGCTGTTAGGGTCAGCTGCCAAGGTCAGGGAAAATGCCTGCGTCAGATGACTACTGCCATTACTGGACTGCTCCTGTGCTTCCACTCCCTCCTCGTCATTATCATTACCACTAGTGTTGTTTTAGTCTAATTTGCTAACTCTGTGGTTGTACTTTTCCCACATGGTCCTGCCAAATTACATCTCCTCCAATTAGTTCATATTGTTACTGTCGATGATGTTACTATCATCATTATCATTGCTTCATTTTGGAATCAACTATATCTTATTAGGTTATTTTTTGGGTCAATATATCATATTAAACTCTCAGTTTGGCACATGTGGTCAACACTTTTAGGATCCTCATTTTTATATCCTATGTGTTTGCTATTTTCCTGCTATGTTTTTTGTTGTCAATTGATAAATTTTATTAATGTCATCCTATATCTTAAGGCAAGTCATTGATAAGAACATAATAAAAATAAACCCTGTTCCATCTGTCTGTAGCCTTTCTACTGACTGACCTCATCTGGTAATTAGCATTTTTTGAGCAAGGCTGGTCATTTGGTTAAAGAAGCCCATTCACTCATTTTATACAATTCTTAGCCTTGATGGCTCTGTCAGATGAATGTTAGATTTTTTTAACTGCAAGGTTGGAAGTTCAAACCTACCCACCACTCCTTGAGAGAATCAGGCTATCTTCTCCCAGTGTAGATTTACTGCCTTGGACACTTATGGGTCACGGAGTCAAAATTGACAGATGACAGAGGGTTTGGGTCAATATGCCTGTAAATTGCTTTCAGGTATTAGAAAAGATCTTTTTCAAACCAGTCTACATTGTTCCTGCTGCTTCTGACACAGTCTAGAGACCTTGGCCAATAGGGCTGAGTGAGGTTGAGGTGCAGTGGCTTGATCTATAATACTTTAATGGGTAGTATATTCTACATAATGTGCTCTTATCTGAGGTCAAGTTACACATCTCTGATGGGTAGACTCTGATTTCTTGACAGAATTTCCCTTTCTCAAATAGTTTTGCCAAATAGTAATCTGGATAGATTATCCATTTCCCTTCACTCTTGGGTAGAAGACTAAAGCGAGCCCTGCCTGCCACCCATGGTGTCAGCTCTGACCGTAGTGAACTTGCAGGACAGAGTCGAGCTACCCCTGTGGTTTTCCCAGATCGTGACTCTCGACGGGAGTAGGACGCCTCATTTTCTCTTGACGTGGCCTTGAGGGAACGCATATTGGATTCATATACTTGGAAAATATTACAAATCACAGTCTGAAGCTAAAGATTTGCAGATTTTCCTCTCCTTTTGTGTGCCTTTGTAGTCTAAGGTATGGGTAAGATATTAAGCTCTGTGGTTAAATACTAATACATAAAAATAGAGTAACCATTCGGGTTCTTTTGGAGAAAGAATGTCAAATACTGACCTGTAACATATGACTGTTAAGATGTATGTAAGGACTGTGATAAGAG
>NW_022111373.1:112596679-112599134 GCF_000313985.2 Echinops telfairi
GTTGTTAACTGGTGCCCCAAGAACTGCATTTGGCCTTGGAATGTGTTTTGTTTGGCTCACATAGTGTTTCTTTTAAAAAAAAAGGGGGGGGGGGCGGGAAATAGTGGCCAGCATTTAAAATAAGGACATTTCACATTAAGAAAAACAAAACAAGAAACCCTTTGGTTTCCTGCTCTTTTTGAAAGAGGAGCGCTGTGACTGTCCTGGCCCCACGCTCATGTTCGTGTTCCTACTTGGTGAGCTCACCGCCGTCGATCAGACTCATCTGGACCCTAGGGTTTCTGAGGCTGTAAATCTCTTCCAGGAGCAGGAGAGCCTCATCTTTCCCCTGAGGGGCAGCGGGTGGGTTTGAACTGCCAGACTTGCCGTAAACAGCCCAACACTTAACCTGACCGCACCACCACCAGGGCTCTTTTCCTTAGTTGGAATATGGAAAGGAGCAGCTCAAGGCTGCTCCCCCCAGCTCCCCTCCCCTGCCCCTCCTGCCCCAGCTCCTTACTGTGGGCCTTGTGGCCAGCTTTACTCGCTGGGCCAGGCTGATTTTGTAGTATGTGAATTGGCGCCTGCTGAGCTAAGGGCTAACCAGTTCAAAGTATAGGACAAGTCGTAGGATGATGGGAAATTGTAATATGACATTGATTCTCTTGTTTGGTTTCCTGACCAGAGACTGACCCTTGTTGGGATGTGGTCATTGGAAGGGCTTGGTAAATAAAGCAGGTGGGCTTCCTCCCCAGAACACCTATGGAACAGGGCTGGGGGTAGTGGTGCGCGTGGCTGAGGGGAGAGCTGCCTTCCGGACCAGATTCTAGGGTTAGGGACTAGGGCCCAGGACGCCCAACCCCTGTGGATATCCTGTTCCACATTCGCAGCTTAAGGTAGCGGTTGAGAACTGGGATTGGTGGGAGCCCTGGATTCAAATTCTGGTACCACCCCATGCAGTTGTGTGAGCAAGATTTAAAAAGCACCTCTCTTTGCCTCAGTTTACTTGTTTATATAGTAAGGATAGTAATGAGACTGACTTCTTAAGGTTTTCATGAAGATGAATTACAATATTTAGGGTAGTACCTGTCTCTTACTAGACAATACACAACGATACATGATATCTATAAAAACAATACTGATGAGTTTTCTGTTATCACTCAACAGCCCTGTGGTGCTGTCAGATTGCTAATCGCAAGTTCAAACCCATCAGCCGCTGCACTGGAGAAAAATGAGGCTATCTGCTGCCATTAAAGATTTACAGCCTCTGAAGCCCCAACTAGGGGCTCTGTGATTTGGAATCAACTTGATAATTATCACTTGTAGAGTTAGCTAGAACCAGTATCTTAACTCTCTAAGAATATTATGCCGTTACTATTTTTCCACAGTTGGAATTTAGAACGGGCTTTAGGGGTAGCTTTACTACTTTGTGTCTTAAAACAGTAACAATAAAACAACAGACAAAAATGATCACAGCCGTAGCAAATGAGCATGTTTTTATCCGTGGATTGTTCTCTAACAGGCATGTGCTTTCCAAAGCAAATGGTCAATTTTCTCTTCAGAATGAAAAGAAACCAGTGCCTCCATTTGGGTGGGTTTGTTCAGTCACACAAAATACTTTGGAGGTATAGTGCGTCTAAAGCTCCCTTAGACACAAGAGTGTCCAGATAAATCTCTGCTATAAGGGATCTGGAAGTGATGGGGAAGGGAAGTGTGAGTGAGAGAGAGAATTCTCCTCATTCTGATAGCAGAAATCCCAAAGGGGAAACGCAGCCCAGTGCGGTGGGAGCAGGAATGGGGGGGGGTCCCTGACAGGACAGGAGAGTTGGGGTACAGCGAGGGCAGACAGATAAAGGAAGGGGGGCTGTGGAAGACATGTTAGCATTTGATTTTGGATGTAATGTCTCTGAACAATTGGCGGACACCCTCGGTGATGGCCTGGAACTGGAACGGGTTAGAATGCGGGTGTTACTGAAAGCCAGGCAGCTCACTTTGGAAGATGGAACTACATGAGGTTCCTGCCAGACTAATTAAGTAGCTGTCGAAATGATCTCTGTAGGAATGGGGAGGGTCCTAGCTCGAGCTGTGGAAGTGGAAATAGGGCCAGGAAATCGGGGAAAGAATCAGGGCATGATTTTGGAGGCACAAGAGGAGGTAGGTGGCAGGGGCATGGACGAAGGAGTCATGATGACTTCAATGGGGTGACCCAGAAGAGAGTGGTACCCTGAACTGGAATGGAGCAAGAGAGAAGGGGCTTTGAGGGGGAGAAGGGTGGGGAAGGGGCATTTTGCGTGTGTAGAGTGTTTGAGGCATCCGTGAACTATTGAAAGGAACTTATAGCATTAAATTCCTGAAAGGGCTTCATTTGAGTGGAATTATCTTGCCACAGTTTAAATAAACCCCTTGGTCTATCTGCCCAGGAAAAGATTAATCTGTGCAAGAAACAGATCAGTCCTGGAAAATGGAGATTTGGAAG
>NW_022111373.1:112599879-112607019 GCF_000313985.2 Echinops telfairi
TACCAGTGTACATCCTCTGGTCTAGCCAGATTTGTTAGGTAGAAGCCAATTCAACATTTTTCAGGCTTTCTATATCTATGATATCAGTTATATTATGGGCCACATCCCACCATTTTTGTCAAGTCTCCTATTGCTGTAAACAGAAACGGCACTCCTCCCTACACTAGGGCTCCTTTCCCTTCCCTCTCACCCTGGTAACCGCTCAGTCAACGCGGTTCTCAGGCTTGTTGTTTTCAGTGAATGAGGTCATACGATTGGTCCTCCTGTGAGTGATTTATCGCACTCAGCATAACGTTTTCAAGGGCCCTCCGCGTTGTAGCACGCATAAGACTTCGTTTGTCTGTATGGCCGAGTGATCCTCCACCTAACAAGAGGACCTGTCGCAGTGGCTGTAGCCGTGAGGGTGGCACAGAAGTGGGCCATGTTGATTACGGGGCACCTGGGTCCTCTGAGTTGTAGCCGACCCGAAGCTCCCTGACAGCACCCACCACAGTATTCGATGGTACGGCCGCACCGTGCTTTTTGTCCAGCCTTCGCTCCCGCATCTTGAGGTGCTCGCACCTTTCAGCTGCGGTGACCAGTGCTGCACCCCCGAGCGTTGGTGTACACGTGTCTGTTTGCATCGCTGCCCTCAAGCCTCTTGGACATGTGCCTGGTATGAAACTGCTGGGTCATGTGGTAGTTCTATATTTAACACCTAAAGGAACTGCCAAACTGGCTTCCATAGCCACGGTGGCATTTTGCATTCCAACCAGCCGTGGGTAAGTAAGTGTTCCAGGTGCTCCATCTTCTCGCCCACATTTGTCTTTTGGGGTTTTAAATTTTTGTTTATTTTAATCATAGGCTTCCGAGGGTGTGTAAAATAGTATCTCATGATGATTTCGATTTCAATCTCACTACTGGAAAGTGATGAGGACCCTGGTGGTGTAGTGCTTAAGAGTTAGGCCGCAATCCAAAAGGTCAGCAGTTCAAAATCACGGGGCTGGACTTTCTACTCTTAGAAACCCGCAGGGCAGTTCTCCCCTATCGATAGGGTCGCTGTGACTCAGCACTGACTCATGGCAGTGGTTCGGTTTGGGGAGGGCTAGTGGGGCAGCGCTGTGGCGCAGGAGGTGAAGCACTGGGCTGCTGACTTCAGGGTTGTGGGTCAAACCCATCGCGCTTCCCCCCAGGAGAAGGCTGAGTTGGAATCGACTCGATGGCAGCGGTGCTGGTTTTGAATGGCTAATGACGGTGAATATTTTTTCATGTGCTTGTTGGCAATTTGCATAACCCCTCTGATGAAATGGCTCTTCTAGTGCTCCCCCGCCCACCCCCATCCCCCACCCCTGTTTTGAATGGGCATTGGCCTCTTTGTTTCCAAGTTGGAGAAGTGTTAAAAATGCATTTCGGATATTTGACTCCTTTCAGATGTCAACTTCATTCTAGCTCCGTGATCCTATAGGCCAGAGTAGAATTGCCCGTAGGGTTTCTAAGGATGTGAAGCTTTAAGACAAAATAAACAACAACAAAAACCACATTTTTCGGCTGTGTTGCAGCCGGTGGGTTCCTAACAGTTGACATTTTGCTTAGCAGTGCCGTACTTAACCGCTGCACTACCACGGCGCACCACTGCTACCAACTCTACAACAAAGACATCCAAATTCACTGCAGTGGAGTCAATTCCTTGTATGATTCCTACACATGCTGACTCTATAGGACAGAGTGGAACGGCCCCTTTTGGTTTCTGAGACTAAATCTTTAGGGAAGCACATCGCTTCCTCTTTCCTCCTGCGGAGCGAACCACTGATCTTGTGATGAGCAGTTCAGTGCACATCCTACTATGCCCCAGGGCTCCTTATTGAGGATCGGGTTTCCCCAAAGTGGGAATGGATTGCTTATAAAATGGTGTTGGGATAAGTGGTAACCATTGATGGGGGCCAGGGCATAGCTGAGCTCCTCACTGAGCTTCAGAGACTAACGTTCTTTCCATGTGGATTAAAGTCTATAATGTTAAAAGCCTCAAATGTGCTTGAGGACAACATGCATAGCAATTTATATCATCTTGGCTCGGTAGGGCTGTTCTGAGCAGGAAGCAACTCCGGGGCAGAGGGATGGCATGGTAAGAGCATTCTAAGTCACGTGGGACGAAATGGAGAAGTCTAGCTTAGTGAACATCAAACAGCACCGCACAGGAAACTAAGAGGACAAACTGAGAACGGACTTCCAGCAGATGTTCTTGTTGGGTTCCATTAAGTTGATTGCATCTCACCACGACCTAGCCCAAGGGTAGAGCTGCCCTGTAGGTGTTCTTGGCTGTAATGTGACAGAATCCAGTGGGCCCATAGGGCTTTTCTCACAGAGTGCTGCTAGGTGGCTTGAACCACCAGCCTTAGCTGTTATATCACTAGAGCTCCCTTTCCAGTGTGCTTAATAGGATCAGTCGTCCGTATTAGGAAATGCCCTTCCTATGAAGCAGAGAGGAAGAGATTCGTTACCCAGATAGGAAAAGAATAAAGATAAGATGGAAAAACAATTTACCTATAAAGCATTGTAACTGGCCAGTGAGCATATGAAAAGCTGTTTTCACTGACCAATCAAGGAAATGCCAGTCATGGCCTAACATTTTATAGCGATCTGAAAAACAAAACAAACCACAAACCCCACCTTGGGTATGGTAATACTGGGTATAAGAGATCGTTCTGATACTTCTTGGAAGCAGACATTTGCCGGGCATTCTTGCTCGTTAGAGGATCTCTTGGCATCGTTTTGAGGAAGGAGGGAGGTTGTTCAGGTCAGTTCTGTACTAGGATAATAGGGCGTTTCACCCATAGAATGAAGGTTCATTTGTCCAGTAGCCATTGTTAAGCTTTATTGACTACTGTTAAGTGCCAGCCACCCTAGCCTCCTCCAGGTGGGAGAGCTGTGTCATCAGATGTAAGGTAGAGCTGCACGCAGGTCTGGGAGTGAGAGCCATCACATCATGGCAGAGCAGGCTTCTCTCATGGGAGGAACAGCGTGTGGGGCACTCTGCCAGGGGCATTCCACAGAGCAGTGGTTGGTGGAGGGGGAAACCTGGAGACCACATGGAACGGGGCCTGTTTGAAGAACTGCTCATGGCACAGGGTGGCCTAGGCAGAGGAAGACTATAGGAGGTATAGACAGGCGGCAAGGGTTGGCTTGTTCTTTGTTGAGAAGTTTCACATCTTACCATCATCTTCAGTGTCCTAGACAGAACACTTTTCCTGTGAAAGAGACCAGTGGGGAGCTGCAGTGCGGGACGTTGACCCTGGAAGCAGGCCCCGGGATACCCCTGTCAATGATTACCGCCCTGTCGGCAGGAAGGTTTTTCCTTCCTTTTGGGGGGCGGAAACCAAACCTCACCTGCTGATTCTGCCTCTTAACATTCACCCTGTTTTAGAGTAGAACTGCCCCATGGGATTTCCAGGTCTATAATCTTCACGGATTTAGACTTGCCACACACTCTGGACCTACCATCAGTTCTCCTCAAAATCTCTCAGAGAAGCAAAGACCAACTTTTGTGCTGGTTGCCCAGTGGCCAAAGGCATCAACAAAGTGGTCAGTTTGCTTTTCCCTGGAGCCCCTTGGGAGGCCTCCATTCCTGTGTTCCCATTGGGTAGACCTGTCTGCGTTGATTGGCCACTGGGCACATGGTGGGCTCTTCAAGGACTACATTTCTCAGGAAGATTGCTTCTGAGCACTGAAGTAGCCGAAAGTATATAGATCAGTTGCTTGGGGACCATGACCAAACCCGAGCTGTTGCTGTTACTTCTGACTGGGGGTGACTGGTGTATCAGAGCAGATGTACACTCTCTGTGTTCTCAATGGCTCTGCCCTCTCAGAAGCAGGTTGTTGGGCATTTTCCGCAAGGCCCCTCTGGGTGTATTTGAACCTCCCTTCCTGTGGTGCACAGCCATTTGTACCAGACAGGAACCCCTGGTTGCTTACAGATTCCAGACTTCAGACTTGTCTTGAAAAGTCAGCACAACTGGCACAGCCAGGGAGGCCCATGCTCACCACCTGTAGACCAGCAGCCCCGCCCGCTGCCTGCTCTGCCCCCATAGGCCTTTGTCATTTGCCTTTGCCCGCTGTTGCTGTGTGAAGAGATAGCTGCTCTTATTTTTAAAAATTGTGCGAAAAGAAATTTATTTTTCTTCTCCTCTAAGGAGCCAGGTGGTGAGAAAAAACAACAAAAATAAAGTAAATTCTGACTGTGTCTCTGGGGCAAACTTCCAGGCTGCGTTCTTTCCCCTAAAGGTATGTCTGCGGGCCCTGTGTGTTGTCCTGGCCCTCAGTTAAATCCTTATGAGAGTTGTGCTTGGTGGACAAATCGGCTCTAGCATAAGTGTGATATCGTATTGCCTAAATGACTTGCCCGGGAATTTTCTGTGTAAATGTTAGGAGAGGAGGAAGTCTCCTTGACTGCCCTGCAGATGTAGTGACGCGAGTTTTGGTGACTCCGTCCCTGCGTGCCCAGGACCCATGTATGTCCCCTGACTGCTGCTGGATCTTTGGCCATGGTGGGCGCTCCTGGGCTGCACAGCCTGTACTCTGGCCCCCGCCAGCAGGAATGGAATATTACAGCTTAACTTTGGGAAGTTTCTTATGTGGGTGCTGAATAGACCTCGCCTCTGTGCTGCAGTGGCAGAGGCTGAAGCTGGGAGGGATTAAGTGATTTTCCCTCCGTCACACTGCTAATTAGTAATGGAGCCAGGATTAGCGTCTAAGGCTCCAGGCACCTGGTCCAGAGCTTGCTTCGGCAGCCCAGCCGCATCCCCCACCTGCCACGGCAGCGGCAGTGGGGCACAGGGCTCTTTTCTAGGAGGGTTGTCAGGTTTAGTAGCTGCTGTGCTCGAAGGTAGTGTTTTAACCGCTCGGTGAACACAGTTTGTGATGATGTTAGTTTAGTGCAGTCTTGAGGCTTGGGGGTCGTATTTGAGTTCCTTTATTCAGCCAGCCCAGGAAAGACGTTGGCATTCTGTCACTTTAGCAGCAGGCTTGTTAGACATTCCAAGAATACATTTCCATTCTAATAAGTAGGCTCCCTGTCGCTTGGGCTCATCGGAAGTTATTCATTCATTTAGAGCAGGGGTCGGCACACTTTTGAGAAGAGGAGACAATCCTGCCGTTAACAACAATTTAAAAATTATTCAAGGGCCATAAACATATTTTACAAACAACTGACCTCACCATTATCTGGATAGTATCCTTGAAAAATCTTCAGTTTTAGTTCAGAGCCATGTGTACGTGCCAAAAAAGCCGTAGATTGCCGACTCCGGTCTAGACCAGGGCTGAACACGTCTGAAGTGAGTGCCCTTGCCCCCGCGCACATCTTGGTGGGTGGCTACTTAGTCACGCTGCGATTCAGTCCCTGGCTCCGCGCTGGAAACGCCAGTAGCTGCGAGGGTGGTGGTGTGCATTCTCACCTTGGCGTCTGGTTGATTCCTGGACGCTGGCGAGTCTGTCTCCCATAACATTTCCTCCATTTTCTGATTTTTGTCTCCCCCCTCTCCCCCCAAATACTGTCTTAACTTCTAATCCTTGACTCCTTAAAAAATTGTATCAGCTACTGTATTTCCTTCTCAGAGCTGCGACCACTTCTGATTGTTACCCTTACGTTGCCTCCTGATGTTGCTGTGACAGTTCCATGGTCTGCCCGTCCCCCGCCCCCTCCTTCCTAAACGGTCCCTGCTTCCTGTGGGAATCATTTTGATTTCCCTTTGGATTATCCTGTTTAGCCCACCATTCTCTTTCATTGGTTTTCCTCGAATGTTTTATGGTCTTGGGTTGTCTGTTCCAACGCATGGTGGTCGTTAGGTGCCGTGGGTCAATTTCTTCTCACAGTGACCCTGTGTGTGTACAACAGAATGAAATGTGGCCCGGCCTGCACCCGCCTCACAGGCATCGCTGTGTTTGGGCCACTCTGTCCATCTGGTCCCGGCTCTCTCTCTCCCACTTTGGTTGATGTTCTACTTTACCCAGCGTGACAGTTTTCTCCAGGGACTGGGCCCTCCTGGACACATGTCCAAAGGAAATGAAACAACATTGAAAGGAATACTATCCCCTGCTGGGGGACTATCTTCTTTGGAGTCTTTAGTTTCAGCCTCACATTACACTCTCTCCATCCTCCTACAGCCAGGAAGGATGAAGCACCCTTGTTTATCCACCAAAGGGAGCCATCTGCCTCTCTTCTCCCTGCACCTCACATAACACACAAAATACATGCTATGTGTTTGTCACTATTCTGAATGCTTGACACATATTTATTCACGTAGAGATCACAGCAAAGTGATGAGGGAAATAGTTCCCATCGCCACTTGGCAGATGAGGAAGCTGAGGCACAGAGAAGTTAAGGGCACACAGTACCTGTACTGACTGGGTTTGGCCACCTTGCCCCACTTTCACTCCTAGAACCCTCCGCCTAGCCCCTGGTGATCTCTGGACTGGGGTGTCTGCTCCTCTCCGCTAGAATCTGCTTTCCACGCAGCAGCTAGAGAAATCTTCCCAGCGTACCAGTTGAGTCTTTTATCTCCAGTGGCTTCTCGACCACATTAAACTCCAGGTTCTGTGACCTGGGACCCGGTCTGACTCCTCTCTGACTCCTCTCCTCCCCTCACTGGCGCTCCCTAAGGACTGTCCTTGTCTCAGGGTCTTTGTAAAGCTCCCCTCCTGGCCACCACCTGCTCGCCAGCCAGGCTTAGCTCCACGCACAGGCTCTCACACGCACATGCTCTCAAGCACACCCACTTAGCTCACATTTGTCTCTTGAACTCTTCCCTCTTTGCTGTTGAGTCAGTTTTGACTCGTAGTGACCCTGTAGGACAGAGTAGAGCTGTCCCTATGGATTTCTGAGACGTTCAGTCTTTATGGGAGTAGACAGCCTTATCCTTTTCCCAAGGAGTGGCTGGTGGCTTTGAACTTCTGGCCTGGTGGTTAGCTGCACCATGTGTAACCTACTAGGCCACCAGGCTGCAGAAAAAGGAGGCTGCTGGCTTCTCCTGCTTTTGAACTCGAGTTTACTAAACGTCTTAATGGCAGACAAGAGAGGCTTTATCTTTGTCTTGTTCAACACTGTACCTCCAATGCCCAGATAAAGAGACAAGGGACAAGATACTGGTGGGCTGTCCATAAACATTTTTT
>NW_022111373.1:112608564-112626412 GCF_000313985.2 Echinops telfairi
TGTCCCCCCGGAACTGTCAGTCCCGTTGTTTTCTCCTCCAGATTGTTCATCCAGCCTGTCCTATCCAGACAGGCCTGCGGAGACAACAACATTTGTTGACAAGGATCTCGGAGAAGCGTTAAGCAGAGTGACACTGTTGCGGCTTGTCCATGTCATTGACCAATCCAATCACTACTGCTCTGTGATAGTTACATTGTTTCATGTTCACTTGAAGATAGATAAAAGTGTAGGGTGGTGTTCAACCTGTCAATCAGATCACAGCCTGATGGTGCCTCCTTGTGGGTGTGGCCTTCTCATAAGGAGGTCACTGGGAACCTTTTCTTTCTCTGCCTTCACCTTCCTGCTAGAGAGTCACCCTGTGACCTGCCAGAGCCCTGTTGATGCTTCCACCACCATTGGATCCACGAGACTTTGCACCCACCAGCCTGTGATCTGCCTGCATTCTGTATCACTGCATGTGGCTGTGTGAGTCTGAAGAGGGGTAGTATCTGACTTATAGACTTGAGTTAGACTGGGCTGGGATGCTTTCTCAATATGTCATTACTTCTTGATATAAAGCTCTTACACATATATGACTGTCACTGGATTTGTTTCCCTGGTCAACCCAGCAGAACACATATTCCATCTGCTTTCAGCTTTCAACTAAAATGTGTTGAACTCGCTTGTGTACTGGTGGTCATTTCCTCTTAACTGCCGTTGTCGTGGTTGTTACACCGAAGCCCTTCGTGTGCCATTGTTATTATTTTTTTCATGTCTGCAATGCCTGCTATTATTATCTGTCCTAATTTTATCTTTATTTAGAGGATTGAAATGTAGATTAATTAAAAACACTGTATCCCAATGTAAATGGAAAACCAGAACCAGTTTTGTTACCGATATAAAAGGTGACTAAAATCTTCTATCTGTAAGAGTTGAAGTGTCGATCGTGTCTCACTTACAGTCAACAGGCTCAACTCCAGTGCAGTGGTCTGCCAGCTTTACAGTCCTGCAGTCCCATTGGAGTAGAGAGTTGATGTCCCGGCATTCTGTCACAAACTGGAACTTGAAGCCCATCCACTTGAAAGTGACTTATGATGGTTCGTGTCCTCTTAAAGCCAGGACAGTTTGAGTCTGAGTATCCAAAGTGGCCAGTGTTGAGCCTGTTCCAGTCAGATGGCGTGAACAAGTTGTCCTTGAATACTCACCTAATTAGGAGCCCGAGTGGCCCTGTGTGTTAGACAGTGTGCTGCTAACCACAGGCTTGGCAGTTTTAACCCACCCACTGCTCAGAAGGAGAGAAATAGAGGCTATCTGCTCCCTAAATATTTGCATCTTTGGAAATCCTATGAGGATCACTGTGAGTTGCAATCAACTCTATGGCAGTGGGTCCTTACCCTCTGGTTGGTGGTTCAGATCCACCCAGTGACACCATTGGAAAAAAGGCCTCGTGGTCTGTTTCCTTAAAGATTATAGGCAAGAAAGCTCAATGGCCCAGTTCTCCTCTATAACATGAGGTCACCGGGACCTGGGATCAAGTTGACCACAGTGTTGTCTTATTTCTTGTGTGGGAGTATCTTTGGAGAAATTTGATGCATTTGCAATTTCTCTCTCACTGTAGGACTGACCACCTTGGACGGACGATGGGTGTGTACTTCTGCTTGAGGTGGCCATCGCAGATGGTGCGCAGTAAAAGAATGAAGGCCAGTTCACATGTCCAGTGGCTCTTGTCCTCAGTGCTTCTTCTTTGTCTAGTGGACCAAGCGAATGGCCAGAAGAAGGGTGAGTGTGATGGACTCATGGGCCGGAACCGCCGGCAGAGTGACCATATTCATCACGACACCGTCGGTTGTCTTCACTGGATGCTGCAAAGCCAGCTCTTTCTACCCGTTTTGGCTACATTAAAACGGTTACTAGAGATCAGTCTAAAGATACATTTTAAATGAAGTTGGAGCTTCCTTTCATTCACTTCACCTTGCAGGCTGTGGTTCCTTGCGTTTTGACAAGTGCCCACAGCCCCTGGAAGCACTGTCTGTTTTCAGTCAGTCACAGTGGTTGTGTCTGCTCCAGAAGGTCAGATAAATGAACTCTACCTTTAAAAAAGTTATGCTGTCTTTTGTTACCATCGGATGTAGCTATGTTGAAAATGTTTATATAATCAACACCTAGCTTATTCCCATCAAGTGCATTATAATCCTGTAGCACCTTGTTTTCATTTTTAGATTATTTATATAATTCAGCAGCTCTCTATTCCCCAAGGTCAGCGATTATTACTATAATTTTCATGAAAATCTTTATTTATTGAATTTTATTTTATTAAAGTGCTTAGTTATTTAGACTCACACATACCATCTACGGACTTTAAAGTCCTCAGTGAGCATATCGCTGTGTAAACTTAATGGGATTTGTACAAAATATATTTCTATTACTATAGCTACTACTGATGGCTAATGTGGTACCTTGTAATATAATGCTATTTTTATACTTTAAAATAGCTGTGTTTATCATGCTAGCCATATGTCTAAAGTAGAGAGGAAGAATTTTTTGTTGAGGTTTATGTGGTGAGAAGGTACTCCGTCTGAGATAGGCTATCTTTTTCCTTTTAAAATTACATTTGTTTTCCATTGCCCTCTCCTCCCTTTCCTTCATTTCTCTCTTCTTTCCTCCACTTCCCCCTCACCTGTCCCCCCTCACCTGTCCCCCCTCACCTGTCCGACCTGTCTTCCTTCTCTTTCTCAGGAGGACTCTTTTCATCGTCTCACATAGTCAGTGATGTCGTGTTATTTTTACAGATGCGAGCGCTGCTGTTCAGATTGTAATCTCTGAGTTATTTGCTCCTTTTCAGGTGTTTGGACTCACACACACACACCCCATCCACAGACGTTAAAGTCTTCTGTGAGCATACAGCGTGTACATTGTATAGGATTCATACAGATGTGCTGACTTCTGTGCAGAGGGGCAGGCAGGAGGCAAACGGATGCAGTAGGGATTTGGAGTGTTTAAAAGCTGGCCTTGTTGGCATGGGACCACAAGGTCTTTTTCTAGCTATCTAATCCATCAGTCCATCCACCCATCCCTCCTACCCCCAAACGTGGCTATTGGAAGCTAACCGGTGCCAATAGCCATTGAGCTGAATCCAATGGAGTACTACACCCACCTCCCTTCCACCCCCCCTCCCCCAGGCCCTCTCTTGGTCTCATCTCAGTGCTGCTAATCCAGTCACTTCTGTTTGTTGCAACTTTGGTCTCCGTTGTCTGGAGGCAGTATTATCAATAGAACGTGCCTATCCCTTCAGTAGCCTAGTGGTTCTTTTTCACCCTCTCACCTTTTTTTCAATTTGATGAAAACTATAAAAAACTTAAAAGCCAACCATGTAGGCCTCCCATGACTGCAGGCTTCCCTTTGCACCTAGAACTGGCACCCGATGCAGACAGATGCCCTTGTACTTGCGCCCTAAAACGACTTAGCTTGCCGAGCTGCCAAATCACTTTCACATGATTAAGATGCATTGGGTTGTGTGGTTTTCTTTCTCCAGGGGTGCCTCGCGGTCTGAAGTGTGTGACCAGAAATTTAGAAGTATGGGACTGCTCGTGGAAAGGGCCCTCTGGTCCCAATGGCACTGTCTATGAAGTTTGCATCAAGAGCAGGTACAGCAAGACTTGGTAGCTTCAATTTTAGAACACAGAGTCTCTAGTCTGGAAATTTATTTTTATGGTATTTTAAACTTTAATGCACTGTTTCCCTCAAATTCTGAATCCAAAAAAATTGTTTTTTACTCTCTCCTAGCCAGAACTTTGTTTCTTTTACTATATAAATGAGTGTGATACATACCCACAGCTGTGCTGTGGTTCCAGTCTGCTCTCAGGAAGGTGGACATGTCCATCTCAAACTGTTAGGAATTTGGCTCCTAAGCTCCTAAGCTTGGCTGTCTGCAAGAGGGAACCCAGCAGGCATAGGGGCTTGCACAGTGGACGGCAAACCCCAAGGTCAGGGGTTCTAACGCATCAGCTGCTCCTCAGGAGAAAGATTAAGCTATCGCCTCCTATAATGATTTATAGTCTGAGAAATGCAAAAGGGCAGTTCTAGCCTCTCTGCGTTGCTATAAATTGGAATCTATTTGATGGCAGTGGGTTTGTTTTTTTGCTTGGGAGCAGAAGAGAAAACATCAGTGCTAGTGGCATAACAGACAGCCATTCCTTCTCAGCTGAAAACTCCAGCAGTGGGCAGACCAACCCCACCCAGCATGTTGTCTCTGGCTGTCTGAGACCCTCTTTATAAGTCCACCTGGCCGTCCTGTAGCACATGACCTCCTGCTCCAAGCTGAGTGCTTGAGGTGCAGCCATGTCCAGTCTGCATTCCGGAACGCGGGAGGGGAATGAGAGGAGAGTAGTCTGTGGGATGTCCAAGTCCTTACAACACTTATATCTCATTGGCTAGCACTTAGCCAAGTAGCTCAACCCAGTTCCCTAAGCGGCAGGGAAACTCATTCTCCTAGCTGTGGGTGGTATGTCCAGATATCTGTGGCGTTTCTGTTACAAGGAGAAGGGGGCATGGGGGCTGGGAGGCTGGTGGCAAGTTCTGTCCCACTACCTCACCTTCTCAGGGACCACTGGAATGGGCTGAGGACATCCTGCAGGGCATCCCAGCAGGGCCCAAGTTCCCCAGCAGCGCTATGGGAGTTGTGCAGCTTTACAACCTCCGTTCCTTGTGCACTTGCTGACAAGTGGCCCTCACATCCGATGACATAGTGTTTACTTAAAGGCGAGCAGATTTTTATTCTCCTTTTTTAAGACTATCCTATTCAGTGTACACTCATTCATTGAGCATTATCGCTCAGGCAGGCAAGACTACGTCGCACAAGCAAATAACCCTCAAATCCTAGTGGCCCGCTTTCCTGCTGTGTTCTGTTTTCCTGGTGGGTCAGCGGGGACCCCTGCTCCATCTCTCCCATAGAGCCAGCCCGAGCTGGATGCTCCTCACCTTAGCGGGAGCACGAGCTATGCTGTGTGCTGAAACAAAACAACAACAACAGTAACAAACACACTCAAACACCACAGCTCCTGCACAGATTGGTCTCTCAGCAGCAGGTGCTTTCCAGAGCAAACTGTTTAATTTCCGCTCCAGAATGGAATGAAAGCAGACAGCGGCACCAAAATAGTTTGCGTCTTCCCTGGTGACTCCGTGTGGGTGGGTTTGTTCAGAGAGGGTGTGACACCCACTTAGATGCAAGGGTGTCACAAAGATAAAGCTCTGCGCAGAGAGGACTTGGAGAGGAGGAGAGCATCCTTCCTGAAACGACAGCCCTGACTCTCAAGGTCTCTCTGGCCACATGACGTCCCGTCACCATGCCCACTTCAGTGTAGCAGGGACATGCCGTCCTGCCTTGGGCCCAGGAGGGAGAACCAACCCGTCTGGCACCTTGGCCTGGTGACCACCGCAGACCACGGGGAGGAAGTCGGTTCCGACTCCCAAGGAGTTCCCAGTCAACAAATCCCCACAATGCTGTCGGTGACGAGCTGCTGGAATTGGCCTGTGAAAGGCGAGGGACGGTGGCCTGGGGAGGCCAGAGGGGGTCACTGTGGAATATATAGGAGGACTGTCCTCAGCAGGAAAAGGTCAGAAGAGCACGTGTCCTGAAGGACACCGGTTAGAACGACAGCAGCGTGGTGTGAACGCGCTTGATGTCCTGGGAGCACCCACGTGGTTTCATGCGGCTGGCACATTAGGGAGTTTTCCCACTTGCCGCAGAGGAGGAGGGAGCCAGAGCCCTGTTTAAGTTCCAGGACCTGAGCGAGGCAGGTGGAGGGGCCTCTGTTAGAGGCTGGAGGCACGAGAGGCACGAACAGTCCCTTTGATTGAGTTAAACCGTCCATGGGCAAGCTAGAAATATACAGGAATCGTGATGGAAAGAATGCCAAATATGGTTTTAGAGATGCAGAGGGCCTTGGAGCCAGAGAGAAAAGAACACCTTTGTCTAAGAAAATAAGGCTGTAGTGGGGCTGGGAGCATTTGGGGGAAATGAGATAAACCCAAACCAAATGCCCTGAGCCATTCAGTCCGACAGGGTAGAGCTGCCCCTGTAGGTTTCCAGGGCACCCACAGTCCTTACAGGAGCAGAGAGCCTCATCTTTATCCCATGGAATGGCTGGTGGGTTTGATCTGTGGCCAGGAAATTAACAGCCCGATGCATAAGCTAGGATGTCCTCAGGGCTTCTTTTGATGGGGAAGCTTTGTTCAAAATAAAGTGTGAACCACAGCAGAGAAGTGGGAAGTCTGAGAGTATCGTTGAAGGAGACAGCTAGGAAGTTTCATGCCTTTCCTCAGCATCACTGAGCCCACCTTTGTGTGAGGAACGGAGGACTGGTGGGATGGTTTCCAGGGAGGGGAACCCGAAGACCAGGCTGATGAGGGGAGTGCAGGCTGGGATTCTGACCAGCATGCTGAAACCTGAAGCTTCTTGAAAGGGCCACCGAGGCTCACTGTACTTTCTAGTACAACTGGGTTATTTTTCCCCGCCACCATGTTATTAAAACTTAGAAGATAAACAAAAAGAAGTATTGCTACTAGAATTCCTACTCCATACTTACAAGTTTAGGAGCCTTGGTGATATAGTGGTTATGCATTGGGCTGCTAACATCAAGGTCAGCTGTTTGAAACCACCAGCCACTCCTCGGGAGAAAGATGAGGCTTTCTACTCCCACAAAGAGTTACAGTCTCAGAAACCCACGCAGGCAGTTCTACCCTGTCTTGCCAAGGTCCCTTATGAATCTGCATCAACTAGATGATAGTGAACCTTTTTTTTTTTTTTAACTGCTACTATGTTTATGCATATATCCATGGGTTTAGTCTAAACAGAACGTGTTTGAGCATGCCTTGAGTTCAGTCAGTGGACGGCTCCAGACAAGTTCTTGCAGTAATGAACTCGTCTTGGTCTCGTTGAGATGCCTTCAAAAAGAAAAGGAAGGTCCAACCAGGCTAGTGGCTGCCGAGGGGATCTGCTGGGCCAGTTGGACTCAGGGCAGAGAGGGCGGCTCAGAAGATTACGGTGGCTGCTCCTTGTCATTCCCAAGGTGTCCTCTTGAACGGTGTGTTTTCAGAGGATGGAGGGTGGCCCTGGGGAATAATGAAGACATTTTAAGAAAATGGAAAACTGCATCAGTGAGACAAAAGCCAGGACAGTGCACCAAGGACATTTGTCCTGTCAGAGCAACACCTGTTTATGGTTCGAGGTGAGCAAGGGCTATCTTACAAGGATTTTGGTGAGAAGCCTTACTTGACCCCTCAGATGTCTTTTTGTTTCCCAAACTCAAAGTTAACATTTCAAGGGAAAATTTTTGAATCCCACGAGGATACCAAAAATTGAAGAGCACAGATGTCTTGGGAGTCAAGATTAGGGAGATGGAAACATTGCCTTCAGAAGTGCCTGCACTTGGATTGCTCCCGTGTGAACTCAGATCACGTTGGACTTGAGTCCTTTAGCAGACGAGCCATTGATAGCGGCTGCACCACTGGGATGCCGTGATCCAATATCGAGGTGGTAACCTTATTGTCAATATGAACTCTTAATAGACTTGCATGATCCCTACAGTAACTTAGTCTATGGATCAAATAATTGGATCAGTAAGTGATTGAACACTTTGGTTAGTCTAGGTAAAATATCATTTGGAGGTTAGTTTGTGCTCTGAGGTCACCCCAACTAAAATTTACAGTCCATATAACCATATATCTCTTGAAACTCAGTTTTGTTAGTGAACTGCTCATTAAAGCTCTATAGCAGTGGTTCTCAACCTTCCTCATGCTGCGACCCTTTTATACAGCTCCACATGTTGTGACCCCCAACCA
The DNA here is from genome assembly GCF_000313985.2 of Echinops telfairi. Lineage (NCBI taxonomy): Eukaryota > Metazoa > Chordata > Mammalia > Afrosoricida > Tenrecidae > Echinops > Echinops telfairi. The sequence continues at coordinate 112,616,383 of NW_022111373.1, forward strand.
TAAAATTATTTTCATTGTTACTTCATAACTACATTCATTGCTATTTCATGAATCGGGTGACCCCTGTGAAAGGGTCGTTTGACCCCCAAAGGGGTCTCGACCTACAGGTTGCGAACTGCTGCTCTATAGGATCTTCTCGTCGTAAGACTATATCCCCGCATCTTCCCGGGGGTTCAGTTTCACTGATAAAAAGTAAGAGACAGTTAATTCCTCATGTGGCCAGTCATACAAGCCCTTATTTACAGAACAAATGATTATGCTACCTTTGCACGGTCAATGGTCAGAGTACCGCGGCCGTTAAATGTGAGTCACTGGGCAGACAGTGCCTCTACTACTAGAAATGCTGGCGGTGATGTTTTTGGTAAACAGGCAGGATTTATGTTGCCGAGTTCCTTTTACTTTTTAAAATCTTTCCTTCAAAGTACATGCCTGTGTTGGGTTAACAAATTAAATAATAAAGAGATTAGATGAAATTACTTAATTGTTAACTATCGGACATTCGTTCTGATATGAATTAGTGCAAGGAGAATTAAATTCTTATTACTTACATTAACAGTATTACTTCTATAGAGTTATAGATTGGTCCAGTGGAAAGATAGACGTTAGTATTCATTATAGGCATTTAGAATAGACCTTGTTGAGGTTGAACACTTTCTCAATTGATGGCAGCTCTGAGGCCTACTATGAATATGGTAAATTTTACTCTCTAAAGAAGGCTGGATCCTAGTTTGAGAGAGTTGTACCTCTTTCAATCAAATCTAAAATTTACATAGGGATTAAGTATAGAGCTAGGATGAATGCTTAATTCTTTAATATAACAAGAGAGAAGGACAGAGGAACACTATTATAATGGATACTCATCTCTGCAAAGCTCTCTTCTTGCCTCGATTTCGCTGCCTCTGTCTAAGTCCTCTCCTCCTCTGCTGTCATCCGTGAAGATTACAGCCTGGAAACCCCGTGGGCAATTCCCCTGTGTTACCTCCCGGTGCTGTGAGTCCTGCTTGAGTTGATGGCCGGAACGGCAGTGTGATCCCTAAGTACTGCTTACCTATATACGAAAGTATTCCAGTGTATTTGCTTTGAGTTGATTTCTGTGCAATTACTCCCTGAGAGCTGTTGTGATGAGGGAATGGTAATGAAGCATGGTCTCCCTCACAACGGTGTTCATGACATTTGGTGACAGCGTTGGTTGATGAAGGGCACGCTTACTGGACCACCACAGTGGAACCTGTGTAAACTTACTCAGACCGGGCTTTCCCACGTTGTGCTTTATGAATGAAACCTTTAATTTGTCTCATAAGGACAGGTGCCATTTGGCCCTAACAAGTTATTGATCTAAAGAGTCCTGCTACAACAGTTAAGTGCTTAGCGGCTAAGTGGAAGGTTGGTGGTTTGAACCTACCAGAATTTCTATGGGAGAAAAAGTCCTGATAATCTGCTCGTTTAGAGCTTACAGCCTAGGAGACGCCCTGCGTCAGGGCTACTCTGCCCTGTATGTCGGGTCACTCTGTGGGAATCCACTCAGCAGTTCTTGTCAGTGTGTGTGTGTGTGTGTGTGTGTGTGTGTGTAGAATCATGGTAAATGTGAGTCAAAACTTACTCAATGACAATGGGACTGGACTCTCTTTAGTATTCCTTGAGTGTGGATGACAGCTGCACTAGGAATTTTATTTGTTCACTTGTAATGCTCTTTCTTTCTTTGCAGGGACCATTGTTATACATCTGTGAAACCAAGTATTCAAATTCCAGCTCTTCTTCCTGGTGATCATGAAATAACAATATATCCTCAAAATGATTTTGGAAGTTCACCGAGTAAATTCATCCTAAATGAAGAAAGCATTTGTAAGTAGTGAATGTCAAAGGAAAGTGAATTGCAGATAGCTCGGAACACCGGCTGCTGCCGTCAGTATCTGGTGTTCTCTTAGGGGCAGAAACGGGCATGCTTTCCCATTTCACTTGTGACACTAATTACTCTCTTCTTCCCAGCAAGGTCACTGTGGATTGGAGGGTGCAAGCAAGGTCTGGAAGGAGGCTGGACGGCACAGAGCTCCAGAGCCTTCCCTCGGTTTGCTAGGCTTTCCTGAGCACCCTTGCCTGATTGCTGCACGCCGGGGGTGGGAATCCTTTCTTCTACCAAGGGCCATTTGGATATTTATAACATCATCCTTAGGCCGTACTGCCCAAACGGTTCATTAATTCATCCCTGAGGGATGGCAGGAGCCCTGGTGGCATAGTGGATTCCGTATTGGGCTGCTAATGGCAAGGTCAGTAGGTTGATGACCTTTGGTAAGGGGTGTAATCTGAGCTGATTTGACGTCTTACACCTTGGACAGTCCACAGACCAGACTTCTCCTCACTCCTTGCACACCTTTTCGGGGTTCTTAGATGCTGCTGACCACCCATTTCAAAGTAGATACTTCTCCTTTTTGACATAACGCCTACTCAATCTGGGACTTGTCCAAGGAAGGGACCCAGTCTTTTGCACCCAGCACAGCACCTTCGATGTAGCAGGAATTTACTACTGACGTATGGACTGAATGCATAAAACATGTGCTGCACGCAGAGTAGAAGCACCGAATAAAGCCGGGCGGACAGAGATAGGCATTGTGCTGCCTACTACCACCTTACGAGCTTGCACTACTTAACTCTTAGCAGTGGGGCCAAATTAGTCAGCCCCTGACAAGCATAGCGCCTGCATTATAGTGATCGTCTAATGAATCCTGTCAGGACGCTGTGCTTTTGAAGCAAGGGCCAATAAAATAGAATGAACGTGGTAGTTTGTCTGGTTTTACCGACGGGATGCATGTGTGGGTGGTCCCTGTCTGAGATTGCACCGATGGAAGCAAGACCCCGTGTAGTTCAGCAATGTAGCATCTGTTCCTGCTGCCGAAGACTTTGCCAGTGTCCAGTGCTACTCAGAGCTGGATGTCAGGATGAGAGCGCAGCCATGGTGTGGATTTTGGTTTGATTGTTGTCAGTCATCCAAGCCCGAATCTTATTTCCCATAGCACAGATTTTTGATCAACCCAATTGATGGTAAATTTTGAGATATAGGAGGTGGGTGCTTATGAATTTTATTTCAGCCATAAACTTTGACCTGGAGGGGTTTTCTCTTTAATAATGCATAAGCTCTCTGCAGAATTTTCAACATATTCAGAATCCTGAGAGTTAGAAAGCAGCCAGGTCAGCCGTGATCTCAGCACCAGAGAGAAGCATTATTAACAAATAGATCCTGAATACTGATACATTGAAATAGGATTTCTAGTACTTTGTAATTGGTGATCAGGATACATCGGACGTATTTTCAAATTATTAATCTCTGTAAATCTGCATTATCTTCAGTGGCTGATAGTATTCCATTGAATGAAGGTTTTATAATTAAATATACTATTGACATTTAAATTTTTATTTCTGGTATTTGAATATTATAATTAATACTTTGACAGAAATCTTTGGTACGTGTTGACTGGGGTGGGGAGTAGGTTGAAAAAGCTCATGGAAAAATTCCATTATCTTTTTTTTTTTTTTTCCAAAACCACTTTATTGGGAGGTATTGTACAATTGCTACCACAATCAGTTTTAAAGCATTCTCTTCCTTCTTGAACTCCTTGATATCAGCTCCCCTTTGTCCCCCCTCCCCCCCACTGTATCCCCACAAACCCTATTCTACCTGCTGTCTCTATATGTTCATCAATCTTGAGCTTCATATACTGAAAAAAAGAAAAAACACGTAACAATTCAAGAGCATTACCCCCAATGACAAAATACACCCGAAAAATAGACCCCAATATTTAAAAAACAAACCATCAAACAAACTCAGAATACAGTATGTTGAAAACCAGGTCAGGCCCACCTGCTTCTGAAGGGGGTTCAACTGACAAGGTTTTAACCATTCAAGTTAGTTTTATGATTTTGAGCTCTTACAATCGTCTCTCTAGTGCACTCTGCTTGGTAACCACTTTATTCCCATTTCTCCATTATGGATGGAGGGAAATCACCAGAGGCTTATTTCCTGTGTGGATTTCACAAATGTATCTTGGGCGCCCAGTGTTATCCATAGCCTCTGCAAACCAGAATCTCACTATTTAGGCTCTGATATTTAATGCCCTCCTTCGGCTTTGGGTTTTATGATTTACGATTTTTCAGTCACTGAAGATGGTATGCTTTTTCCATGTACACTTAAGTTGACCTCTCACTTAGATGGCTGCTTCTTTTGAAACAAGCCAGCGACCCCAGGCACTCTTCTGTCTGATAGCTGGGCACCGTCTAGTTTCTTTGCCACGCTTTCCTATAGCGCCGCATCTTCTGTGTTCCCTTTCTGAGGAGTATCGAGCAGGGTCCTGATGTAAGAACTGATTGTCCTTAAATTGGAGGTACAATTTAGTATGAGCTCAAACCCCATTCTGGCTCTATGTTTTTTAATCTGAATAAAAAATATAGAGCCTTCTGGCTCCCTTTTGAGAACTCCTTATTAATTTATGGTAGAGAGTCTTATGGATCATCTCCCGGGAGCATAAAAATCTTCTATTAATATTGTCATTGATTAGCCACTGGTACTAATTTTTTGAAACACTACTGAGAGAGGGTCATTATCTTTTAATTCTACTTTTCCACACTCATTTTGAAATTCCTTCATGTATGTTTGTGAATTTGACTCTTGATTTACTTTGGCTGTGTTCCTGGAATTGTAGTTGCGGCATTAAAGATACTCTCTTTTAAAAGACTTTCGATATAGATTGCCAAATTATTGCCCCCCAAAGTGCCAAACTCAAACCAAACTCATCTTATTTAGTCTGTCTGCTCCGATGCTTAGTGACCCGATAGGCCTGAGTAGAACTTCCCTCTGGATTTTTGAGGCTGTAAATTTTTAGGGGAGCAGACAAGCCTCTTCTTTCTCTGATGATGGAGCTGCTGGTGGGTTCGAACTGCTGACCTTGTAGTTAGCAGTCCAACTCACAACCCACTATGCCACCGGGGCTGCCCAGTGTCATTCTGCATACAGCAAATAGATGCCTCTGTCTCACTTCTGTGTCAGTGCTGGCTATGACTCATCTCTCTTCAGAATGTTTGCCGCTCCAGTCTGATAGCCCCCAAGGATGTCTCTGTTGTTTTCCCATTTCCTTAAGAGCTTTTTCAGTGGGCCGGCAGGGGTCAGGCTTTTGTACTCTTTTGCCTTTAATGAGGCAACGTTCCACTCAGTTTTATTGGGTCATTAGAAGTCTGAACTGATTAGATGGCAGTAAGCTTGGGGCAAAATTTATTCATATTCTTTGTAATTTTTCTCTCATGTTAGTCATCCCTTTCCTCAGCAATTCATTCACAAGACACCTCTTTCCATTTTGGCTGTTGGCTCTGTCATATTTGCTGCAAATATTTTTCCAAGTTTGTCATTAAAAAAGGAAAAAAAGCTTTGTGGTATTTTTCTTACTAAGAGAGAATCTCTTGATGTTTTCCTTCATGAGTTTTTGATTTTGCAATCAGGGTTGATTTAAATCTTTCATCCATCTGGAATTGTTTTGTCGTACATTAAGAAGCCTATCTGACTCATATTCCAGATTCTTATAAACCAACTTACCATCACTGGTTGTGTTGTGGCAGGAGGTCCCCAAAGTTATTGTCGAGGAAGCTACTGGAAGATGACAGTGTTAGATAAAGTCAGATCTGGACAGACACTAACTCGGTTCCAATTCATAGTTCATTTGGTCCTGTCTGTTCTGCATAGCATCTGACTTCTGGGTTGCATTCTTGATAATCATGGGCCTGTTGTCCTTAGCAGGGGGAGGCATACCACTGGTCCGTAAAACTTTTCATATCTGAGTTTCTGAAAATGACCTGAAGATTTGGCTCCTCGTGAACATGCCTTACGAGGGCTGGGAAAGTTCCCATCCTCCTGAGGGACTAAGGAAGAAGCCCTGTCAGCTGTGGATAAAACTGGACCACCCCCCTCCGTCCCCCTACCCCGCACCTTTTTAAAAAAACAAAAGCAAGCCTTTAATAACATTTCTCCTCACTGCAAAGTTCGGTGTTTCTAGAAAGCAAGTTGACACTGTCATCCAGTTTTACTTGCCCTGGGAAGTAATGCAGATAACAGAGCTGAGGTAAAACTTCCATGCATGTGTTGGAGAAGACTGAGGGGGTAAACATGTGTGGGCTTTGCCTTTGTAAAAAAGCCCTTTGTTTGTAATTGCAGCGATGACTGCCATTTGGCTTGACCTGTTAATGAGCTCCCTGTATTCACTGCTGTTTAGGTTGCAGCGAAGTGATGCACAATCTTTAGGGAGGAAAGCATTTTCATAGACGGGTGTTGTGTAGTGAAATACTCCCAGGCTTCTGAATCTTTAACTTATTCCACTGGGACATCTGGAGTCCTTGGAAAGAAGGCCCTCCTTCTAAGAACCCACCCCACGCTCCTCTCGCCCTGACCCGACTGAAGCCTCTTGCTCTGTTCTGCTCACACTGGCACCTGGAGCGTGCCCTCGCCCGCGGGAGACCAAACTCCTGCTCCCAGGCGGCCTGCAAAGCATTCCCGGCTGTCCCTGCATAGCTGTCTAACCGGAGACTGCGACGTGGGCCTAAGTCCTGGGGAGAGCCCTGCACTTAGCAAATTCCGCTAGAATTGGTGCATTTCTTTTGAAATCCCGAGGCTGACTGTGTTCTGTGGGCTGTTTTCTGCTGTGTCTGCCATCTCGCAAATTCAGTTTCCCTTCCCCTGCGACCCTGGCAATTATTTGTCTCCCATGGTTTATTGGATCGGCCTCTGAGGTCATGGTTAATTGGATTGGCCTCTGAGCCTCACGGGGAAAGATCTGAATGGAAATGAGACCAGAGGGGTCTCATCCCTGCATTTCTTCGAGGGACCTTCACCTGACTCTTACTTTGAGGAGGAAGGAAACATGCCAGGATGTCCCAAGTCTTTCTGTGTCACAAAGCCCAAAAGGTCCAGGCATTTCTCCCGGCCCTAAAGCAGAGCTTCCTTCTTGTTCTAGGTGCCCCAGCCAGTTCCTGCTCATAGCACCCTTTGTCTAACAGCGGAGACCCTGTCCGGTCCCGCACCACCCTCACAATTGTTCTTCTGTTGAGCTCATTGCTGTACCCCTGGTGTCATCCCATCTTGTTGAAGGCCTCCTTCTTTTCCGCTGCCCCTCGATGCTTTGCCAACACGATTTCCCTCTCCAGACACTGGGCTCTCCTGATACCATGGCCAGAGTACGGGAGGAGCCTCACCTTCCTTGCCTGAACAGCATTCTGGCTGTACTTCTAAGACATAAGCGTGTTCTTTTGGCTGTCCATGGTACTTTCTATTTTTTTTAATCATTTTATTGGGGGCTCATCCAACTCTTATCACAACCCATACACACATCAATTGTGTAAAGCACATTTGTACATGCGTTGCCCTCACCATCCTCAAAACATTTGCCCTCCACTTAAGCCCTTGACATCAGCTCCCCATTTTTCCCCTCCCTCCCTGCTCCCCCCACCCTCATAAATCCTTGATAATTTATAAGTTATTATTTTGTTATATCTTACACTGTCCGACGTCCATGGTATGTTCAATGGGCTCTAACAACCTTATAGTTCAAATGTGTCCGTTTTTCTTTGGTTTTTATTCAATGTGGGGAACCTCTTTTTTTTCCTCAAATGCCAGCGGCCATTTGGATATTTATAGTGGCATTCACAGGTTATACAAAATTATCAACTTAAACATTAGCCTGCTATCTTTGGTCAAAAGTTTAATTAACTCACCTTTAATGTGATGGATTGGAACTTCTTTGATGAAGCATGCGATCTTACTGGTGGGCCTTGGCCGGATGATCTCTACCCCTGCCTTCAAAGCTTGATGGTTACAAGGATCCTGACTCTTTGTAACATTTTTTGTGTTTGTAATGTATCCGGGCTTTTGTATTAGTTGCCCAAACCCTTGAAGGCTGATAGAGCCCACTGCTCTTTGGTCTCTCTCTGAGCCTGGCATTACGGGGTGGCAGTCTGCCAGCCAGTTTCTCCTGGGTTTGTGCTCCTGGCTGCCTCTGCCTCTGCCACCACAGCCCATCCACCTCTGGTTCAGTGGGGGTCGTCTGACCAGTCACTTCATCCCTGCGCGTGTCTGTTTGAATCTCCAGAGGCACTTGAGTTACTCTTGAGTCGTTGTCTCCGAGGCTGACTCCTTATCTTTCTGAAGGACCTTCCAGCTGGCCCGCTCCTCTCCCCTGACACTAAGTCATCCATAGCCAGTCTTCTCTGCCCCTGGTTTCTGAGGCCTGTTGCCCCACATGCTGGAAGCTTTAGAGAAATCTCGGAGGCTCCCCCTCCACTTTATAACAAATCCATCAAAAACCCCAGCCTTGTCTTTGAAATGCTCAGGGAATATCTTAAGCAGTAGTACAGTCTATATTCACAGCAAGACAGTCTATATGTCTGATAATCTAGTTGGTATGCCACAATCTTCTAAGGGACTATCTAATCTGCTGCCACAATCCTCTGAAAAATTGTGTTGTAGCCCAGAGTTAAACTGAAATACTATTGATAATATCACCCTACTTCTGTATATAATGACCCATTGGCTCCCTAGTTCCTAGCCTTGGTCTGTCTGTCCTGCAGCCTGGTCCTACTCACTGGTCTCTGTAACCAGTCGTAGGAACCACTGGCTGTGGCACAAAAGGTTAAGACGCTCAGCTGCTAACTGGGAGGTTGGAGGTTTGAGTCTACCCAGGTGCCCCTCAGAAGCAAGGCCTGACCACGTACCCATGAAAATCCGCCACTGGACACCTTGGAACACAGGGTGCTCTGAGCCACTGGGAGCCACTGAGGGTCAGAATCAGTACTAATAGAGTCAGCGGCAGCTTACAGCAGTCTTAGGCTGGTGGTACCTCCCCAGCATGAGGGGCTCCGACACTGGAGATGAAGGAGAAGGGAAGGCTGCAGAGAAGACAGATGGAAATTTTTACCAGAACAAGCTTTCCATATGTTGTTGTTTGCTCAGGCTCGACTTGGCGGCAGCACAAAGGAAGCCCGTGTACATGTCTTTGATGTTGCCCGCTTGTCAGCCCCACCGGTCAGCTGGGTGACACTAAAGTAATGTGGGGAATTCTGAGCCCAGTGAGGAAGGCCGAGAGCAGCCAGGAGACGGAGATGACCACCCTGGGAGCGCCGGTGCCAACAAACAGAACCAGTTCTCTTTTCGTCTGTCGTTGGCCTTTTCTTTCTTGGCGATTCGTTTTTGATCAGGAGGGAATGGGATTTAAAAGTGGTTCATTAGTGGGCTGGCAGTATGAAAATCATGGCTTGTTTGAGTCGATCTTTATCTTTGGTTTCCTTTTCGGTTTGTTTTCAAAGCTTTCATCCCAGAGGCCCCGGAGATCTTGGACTTGGCTGCCGAGTTTCCGACCGACACCTTGCACGTCGAGTGGAACGACAGGGGTTCTGTTTTCCCACGTCACGCAAATGTCACCTGGCAGATCAGGCTTCTATGTAAAAAGAGGATGGAAACCATTGCATTAGTAAGTCGGAACATGACCAAGATGAATCTTACGTGAAACTGAATTGTGCTTTTGAAAGCGATGCTTAAGGTATTCGTAGGAACACTGGAGACACCCTCTCATTCTTTTGGTCTCACGACAAAGCAGGCAGTTATTCAGGAAGACGTTTCTTTTTTTTTTCTCTCCAAATCCTGACCCCTCCTGTTGACATAGCGGTGAAATAGGGACCAGTTGTAAGGGAGGAGTCACGCACAGCCCCAACAGGCAGTGCTTCAGACAGAGCAGGGGCATAATGCCTGATTCAGCATCAGGAAACGTGTGTATCAGGGTTGAATCCTTTCCTCTAGTCACCCCATGTGGATGCTGAGATATATGAAGAATAACTCAGCGTCAGGACTGGAGGAAGGGTTCTTAACTTGTGGTGTGCAGGTGACACGCTTGCTTGCCGATAGCAAAGGGAACGTGAAGCACTTGCTGATGAAGGTCAAAAACTGCATCCTTCATTATGAATTACAGCTCAGTATAAAGAAAACTAAAGTCCTCCCAACTGGACCAGT
>NW_022111373.1:112627282-112644456 GCF_000313985.2 Echinops telfairi
TTTTCTTTACATAAAACTCTCTCTTTTACATGAGTTTCTGTGGATTTGTTTCTCCAAAGTACCCAGACTACTACAGATGTATTGACAGGGTGGCTGTAACCATAGGCTCAAATAGAGCAATGACTGGGGAAATGCCGCAGGCCTGAGTTGTGTTTTGTTCTGTTGTTCGTACAACCACCACTGGGAGTCAGCACCGACTCGACAGCACCTGACGGCATCTCACACCAATAACGTTGCTCTCCCCTCTGACTTTCTGTCTCAGGGATTCTGCGGTAGAAAAAGAGATGGGGTAAGCAGTGGTATGTGCCCTCGCATACTGAATAGAATATTTTCTAATGTCACCATCTTGCATGAATATATTGTAGGACCTGAAGGTGAAGATGTTAAGTTAAACGAATCATGATTTTTATCCTAACTCCTCTACTGTCACGGCTGGGGGCGTTGTCTTGCTCTTTGATGATGGAGTATCAGCTACTGTGTGTTTTCAGAAAGGTGATGCTATATTTGTGTTCACTTTTAGGTGACCTACAACTCAACTCTGAATGGTCAGGATACAGTTCATCACTGGAGCTGGACCTCAGACATGCCTTTGCAGTGTGCCGCTCACCATGTGGAGATGAGGCGCTACATTGACGACCCTCAGTTTCTTGGTCACAAAGAGTGGAGTGGCTGGAGCCCACTGAAGAGCATTTCATGTGAGCTTTGTATTTCAAGACTTTTGTTGTGTTTGGGAGGAACATACGTTAGCTGAGGGTGCCACTCTTATAAAGCACCTAATGATATATTTTGTATATAACGGGCTAACAATTACAAAAACAATTTTTGTTAAGTATTGTGGGGGAAGGCCAGCCCTCCACAACTAATCGCAGGTTCGATAGGCGCAATTGTATGGTTAAATAAATAAATAAATAAATATATGTATATGTATATATGTATGTATAAATAATAGTCATAGAGAATAAGGAGAGATAGAAGAGATATTGAAGTAATGGAGTCAGAAACATTTCATGGTAGTAGCTCACCTCAGTCACGCTCGGTTGTCCACGTGGACATGGGAGACATGAGAGGGCAGGAGAGATGGGGAGGGGAAGAAGGACAAGGGGAGAGGGGACAGGGGAGCCAGGACCTGGGGGAGAGAGGACTTGGGGAGAAAGCCAGGGGGAGAGAGAACAGGGAGAGAGAGGTATCAGGAACCAGGGGAAAAAGCGCTTTATTGCTAACCAAGATTTATATATCTTTGGGGGTTGTTCAAGCCCCCTAATTACAGGTAAAGACATACGTCACAGGAAGGGGTTGTGCTATAGGTAATACAGTAACGAGAGGAGGACAATCTAGGGGTATACACGCAATAGGAAGGGTAGGGATTGGGGGCACACGTGACAAGGTGGGCGGATCCCAGATTCAGGATGGCAGCCTAACTTTGAATGTCACTGAGCATCCTGTTTGACCTGTTCTCTGGCTCTCCATGGAAACCATTATCAGGAGGGTGTGAACCCCACCTTCAGTGGACCAGACTGGTGTCTGAGTGCCTTCAGGGAGAAGTAATCCATTGTCCTTAACAGCAGGGAGTGGGCTCCACCTACGGTGGGACCAGAAGGTAGTCTGAAGGCTGAATGCATCTGACCTCCCACCATGTGCTGGCCAATAGCCTCTAATGTTTGGCATGTCTTTGGGGGAGACAAAACTGGGGAAAAGTCATTTTATATCCCACAAAGTATATTATGGATTCTATTTTGTGGGAAAAGACTTCTAAAGTATAATTCCTATGTTCTTTCTAGGGTCATCACCTGATTCTCAACCTAAGGTTTTTCCTGCAGACAAAGTGATACTTGTCGGGTCAAATATAACAGTTTGTTGTGTAAGTCAAGAAAAAGTCTTATCAGCACAGATAGGCAATAACAACTGTCCCCTTATTCATCTGGAGGGAGAAAATGTTGCAATCAAGATCTATAATATTTCTGTTTCTGAAAGTAGTGGAACAAATGTGATTTTCAACACCGACAGCAACCTCGCTGGAACAGTCATTTTTGCAGGATGTAAGTATCTCATATTAAAGAGAGAGCTCTTGATTTGTCGTTGTCATTGCTGTTCCTGAAAGCCTTCATTCTTTTCTTGAGGAGTAATTTTGTTTCCTCCTTGTTTCTTTGTTCTTCGTAGATTTTATAGCAATAGTTAGAACATTCAATGCAAAGTTTTACTTTAAAATTGTAACTGACAGCTTTATTGGGTCTAGACACTTTCTGGAGTCATCGCTATGTAATAATAGTTTATAATTATAAATTGTTAAATCAGGAGTTACCTCTTATAAATTAATTTACCACTTACCTAAAGTATACTTTAAAACTTTTTCTAAGTTGAAGAAATTGTAATACAGTTGCATAGAATCCTTCAATATGCTTCATCCACTTGAAAAGGCATGTCTAAGGGGCAGAGGTGTTTGGAGGATGGCGGCCAGAGGAAAATGTACTTAGAGATGCTCCCTCCATCAGTCAGGGTTCTCTTTGCTAACAAGGGCCCTGCCATAGTTCTAAAATTCTGTAACACTGCCAAACGTAGTGGTGGTGGATTTCACTGCTTATATTACTTGTATTGAATATCCATACGTATTGTGTATTTAGGGATTTTCCATCTAAATTTTATTGTTATCTGTCTCATGCTCTTGTGGTAATGGCTTATGATACCAAAAAAAAAAAACACCAAAAAACAATGAGATAACCATATTCTAGTTTCTTATAGTACAAGAACAAACCTACCCAAGTATCTAATTTAAGTTTAATTTATAAGGTTTGGAGGTGGTTCTAAGTCCCTGATTGAAGTTTAATTTCTAATGCATGGAGGTGATTCTAAGTCCCTGATGGAAGTTCAGTGTCTAATGCGTGGAGCTGGGCATCCTCTTCAGGATCCCTCTACTCCAGAGCAGCCGGAGTTTCCTTTTTAGAGGAAGCTCTGTGGAAACCTACAATAGAGCAGGTGATGGTGCGAAGTATGAGTCAGCATGCGTTTTCTTTCCCATAGGGATATCCTTTTAACCCACCATTTATTTATTTTAAAGCATGTTTTTATTGGGATATACTTCACATGTCATACAATTCAGTCATTCAGTTGTATCAAGAAGATGTGTGCAATCATCACCACAATCCATTTCAAAACATTATTTTCTTCTAGTATTCCTCATCTTCAGCTACCCCTACCCCTTCTGCAGCCCACGGCCCCAGGCAATTATCAGTCCATTTACTCTCTAGATAGATCCACCCATCTTGGGCTTCATATATCGAAAGTCATCCGTGATACAAATAAGAAGCAAGCAAAAACAGACAAAACATAGAAAATCTTATTCCAGAAATAAGCATAAGCTACTTTAAAATGAGTCGAAGGGGGAATCAAATGATATGGCATTACATTTTCACCTAACTACATATGGCCTAATTGACTTTAAAATGTTCTCTGTATGAGAGCAAAGCTATTCACATCCCAGGCCTGTGGTCAGAGGAAATTCCATAGAGCTCTATTCCACGTGGGGACCCTGCAAATGGATTTTGGGTTCCCACTGTCAGGCCCGGCCTTCTGCAAACCGGGCATTCACAATTTAAGCTCTGATACAGTTCCTGCCTTTGGATTTGGATTCGGATATTTACATCCCTTGGATCACGTAAGCTGGTGTGCTGCTTCCATGTGGTCTTGGTTGAAACTTCATGTAGAAGGCTGCTTGTCTTATAAGACAAGCCTTTAGGACCCCAGGGGGGGACCAGCTGGTATCTTCACCACACTGTGGTGTAGTGCCCACAGCTTCAGTGATCACTTCATGAGGGGTACCCCACCATATTGGAAAGTATTTTAGAATCCAATTGTCAGTTTCCAAACCTAGGATTTTATTTTTATGATTAGATTTAATCTACACATGAAGTTTGCAGAATATTCATGACAATACAAAGTCTTCTAAACTATGAACATGATATGTGTGCCTATTTATGTAGGACACTGATTTATCTGAGTGATATCAGGTCTTGTCCATCTTGCGGTAATTTATTCCGCAAGTGTGATGTTTTCTGGTGCTGCAAAAAAGTTGGATTTTAAATTCTACTTTCTATTTGCTGGCATGTATAGAAATAGAATTGATTTTTTTGGTGTGATACTGACGTGTGTGTGTGCGCGATATTGACTTTATATTTAGCCTCAATTGATTGTTTCATAAATTAATTTCTTTGAAAAGAAACCAGTTGAAATTACATTTAAAATACTGCCATCACTTAGTCTTCTTTTATGTCTCCTCTTCCTCTTCTTTCTCAGGTTCATTTGGATTTTAAGTAATTCATCTTAATACTTCTTTCCACTCTTATTCAGCTGCTTAGCTATTTTCAGATCATTTCGTGTGATTTTAGTAAAGGGAGCTGAAAGTTTGACCTTGAAAATTATCTTCAAAATATGGTGTTAGCTTAATTCTTAAATGTTTGTGTAAAACATCCATAACTCCAGGTAAAAAGTAAAATCTTACTGAAAAATGCTATTCTTATCTCTGGAGAGTATGTGAAATTTTCTGTCTTGATGGATCAGCTGAGGACGGTTTTAAACATTAGTGTTTCAGAAAATAAATTATTTTACCTAATGATTTAGCAAGTAGATTATCAGTGAAAAGGTGATTTGGATAGATGGCAACAAATGTACAAATGTGCGTGACACAATGGATGTATGTATGGATTGTGATAAGAGTTGTACGAGCTCCCAATAAAATGATTTTAAAAAATCATTTGGGTAAATATGACTAAGAAATATCTGTTTCTACAATGGTTGGTCCAACCTCACAGAAACAGCAGCTTCTGTAATCAGCAGAGTCAGCCTGCAGTACTTTCTTATACCAGTTCCAAGGTCGCACAAAGACAAAGCAAGTCTTCTCAGCGCCCCGCCTGCCTTGGCAGCCCAGGGAGAACTGCCTCCATCAAGTGTCCAGAGGCAGCGGTCAATCTGAGTGGAAGGTCCTGTAGACTTTTACCAGCAGTTCTGCTTTGTAAATGCTCATCCCCGTCAGCATTGTGCAGCGTGCTACCACGACTTAATATGAAGTAGTACTTCTTTTCACATCCGTCTGTCTACGGTAGCTGGTGGAGGTTTTAAGCGTTACCTTTCACCAGCCTGACTTGTTTGTTACCCAGGACACGGGTGTGTTTGAGAGATTCAGGCCACACTGGAATGGTCAAGGGAAAAGTAACGGTTGCTCAGGACGTGTGGAGTTTCCAAATGAGCAAAAAGTCACTCTGAGCCATTGTACCCGGCATTTGTAAAGGGAGCTCTGATCTGATCTGCGGCACGAAAGGTGTTGTAGAAGGAATGATGAAGCCTGTATTGTGCGAAAGTAGCATGTAAACAGTAAATCACTGTATTTTAAAAGGAAAGTGTGTAACGTGTGATGGACATTTAAAAACACACAGGGAAAAGAACATGTAATCCTGAGGAACTCTGCCTCCTCCTCCCCACCACCACCATCGCCCCTCTTTTGTTTTTCGCCCTTTTAGATCCACCTGATATTCCTAAAAACCTGAGCTGTGAAACGCATGACTTCAAGGAGATCGTGTGCACCTGGAGCCCAGGAAGGCTGACGGGATTGCTGGGCCCCCGGAACACAAGTTACACTTTACATGAAAGGTGAGGGTCCTTGTGGAAGGAGGTGAGCCTTACGTGGCAACGGTGTGACATGATGTGGGAACACTCCGAGTGTCATTTCTATTGTGAGGTAGATTTGGCCCTGCCAAGCATGCGGTATAAAATGGAAGGCTTATCAATGCCACCTTTAAAATCCATGCGGACTCTGTTCCTCTTCTGAACAAGCCTGCAAGGAAGAACACTCGAGCACAAAGCCAGTTTCTGGCCAGTTTCTGGCTAGTGGGCCAGTGGGCCATCTTGATTGTTGTCACTGTGCTTCCCGGACTCAGAGCATTTTCTTCTGCGAGTATGTACTGTACCCTAAGAGGAGTACCAATATTTGAAAAAGATCAATTATTAGCATTTACTTATTCCTCCCCTCCCCCTTCCCCACAGTATCTATGCCATGTCATTTTGAGCATCTTTTAACATTTCTTCCCCTGTCCATCAGCTTTTCTGGAAAAAATGTTACATTCAAAAGAACTGAAGAGTCCACCAACGAAAGCTATCAGTTAATGTTTCAGATGACTCCAAACCAGGAAATATATCATTTCACTCTGAATGCTCGCAATCCTTTGGGCCAATCAGAATCCACAATTTTAGTCAACATAACTACTCGAGGTAAGCGGCTCCGTAGATCCGAGTCTTAGAAACAGCTTCAGGAGGTGATAAAGCAGCTCCATGCGAATGAAAACTGCTTTGGGGGATTTTTTTAAGCTGGCTCTTTCAGAGGTATTTAATTTGAATTGTGTAAATTTTATTTAAGAGCTTTGGAATGTGCCATTTCCATTTTTATTTTAAATAAGAATTAGTCATTTTTACAGAAACTGTAAATGGCTCTAACTGGTTCTAGAAAAAGTATTCTTGTCCAACTTTAAAACATTTTAAGATTTGAAATAATGGTGGACTCCCCACTGGGCCCCCAAATGCCTTTTCACCCTGATGGCAGTGTCCTCTGTACCTGCTGCAGGATCAGCACTAGGAAAGGGACCATGGTCAGCACTGGACTTTCTGACCTTACTCAGTTTCCCCGCGCATGCATTTTCTGTTTCTCTCTGTATGCATGTGTGTATCGTTTTTTATGCAGTTCAATCCAAATGTAGATCAAATTATGTAATTTGTTCCCATGTATAGATTTATGTGACAAGATACAGAACAGTCACATCACCAGAAAGAGCTTCCTCTTTGATCCATTGAACACCACTCCCCACCCCCTTGCATGCGTGTGAGTGAACTCGCTCTCGCTCTCGCTCTCGCTCTCTCTCGCTCTCTCGCTCTGTCTCCTGTCCCTGTTGCATGGAGATCGTCATTCTCTATCGTTGAGCATTTTGAGAACGTTCTATAAGTGCAGCCATGCGACCCCAGATAACTTATCTGCTAAGAGTAATACCCTTGATTGAGATACATCCAAGGTGTTGAGTAGACAATAGCTTGTTCCTTCCCATGGCTGCCGGGTTCTGAAAATTCCCCATGCTTATTAACAAAGAGCCGAACCCAGGAATAAAACGTGGCCAATCTCCTGCATTCATTCTCACGGGTGCTCCCCTGCACCCTGACCATGCCAGGCTCTGGTGCAGAGAGCAGCGACATAGAGAGAGACCTTCCTTAGAGATGCAGTTGTGGGGCCAGGGTGGGGGCTTAAGCCAAAGGCCTTGAAGTCTCGCCTGATGGCGAATAATACGGTCACAAGCTCCGCTGTCCCCTGGTGGGTGGCTCGAGCCCATCCCCGCTGTCACCATCTGCCTCTGTGTGGATCCAACCAAGAAAGACCACAAGATTAGCTCCATTCAGTCACGTGGGCTCACCAACCGTGTGCTTTGTACATGACCCTGTGGCCTTATTTCTAAGTGCCAGTCACTTTGACGGTCCTTCCGGCCAGTCGGTCAGCTTTCGTGTTTCCGGACTTTACCATAGGGCCAGAACGGCTCCCTCTCCTCCTCGAGTGGCAGTGTCTTCGTGTACTTGGCTGCCTGTAGCCTGTACCGCCTTACTGCCCCCGTGGCCTGCCTCCCACCACTCAGGTGGCCTGAGCACCGCCGGCACCATGACCGGCAGTCGCTTCGCTTACCTGTTTTTGGTTTTTTAAAACTCTTTTTTATTGGGGCTCATACAACTCTTAACACAATCCATACATCCATCCATTGTGTCAAGCACATTTGTACATTTGTTACTATCATCCTTCTCAAAACATTTGCTTTCTGTTTTGAACCCTTGGTATCAGCTCCTCATTTTCCCCCCTCTCCCCACTCCCCCCTCCCTCTTGAACCCTTGATAATTTATAGTTATTATTTCATCATATCTTACACTATCCGACGTCTCCCTTCACCCACCTTCCTGTTGTCCGTCCCCCAGGGAGGAGGTTATATGTATGTAGATCCTTGCAATCGCTTCCCCCTTCCAACCCCACCCTCCCTCCACCCTCCGGTATCGCCACTCTCACCACTGGCTTGTTCTGCCAGTTTTAACCTTAATGGCCCCAAAAGCTCACGTTAAGCCCCATCCTGCTCTGAGGCCTTCCTTCCCTCATTCGCGTTCCCACTCCTGTCGTAACTACTGTCTGAACCACACCGTTGGCCCCTCGGTACACTTAACCTGTTTGTGTTATTTCTTTGTTGTGTGTCACTCGCCCACATGAAAGAAACGTTTCTGAAAGAATGAAACTAATCTCTGACTACTTTACGGTGTTCCAAAGGCCAGGAAGAACCTTGAGTGTTGTTACTTCTTGGGGGGGAAAAGAAAAATATCTCTATCTATATCTATCTATCCTATCTATCGATCTATCAATCGATCTATCTATCTAATCTACTGGCATGATGTTACTTCCTGGGAAAAAAAATACATACTGGCATGATGGTAGCAGGAAGAGCCATGTTTGTGATCCCACGAATGTTGTTGTTGCTGGGTGCCATCCAGTCGATTCTGAGTCATGGCCACCCCTGTGACACAGGAGGATGGCCCCCTGGGGTTTTCTTGGCTGTAGACTTTACAGAGCCGATTGCTAGGGCTTTCTCGCGCGAGCCGCTGGATGGACGTGATCCCAGCTTTCCAGTGAGCTGCAGGAGCTAACCACTCTTCACAGGGTTCCTACTTTGCAGCACTGGTTAAGATCTTGTGCCAAGAACTTGGGGTACCTCTTGATTTGAGTGATGATTATTTTTAAAATCATGTTTCATCACATTAGAAAATAGTCAGTTACCTTTCAATAACATTTTAAAGTCATTATATTTCTGAATAATCGTATTTGCAGTTTCTCCCCACACTCCTACTTCATTCAAAGTGAAGGATGTGAATTCAACAACCGTTACCCTTTCTTGGCACCTACCAGGCAACTTTGCTAAGATTAATCTTTTATGTCAAATTGAGATTAAAAGTCATTCTGGACAAGAATTGGTGAGTATGAGTCTTCTATAAATCTGCTTACTGGTTATTTTGGGCAAAAACAGCAAGTTTTTCACACAGAATCACATAAAGGGATGGGTGTAAAGTCTCGGCATCTATTGCAGTAATTCATATGGAGCAGGCATTGTAGATCAGTAACAGCAGCCTGGTAGTCAGCGTGTGTAACTACCAGCAGTTACAAAGAGTGAGTATCATAGAACATAAGTTTGACTTTTAATGATCAAAAGGTTCCCAGGTCTGGTACAGTGGCCCATAGCTGGTACTCAGTACATTTGTGAATGAGTAAGTGGATTTTGCTGGAACCTTTAGCAGCTGTTAATGAACTAGCCTGCACCAGCAAGTAGCAGTGATCTTTAAAATCGCAGAGTGCAGCAATAGGAGCAAGTAATAACGATAATTGGTCATTATAAGCCATAGCCAGGCATTTTAAATACACGTTAATTATTTAGGTTGGCTTTACACTGCACCGTCTTATACTTTGCGAAGCCACCCCAAGTTGCTGTGGAGTTGAGGACAGAGTACAGCTGCTCCCAGGGGAGTCCCCAGGCTGTCATCTCTAGGAGCAAGTGGCCACATCTGTCTTCTGCAGGACAGTTGGCGGGCTCAAGCTGCCAGCCTTTCAGTTTGCAGCCAGCACTTTGACCACGGTGCCATATCAGCTCCTTGTACCCTGTGGTGGGAATAAGAGTAGTGCATTTGAGTGCCCATTGGGACGTGTGCCCGTGACCTGCAGAACATGCATCAAAACTGCACAGGACCCCAAGAGCTGCTTTGTAAAAAGGAATGAGGACCCGAGCGCCTCCCCTAAAATATATGAACCCTCAGATTGACTTGGAGTTGCTTTGTTTTAGTTAAATAAAGTACTGGTTCTACCAGCCACGTAGCCACTGCCATCGAGCCGATTCTGACTCATGCACAGGGTGCCCAAGGCAGGAGCAGGTAGTTTTGTCGGTCTCCCCCAGAGTGGCTGGTGGATTTGAACCATTGACCTTGCGGGCAGCAGTACAATGTTTACCCGACAGTGCCACCAGCGCTCTTCCTACAGATCTAATCACTCACTGCCATGAGTCCACCTGCTCATAGGACCCTGTAAGGCAGGAGAGAACTGTCCTGTGGGTTTCTGAAACTGTGACTGTTTACAGGAGTAGAAAGCCCTGTATTTCTTCCTCAGTGGCTGGTAGTTTTGAACTGATGTCCTTTCAGATCACAGCCCAAGTCGTAATCACTGTGCCACCAGGGCTCTTCCTTAGGGATCTAAGTGGCATCTCCAAAGAAGCATGAAAGATGATGCCTGCCTCCAAGAAATGTCATTCAAGTGTCACATGAGTAATCAGTTCAGTCCTCAAGGTCATCTCCAACTTCCAAATTATGTGAAGGTCTGTTCCACCACCAGTGACTTATGATTGAGACGTTCTAAGGCAAAATTTATGAGCCTCTCTGCAGAATTTAATTGATCATTTTTACTTAACTCCAATGCTTGGATTAAAAAGATAATCCCAATCTTGCTTATTGCTATTGGGCAAGTGTACTTGTTCTGACATAGCATATGAAGTACACTAGACATAAAATATTACAGTGGATGAACTGGTTTGGGTGCTGTACAGGGAAGGGGTATATTCAAATTGTTTTGTATAAATTCTACCTTTTCATTACATTTTGTCCACAAACTTTTTGAATCTCCTACTTCTAGTTAAACTCTTAGACTTTCAATGACTTCATATTTCATACTCAAAACTGTTTTCTCTCAAAAACGTGTTTGTAGCATGTAACTATATTCATGTACACAGTTTGCATAGTGTATATACAGGCATACATATTGATGGATCTGTTTCTTAATAGCGCAATGCCACAATCACAGGAGTAGACAACTCAAGTTACCTGACTGCCATGGACAAATTAAATCCATACACTAATTATACTTTTCGGATTCGTTGTGCTACGGAAACTTTATGGAAGTGGAGCAACTGGGCCACTGAGAAGCAGCACCTAACTCTCGAAGGATGTGAGTTAACAGAGTGGTTTGGGGGCTGGTGGTTATCGAGCATCCAGAGGGTTTGAAGGGCATGGGGTGCAGAGGGGGCGTCATCGAAGAGTCTAAGAGGAGGGGAATGTGTGATGCATTGTGTGATGCCTGTTGCCCAAATGTTGTACGGATAGCTTAAAGAGCCTAGGATAGTGTGAGGAATGCCAACTGAATGTGTGTGTGTGAAAGGCCGTTGCTTCTCTGTCCAGCGTGGCTGCAGTGGTTTCAGCCGATGCTCCGGCGACCCAACTTGATTGGCACTGGTTACCCTGCAGGGTGATTCTTGCCCCACACTCTCTTTAGGTTGCCTTTTCATTGGAAATGGTTCTTAATAAAGGAAACTTAGTAGAATCATTTCTTTGGTACCTAAGCTTGGGGTTATAAGGAGCCCTGGTGGCATTGGGCTGCTAACCACAGGTTAGCATGTGTGGCTTTCCACGCCCCTAAATCCTGAGCGTTTCAGAACCCACGGCAGTTCTGCCCTGTCCTAGACGGTCACTATGAGTTGGAATTGAGGGAAGCCTAAGACATGAGAGAAGGGGTGGCAAATATAGGTTACTCTCTATAGTATACAGCAGCCAACATAGGTATAAAATCAGGGACTTGGTTCTTCAAGTATGTTAATTGCCGAAGACAGGATGAGATTCTGCCCTTGAATAACAACAACAAAACCTCCACACAAAACCCCCTAGAAAACCAAAACGCAGAACAACCCACTGCCATCCAGTTGATGCTAACTCAGAGACCTCAGAGGGCAGGGTAGAACTGGCACGGTGAATTTCTGAGACTGAAACTCTTTACAAGGATAGAAATCCCTGTCTTTCTCCTGTGGAGAAACATGTGGCTTTGAACTTCAGACCTTGAAATCAGCAGCCCAACATGTCACCGTTACTACACTACCAGAGCTCCTAGACACACACACACACACACACGGAGTCATCCAACAAAAGGTAGTACCTTCTGTGTTTGCAGTTTTTGAGGTGAGGAATATATGGATTTCCTTCTGAAGCACTGACAGAAAGTAAAGCAAAAGGTGACAGATGCCTCTCCCTTTGATTTTGCTTCCCCTTTCGACAAAACAAAGATGACGGGAACCCTTGCCTGGTGATAGAAGAATTCTATGGATCCTCAAACGTGAATCTTACACAAGTCTAGAGCAGACTGTATTAGTTGTTACTGATTTGTAATAACTTACACCAAAGCTCATTTTCTTCAGACAGCAAACATCTGACGCCACGAAGTTCCTGTGGGCCAGAAACTCCGGAGCGGCTTAGCTGGGTGGCCGTGACTCTAGCCCAGGGTGTCTCCTGGTTGCATTGGGGGAATGGGTGGCGCTGGAGGAGCCCTTGTGGAGATGGGTCGCTGCATGGCTAACTGCAGGAGGCCTCAGCCCCTCTCTGTGCAGGGCTGGCCAGCGACTGAGAGTCTTCATGACATGGCAGCTGGCTGCTTGCAGAGAGAGAAGAGACCTTCTTTGACTGCCTGGCCTCAGCAGTGACACACCATCACATCGACCACATTCCATGGGTCACACAGGCCCTCTAGGGTACCCGGGGTGGATGCCCAATAAGCAAGGTAGGCATGGGTTTACCCTGATTACTAATCTGTAGCGAACAATTTCTCATCAGTTTCATCATTGGCTAGGTCCTCCGCCCCTGTCAGAGATGGTAAGTGTGTAAAGAGCCTTTGATCTATGGGAAGGTCCCAGGGGGTTGGGAGAGAGACAGATAGATGCGTGCCAAACCTAGAAAGCAGAATTGTGGCAGTGGTGAAACACTGTGAAGTGGTTTTACTACAAATTAGTGAGTAAGGAGAAGAAAGCCCCTGCTTACTGGGTAATCCAACAATGTGGGTGGGGACTCCTTGGGGCCTGAGGAACAGGGGCCGGGGGACCACTGGCCCTTTTGGAGACGACTGGCTATCACAGGAGCGTTTACCTTCAGCTAATGAGCTGCTTTCACCAAGAGAAAACATTTTGTTTATGCCTCATTAAGATGAAGGCATTGGCTCAGCCCACAAGCAGTTAATGAGCACGCATGATGTGTCAGGAATTGTTCTAATCCCCAAGGATGTATAGCCTTGAATGGAACAGAGTTCTGCCCATGGGATTGAGAGCAGACAGGATCCGAGATAGATTTCACAAGCACCTTTGTGTGTGTGTGCACGTGCCCACCTCCCCATACCCGGTGCTGATGAAGATGAGTATCCATCCAGTGGTGGCAAAGGGTGGGGTGTGTGTGAAGGGACTGCAGTGGTAGTGTCCTTAGGAAAGGAAGCAGGTGACATGGAGCTGGGATACAGCAAGGACCTAGGTTAAAACAGGACTCACTAACAATTCCTACTTGCTCTTTGGTGTTATGCAAATATGCCCTCCCTTTGAGATGAATGAGTCTACTTCTCACTCATTGCCTTCAAGTCCTTATGGCCTCCCAGTAGGACAGCGGTTCTCAACCTGTGGCTATCGACCCCATGGGGGGGGTGTCCAACAACCCTTTCACAGGGGTTGCCTAAGACCATCAGAAAATGCATATTTACAATGGTTTTAGGAACCAAGACACCACTCCTCTGTCTCCAGGAGGATCGCCCACATATAAGTACCCAGTGTGAAGACTTACCCATGCTACACCATGCTTCAAGACAAAATTTCATTTATTTGTAATTAGAAATAAGTGTTTCACAATATATAATTACATATTGATTTTGTGATTAATCCCTGTGCTTTAATTATGTTCAATTTGCAACAATGAAAATATATCCTAAATATCATATATTTACATCATGATTCATAACAGTAGCAACATTACAGTTATGAAGTAGCAACGAAATAATTTTATGGTTGGGGGTCACCACAACATGAGGAACTGTATTAAAGGGTCGCAGCATCAGGAAGGTTGAAAACCACTGTTTTGGGAAGAGGTAGAACTGTCCTCGTGGGTTTCTGAACCTGTAACTCTATAAGATTAGAAAGCCTCTTCTTTCTCTCGTGGAGTGGCTGATGGGATTGAACTGTTGACCTTGTATTTAGCAGCAAAACTTGTAACCACTCTTCCACCAGGGCTCCTTACTAAATAAAGTAAGGCTGAAATAGGAACTGTACACATCTATGTCATCATCCTCAATACTGACTGATGTACAGATTGGTCTTAAAGGACACACTTAGGAAACGATCCTTTCTACCCTGGGAGCACCTTAATGAAGAGTTGAAGCGCTAACCACATGGTTTACCATAGCGGGTAGGGGCTCTTGGCAGAGACATAGAAAATTTGAGTCTGAGGCAGGTGCCCTTGGCAAGTCTGAGGGACAGCAAGAAGCCCATGTGTGGCAACAGCCAACCTGAGTAACGAAGAGGTCAGAGGCACAAGGTGGAGGGTGCCAAGGTGATTTTAACCCATTCTAAAAAGAACAGAAAACCCCAACTCACTGCCATCAAGTCACTTCTGACTCACAGCGACCCTCTAGGACAGTATAGGCCTGCTCCTGTTGACGGCACAGAATGCCCTGTCTGTCTGCCGTAGAGTGGCGGTGGTTTCCGTCCGCTGACTTTGTGGGTAACAGCCCCACTTGTAACCACCGCACCCCCAGAGCTCGGTCACCCGGTCTAAGGTGCTTGTATTTTTATCAGTTGAAAGCTCAGCTTTTCTGTATGCTTATTTTTCAAATGGAAGGCACGAAACACCTTCCACTTTTACTGAGAATTTACGGATGTCACAGAAAAATAAAACCTGTATTCGGCCCCACTGTCTTAATTATTAATATCGTCAGTAGACCTGTGGTTATCATCTTCAAATACTAACTTTTAAATCTCCTTCCTAGTTCCTTCAAAGGGACCAGATACTTGGAGAGAGTGGAGTTCTGATGGGAAAAATTTAATAATCTATTGGAAGGTAAGGAACTTTTCCTTGTAACAATTAGATGACTGCAACGTTAAGCTGTTTCATCCATTATCACAGAGCGACGATAACCTTCCCTGCCTTAAATGATTGGCAAGACCCTAGCCTGGGTGTAAACCCCCCCTCACCGCCAGCTGCTGAGTGGCCACCATGGTCTTCCGTTAGGACGGTTAGTCTCAGAGCTGCGTGTCCCTCACTTTGACTTTAAGACGTAGGCAAAGAATCCTACTGTTTAATGAAACCCACCCTGCTTAGGTTGCAGAGCGCTTCTTCTGTCTTCATGGCTGGGTTAGGTCTCATTGTTTAAGAGCAGTCGTAATTTGATTTCTTTAAATTGGTGACTTCTGTCCCGGAAAGTAACATGTCATTTTTGCAAAAATTTGACATTCATAGAGCTTTGAGTACAATAGCGTCTGTATCCGAGTTTGAGGGAATTCCCACCACTTTGAGGCTGGCTGTAAATGCCTGTCACTATTCCCTCCCTCCCTTCCTCTTTCTCTAGACTAGAACCCCGCTGGCTGCCCTAAGTGCCTGTCAGATAGCAAGATAATATAGTGGCAATCACACAGATTCCTTCCATATGGAGCAAGTTTGCAGTGATGGTGAATTTCATTGGAATATTATTTAACCGAAATGATTGTTTCACCAAGAATTTAACATACTGAAATGATTCACATGCTAACTTCAGGAGGATGGTGATGTCACAGGCTGGGACTCTTTGGTTGTTTTGAGGGGGCTGAGTTTTGTTTGTTTGTCTCCTAAATGTGTGCCACAGGAATAATCGAGCAGATTCCAGTAGGTGGCTGACCTCACAGGGAGGGGTCAGGAGAGAAGTCACAGTGAAAGGTGGAGCCCTAGGTAACGGGCAAAGGGGAGGATACAGGGTGGAGAGGGCCGAGGCTGGAACCCTGGGTGATGGAGGAAGAGGAGCCCGCAGACAGGAGATGGGGAACCTAAAGGAAGAGGGTGGTTCAGGGGTCAGCCCACGAGAGCTGGACCACTGTCGTTTGATGCCTTCATTGGAGCAGGGTTTTCAAAACGGTGCTCATGCCAATGCCAGTCTGGGCCAGAGGACCTTGTGTGCCACGTGTCCACTGAGATGAGATTTCTGAAAGGTTAGCTTTATAAAGAGAGACGCTCGAATGCTCATTTTCCTTGTTTGCAGTAAATCAGCTTTTAGTCATTCTTACTAAATCTATCCAAACTATGAAGAAAGTGAGGACAAGCCCTGGTGGGGGAGTATGTTATGTGTTGGACTGTTAACCACAAGGTCAGCAGTTCAAAGGCACCAGCCACTCTGCAGGAGAAAGATGAGGCTGTCTGCTTCCACAAAGGTTTACAGCTTCCTGAATGGCGATGAATGTTTTGTGTTTGCTTTTATTTTGTTTTAACTATGAAAAGTGTAGCACCAAAAGGTTCAGCAAAATTATACTTAAATCTGGGGGACATGGGGCATCTAAAACTCTATGTAAAAAAGAAACAAGTAGGTAATTGGATTTAAAAATTTACATGAAATATAAATCCACTAAGATTAATAGAAATATGGGTAAGCGTGCATTCTATAAACACAAAAAAAGGATATAAAATTAGTCTTGTATGATTAGAGAAGTTATAGTACCAAAAAACCCACACAGAAAAGCAACTTAGAGAACGCCATCTCATGGCAGCTTTATTTAAGAGCTATGGCCACACGAGATTTCACTTTTTTTCTCTGAACTTTTGATTATTTTCAATATTACTTTAAAAATACTAGTTTTAAAATGAGAAAACAAAAAATGTTAAAGAGAATAGCCATGACTTGGTAATATTTTTGTTCATTACTTTGGTAAGGAAAACTTTTTTTCTTCTTCTGAAAAGTGAGATGAGATTTAGTTTTTGTATGACAGGCGTCAGGGAGTTGGCGGGAAATGTTCCTATTAGATGCTAATTTCACTTTTCACTGACCTACTTGAAATCCCCTTGGGCTGCCCGACTGCGTACAAGTGGGCTTTTCCCTCTCTCACGTCTCCAGTCTGCTCAGGTCACCAGTGCCAGTTGCCGTGTGCAGTTCCAACTCCTGGCGACCCCACCTGTGTAGGGTAGAGAGCTGTGGGCCAAGTGGTTTTCAGCGGCTGTTTTTCGGGAAGTGGATTGCCTGGCCTTTCTTCTGAGGCACCTCCTAGACCGACAGCATTTCCACCAGCAGTTGAGTGCATTCACTGTTCACATCACTCCCTCTGGGACACCGT
>NW_022111373.1:112644738-112647055 GCF_000313985.2 Echinops telfairi
GAAACCCTGTCCCTTTCTGAGATTCCCGATCGTCAACACAGAGCAGAAATACAGCTGGACAGAAATGACTATGTCATCAGTGTGGTCGCAAAAAACTCTGTCGGTTCGTCCCCACCTTCCAAGATTGCTAGTATGGAGATTCCTAATGGTGAGTCCCTGGGGTCCTATAGCAAACAGGAATGAGGAATTGAAGGGAGAGGTTTGGAAGGTGAGGGTACTGTGTTGTGTCAGCAGTCTCCTGATCTCCCTAGCTGCTGCTGGCAGCTGCTGCTGGCAGGTCCAGAGGCACAAGCAAGGCAACTTGTCTGATGTTCTATTGACAGAGAGCAGCTCCCCTGATGGGTAACATAAAGACTGTCTCCATTACCCAAAACAAAACAAAACAAAAAACTCAGACTCACTGTCATTGAGTTGATGCTGACTCCTAGCAACCCTATAGGACAGGGTAGAACTGCCCCTGTGGAGATTTCAAGACTAACTCTTTATGGGAGTTTTTCCTGTGGAGTGGCTGGTGGTTTCGAACCTCTAGAACCTTGCTGTTAGCAGCCCAGTGTGTAACCACTACACCACCAGGGCGCCTCTTCCCTTTTACATTATCACCTAATGTTAGAGGTGGTCGTGGTCGAGGGCAGATGCTACTCAAAGAACTCTTTTACCGGTGAATTCAAAAACAGCTGTGAGTCAGCACTTCAAGAGTCAATGTGATTATGCTGTGTCAGTTAGGTGATTTCGACAACTGTCAGGAAAAGACTTTTCAAATGGGAGCTTTATGCTAAGAAATTCGTTACTAATAAAGACATCCTTCCACCATTCTAAATTAAGTCCAAAGTAAACTAAAAATAACAAACGGTGGTGTCACTTATAACTTTATGGATTACCTCCTCCATGTCTCTCTTGGTGGACTTCTGAGTCATGAGTTTTAAATAGCCATTTCCTCCTCCCTAGAGCTTTCCCCATCCTCCCTCCCCCGCCTGGCCGTCCAGTCCCAATATGGGAGCACTTTTGTAAATCAACACTCACTCCAAGGGGGAGAACAATCGGTTAGTTAGAGCCCTTGAGGTAGCTGCCTTGTCAGCTCCTGTGTGAGGCAGTTCCTTCTTGCTGGTTACTGAACGGGCTCTTTGCTGCACTTCTGCCGGTTGCAGGGGGATTGGGCGGAAAGCACCGTGCATCTTGGAGGCAGAGGCAGGATGCTGACCCAGCACCCCTGGAGCAGTGCATGCTGAGACAGGGCCCCACGGCTATGATGTAGCAGACACAGGCGGGTGAGGGTTAGAGCAAAGCCCACAGCTTCTCTCCATTTTAGACTGGTCAAAGAAGAATGTGACAGGAGGGCATAGAAATAAGGTATTCTATTGCTTTCTCAAGGGTAGGCGGCAGTAGCCCTGCTGCTGCCATTCCATTCAAGAGCTATTGCACCTCAGTGCTATCTAGTCAGGTCTGGCGCATAGTGTGCCCACAGGGCAGGTTTCCGAGGCTGTAAGTCTTTACTGGAGCCAAAGGCCTCATCTCCCCCCCCCCTCCACCCTCCCCACTGGCTGATGGTTTCGAACTGCTAACTTTGCAGTTAGCAGCTTGACAGCTAATCCACTAAGCTACCTGGGCTTCTTTCAAGACCTGCATAACCGTACTTTTCCAATTTGGAGACTGTCGGGGGAGCTGGTCATCAGCTTTCTGACCCTCTCCTAAGCCCGGAGCAAATCACTGTTCCTTAAGGGTCTCTCAGGGCTCAGGTTCGACAGCCTGAGTGCACGCTCACCTGGTGTGGCTTTAACAATCTTGAGCCAGAGCTCTTATATCCAGTCTTCTACATTCTAAGTCAAATGGTTGGATTTCTTCCCATAGTAGTTGGTTTATAAACGTAAATTCTGCTAAAAAAAAACCTTGTAAGCCTTCAACTTACTGGACCCTTGTAAAGAAATATAATTCACTTATGGAAATTGGGCCTTTCCTTCTGCTGCTGTGGGAAATTTCCCTTCCTTTGGGCCACGCTTCTCACTGCCGGCCTGGGCCTCACTAATGGCCTTGGCTGAGAGCTGGCCGGAAGGGAAAACAAAGCTCACCGCAGGCCCGGCTTCCCTCGGCTTCCCGACAGTCACTCCACAGCAGCGTTGCCCAGGAACCTGAGAGCAGCTTTTGTGGACTCTCTCTCCGTGCTGCCCACATTGGTCCCACCCTACTACAGCTGCCCTGAGTTTCAGCACTTCACCTCCTCCCTACCCTGCCTCTTGGCCACCCAGAATCCCCGTCAGCCCGCCTCCGGGGTGGGGCTTTTCCTTAAAAGAAAGAGGAGGCGGAGCTGCTGGAACCTGGAGCC
>NW_022111373.1:112647620-112649680 GCF_000313985.2 Echinops telfairi
GGAATCATGACCCCAACATGACCTGTGACTACGTGATTAAGTGGTGCAATTCATCCCGGCCGGGACCCTGCCTGATGGACTGGAAGAAAGTGCCTTCCAACAGCACCGAAGCTGTCATAGAGTCCGGTAGGTAAGGGGAAGTCAGGGCAGCCGCTCAGGTTCCGTGAACAGTCCTTCAGAAAGAACAGAGCCTGGGGCAGTGACAGGGTCAATCTCCTCCCCCCTGGGGCAGGAGCGTACCCGTTTTCATTGGTCCCCAGAAAAGTCTGCGGTTCCTCCTGGCGTGGGCGGGAAAGGGCTCCTGCCTTTTGATCTGGCAAGTCCTCGGGTAGGAATTCCCACGGAGAAACCGGCAGAGAGCCACTCAGATTCATACCTAGGGTCACCAAAACGTCATTTATAATCCTGAAATTTGAAAACGGCCCAGACCAGAAAATGAGCAAATGATGGCACGTCGATAAAGTGGACTGTGAAGTGACTGTCCAGTGCGGTCTCACTCACGGCCCCTTTACCAGGGTACTCAGGACCCGCGTGACTGAGGTCAGGGGCTTGGTCCGGTTGCCGTGCTCCCTGGTGTGGCATGGGGGCAGTGCCAGGTGGGTCATGCATTCCCTGTGGCCAGGGAACCTGAGAGCCTTGAGAGAGATTGTCCCTGGTAAGATGCAGCCTGGAGAAGCGTAGCACCCAGGGGACCGTGGTCACTGGAGTCTGACCCAGCTCCGTGCTCTCCAAGTAGAGCCCTCTTCCTAGTGTTCTCCTTCCTGCATGTGCTCCGTCCCTCTTGCCCCTGGAGCTCTGGGCCAGGGCGCCTTTCCAGTCCTGAGGAAAGGGACTGTCCACCCTTGCGGTATTGTAAAGGGGGCATGGGAATGGAGGTGACTTCTGACCTCCCCTGACTCAAAAGATTCAAGCTCCTCAGCCCCAGGCTGATTCCTGGGGGGCAGAGTCAGACACACCTCTACCGTCTGACCTTCTTTACCAGCTCCTGCACCAACCCTCCCTCCTACGGCAAGATGTCTGAACTGGGTTAGAAAAATCTTTGCCCTGGCCTAAGACAACTCACAGACCATACTCGCAATTTGAGGTTTATTAAAGTTAACATGTTAACACTCAGGCTCAGCAATGCTCTGGATACATTTTTTTTTGGGTAGGTCAGCCCCTTTCCAGCTGTGCCCTCTCTGGTTCTCGGCTTCTCAGACACACAGCTGCTTGCTCGGCCTCTGCACTTGGGCCGTGTTATGAAGCTCTTTTAGGGATGCTGATAAATGCCCACAGGACACTCAAGCTCCAGCGCATTGGGTCTGAAATAAAACTCCCCAATTAAGTGTCTGGAGGCACCCCACTCTGCAAGGGAGCTTCCTGCCTGAAGGCACTCAGCTTTCCTTGTTCTGTCTCAGGTTCTGGCGTGTGGTTCTGCCAAGCTGCTGCCACTCCTGCTACTTCCCCAGCATCACTGCTTTCTGATGCTGCACTGAGGAGGTTCAGTGTGCGGGGCATCTCGGGGTCCAAAGGACACACTCCACTGCTGGCTCTCATTTCTTCATGGTAGTGAGATCCATACTCCGACTTTAATGGCTTACTTTAAACCCAGATGATGGCAAATGGACCAGCCCCTTCCATAGCATTTCAGGTGAACCCACTTAACCCCTCATTGCGGAATTGGATAACTTATCAACAACCTCCTCCACCACTTCCTACCCAGACCCATCAGGAAAATGTCATTTGGTGGGCATTGCAAAGACACTGGCTGGAAGAGCCTTTCTAAAGTAGTTCACTGCACTGCAAGCATAAACTCAGATAACACAAGCACCCCTGCCCCGAGGAGATAGCATGCTGGAGTAGGCTCTTGATATTTCTTTAGTACTTTCCAGCAGATGGCAAACCTTTAAGGAAATATAAGTCTCTCCAGTTTTCTTAGACAGGTGATTTTAGAAGTTGAGCATCTCGCTTAGTGCCTGTAAACCCCTGGTGTGCTGTGGGCCCGGGAGGGGAGAGCTAGTGCCATAGCCACACTGGGTAACTTATGTTCTGCAAATTACCGCATATGTGGTTACTCACCT
>NW_022111373.1:112650754-112676759 GCF_000313985.2 Echinops telfairi
CAGCTCATTGAGGCTCTTCCTCTTTCTCACTGACTGCTGCCAAGTGTGATGTCCTTTCCTGGGCACCAGATCCTCTGATAATATGTCCAAAGTCCGTGAGGTTCAAGCTCACCATCCTCGCTTTGAAGGAGCATTCTGGCTGTACTTGTTCCCACAGGAATCTTCCTAGCAGTCCCGATTATCCCCTCCCCTCCCTCCCTCCTTCCGTCCCTCTTCTCTGAGCCACAGGCCTTGCTTTGGCCAGCTCTGTGTCCCCAACACCTCACACACTTCACGGGACAAGGAGGAGGGCTTTCAGAAAGGCTTTCTGAATTGCAGTTCAGGTCCTGCCGGACCTTGTTTGTCCTCCTGAGTTAGGCACTAGGGGGCGCACTTTGCGGGGGAACCTGGGTTTGTCTGAAGCACGTGGTAAGGCAGAACAAGGGGGAGCGGACGTGGCTCTTTCCAGCCCAGAGCTAACAGTCTTACAGCCTCTGATGGGGCTGGCGATGGGCAAGCAAGCGATGAGCCCACTGTTGTAGCCATGGTGTCCGTCCTAGATCAAGTCTAGGGAAAAGTTGTCTTTGCTAGCTTCCAAAGAACAAAATATAAGCCCCCACCCCTGCCTAGCATGGAGAGGCATGTTGGAATACCATACCTTTCGTTGTAGTAGAAGTTGGAGCTAGTTCTTAAATTTTTGTTTAGTTGATTTTTTGTGTTTCCCCACCTTGAAAATACAGATGTTTTCATTTTATAATTTCATCCATTTAAAAATTAGCTCTGAACATTAAAACAACAAAAAGAAACCCGAGCCCCTGGAGGTCCAGCTGATTCTGACCTCTGGAGACCCACCCTGAAGGACAGGATGGAACTGAACCCCCGTTTCCAAGGAAACAGAAGGGCACATCTCTCTCTCTGCTTAGCGGGTGGTTTTGAACCACTGACCTGTCAGAGACAGCGACCAAGAGCTTCACCTTTGTGGTACCAGGGCTCCTTTGAGAACGTCCAAAGTTTTTGTATAGTCAAGATTTTTTAAAGCAGAGGCCACGGCCCTGTATTTATCAGCATTCCCTGATTGTGTTCCCCTGCAGCTCAGTTTCGGCCTGGCGTGAGATACCGTTTTTTCCTGTACGGCTGCAGACAGCAGGGCTATCAGCTGCTGCGCTCTGTGATTGGGTACACAGAAGAACTGGGTAAGTCCCGGGGCACGCTTACTTTTTAGAGTTTATAAGGACAACATGGGAGAAATTAGAAATCAGCACCAGTAGTAAGATTGGATTTTGAAAATAGGTTGCATTATTGATTATAATGTTTGGTTCAGGGAGGAAAAAAAACATGGTTAAAGTACATTTAAAGTTGTTTACTCATGCTCTGTTTTTACTGTGTCTGTTTTATTATCTAAGCTTAACCAACTCTTGTTTGTCAGCGGAGGAAATGAAAGTTTACCTGGATGTGAAAGACTTTTAATGAGCACCAAGAACGCTTCCTTACCGGCCGGAGTGCTCCATTCTTCCTGAGCTGTCCTCCAGCCGGGCAGTGCAGGGAGAGCTGGCTGGATCTCGTTGAATAGTCCTTTCACACGTGCACGCTGTTTGCTTTCCAAGAAGTGTATTTTGTCTCAAAGTTGTATTCTAGCTTCCACTTTTGTTCCAGTTTACGTGGGCTGTGCCTATTACAAGTGCCCCGTTACATGTTTGCGATACTCCTGTGAAAACCTATGATTACACAGAGAATGACGTTGTAATCCAAGCTTAGCACTTGGAGGCGGGGATTGTTGAGAGGGAGCTTCAAACCGTTTCTGGAAAAGGGTCCTGAGAGGGTAATGGAATTTTCCCATGGACTTTTCGAATCCCTTTTTTATTTTTGAGGCTCGCCATCTCCCAAGACAGGAGTGACTTAGCCTGTGTCGGTAACCGAGCCCTTAGCAGCTGGTCTCTCTCCATTGACAGCTCCAGTTGTCGCCCCAAACTTCACTGTTGAAGATACGTCCGCAGATTCGATCCTAGTGAAATGGGAAGATGTCCCCGTGGAAGAGCTTAGAGGCTTTTTAAGAGGCTACGTATTCTATTTTGGGAAAGGCGAGCAAGGCACCTCCAAGATGAGAGGCTTGGAGTCAGGTATGTGAATTCGCGGCCGAGCGGGAAAAACATTTTGGGGGAGAAGGCCTCATGAGCCAAAAGAACGAGAAAAAGAAGGAGACAGTGCTGATGGAGAGCTTCATACAGGTTTCCAAAACGGTGACAAACGGGGAAATGAAAATGCAAAAGTCTTACGAATATGAGCTTTAAAGATTTTGCCATGTGCTGGGGGCTCTGGCCTTTGAAAAAAAAAAAGTAAGCCATTTCTTTGGAAAGACTTTGAGTATAAGCCCTCAGAGAACAGGGACACCACCACCACCAACCCACCCTCCTCCACCCCTGTCTGCCCCAAGCCTTGCCTGAGCTTTATGTGCTGCAGCGTATAAAGATCATCACAAAGAGCAGTAAGTCTGTCTCGTACTCAGAATCTCAGTTGTTAAAGGAAAGAGCCGCCGCACAGCTCGTGTCCTTGGTGGGCCTGGCCCCCTGAGAAATGGACATGCAGATCCATGACAGCCCACAAAATTCAGTGAGTTTTCTGGCAGTTCCACCCGGTTCATTTCAGTTTGATTCTCGCCCCCTTCCTCCCGTGAAGAATTTGCATTTCCATCCCACCTATAGACTCTAAATCCACACCTTAACAAGATCCCCAGGGGATACGTGTGCACAGCACTGGCTTGGACTCAGGAGGCTGCGGTAAAGCCTGTTCAAGTGTAGATGCTGCCTCAGTACATCGGGCGGAGAGGAAGATTTCAGTCTGAAGCCCTGATTGATTGGCCTCAGTCCAGAGACCTTAGCAAATTCCCAGATATACTGAAACAGTTGTTTACACAGATTTCTTAACTCCTTCCCCAATTAAATTTTTGTTAGGAGCCATGTTTTTAAACCCACGAACATATAAAACACACGCTTATCATCTCTTCAACTTGAGAGGCCCCCTCTCCCTTCGTGACCCCTCTTTGGCAAGAAGCGGTTTCAATTATTTAACAGCTGTCTGGCAAGTAGAACGTACCCGAGCCGCCCGGAGATGCTTACAGGGCACAAGCTAAATAAACCAAGTCCCCAGAGCTGCAGCTTCATCAGAGGTGTGCCTCACCCAGATCACTATGTGCTGCATCTCATGAGCCTTCAGAATTGCCTTTGGATGAGCGAACCCGGCATGTCAACGTCATTCAGCTCGCAGAGCTGGTATAATTTTCCTCAAACACTCAGCAATTTCACACTCGACCCAGTTGCAGTGTGAGCATCCGAACTTCCAGTTACTCATGGTGGATTAGTCACGCGTGTTTATTTCCACTCCCAACATGTTACCAAAATTAGTGTCAAGAAGAGAAAAATGCATTCGGCGACAAAGGCAGGCGGGCATGGAGAGGCGAGACCACAGTGCACAAGAGGATTCATGAATGTGAGCTGAGAGCTAAGTGCCTGCACAGAGTGCAGGATAGTGAGCCCTACGTGTGGACAGCCCATGGGCGAGTCCCAGTGAGCCGGGCTGTGGTTCACCATGCAGAACCAAGCCTGGGTGCCAGATGACTAGGAATCTGAGCTGAGCGCAGAGTTGATTGAAAGTCTGCATAAAAACAGAAAACAACCCCACCATCAAGGTGATTGCAACTTCTGGTGATCCTGGAGGGGAGGGTAGAACTGCCACTTTGAGTTTCTGAGATTGTAAATCTTCACGACAGTAGAAAGCCTCAGCTTTAATCCCTAGGAGGGCCTGGTGGGTTTGAACTGCTGATCAGCAGCCCAGTGTATAACAAGGGCTATGACTGGAAGTCTGCCTAAAGAGCAGTTGTATAGCCCAGGTCTGCTATCTACTTCTTAACTGCTAATGTCACTGCCCTTCTCTCGTGGCCGGAGAAGACCAGAGGCTTATTGTCTGG
Organism: Echinops telfairi; assembly: GCF_000313985.2. Lineage (NCBI taxonomy): Eukaryota > Metazoa > Chordata > Mammalia > Afrosoricida > Tenrecidae > Echinops > Echinops telfairi. The sequence continues at coordinate 112,654,695 of NW_022111373.1, forward strand.
AGAAACTGAACCAGAGATCCTCTGGAATTCAGACAATTAGATGAAACCTCAACTCAGGCGTTGAGTTTGGTTTTGGACTTGTTATAGCTTATTAACTGGTGTGGCCTTGCCTTGGCCCTTTCCCCACCCCACTGTTAGAACATCTTCCCCCAGCAGGAGATTATCAGGTCTTCCTGCAGAAATACCAAATGGTCCCCGAGAAAAGGCATGAAAGTTGCTGACATTTAGGAGACTTTTCCTAGGAAAGTCAGGAACCCACCCATTGTGCTCCACCAGGGATAAGTGAAGCCCTTCAATCAGTAAACCCCACCCATGCGCCCTGACTCCAACCAAGTTCACTTTCCAGTGGCTCTCTGAAACATGACTGGCAGCCAGGGATCACCAGGTGGTGGGCAAAGCCTCATCTCAGAGAGGAGAAGCCAGAGGAGTCCAAGGAAGCAGGTACAACGTGGACCAACAAATCCAAAGCAGAACTCTGCTGAGACATTTGAGAGACTATTGTGTTCACGGAAACGACGTGCTGTAAGCCTCCTGTGTCTCGGCTTGTTTTCTTTATAGCTCTGGTCTCCTACAGCATTTGTCCTATTGTGATGGATTCGTTTCACTCAGCAGAATGCACTCCGGGTCCATCCGTGCCATGAGGAGGTGATGCACAGTGTCCCCAGGGAGGAGGGCAAGAAAGGGATGAAGCAGTAGGTTAAGGGGTTGACATGTGCTGGCTTGGGTGAAGGGCAAGATGGTTATGCCTAAGAGAAAACAGAAAAATCAGAAGGGGGGCAGGGAGGGTATTGTAAGGTAAAAGCAGGATGGGTGTGAATAAGCAGTTTCAGTTGTTGAATGCAAAGTTGATTACCTGAAATGTAAATCACCACCTAGTTGATAATAAAAAATGATGACAAAAAAGGAAAGCTGTGTTTTTCTAAAAAGGACTTATCAGAAGGCCAGGAAGAGCACCTTGAAATTAAAATGCAATCAAAGAATTTTAAAAGAAAACTAAAAAGCAGTGTTTAGAAGCTGGAAACCTTCCCAAAAGTAGACAGAAGAGAAGCTGGGGTTGAAGGAGCATTGGAGGGCTGGCCTCCGATCTGCGTGCCTATGTAGAGACCGAGTGAAGAGGGAGCAAGGGACCTCTGAGATTGTCGGATTGCCATCGGGCAGTTCCCCAGGACAGGTTCACAAGGAAATCCGGGGGGGGGGTGCCCCTGTAGTAAGGTATGTCACCAAAAAATTTCAGAGCACTTAGTATATCCCAAAATAGTCTTGGAAATGATGAAGGGAAAGGGCCATGTATAAGGGATCACAGCAATTAAGACTAGCAGCAGATTGCGCAACAGCGGACCACACACTGAAAGGAGTCAGAGGGAATGTCTTCAAATGAGGAGTGAACATGACTTTCAACCCAAAATTCTGTCCTGTGCCCACGTGTCAACCCATGAGAGCCCCTTTCAGACATGCAAGTTTGCAACTGTTTGCTCCCTCCGTGCTCCCTTTCTCAGGAAGCGGCCAGTGCTGTGTATCAAGTTGAGGAAAGCAAGTAAGAGAGACCCCAGGGAGCAGACAGGAGACGGCCAGGAGACCCTAGGGCAGCTGCCCAGAGGTCTTGCAGGAGGAGCGTGGGAGGGCTCATGGGGCGGAGGGCTGGGTATTTTTCATTTGACCATTTTGTTGGAAATGGTATTGAGTAATCATTGAAGGATATGGTATACTGAAAACCAATAAAGGGGGGAAAGGGAATTTCTGGAAAGAATGTTCAGACAAAATGCTCCTTAGAAATGAGGACGGGGAGGTTTAGTCTCACACACTTTGGACACGTTCTCAGTGGGGACCAGAGTCTGGGAAAGACAGCATTCTTGGTGAGGTAGGTCATCAGCAAAAAGACGCCCCGGGCACATGACTTGGCACAGTGGCTGCTACAATGGGCTCACGATTTAAATCGTGAGGATGGCACAGCAGCAGTGTTTCGTTCTGTTGTGCACAACGTCGCTGTGAATCTGAACTGATGGACAGCACCCAATGATGGCAACAGCAACCAAGGCAGTTTAACAATGGGGAAGAGGACATCGCACGAGAAAGGAGGCAGCATACCACGTAGTGTACCTAGCAGGAAGACTTATTTGTATGGTCACGCTTGTGTAAACACTTCATCTAACAACTGTTGTGTTGCGTGTGTGTGGAAGGTGGGGAGGGAGAGCAGTAGCCGGAGTGTCAGGGTGCTCTGTCTTTTTACCCCAATGGCCTGAGCTTTCAAGGCCCGCATCGCTTTCATGCATGAGCTGCTGAGCAAACCGTCAGAGAATCTGGATTGTATGTAGAAGAGTGTGGCATCAGGATTGGAGGAAGGCTTATTAACAACCTGCGATATAAAGATGACACAACCGTGCTTGCTGGACGTGAGGAAGACTTGCAGCACTTGCTGATGAAGATCAAGGATTGCAGCCTTCAGTCTGAATTGCACCTCAATGAAAAGAAGACCAAATTTCTCACAACTGGCGGTAGCAACACATAGGTAACATCATGATAAATGGACAAAAGGTTGAAGCTGTCAGGGATTTTTTCTTACTTGGATCCACAATCAATGCTCATGGCAGCAGCAGTCACGAGATCAAAAGATACACAGCTGTAGGTTAATGTGCTGCACAAGACCTCTGTAGAGTAGTGAAGAACCAGGATGTTTCTTAGATGACTGAGGTGCTCCTGACCCAACCCATGGTTTTCTCCATTGCCTCGTATGCATGTTTAAGTTGGACCATGAAAAAAGGAAGACCATTAGAAGGATGGATGCATTTGAATTGTGATGCTGGAGAAGAATATTGAACCCTGGACTACTGAAAGGACAAACATCTGTATTGAAAGAAATAAGACCAGAGTGCTGCTTCGAGGCAAGGCTGGCAAGACATCCTCTTACATACTTTGGACATATTGTCAGGAGAGACCAGTCCCTGGAGAAGGACATCGTGTTTTGTAAAAGTGGAGGGGCAATGAAAAAGAGGAATGCCCTTGATGAGAGGGGTTGACACAATGGCTGCATCCGTTGGCTCAGGCCATTGAACAATCACGAAGGTGGCACAAGACTGTGCAGTATTTGCTTCTGAGGTGCATGGGGTCTTGGTTGGTCAGAGCGGACTTGAGGGCACCTTCCAACAACCACAACAACACAACCACAATTCAAAAAGAAAGAACTAGCAAGCTGAGTGTGTTGTTTTGAGATGTGGCTGATTTCAAATAACTGATTTGAAAATCGTGATGGTGGGCAGAGGGCAGGCGCTTCTGCTTCTGTTGCAAGTCATTTATCACTCCTGAGCCTCTTACATGATCGTTATACATTGGATTTTAAAGAAACGATAGTGTTCTCTTCACTGCCCCTGGGGGGGAGGGGGGGGCGGGGAGCATGGAGACACAGCCCATTTTCTGCAGGGACTGAGGGCTCTGCCCAGGACCCTCTGGCTCAGGCAGCATCAGCCTGAGCGACAGTGCCCTGACCCTTTGGCTCGGCTGTTGGGGTTTTTCTGGCTCTTAGTATGAGAAAGGGGGCCAATCTCCTCATGTGCAGCAGACGTGAGAATTTGCGTAATAAGCCCTGTGAGGTAAGTAGCGATGTCCTCTTCAAAAGTTGGAGAGATTGAAGTTGAAAATGGTTTAAATGATGGAACCCCCCCTCCACCAGAACGCTAGTAACTGGGGGAGGTAGCGCCGGAACATGGCTCTGGCTGCCTTCAAAGTCTGGGCACTTGACGTGGCCAGCAGCCACTTACACTCAAAAGGGTCTGGGTGCCAGGTGGGCAGAAGAAAGACGAGGCTTTCTGCTCCTGTCGAGAGTTACAGTCTGGGGAAGCCACGAGGGTAGCGCTGTCCCGTCCTGTAGGGTCACTGGGCCACAATCACTGTGTGGCAGTGAGTAGCAGTCGTTAGCGCCTGACGAGCGTGACGAATCATGGGAGAAGGCATGGAGCTTGGTCATGATAACCTCCATCTTGCAAACAGGACGCGCCGACATCAAGGTGAAGAACATTACGGACGTATCTCAGAAGACACTGAGAATTGCTGATCTTCAAGGTAAAACAAGTTACCATCTGGTGCTTCGGGCCTACACAGACGGTGGGATGGGGCCCGAGAAGAGCATGTACGTGGTGACAAAGGAGAACTGTAAGTGAGCCGTCCTGGTCCAGCTGTTCTTCACACTTCAGTGCGTAGTGCTGCTAGCAATTTGGTTTCTGGGAAAACTTGGGATTTTTGGTTTTTTAAAATAAAAATTGGGGGCGTTGTTTGATTTAAATGTTGCATGGAAGACAATGTTAGGAGCTTACAAGATGGCTCCTTATTTATTCTTATATTTTTATCAGTCACTGAAACTCTTGTGCAGTGAGTACCGCACAAACGCTTTGTGCAGTAGGCATGCATCTGAGGGGCAGAGTTGTAAATTCCTGTCATTTATGTAAGTCACTTCATGTGGCTTTGATTTATCTCAACTGTTCTCCCTCCAGGGAGCCCTGGTGGTGCTCGGGGCTGCTGCCAACTGCTCCCCTGAAAGTTTATAGTCTGTAAAACTCTAGGGGATTCAGTCGCAGTCGGTTTGGGTTTTGATTTTTTTCCAACTCTGCTTTCAAACATCTTTATGGAAAGAGTGAGAGAAAGATCACACAAACCCTTTGTTGTGGAGTGCCCCGTTCATAACGCGGCGAGAGGAGAGCGATAGCGTAGCTCTCCAGCATCATTGTATCACTGCTGTGACTTGACGGCCCAGTTGGGTTCACATGCAGCTCTTGGCACAGAGGAGATGGGGTTCTCCAAAGCAGTGGTTCTCTACTGGGGGTGACCTAACCTCACCTGCACCCCGCCAGACACAGCAACGTCTGGTATCAGTTGTGCTTGCTGTCGTGTGGGGGTAGGTGCTCTTAGCATCTATTAGGTAGAGATCCGAAAGGCTCCCAAACTCCCAACAGGAAGGGCCTCCACAGCCCCAGATCGCCAGTGTTGGGTGCCCTCACGGGATGCTGACTCAGCCCAACGCTGTCGGAAAGAGTGGCTATGCCCGGGAGCATTTCCTGGGTTGAAATTTTGACCAGAGCAGATTGCTAGGTGGGTTCTCCCATGAAGCTGCTGGTAGATTCCAACCACTGGATTTTCGGTTCACAGCTGAGCACTTAATCATTGTGCCACCAGAGCATTTTTGTTTTCAGCCAAGAATTGCCCAACCTAAAATGTGAGGCATGGCGACATTGAGAAGCACAGCTCCAAAGGCTGCAGTTGAGTGAATCTTGGGCTGCTCAGTGCATAGTCCGTGGTTCCTACCCACCAGCTGCTTCGCAGCAGGAAGATTCACAGTCCTGGAGGCCCCGTCTAAGATCACCATGAGTTGAATGGCCCAGGTGGCAGCGGGTTTGGTTTGGGTTTGGGCCTTCAAATGACTGTAATGCTTTACGATTACATTTTGACAGCACTTTCAAAAGACCTGCCGACCCTGTTATGTTACACACTGGTTCTCTACTCACACCCACAATGGGGATGGTAATGACTTGCAAACTTCTCTTTTCAGCCGTGGGGCTAATTATCGCCATCCTCATCCCAGTGGCCGTGGCTGTCATTGTCGGAGTGGTCACCAGTATCCTTTGCTATCGGAAGCGAGAATGGTAAAAGGGCCGCATTTATCACTCTTGTGGCTGTGCTCTGGGGCTTGGTCCTTTAGGCTCTGTGTGAACGCGCACACCTACCTCTCTGGGGTTGTGGTGAGTTAGCAAAAGTCATGGCTGTAGTCAGATTTCATGTTGAATTTCATACTTGGCAGGAGTTCAGCATGTTATTCCAAGGGCTTTAAATTAAATGAAGACATTGCGCCCTGTTGTTTTTAACGGATCACAAGTAACAACATTGTACTGGGGTCAGGGGTGGGGGACTAACAGGTCTAATTAGGGCCATAACTATAGATGAGATTTAATTGTAACTTCACGGTTAAGATTTCATGGGGCCTGGACATTCACTCATCTATTCAGGGTGGATGACCCCTCCCATGTGATGGGGGATGTGTGCCGTTGCCAGCCAAACCAGCCTGGCCTGTGATGGGGCCTGTCTCCTGGACACATGCTTGCAGAGGGTGCAGCAGGGGTTGGGTGCCATGGGAGGAGGTGAGCAGGGGGGTGGGGGGTCTTGTGTCTGCTAAGCTGGGCAGTCAGCCACGGCCTCTCTGCAGGGGTGACATTTGAGCCCAGTCACCAGAGGTGAGTGTTCCAGGCAGAGAGAACAACTTCTGTGAGGGGCCCAGAAATGGAAGCAACAGGACCTTCTGGAGAAAGTGACAAAGGAGGGGTGAGAGGCTGAGTAAAGGGAGAGAGAATGTGACCAGAGCTGAGTGGCTGATGGGGTGGGGTGGGAGAGCCGCATCCCCATGGGCCCTATGTCAGAGCCCGGAGTCCACCCTCCCTGAACCCCCCAGCTTGTAAACTGGGAGAGCCCAGCTGGGTAATGGATAAAGTATCAGGTTCTGAGGCCATCTTCTCATGATCAAAACTGAATTTTACATTTAAAACCAATCATCTCAGTACAGCCCACCCCCCGCCCCAAAGGAAAACAAGACAAAATAAGGAGGGCGTGTAGTAGTTAACCCATCGATTGGATGCCATCTCCTGGCAATCCTCTGCTGTCCTGGAGAGGGAATAAAAGACATGCTATGAATCTTGAGTGAAAATAAGCGTTCTACTGCCATCAAAAGTTACAGTCTCTGAAACCCACAGGGGCTGCTGTTCCTTGTCCTACAGGCTCACCCGGAGTCAGAGTAGGCTTGATGGCAGGGAGTTTAGAGCAGTTAGTAGGAGCCCTGGTGGTGTAATGGGTTACGCATTACACGCTGGGCTGCTAACCAAAAGGTCAGCAGTTCAAAACTGCCAGCCATCCGAGGGAAACAGATGAGGCATTCTACTCCCATAAAAAGTTGTTGTTTGGCACAAACCCCTAGTGACCTGATGCACAACAGAATGGAACACTGCACGGCCCTGCACCATCTTCACAATTATTCCCACGCCTGAGCCCCTTGAGGCAGCAGTTGTGTCAGTCCATCTCGTGGAGCGCCTTCTTCTTTTTCGCTTTCCTTCTAATCTGCCAAACCGCATGTCCTCCTCCAGGGACTGGAGATACTGTCTCCTTACAGCATGTCCAAAGTAGGTAAGATGGAGTCTTGCCATCCTTGCCTCTGAGTACCACTCTGGCCTTACTTCTTCCAGTCAGATGGGTTTTAACTTTCAGCAGCCCATGGTACTTTCAGTCCTCTTCTCTAGTATCACAATTCAAATGCATCCATTCTTTCTACGGCCTTTCTTATTCCGTGTTGTCCAACGTTGACACGAACATGATGCAGTGGAGAAGGCCATGGCTTGGGTCAGGCACACCTTACTACCTTACTCCGAAAAGTAACACCCTTGCTCTCCAATATGCTAAAGTGGTCTTCTGCAGGAGATGTACCTCCAGCAATGTGTCTTCTGTCCTCTTGACTGCTGCTCCATGAGCCCGATTGTGGAGCAAGGTAAGGCAGAATCTTTCACAACGTCCCCCTTGTCTCCATTTATCATGCTGGTCCTATTGGTCCCTTTGTGAGGATTTTGGTCTTCCTTACATTGAATTGTGGTCCATGCCGAAGGCCACGAACCTTGATGGTCATCAGCAAGTGCTTCAAATCTTCCTCATTTTCAGCAAGCAAGGTTGTGTCATCTGCAGGTGATTAATAGGCCTTCCTCCACTCCTGATGCTATACTTTTCTTCATACAATCCAGCTTCTTTGATGATAAAAAGTTAACCATTTCATAAACTCACCAGGGCACCCCTTCTTCTCTCAAGGGTCTCTCTGAGTAGTCGTGGACTCAGTGGCAGTGAGTTTGGTGGCTAGGAGTCAGTAGGAACCCCGGTGGCGTAGTGCATTACGGGTTGGGCTGCTGACCGAAAGATCCGCTCAGTGAACCCAGCGGATGAGGAGAAAGATGAGGCTGCCCCTTGGGGTCACTACCACTCAGAATCGACTCAATGCTGTTGGTTTGGTTTGGGATTTTTATAATAGTAGTTAACGCATTTCAGACTTGCATTATGAAATTGTTTTTCCTGCCTGAATTTAATAGTTAAATATATTAAAATAGTACACTACACACTAGGCAAGTGTGTCACTGTGGGTTGATTAGAGAAACAAATTCATAGACAATCATGTGTGTAAGAGGGAATTTTCTATCCAAGAGCAATTATACATTAAGAAAACCTCTCGGCCCAGTCCAGATCAAGTTCATAAGTCCCATAGTAGCCCATATGTCGTTACTAGTCCACAAATTCCTTTTTAGACTCACTCAGCCATGCAGTGACACCGCATGCAGGAAGATCACAGGCCAGTGGGTGGAAAGTCCTGTGGATCCAGTGGTGGTAGAAGCTTCTCAATGTTGGCGTGGGTCTCCACGTGGCTGCTCCAGCTCTAGGGCTTTGACTCTATCAGCATAGCTCCATGTGGCTTGTTACCAGGAGTGTCTCCTAGGGAATGTATGTGTGTCCTGCTTCCAGTGAGCTATTTATCACCATAGTGCTTTCAAATGAGGTCCTCAAGCCGCGACCCGATTGACAGACTAAACTCCACCACTTCACTTTGACTAGTCTCAAGTTGACACCAGATTATGTAACTACCACAGCAGGTGGTAGTATTTTTCTTTTTCTATTGCATTTTGTTTTTACTCAAAGATGAATAGCATTTTTTTTCTTTTTCAGTAAAACAAGTGTGGTCTCCCTGATCCATACATGATTATCCCTTTTATTACTCACCGTTAGGTTTTCTTGTCTTTGTTGTTTTAACCATGTAGCTAAAGCACCCCAGCTCTCCCTTGCTAACAGTGCAGATCCTGCTGTTAGGAGTAGACTAGAGAGTGATGGGAAGCTGCCCCTGACTAGCTCTGCAGAGGGAAACGTTTGTGACGTGAGTGTGAGGGAGGCATGGGGTCATATCTGACTTCCTCTGGCTTCTACGTTGCTGTAAGGTCAGACATGCCTCCACACTCCATTTTTCTTTACCCATTCTGACACCAGCCACATTCTGCTTCCGTGCTGGGTTCGATCATTTGTTAAAGTAGTCACACGGAGCTCAGAGAAAATGCACAGTGATGGGGCTTTAACAGGTCAGGATCTGCAGACAGTAAGGATACAGTCACTGGTCTCTAGTCCTCAGCCTCTCAACTAGGGGTACCCCCGGCCTCTGCTTCTTTGCTGCCTGCTGCTCGTAGTCACTGCTCCCCGGTTCTGCCTTGTGGTCTCTTGGCCTTGGCCTCTGGCGTCAGCTTACTTCTTTGCTCTGTCTCATGGGCTCTGTGCCAAAGCCACCGGTGCCTCTGGCTCGGCTTCTGCACTTCAGGCAGAGATCTCGAGCGCGCTTCCATTTCTCACTCTTTTTGCCGGGCTGGCTTGCCCTGACAGCCAGGAGTTGCAGAAACTTGGGTAGAAAAGCATTATTAAGAAATTTCATTTCACCACAGACCACCATCTGGCTCTTGTAGCCATTTCTATTTCATACATGTAACATACAGTTACACCTTCTACAGTTACAGTTTTTACAATCACCTTGAACCCTGTTGACAGTCATACCAGAATTGCATCATCTAGACCAGTGGTTCTCAACCTTCCTAATGCCGTGACCCTTTAATACAGTCCCGCATGTTGTGGTGACCCGCCCCACCATAAAATTATTTTCATTGCTACTTCATAACTGTAATTTTTGCTGTCGTTATGAATCAGGTGACCCGTATGAAAGGGTCATTCGACCCCCAAAGGAGCCGAGACCCACAGGTTGAGAACCACTGATCTAGATCAACATCTTCTCCCACCCTGTCTTCCCCAGACCCATCAGGAAAATAGAAAAACGTTCTGTGGGGACTCCTCACTTGTTCGTACTTTGAGAGTAAACACACCCGTGAAAGCTTCAAAGCCAGTCTCCGCCTGCCTTTCTCTCCCCCATTATCCAGTCTCTGACCTGCCTCTCCCAGACAACCTAGTATTCTGAGGAGACATGCCATTTCTTTGACCTCAGCAATCTTCATCCCAGTTGGAACTTAGAGCATCTGCATCCATAAGCCACGCAAGGCCCAGGGAAAGCCGTCAGGGTGCCGCAGTTGACCCGGGCTATGTTACTATTGTATGTTACTATTGTCTTGAGAGCCCACGTACCGTTTCTTGCACTCCATTTCCTAGAGCTACACCTCCAACCGTAGCAGTGCTGAAATAGAAACACTGTTGTCCATTGTTTCCAAATTGGGACCGCCCCACTGCATGCATAGAAAGTCCTCGTGTGTGACCTCTCCCTAAGGGCCTTGCCTGTTGTATCGCAGATGCTCGTGAACGGAAAAGTCCGCGTGAAATGTCCAAGTGTGCCGGGGATTTGTTTGCTTATTTGTTATCTGATGGATACTCTTGTGAATATTAAATTGACCTAATCGCTCTTCGTTTAAAGGATTAAAGAAACCTTCTACCCTGATATTCCAAATCCAGAAAATTGTAAAGCACTGCAGTTTCAAAAGAGTGTCTGCGAGGTAATCTGGAATTTTCTTCTATGTGTCTTTGTCTTTGAGGTGCTGCCCACTCGTGCTCCCCTCACCTGCCTTTTTATTTTAGCTTATTTTTTGAGTTTTCCCAACTAAAACATGGAACTCTCTGAGTGCGGAAATGATGTCTTAGCTAAAATGTATTGAGATGAAAATGTTTAGCATTTGCTGAAGTGGTGAGTGTTGCTCACCAGCGGTTTGGCCCAGGGTCTCCCCTTCATCCCACTGCCATTAATCGCAGGGCAGATGGATGGACGTGGAGGGAAAGTGGCCTTCTTGCCCATTGTGTGCAGGACAGAGGAGGCGGGAGAACTCTTGCCCCCGCCCCCACCCTCCCACTTACATGAGGGGCATGTGAGCTAGGACGGCCCCTGGTGTAGGAGGGGCTTCGCAGCCGCAGTGAACCCATGCTTTTGTGTTTATTTCTAGGGAAACAATGGCCTGAAGACGTTGGAAATGAACCCTTGCACCCCCAATAACGTCGAGGTCCTGGAGTCGCGATCCACCGTGCCTAAAATCGAAGATACCGAAATCATTTCCCCCGTGGCCGAGCACGCGCTAGTCGGCTCGGAAGCAGAACCCGAAAACCACGTGGTGGTGTCCTACTGCCCCCCAATCATTGAGGAGGAAATCCCGAACCCCGCGACGGCGGACGAAGCCGGCGGCCCTGCCCAAGTCATCTACATCGACGTGCAGTCCATGTATCAGCCGCAGGCGAAGCCCGGCGAAGATGCGGAGGCCGAGCCCGCCGGTGGCTCAGGCTACAAGCCCCAGATGCACCTCCCGGTGACGCCGGCCCTGGAGGACGAGGACGACGACCTGGACAAGGCGGCGGGCTACCGGCCTCAGGCAAACGTGGCCACGTGGACTCTAGTCTCCCCGGACTCGCCGCGGTCCACGGACAGCAACAGCGAGGTGGTCTCCTTCGGGAGCCCGTGCTCCATCAATTCCCGGCAGTTTCTCATCCCCCCGAAAGATGAAGACTCTCCCAAATCGAGCGGAGGAGGCTGGTCCTTTACAAACTTCTTTCAGAACAAGCCCAACGACTAAGCGGCGTCACCCCGGTCACTTCAGTCTGCCATCTCAATAAGCTCTTAGTGTGTGTGCGTGGCTGCCACAACAGCCCCGCCCTGGCGGTCCCGGAGGGACCCCGAGAAGTATTGTCAGCGGGGTGCCCCCGCACCGCGCTCCTTACACTACAAGTGTTAATGCGCCTGTGCTGTAGTCTAAAAGCCAAAGTCCAGTAACTCGGATTCCATCCACCGAACTCATCACTGGGAGCTGCTTGTGATTCGAGCCAAAGAGCCCTCCTGCACTCAGCCTTCCGGAAGCATTTCAAGACAAGTGCTGTCTGTCTGTCAGTGTCTAGTCCGTGCAAAAGAACACATACCCGCCTCCACCTCAGCCATTGACCTTGCTTGTGTTGTTAATGGTTTCCCCACATGTGTACTTCATGGAATTCCCAGCCGACTGGCAGGCAGGGACAGAAAGTATCACCGCAGCAGACAATGGATGAGGTCGCCCCAACGCTTGCTCCACGCTAGCTGAAAAACGAGCACAGATTTTCACATGCCAGGTGACCCTCCTCGCTCTCCAACATCTATAAGAATTAATATACTTTTTTTCTTTGACCATAGTGACAGCCATCTAGTGTTTTGCTTGATAACGTGTGCGTTATCTCTGCGTCCTGGATGGTTGACTCGGGTACAAACGTGGAAAACGAGTGTGACTGACCAGCCCCAGTCTGAATCTCATGACTGCTTTGGTGGTGTTTTCCAGATCTATCTGTTAGCGTGATGATGGCGGGCATTCTTGTGTTATTTTTTTTCCATTCCACTGTTGTACTGGCTTCCTTTTTTTTTTTCTTCCAGTTGGCACCTCTCATATTTCAAATTCAAATTTCTAAAACTATAGACTTAAGCTTTTTAAAAAAATCAATTTTACCTTGTGACACAGTGTCTTTTACAAATACAGGTGTAAGTATATCCCCTATTCAGTATTACTCAGAAGCATATGGGTCCCTCCTAATTTACCGTTTGAGACTACTAAGCAATACCCAGCATCCTTGGCTGTGTACGCCCCTCTGACTGACCCTCATTCCTCCCAAGCAACGGTGTCCTTGAACCTCCTGTCACCCACAAAGGGGAGCCCTTGGTCACCTCTGAGCCGGCCACTCTCCTGGCTGTGAGACTGGGCAGTTTCCCCCTTCCCACGTGATCAGGAGTCCTGACTCCTGATCCACTTATCAATTTTTTAAATATAAAACTAAGGAGATCAGAATTCTTTGAGAAATAAGGATGCATAAGGGCTATTTTTTATAAAATTTCCCCCAAACCCATTTGAGTGGATGGGAAAACCTGCCTGAGAGGTTCCCTGTCATCTGGCCCGAGCACAGCCTCCGCTCCCAGCCTGTCCTTCTTTTGGGGGAGTGCCTTCGAGGGCTAAGGTGGTTCCTGGAAGTCCAAAATGAAAGCCCCAAAGTGGATTTCGGATTTGCCCTGCCCTCAGGCTGCCTACTGTATTTTATTTTTCCATAGTTAAGGCAAACGTACTTGAAAATTTCAGATCTCTGAGTAAGTTAAAATAGGCCTTTTTGAAAAAAGCTCTCTGGGGTTCTGGAATATGTTAGCAAATAATGCATCTGTTTTTAGTTTAAACTCCCACCCCCCAGCTCATCATGCATATTAGAAAACAACAACAATGCTATAAACAAAAAGCCACAGCGTGAAAAGAGATAAAACGTGTTGGGATGCACTTTCGGCATCCTGATTTTAACTGGGGGGGAGGGGGGGGGGCGGTCTTGCCAAGGCCCGGGCTTCTGTGGCATGAAATGCAAGGGGTTGGGTTCACACCGAGTGTATGGAAACTGTATTGTTAGGGAGCACATAGAAATCACTACCAGTGAGAAATAGAGCCAACTAGAGCCTTCCTTTGCCCTTCTCCTCGCTCTGCCCCTTAGGGCTGCCTCCCTGCCTCACCCTGCAAAGCCCGGCATTACCATCTTCTTGGGCTCGGCAGGCACGTACTTCATCTTATTAGCACAAGGCTTGGTGTTTGCTGGAGCCTTGGTGGTAGAGTGGTTAAGAGTTGGCCTGTGATCCCACATGGTTGGCAGTCTGAAACTACCAGCAGCTCCTCGGGAGAAAGACGACGCTTTCGGCTCTCATAAACAGTTACAGTCTTGGAAACCCACATGGGTTGCTGTGCCCAGCCCTGTCTCCATGGCAGCGAGTTTGCTTTTGGTTTGGTAGGTGTTTGCTGAGGAGGGAAAAGTTAACTGAAATAAGCTAGCCCAAGGCAAGCGGGAAAAGGCCCCAAGGGATTCTTTGGTCTTTGCAATCAATAGAAAGGACCCTGGTGGTGCTGTGGGTTAGGTGTTGGGCTGTTACCTGCAAGGTCAATAGTGCAAACCCCCCTCCCAGTGTGCATGCACTTCCACTGTGGGCCTCTGGATCCTTGCCCAGCTCACAGGAGAGTTGAAATCCTTTCAGCCTGCCCAAGACGTCACTGCTCTCTCTGTACCAAAGATTTGGCATGCTGCTCGCTCTGCCCTCCTCAGGAGTTCCAAGAGCCCACACTCGGGGATCGCCAGTCTAATGAAAAGCAAGCTCCCTTTAACCACCACAGCCCCCACCCACCCACCCAATTTGTGGGGAAGAATAGCAACCGAGTAAACCTGGCACTAAGTAGGGTTTCCTAGTTTTTTCCACCGAATTGAAGATGGCCAGCCCTGCCGTGTGCCTCTGAGGTTGCTGTTAGCACCTCTCCTGGCCTCAGCTGTGGGTGTGGATGTGGGTGGGGCAGCTCACACATGGAGTGCTGGGAGGACACAACTGCATGGGCACATGCCCCATTGGTGGCACTGAGACACTGATCATTGTGTACTGTTCACCAGTGCCAGGCCCACACTCAGGTGTGCAAGATGGTCTGATAGTGGTCCTGCTACCTCAGGTTAGCTCCTCCCTCAGATTGGGGCATACCCAGCTAGATGGGGAAGCTGGGAAACAATGGAACAATCCATTTCTCCTCTATTAAGCCAGTCGTTGGACAGAGAGTTCTAGAAGTCTGGACTAGAATCCCATTGCAATTTGTTGTCTAGTATTGCGTTTTCATACCCAAAATCCTCAGCCACATTTTAAACCAGGCTCCCCTTGGGAGGAATGGGGACCCAGGCATGGGCCAGGCAACTTGGCTGCTTTTGTGAGTGGCCATCCCAATGAAAAAAGGTCAAAGAAAAATGAGCCTGAGGAGTCAGTCCTAGCTGGACTTTTGGTGTGACATTGGCCTTGGACATTATGTACTACACGGATCAGTACACACAGCCATTGCAGTCCCTTCAGTCTGCTGAACCTGTGGAGCCCGCCCTGGCTTTGAGATGCGCGCCCGGAGTATCTGCATAGTTGAGCCGTGTGTTTCTGTGCTTGTGTGATAGAGGTGCTTTGTTCTTGCAGTGCCGAAACAGAAGCAGCTATTCATTGAAGAGTTGAAGGGAGGAAGTAGCAGCCTCGTTTTCCGTACCAGCAGTACTTTCACGGCTCATGGAGTTGAAGGGTTTCATTTAGAACATGCAGTGCTGTGGCACTCTCAGAACTTGGCTACACAAGTCACACGTTTCAGTCTCCATGCAAATTGTATTCTTGTTGGAAATGTGGCCTGCGATCTCTTAGTTGTCTTCACGCCATCCTAGTTACAGAAATCACAACCCTCCCTGTGTTTGAATAAACAAGATGCAGTTGGATGATCGGGAATATTTTCTCCCCCAAGAATTTGAAATCCAGGTGGAGGCATTTTAATGTGAACGTGCTTTTTCACATGTGGTCAGTCCTGAGAAAAAGGTTACCAAAGTTTTGATTAGTCAGAAATATAATCCAATGGGGAAAAAAAAAACATTTTGTTTCATTACTGTTTAAATGTTAAGCTGCTTTTTGTTTAGCACTGTATTAAAGTTGGTGTGCCCTTTACAAGATGTCTTGTTTCCTTTTGAAAACATAAAAACGGGCCCCACTCCACGATAATGTGTGTGATCCTGAGCTACCAGGATGCTGTGGTTCTCAGAATAATTAATGTTTTATTGGCTTTGTACTGTCACAGAGGGTGTAGACACTACTGGACTTACCCCCTGTTGTCTGCGCATCTATGAACACGTAGATCTGAGACTCTTGGTTCAAAGATTTCATTCTTTACTCTGAAATGGCTCCATACTTTGAATGAAAACTGCGGAACGAAGAGCTCATTGGCATCAGGAAATAGCTTGCTTCACTCCAATTGTAAGTTACCATAGCTTCTTTTTGTTTGGTGGGCTTATGTGGCAAAGGAGTGGATTCAAATGCAGCAGTCCCCATGAAGATGATCAGGACCAGGCAGCATCTCCCAATGTTACCCATAAGGTTGCCGCGAATCAATGACACCTGACAGTGCCACACACCTGGGACGGGACATGCTGGTCCCATACGGTATGTCCTGGCAAACAGCAGTGGCTGTGAGTGAGTTTAATTCATGTCAAGGCTCATGCTACTGATAAAATAACGGCTTCAAAGCAATTTCTGAAACTGGTATTTCCTGCTCTGAGAGAGTTTCATGGGCCCCTACCCATCTTTTCTGTCCAGAAGAAAATTGTTGACAGAAAAAAATGATTTGTGTCCAAACTTGCTGGAAATGCGTCTTTTAGACTTAGCCTTCGAGTATCATTAGAAATGACTTTGTTTGCATTTGGTTGGTTTGTATCTTCAGGGCTTATGTGGCAGGGCTGTTAATAATAGTTAAACTATTTCACTAGGGTGGTTAGATTTCTGTTCCTTTTCAATTAGTAACTTTGTCTTTAATTCATGATAATATTCATGTGAACTATTATACAAGTGCAACTTACTTTTTAATGCTAGTACAGAGGGTTAAGAATAACTACTTTGCTACTGTTGTAAACGCTAAAGCTTTGGGGAGAGGGGTGATTGGGTTTAGACCCTCCAAAACCTCACGATACTGGTTTACTACAGTTCCTATTGCTTTTGACCTCAAGCACTGTAGTCCGAGATTGTCTCTCAGTTGAGAATGTTCATATTTTGGGGTAAAAGTGTCCAAGTTGTAAACAATTTATCTATGCAGGACAAATTCTGACTTTGCAACATCTTCCTGTCTTAGTCATCCGTAGTGTTTTACAAGGGAGGGAAATGTTCCGAGTTACATAATTTTTATGTGAAAATGCGTAGCTGAAGACGATGAACACAAACGCAAAAGCTAGTCTGGATAAACCATGGCGATGGAACACCAGCCAAAGAAAACTCAGAAATGACTCCTGTCACTCTTTTTGGGTTACACGTCACTGCTTTCCAACACGAAGAGATATAACAGGGGGGATCGATGTTGAAAAGGGAATTGATTTTCGTTGCATTTCATTGGCTTAGTTCTACCAAATTGGCTTTGCAATAGCCAACCAGGGTTGAGAGAGAGAACAAAAAGGCCTAGTAATATAGATCCTGTGCTGTACTTAAGCCTGTCAGACTTTGTTGTCTGATTGGAAGGCTCACTGAAATCTATTGAGTTTCTTGCCGATCTTAAATGGACTTCCCTGGAAAGTTCTTCCATTTTAAATGGGTAACTTCCGATTTCTGAACTGAAGTATTAGTTTTCCTGCGCATTCCAGTGGGTGGATTGGGAAATAACAAAACATGTTTAGATGGCAACACAATTTCCATAAAATGTGGGCAAGTTTCATACTGGTAGTAGGTTTAACATTAGTTTGTTTGCAAATGTTCCTAGAAATGAACACTGCAGCATGGTTTCAGGAAGCTTTCCCTTTTCCAAATAGTCTCTTCCCATGTTGATTCCCAATATCTTCCCACCCCCATTATTTCCAATATTTGAAGCTATCCAATTCTTGTTTTCTAGGAATGTTTAAGGGGAAACTGGGAGTCACACTGTGGAGAGTTGAGGGCAGTCCACACAAAAGCCCCCTACACGGGGAGAGCTGTGGAGAGGCAGGGCTTAGTCAATAGAGACTTATCCCAGGAAGACAGAGTAGAACAGCTCCGAAGGGTTTCTGAACTGGACATCTTCACAGGAAAAGGCAGCTTATCTCTGTCCTGCTGAGCGGAGTGGGGTTTGGACTGTGCACCTTGCAGTTAATGGTGCCACCCAGTCCCCTTGATTTGTCCCCAAAGGTGCATGGCTTTTTCTGAAACACATTTCAATTGGAAATCACTAGAAATAGGCCTGACTAGAAAGTGAATCAAAAACTTGAGTACCCCAAATGTGTTGCTGTTGGTTGGATGTGGCCCCACAGACACCCTGTAGGACAGAGTAGAACTGTCTCAAAGGGTCTCTATGCTAAAATCTATACCGCAACGACTGTCGTATTTTTCTCCCCCGAGGTGTCTGCTAGGTTTTAACTGCTGACCTTTCAATTCTCGGCCAAACTGTTTACCCACGTCACCAGGACCCCTAGGCTAGAAAGGTAGACATCTTAAGGTAGCGGTGGTACCTTTGGAGAGCAAGTGTGTCGGGTCTAAAGTCAAAGCAGAGGGTGCCCCGCTTTGCTTGGACGGATGGTTTGATCCATTTCAGCCAGCTGGCTGTCCATCTGAGGTCTTTGTGTTGCTCAGAAATCCTACCTTTCGTTGTCAAAATTACATTACAGTGAGTGTTTACGAACTATATACATACTGTGAACAGAGAAGTTTTTGCTTTTATATGGTTGTTTGTAGGATGCGTGTTTGGATTTTTTTCTTTTTTTAAAGGAAATGTTAGATGTTAGCTATCTTCCTTTTTTTTTTTTTAAATAAATGCTGGTTACTGTTTCCTAATTTTCATTTGGTCAGGGGCAAGTCAAGGTAGTTGAAAGAGCTTGGGGAGGAGCCGCAGGTCCCAAACAATTCCCATTTTCACTTCCCGAAGTGTTACCACTACAGATTTTGGTATTATTTCTAATGCGAACCATCAGGTGGGATGTGCTGTGCCTAAAACCACATCTGACCCGTTCAGGAAACACATCAGTGTGCACGCCTAAGAATCAGACTGCTGATCGCAGTCTATTGTGAGATGCGGACAGATGCAGGATTCCTGGTTGGGCAGGAAGCTGGGTCCACTTCCAGAGATGACACCTGAAGTGTTTTCCTGCCTTGTGAAAACTTGGAGATTCTGTTGCTGGTCGTGTAGGAAATTTGAACATTTCATATCATCGTATAATGTCTGAATATATTTCCAGGGCTCCTGGAGAACATGATTATAGCAAGAACATACAATGCCACCTATTACTAAGACACCGTCAGTGTAAAACTTAGTATGCTTGTCTGTTAACTCTAAAGATGTTACTTATGTCTGTTTTTATAACATGCATGTATTTAACAGTTTTACCATAGTATTGTCATGAATAAATAAATATATTTTCTTACATCTTACACAGATTTGGGCGTTACTGCTTTCTGTTTGTTTTCACTCCTGTTTCAGATACTTGGCGAAGCAATGCCTTGTGTTCCGTGTTGTCGGTAGACTTCAGTGATCCTGTCCCCTAGGCTTCTTGGCTCTGAAGTGGTTGCTTGAAAGGCTAAATTTTTCATATTTGACTCTATTGCTATTGCTACAATGATCTGTCTCTTTCATTAAATGTGGAATCTATTTACTGTGGGAGTTAGCATAAAAATCATCACGAGGGAATCCAACATGAGGAAATAAAGCATATACTGGTCTTTAAAATATGGCTTTTAATTCTTTCCTTGGAGCATAGCCTGAACATTTCAGGAGACTCAGGGATTGTGTCAATATTGCAGTTCAAGTTATTGAACTAGAAAAGACCACCGCTATCCCTCGGTCATTTGAAAGCATGAAATGATACTGAATTGGAAGGTACATCAAGAAGTCTAGCTGTGCTAGTCGGAACCTTCCAGGGCCAACATGCACCCGTCTATTCCAGACAGGATGGGTTCATCCACGTCTGCAGTGGCCCTTTGAGACAGTTAGCTGTTCTTTGGGTGGAAAATGGCGCTCTCTGCTCCCATCAAGAGTCACTGTCTGGGAAACTCACAGGGGCAGTTCTACCTTGTCCTAGCGGGTCTCGGAGTTGGCCTGGACTCAAGGGCAGTGAGTTTGGTTTTGCCTTTGGCAGGAATGGACGGCTGGGGACAAGTTCAGGAATGCACTTGCCTGAGTCTTGTTAGGGTGCCTTCAAAAAATGAAAGCAGTCCATTCAGTGCAGATCCAAGAGGGTTTTGCTGACCCAGTTAAATTCAAAGCAGAGAGGCCATTCAAGTTACAGTGCCTGCTTTGGGGGATTCCCAAGGGGTAATATATTTTTCAAAGGACGTAGGACAATCATGGGGACTTATCCCCCCCCCCTCTCCCGAAAATGGAAACAACTTGCTTGGTGAGGAACAGGCCAGGAAGGTTGTGCTGAGGATTTGTCCCAATCAGGGTGGTGTACCCGTTCATTCCTTGAGGCCAGCGAGGGCTCTGTCTTGGGGGATTGATTGGAAACACCTGACTGACCCCATCCACCCTCCAGCCCAGATCTTGTCCCTTCGGAATTTTTTTCCCCCCAAACTCAAAGAACATTTGCAAGGAGCATGATTTGGGTTTCTCACGGATGCTCACACTGCCATTTTGTTATGTAAATCAAAGACTCCAGAATTCTGGGGGTGGGTTAGAGAGGGTCTGGCTCCCTCAGCAGTAGGAAACACCTAGTTGATGGCCTGTGAACAATCGCTTCCTGTTTTGATACCTTTGTCTAAGGTTTACATGATTTTCACAATTTCATTGCAGTACTTTTTGATTTGCTTCATAAAGAAATTTTAGTCATCCATAGGTAGGTATTATAACAGTTATAAACACGAATGAACCTGGATTTAACCCGAAGGAACCGTAGCCCCATTTTAAATTTATTGTGTAACACATCAGTATTTAAGTGTAAGAAGGACTTGTATGTATGACGGGTCTTTGGTGGGGAGTCTCTGGCAGCAACTTTGTTTCCCAGCTGCTGGAATCTGGAGCCAGGACCTCCAGTATCATCAACCCCGGGTCAAAAGAAAAGGTCAAAAAGAGACTAGTGTCGTTAGTAACGGAGTGAAAAAGAGAACCTTTGCCCAAAAGAAAAAGCAACCATACTCCGTATCACATTCGAAGGTTAGTTTACAAACTCAACTTGTTTATAAAAGCGATCTGTGCGAAGCCTGAGCTTGAATGCCCTACACATGTGGCCCACTGCACCACCACCCCCCAAACTCGCTCCTGTGGCTCCCGCTGAAGTTGAATGAGAGCAGTTGGAGTAACATCAGAAGCCTTGAATCCATCTGGGGTTTAGTCAGTCCAGTATGGTTTGATCCCAGGTGCTTAGTCTTAGAGGCGAGGAAAGCTTTTGAGGAGTTGGATGACGCTTTGTGAAGGTGGAAATGTTAGAAGGAGTTCAGTTGCAGCATATTGGGCCTCATAATGATCTCTGAGTGTCTGAAGTTCAAGATGGGGCTGAAATTGAAATCATCTTTCCCCCTCCTGGCTCAGCCAGCTGCAGAGCTATGTCTCCCCCCAGAAGGCCAAGAACCCTGAGTCTTTGTGGTTACAAATTGGGTTGCTAATCTGAAGGTCATCAGTTTGAAACCACCGGTTTCTTCTTGGGAGAACGATGATGCTTTCTGTTGCTATAAAAAGTTGTCTTGGGAGTGTACAGGGGCAGGTCTGCCTGGCCCCATGGGCTCATACGAACTGGAATCACCTCCATGACAGTGAGTCCATCAACAGAGGAGCCTACACGCCCCCACCTACCCACACTCTTCCTCCCAGTTGGCAGGACGTCTTGAAGTGCAGGTTGAAAACAAACAGACCCTCTTCATACTCAATTCCCCAGTTACCAGTACAGATAAGAGCCAGCCACCAGAAATGAACCCAGCGTCTGCTTTTCTCTATTACCGCTTGTCCCTGCTACTTTCTAGCCTCTCCTGGCCTGTGTTTCACACTTTTTCTGAGATAAGTAGCAGGTGTGGAGCCACAGGGACCAATCCCAGCTCCCCAACTGGGCTGCCTCGGAGAAGTCACTCGGCCTCTCCCCGTTTCCTCATCTCCACCAGGGGATGGTAATCCCCACTTTGCAGACCATTCAGGGACTGTTCCCAAGAGAGTAGGCACTTGGCTGTGAGCCCTGCCTGCCTCCTTCCTCTTGAGAAACTTTGAGAACACCTCAGCCTTCCTGACCACCACCTGAAATGTAAATAACTGCCTCAGGACAAGGAGCCTGGAGGACACGCAGAGGAGTTAGTTACACAGGAAAAGACCTCCGGGGAAGCATGGGCTTTGACCCCTTGTGCTTGACTGCCTTGGTCTTGATCTTCTCATGGATAACTCGTAGCACCCCGGACGGCTCAGTCTTTGCAGTGCTGGCTCAGAGGAGCCTTCTCCAGTGTCCTCAGGACCTGTCCTTTGCCTTCGCAGCATCCCACCTTCCCTGTAGCTCTGAGCACCTTCCAACACTTCTGCTCATCTACAGGCACGTTTCAGGTTCTCCTTAAATACGTGCACCTTTGTACAGATAAGAGCTGGAAACACG
>NW_022111373.1:112678093-112689334 GCF_000313985.2 Echinops telfairi
AGCCCTGGTGATGCAGGAACCCTCTGTGGGGTGGTTCTCCGCTGTCACCTGGATCCCTGTGAACCCCTGGCTCACATCTACCACCACCGTGGTGGCTGAAGGCAGTTCCTTCCCTAGACTTGAGCGCCCCAGAGTTTCGTTCATGCAAGGTGCTCCGGGGGTTGTTGAATGCAGATGGCTCCTCTTCTCTCCTAGATTTGCCTTCGCCACCCTCCTATATCGTAGAAAACAGACAGCAAACAAAGCAATGATAGAGTTGTCTCAGTTTCGTGCAGTTCTTGACCTAAGTTCCTTCCCTTCCTCCAAGCATGCCTACTGGTCTTTCATCTCTGCTGAAACTGGTGTGGCATTAAGATGCTGAGGTTGGAATACGCTGCCTGCTACTGCGCCTGCTTGTGAGCAGGTGTGTCTGAACCCAGTCCAGCTCCTTTCTGGATTCAATGCAAAATCCCCCTGCCTGTGTTGCTTCCCATCATTCCCGGCCACGGCCCAGCTGTACAGATCACTTGCTTGTATGCGAAGCAACAGTATTCTCCTTGAGTTCAGCTCTCCGTTCAGAACGTCAGCTCTGCCCCTCTCTCCCCACCTCTTTTCCACGTCCCTCCCTTGATGCTTCTCATTCCCCTCCTCTCTGGACTCTCCCCCAAGTCTCCACCGTCTCTAAGACATCTAGCCTGGAGCCCGTCAACCGGCTTGGCAGATCCCTCTAAACAAACGCTACAGTTTGTTTGACTTTTCAGCAGTCAAGTCACGCTCACGGATCTCAGCTGTGGCTCCCGGGGCATGGAGTCACTCAAACTTGCCCCAGAGATTCCCAGGGGAACGTCGTGGTTGATGAGGAAGATCATATTAAAATATGTGGTTTTTAGCATGCCTTCCAAGGCCTTGCCCCTTGTCATCCTCTGGCCCTTGGTTATCTGAAAGTTCTCATTTCTTCCCTAGAAAACACTACATTTTCTCTTATTTTCCACTGAGACACCTCTTCCCATAGACCTCCCACGGACTGACCCACCAAACTGTCCCGGAGCCCTTCCGGGTTGTGTTCTCTCAGTCCAGACCAGCTGTGGGCTAGCAGTCTACATTTTAGGCAGTCTCCCCAACTGGACCCGAAAAGTTTATTCTTAGTGCCGAGTGGTGCCCAGGTTCTGTGCTCAACTACAAACCAAAGGATTGGAAGTTCAAATCCACTTAGAGCAGTGATTCTCAACCTGTGGGTCACAACCCCTTTGAGGGTTGAATGACCCTTTCACAGAGGTCACCCGATTCCTAACAGTAGCAAAATGACAGTGATGAAGTAGCAATGAAAATTATGTTATGGTTGGTGTGTGTGGGGGGGGTCACCACCACATGAGGAACTGTGTGAAAGGGTCGCAGCCTGAGGAAGTTGAGAACCACTGACCTAGAGGTTCCTCAGAATAAAGGCCTGATGATCTACTTGTGGAAACCCAGCATTGGCAACCGTGGGAAGCCCAGTTCTACCCTGACATACCTGAGATCCCAATGAACCAGACTCCACTCAACAGCGGCAACCACTGTGGGGTCTGGTGCAGGCATTCAAATAGTCTGTGCTGAACCCAGAGGGTCAGGACCACCATCTTCCCAACCACAGGGTCTGGACGGTGGATTATGGTCATAACTGAAAGGGGATCTATGTGGATCGGATGATTATAGATGAGAAGGTTGTCAAGGTATTGTCAAACTAGCCCGCTGGCTTGGTGTTTAGCCGAAGTCCTTTGCAGTGAGGGTAACCTTCCCAGTCTGACAGGGTACCCCTCAGTTTTATTTTGACCAGGTGTTCAACGTGGGGGTTCAATGAATCAGTCAAAGGCTGGGCGCCCGCATATGATCATTAATTAGGTGGGAGAGAAGCCAGAGAGCATGGGGTGAGGAGCTTATCGCGGTTGCTTCTGGGGCCAGAGTTATTTCCTGAGGCGGAAGGTGGCCAGATGGTGAGATAATAAATGCATGTTGTTTTAAGCTGCTAAACAGCTTAAATCCCCTGACCTCATTTGTATACTGTATTGTGAATAATCCCACTAGTTGGAAGGATAAGAAAACAGTTGTTATTAGCTGGGGGAAATGGAGATGTCAGGAGGCATTATGGGACCTTTAAGGGAAGACAAAGACTTTGTGGTGAGCTGGGAGTTTGAGTCTACCCAGAAACCACTCACGAAGAACGGCCTGGAGGCCGATATTTGAAGAAGCCATTGAAAACTAGTGGCACCCAGGTGTACTCTGCCGCACCTGGAATCACCATGAGTCGGACTCATGGATGATGGGTGGCTTTTTGGGTCGTTGAATTCAAGGGTGAGGAATGGAGTGGGACCGGGTCCTGGCGCCCATCTCAGGGAGGGGTGCGTAGGAGATGCCCCTTTTCCTCACCTGTGCCTATCCTTGGACACGATATGATCTTCACGGAGCAGCATCAAAATCTAAAACCAGGACCTTCACAAGCAAGGCCGCAGGAAGACACAAGCTTTAAGCTGCATATTTATATTTCACTTTATTCCACCCTATTTTTCTAAGTAAAGTAATACATGTTCACTGTAGAAAAATGCTAAGACTCAGAAAGTGAAATGGTAAAAGAGACATCACCGGTTCCTGCTGCGTAAAGAAACCCCGCCGTGTGCACACTGGTGCATTGCCGCGTTTGTGGCTGTGCAAAATGAAGCCAGTTTCTAGTGTACATCCACACCCAGCAGCTGGATTTGAAGAATGGACATTGGTTCTCTTTGAGTTCCTGGTCATCAGGAACGGAGTCTTCTCTGTGCTTCCTACGCTCTCGAAGTGCTTTCAGCGTCGGAGAGACCAACAAGGCCGCGAGAGCCTGTGAGCAGAGCCAGACTGAGGCCACGGCCGTCTACTCCTGACCACTGACAGCCATGCTGGGGGTGGTGTGCTTCCACACTGCAAAGCCCTTCATTCACCCTGCCCCCCCAGCCCCTCTGTGGGAGAAAGCTGTAGTAGTTAGCTTCTGTGATGATTCCAGAATCCAAACGCAGTGCCTTCAAATCAATTCTGACTCCTAGCAAGACCTACAGGACAGTGGAGAACTGCCCTGGTGAGTTTCCGAGACTGTAACTGTTTGAGTGGAAAACCTGGTCTGGAGGAGCAGCTCGTGGTTTCGAACTGCTGACCTTGCCATTAGCAGCCTAACACATAACCACTAAGCCATCCGAGTACCTTCCAGAAGCTCCTGCCATAGAGAGGACAGCTTTGGGAAGCTTACACGGCGTTTTACTCCATAGTACAGAGTGTCTAGGATGAGTGAGTGGAGCTGGGCCCGGGGATTCACCTCCATTCCAAGAACCCTAAGGCCAACGAAGACAGGGGCTTCCAAGGTGGACAAACCGTGCACCCTCCCTCGCCCTGCCTGAGACCAGGCTAATTTCTGAGGTGGTGTGACTGTGGCCAGGGCCAACCAGGATGCAAGTTTTCACTCTGTTTAACAAGCCTTCCCCTCCCCGCCCCCCATCTTCTACCACCTTTCCGCAGCTACCTTTTGAACCCCAAGTATGAAGAGAATTTGGAATGAATGTCTTCAGCCAGAAGTCTCCATGCTCTGGTCTGGGTCAGTTCTGCTGACCCCAGGCTCTTCTGGCTCCACGGCTCTGTCTCTGCCTGTTCACTTCACCCGTCGTCCCCTTGTACGTGGACATAAGGGGGAAACCCCGGAGCCTCCCTGGCCTGGCCGCCTTCTGAGCCTTACTACCCCAAGCCCTCATTTAGCCACGCCATGGGTCCTGCAGGCCCTCCGGACCAGGCCAGCCCCTTGCTTGGCTTGGCGGTAGGACATTGGAGGAGACCATCCCAGGAGCGTGGACATTTCTGGCTCTCTGTACAGCGTTCAGATCTTGAGTAAGACAGGGCGACAAAGAGAAAGGCAGAGCCCTCCTCGCAAGTGTGGAGACTGTGTTCCTCGCATCTTGCCAGGAAAGGGCAATTGCTCCCAGGGACCGTGGATTTCTAGGACAAGCCCTTTGAGCTCCGTCAGGCAGGAAGGAAGGAGGCGGTGGGGAAGGTTTGTTTGCAGGACACCCACCCTGCTCCTTCAGCTTGAGCTTGGCCAGGGCTCCGTGGGGACCCAGGGGAGCACACTCATTGCTGCTCAGAAACAGTTGGTCAGTCCTCCCCCAGGGGATAGGGGTTATTTGTGCAGGCGAAGGCAGAGGAGAAAGGGGGAAAGGCCGGGCAGGCTCTCAGGGGACCCAGGGTCCCTCCCCTGGAACAGCGCTAGTTTCAGCTTTGCTCGACCTGTAGGCCTTGCAGGCGAAGACCCACTCGGGCCTGTGGTGAGAAACCATTCAGTGGACCCTAAGGAACTGCCCTTGTCCCAAAGGCCCCCCACCCACATGACTGTATTGTTAATGACCGCTAACCCAGGAGCCAGAGAATGCTAGCTGTAACCATCGCAGGTGTCCCTGGGCAGCCTGCACCTGACCAAAGTCCCAGGTCAAAAACACAAAGAAGGAAAGTTCCAGAACGGGACATCACAGTTCTGTCCTCACTGTGGAACCATGGCCAAGTTATCCGGTCCTTCGGGCTGACGTCTGTCTTCTCAGGTGAACGGGGCCACACCCCTCCGCTCTGACCAGCCTCCAACGGGGGCTGCGAGGAAAAGTACTTACACGCGAATGTGAGCTGCAAGACTCCCAGGGCCTGCCCCCGAAGCCAGTCATACTGTTGGCTGAATCTGTCCCTGCTGGCCCGTAGGTTGGCACTTCATAGGGGCAGCCTCGCTTCTTCCACCAAGCCCCAGCCAACCCGCACGCGGCAGCCTTACAAGGCAAGAGGCCACAACGCACTGTCGTCAAGTTCATTCCAACTCCTAGAGCCCCCGGAGGACCGAGAGGACCTGCCCCGTGAGCTTCCAAGACTGTCCATCTTTACGGGAGGGGTAGAAAGCCTCATCATTCTCCCAGGCATGGTAGGTGGTTTCGAACTGCTGACCTTGTGGTTAGCAGTGAATGCATAACCCATGATACTGCCAGTACGAGGCAACACTGCTACTGTTTCCCTTCGTAGGTTAGTGTGTGCAGGTACGATGCTGTCCAATGACTCATCCCTCTCCATGTTGAGACACAGGTCTGTGGGAGTGGGTTCGGGTATCGATTTCATGGTGGAAGAAATGCCAAACTCTTCCCCGTGGGCTCTCCTTCTTGGTTGCTGTGATTAGGGGCTGTCCAGCCAGTCTGACTCTTATGGGCCTCCAGGACCCTCTGAGCAGACTGGCTTCATAGGGCTCTCTAGGACATCACTTTATGACAGAGGATTGGCAGGCATGGACGTTGACCCTAAGCCCCAGTGGGGTGGGGGCACCAAGGTGGGGCTCCCAGTGAGCAGTTCCTACTGGCCACTGTACTTTCCATTGCCAGCTGGGAGCGAGTATGGAGCAATGTAAAAGGAATTGCCCTAGGGACTATTTTCCATAGATGCCTCTGTAGCCAGTTTCCCCTCCAGGTCAGCAGAATTCTGCGTGGCTTCAAATCGCCAGCCTTTCAGTCAGTAGCTGACTGCCTCCCCAGTGCCCGGATCTTGAGAGACAGTTTCTGCCCTAGATAAGCTAACTGACTACACCCTTCTCAGCATAGGGCCTGGAATGTGGCAGCGTGTCCCTGAATCCCCAACTCCATCTGCAAGGGCAGCTGCTTCGTTCTGGCCCAGGCAGGGGCTGGAAGGGGCAGCGGAAGGGACGAGAAGCAGTGAATGCCTTGGCCAGGCCCCTCTCCTAGCACCCTGTCCTTGGACTGAGAGCTGGACTTCTCTGCCTGTCCTCTCCAGGCAGCTGAGCCTCTGCAGGCTGCCCTTGGCACTTCCATTCCGGGGAAGAAGGGCCTTCCGGGGCAGGGTGGGGGTGGCCCTCAGGGGTCTGAGGGGGGCTAGAGCCCCCCCTGCTCCCTATTCATCTTCCTTTGGGAACTCGCTGTGCTAAAAACAAGCATTCTGAGAACCATATTTTTTCTGGGTTAAAGGTGAAAAATGCAGTGTTTCCTCCAAGTGGAAAGCGCTGGGCCTGCCAGCTCCAGGCACGTTCTAAGATCCTTCCTCCCACTCAGGGCGGGTCCACAGAGGAGGAGAGTGAGCCCAGGGCCAGGGCCGGCCTGGGTGGTGGTTGGTGGCGGTGTGTGTGTATGTGTGTGGGTGGGGGGGGGGGGGGTTGTACACTTCTGTAGGAAAGCGCTCGCCCATCGCTCAGAAATCAAGATAGTGAGTGTGCGGAGCCCCCAGGGCTGTTTGCATTGGAGAGAGCCAGGCTCAGAGACGGGCTGGGACTGCACTGGGTCAGGAATGAACAATGAGCAAGGGCGGGCAACCAGGGCTGCCCTTGACTGGGGCCACCAGGCAGGCGAACCCTCAGGCTTCTGGGGTGTTGGGGGACACACAATAGACACCCCACAGGTCTTCCTGGAGGCCCTGAGCATATCTGCAGGGGTGTGGGAGACTGGCTGCTGAATAGAAACAGGGGCTTCCCTCATCCCACACAGCCAGCCTTGCTTAACAGATGGTGGGAAGTCCAGGGGGAATTTTCCCAGACTTAGGCTGTGATCAAAGCTTTTCAGGAACACAGGCTGCACAATCTCCTTCCTCTCTTGGCAGGAAAGGCCTGGGCGTCGTCTCCCAGCTCCCTGGCTACCCCCCAGGCCTCTCAGGAGCTAGGAGCCCAGCCCGCCTCGGCCAGCCTGCCTTTCACCAGAGGGCTACCCAAAGCCATGGCAGTGAGCCCGCCTCTCTGCTAGACCCCCTTCTCAGAACAACCTTCCTCCCCGCCCCCCACAGCTGCCAGAAGCCAGGCAATACATGGAGGAGCTAGGGAAGCAGGGCTGAGGACCAGGATGGAGGGGAAGCAGGGCTGCCGCCTGGCCAGGCAAGACTAATTACTGCCAGCCTGGGCCTCTTCCGCACCCCAGGACCCCTGCAGAATGCCCCCACCTCTGTCTAGTCCCTCAATGCCACTTCTCTCAGCACACGGCTGGCCTCAGGAGGATCGACTGTATTCGTGGCCCTGGTTCTTCCCTGCGTCCTGGGCCAGGTGACACCGTGGCTCCTCTCCCCGTGGACCGAGGCGCAGCTAGCTGACTTCTTCATGGCTTCAGTCTTCCTATTGACCGGCCACTTGATTCAGACTCGCATCAAGGCCCCAGGTGGGTCTGCGCAGGACTGTACTCCGGAGCTGGTTTGTTGAAATAGATGGCTAGGTTTTCCTTCTGAAGCACCCCTGGATGGATTCAACCCCCCAGCCTTGCCTGTGAATCGTTTGCACCCTTTGACGGATGCAGTGAAACCCGTGAGAGCCAGACCGCAATGGGACAGCCTTGCTTTTTATTTTGACCTCTCAAGTTTTCTGCCTTTGACAGGGCGCATTCCTACCACGTCACTAGCTCTCACATAAGGAGACAAGACCTGTGTGCGGCCTCCCGCACAGGGGGCTGCCTGACTCAGGATCCAGCACACATAGGTGTTTCTGTAGCCATGGCAGAAGTCAGACAACGCCGTTCTGAATGTACACCCTGCAAGGCCTGACTCCTGTGTTCTCACCCTCTTGCATGGGCAGGGCATGCCCAGGCGAACCTGCGGATCCTGGGGTGAGAGGCAGATGGAACACATTCTGCTCACTTCCTCCTCCCGGTTGAGAACATCGTGTGGCGATGGTGCTGGCGGTTAGTTCTGATGCACGGCCACCCTGTGTTTGCCAGAAGGAAACACCGCCAGGTCCCGTCTGTGCCCTCCCCGTGGTTCTGACGGTTGAGCCCGTGGTTGGAGCCACTGTGCCAGTCCGTCTTGTAGAAGGCCTTCTTCCTTTTCGCCGCCTGGCTACTTTACCAAGCATGCCGTCCTTCACCAGGACATCCTAGGACACCTTAGGTTAGCCAGGCCCCAAGTTTGTGAGCAAACCCAGCCAAGACCAGAGCAAAAACGGAAGGCCCGAGACACGTGAGCCATCCTTGTTGGGTGCCATTGAGATCCCGTGGTGCTTTGGGTGCAGCATGACTCTAGTGACAGCAGATAACGCTTCCAGCGACAGCCGGGGCCTCACCAGCCCAGGCTAAGCACTTCCTGCCCACTGGAACCCAGGCCGCACCCCTCAACCTTGGGACAAAGAGGTATTCCCACAACCACCTCTGCTACGCAAGCATCCTATTTCCTCCTGGCTTTTGTCCACTGAGAGCCACGCGAGAGCCTTCTCCTCACTTGGATTCTCATCGCTAACCCAGCTCTCTGTCCTGCGCCTCCCAAGCTCTCCGTCCCTCTGGAGGCTTCCCAGGTCGGCTGCCCTCTCACCTGCAGGAGCCCTTGGGGTGACAGCCCTCCATCTGCAGCCCACCCAGAAGGAAGGCGGCTCTGAATCCTCTTCGGGGCCAGCCCACGCTCGCTCCCAGGCTCCCCCTTCCGTGGGTCACTGTGTGGGTCTCCGGATGACTCGCCTGGAACAGCACCCCGGCAACACAACGGGTCTGGCGTCGGCTCAGCGACTTTGCTAAAATCACAGGGAATGTTTTTGGGGGCCGGAGGCCATCTATTTAAAGCGTGCTGTGCAAACAACTCCCTTCTATCGTGGGAAGCTCGGGCCCCAGCAGTTTCTAAGGAAGGGGTGTGGAGGCGAGGCTCTGGGGTGAGGAAACGACCCACTTTCTACCAGGGGGCTCGTCCTCACCCACGCGACACTCCAGGGTAAACGTGCAGGAGAGGATGCGTGCATTCTTATCATTGTTTCCTTGAGCAGGAGTCTTGCTCTTCTTCCTCTGGTTAGAAGACTCAAGGATTCCCAGAGGCTGGCAGCCAAAGGTAGGGACCCAAGAGGAAGCTCTTTAGTTCATGGATTCGTCTTTTCGGATCCTTCGAGTGCCCGAAATTGGGCTTTTCCCACAACTCAGAAGTCTTGGCTGAGTGACTGTCCCCCCAAACCAGAGTAGAGGCCTCACTGGGTCCACAGATTGACTCATCGGTCTTGGGTCTGATTTCTCTTCTCTTGGGGGGCTGCAATCACCTCACCTTGTCCTGAGCCACTCGTGCCCTGGGGACCCGCCAGGAAGCCAGCTGACGCCTGGGCCACATGCGTGAACGGAACAGGGACACAGCTGATGATCCCCAAGAAGAAGGCCTCCTTTTCCAGTTCTTGCCCATGTGCCCGGACCACGCTGAGGGCTTCCCCCAGCCGCGCGCCAAGTCCCGTCTTCCTGAGTCAGAGGGAAGACTACTCAGAAACCTGGTGGACTGTCTGAGGCCCATCCAGCGGTACAGCCTCTGCAGGGATCGGTAGCACCTTCAGGAGGGAAGGAAGGATAGGAACGCTCGAGCCGTTTTCCTCCCTTTAGTGCAGGTTGGCACCCACATTGTCCTCCTCTCTTCGAACAAAGATGACAGTGACCCACCTCCATGACACACGTTCCTTTTAATCCGCTTGTTCTGGAAAGTTGTACACTCGCCTCCTGGCGCCCCCAAGATAACCATCCCCGCCCCACGCTGTGGGCCCAGCTCTCTCTCCCACATCACTGACACCAAACGGTCCCCAACCACAAGTCCCGCCCCACCCCCCAAAAAGAAAGTTTTTAGGAAAGTGTGCAAAGGCAAGGACACACACACACACACATACACACACACACTCACACCCTTCCAAAGCACACTGTGTGGACAGGCTGCAGCTAGAAAAATAGAGACGTACAAAAAAAGAGCTACAAATTCAGGGCGCTCCTCATACAAAAAGGACCACAGGTCTAGCGGTCCACTTTGTGGGGAGCACTCTGATCACGTTTAGTCTCCCCGGAACCG
The DNA here is from genome assembly GCF_000313985.2 of Echinops telfairi. NCBI lineage: Eukaryota > Metazoa > Chordata > Mammalia > Afrosoricida > Tenrecidae > Echinops > Echinops telfairi. Next base: position 112,687,862 of record NW_022111373.1, read on the forward strand.
TCAGCACAAAGAGCGGCGAGGCGCTAAAAGGGTAGATCTGAACCAGTCTGTGGGCCACTTGGAGGGGCGAGGTCACCCAGTCATTGGGCTATCAGCAAGAGGGCGGTGAGTCAGGCGAATCTCGAGAAGTGGTTTCAGACTGCCCTTTGGGTTGCTGTCCCTTATTTCTCTTTTGGAGCCCTCTGAGTCACAAGGCAGTCAATGAGCTACAGCACACAGGCTCTGGAATCTGTATGGAAGTGTGATCTCTGGCAGCCACGACACCTGGGATGGCTCACCTCCAATGCTTGCTCTGCAGCATGCCCTGCTTGGTTGGGTCCACAGAGCATCGGTGGAGAAGGCCACCGGGGACTGCCGTCTCAGCTCTCCGCCTCTCCTCCAGGTGTCCTTGCTGTAGGAGGAGGGGAAACACACCTGGTCCCAGTGCCTCTGGGTGAGGCGTCCGGCAGGGTCTCCGGGCCCCGGGGTGTCTCAGGAAAGTAGGCTCTGTCCCTTGGGCGAGGCCAGCTGGTGTTACTTGGATCCACACGTATGGATGTTTTTCCCATCCTTGGCATCTTCCACAAGGGAAATGTGGTAATCGGTGGACAGGGTGAAATGGGAGACACAGCCTACCAGGCCTCTCATGTACTGTCGGTTCGTGTGCAGAGCGATTTCTTTCATGCCACCTGTCGGGAAGCAAGAGGGACACAGGGTGGGTCAAGGGGGGTCTTGCACAGCAAAGAAGAGTATGGCCTTTCTCGGTGGCATGGGAACAGAGGCATCTCTTGGCTGGCAGAACAGGTGAGCGCCGTGGGCTCCCGGAACTGCTCAGGCCATCCATAGCACTATGTTAGAGTGATCCCTGAAGGAGCTGGTTGGCTTGGATCCATTGGGGCATTAAGTACACATGTCACAGGTGATCTGTGGGCCAGTAAACTCTAATGACTATGGAAATACTGGATGAATGCCGCCAAGATGTAATGTGTAGGTAGACTAGAGAGGGCATTTATCATCTTCAACCAAGTGAGGTGTAGTGGTCTTTCAAAAGGATGTAGACGCTCTTGCTGAAATTCAGGAAGCACTGCGTGGGCGTCACACAAATAACTGTTCATCTTGACGTGCCCACACATAACGTTCTGCGCCAGTTATGGAAATACCATTTACTTCTGGCTGAGAGGGCTAGGCAGGCAGCTCCACCCCCCTCGACAAGAGGTATATTTAGGAAGTCCCGGCTCTAGAAACAAGGCAAACATGGTCTTCCAATGCACTAGAACAACTCAGCAGTTTCCTTCCTGCCTTCAGCCGTGAGTCCAAGGCGCAGGAAGTGGAGGAAGGGGCCAGCGTGAGGGCGTCCCGACTTCTAGGAATATGCCTGACCTAGCGAGGGGCATCGTGACAAATGGACAGGGTATCATTTCTGTGAGGTCCGAGGTCACTCACTGAGTTAGTTAATTGTGCCAGCCTGGCCGATTATCACATGTGGGGCTAATT
>NW_022111373.1:112691201-112698694 GCF_000313985.2 Echinops telfairi
AATGGGTTAATGTTGGACTTGTGGGCTTGGGCAGCATTGGGTTGGGATGTTTTCGTGATGCACATTTTCTTTACATAAAACTCTCTTACACATGAGTTGCTGTGGATTTGTTTCTCCAAAGTACCCAGACTAATACACTCACCCACATACAGAGCTCCATTGATGTTCAGTTGCCTCATCATGCCTGGCGACTTGCCGGTTCTGGCGCCGTAATCGTCCACAGTGATCTTTCCCGACGGGCCATCCCTGTAAACAGCAACATCTCGTCTGCCCCAACCCGTCAGGCATTTCACTAAAAATGACTGGCGTTCTTGTGTACACAAACAAGTACAGCCCTAAAGGTGCAAGAGCCCTGGGGTGGGGGTGGGGGGCAGGTAGCGGGCTACGCATTGGGCTGCTCACCACAAGGTGCCATCTGCTACCCCGTGCGGATACCATGAGGCTCTCTGCTCCCAGAAAGATGCAAAGTCTTGGGAAACCCCAAGTGGCAGGTCACTTTGTCCTATAGACTGGCTGTGCATTGGAATGGACTCAGTAGCAGTGGGTTTGGTATTTTGTTGTTCGTGCGCGTGCGCGCGAGTGCAGTGCGTGCACATGTGCATGCTTAAGGCTACAAAGGTTAAAATATATATATCCTGGGCCTCAGTGAGCTTCTGGTTTACTGAGGACGACTCAAACATGCACTAATATCAAGCCAGTTCTGATGCATAGAGACCATGTAGGACAGGATAGAACCGGCCCTGTGGGTTTCTGAGACCATAACTCTTGATGAGAGTAGAAAGCCTCATGTGTCTCCCTTGGAGAGAGGTTAGTGGTTTTGAACTGCTGACTGTGTGATTAGCAGCCCAGAGAGTAACCATTAGACCAGCAGGGCTCCAACCCACGAGGTCAATGACTGTTCACAGTGGGTTCTCCCTCTCCGGCAGAAGCACAGCCAGCGGGGCTGCTTCTTTCAGCAGTGGAATAATAAGCAGGGGGAGGGGGGGGGAGCACCTGACAGGCTAGTGTCACTGGAGAGGGTGAGGGCCAGGTTTTCAGAGCAGCTTCGCTGAGATGAGTTTTGAAGGTGAGGGAAATCGAGGGGAGGGGTTAGGCTAATGCTAGAAGCAGTGAGAGAATGAGCAAAGGGAGAAGAGATGAAGAGAGTGAACATGGCACATGATGGGGGTGGTGTCTGCGTGCGTGCGTGCGTGCGTGCGTGCGTGCAAGAGGAAGCTCAAACCAAGGAGCCCTGGGGCACTGCTGGGTAAGCCCCGGACTGCTAACCACTGCGAGGTTGCTGGTTCCAGCCCACCAGCCCCTCCGTAGGAGAAGGATGGGGCTTCCTGCTCCCGTAAAGAGTGACATTCTCGGAGCCTTACAGAGCAGTGCTAACCTGCCCCACAGGGTCGCTGGGAGTCAGAATGGACTCCGTAGCAGTGAGTTTGGGCTGGTGTATGCATTGGCGGTGGATCTGGTCTGGTGGAAATCAAGCCAGAAGCAGACTGTGAAGGAAGGCGACCTCCTGGGGAGGTTTAGAATTTATCCTGAAGGAGATAAAGAGTTTTAAGGGAAAGCCAAGAGGAAGAATAGAAGTTGGATGGCATGATGGGCTGTACTTTTAATTTCTAAATTATGGAACATATTATATGCCTGCTGTTAATTCAGAATTTACACCATCCAACAAGAATCTATGTCCAGCTCAGCAGCGGAGTTTTGAGTTTCTTTGAGTTTCCAGACCTGTGCCCTCACCCTTTTCCCACTGGTTCCTCCCTCATTACCATAAACTCACTGCCCACCCCTGCCCCCCAGCTTCCTGTCTAACCCTTGCTGCTGCTGCTTGCTGTCAATTTGAGCTCACCTAGGGAGATCTTAAAGGAGTACATGCTCAAGGAAGCCATTCCCTGCTAGTTGAGCCACACAGAACTGTGGCTTGCTTTTAAGGAGGCTTGAGGGGCGTATCATTTTCTTTTTAAGAAAATCAGCCTCCCTGCTGTCTGGGAAATGGAATTCAGAAGGCAGATGGGAGGGTAGGAGACCTAGGGCAAGGACAGCATCTGGGGAGAGATGCGCCTGAGTGGGAGGGAGTGGACATGGGAGCTGAGTGGGCAGTGGCCAGATGCTCTGAGCAGGGTGAGCCACGTGTCTGCAGGGACTCACTCAGGACCTCACCCACCAAGTTCTCCTGAAGCCAAACCCCAACCAGCTGCTTCTGCGCTGATTCCAACTCATAGCGACCCCTCGAGTTTCAGAGTGGAACTGCACCCTCTGTGTCAGAGGGTTTGGGGGAGGGAGACTGCCAGGCTTTTCTCCTGAGGCATCTCTGGGTGGATCTGAACGGCCGGCCACCCATTTGGTTTGGTGAGTAGCTATGTGCGTGTTTGTGCCACCAGGGAATCCTACTCAGAAACAACCCAGCACAAACTATAACAACATTGCTGTCTTCAGTCAGTTTGGACTCACATTAGCCGTTTAGGACAGAACAGAACTTCTCACGAGCGTGTCCTAACCCTTTCCCAGAGTGGACAGCCTTGGCATTCTCTGGAGGAACCGTGGGTAGGTTTGAACCACTGACTCTGCGGTCAGCAGCCCCCCACTTTACCCGCTGTGCCAGGGCACTTTCTACTGTGGGAAGGCCATGGAAAATTCTCAGGGATTCTGATGTGCTCCCAGGGCTCTGTCGGATGTACTGACATTTCCTGAACTTTGGAATTGCTACTCCGTTTCTCTGAATACATATGGTTTAGAAATATGGACATAGAGGTAAAGCTAGAAAGAAGACTAACGGAGTGATTAGCGCCACAATCAGGGTAGCCATTACCCCTGGGGGTGAGGGCTAGGTCATGTGGACAGAGCAAATACGGTTCCTAAAGTTCAGATTTATGGTATCGCGGGTTACGCGTTGGTCTGCTAACCCCAAAGTCAGCAGTTCCAAACCACCAGCTGCTCTGTGGGGGGAAGAGGAGGCTTTCTGCTGCCTCACAGATGTATAGCCTTGGAGCTCGCAGGGACAGTACTTCTTCATGTTACAGGGCTGCTATGAGTCAGAACAGACTCAATGGCAGTGAGTGGATGAGAGCGAGAGACGTCACAGAGACAGAGAGAGCCCAGGTAACGCAATGGCAGCACCAAAGGGAGGGGGCAATTGCTTATACACTGAGACGTGAACAGTTCCTAATGTCCACATGCTCTGAAATTGCATCTCACCTAGATAGCAGACCCTTCTCTGGGGTAGCCATCCGTGAAGACCTAGGGTCCACTCTCTCGGGCCAGTCAATGTCCTTGGGTGGGGCACATGTGTTTAGGAAAAGGCCCTGCATGGCCTGGGACAGGGTGCTGGGAGGCCAGGCTGGGGCTGGGAAGTGGGAAGATGGGGGTGGGGGGAGGCGGGGGAGTTTGTCTGCCGGCCCACCTTTGCTTCAAGACCACTCACCTCACAGCTTTGACTCGGTGCCACCTGCCATCATTGAAGGAGCCATTCACCGTGATGGATGCCACTCCACTCCCCAGGTTATAGCTACAGACACCAGCGGAGCACAAGATAGGAAAGAAAAGAAAACAGTGAGGGGCAGGCTGGCACCATCCACAAAGGACTCTCATAGCACATGTGCTTTGCAACTTTGGGTGGATGCCGTTTCTTCAGACAAAACAACACTAGGTTGTGAAACATGGGCGATGCCCAGGCTGGCCCAGCATGATTTTTTTATGTCCCATGTGGTGAAACCGCAGTACAAGAGGCTAGGGAACAACAGGGAGGGCTTGACCCCGTGGAATGAGGTGTCTAGATGCCTTTTACACCCCATCACCATGGAGGATGAGCCCCAAAGAGATGGGAACTTGCCTAAAAGACCCACACTAATAAGCAGGAGACGGAGACCTTGAACGTGGTCTATTGTCTCCTCCGCAGTTTACTTTGATCTGAGGCCTATTCAGGAGCCCTTGTGCCATAGTAGTTATGTGTTAGGTTGCCAATCACAACCCACCAGGTGCTCCATGGGAGAAATGCAAGTTCAGTGTCAGAAACCAGCAGGGGCAGTTTTACCCCCGCCCTATAGTTCCTATGAATCGGAATCAACTCAGTGGCAGCGAGTATGGGTCTTTTGTTTCTTTGGTTTGATTTTGAGATCTACCCAAATGATGCTGGCGAAGAATATCAAAAGCCCACGGACTTCCAAACGAACAAACAGGTCTGTCTTGGAAGAAGTACAGCCAAAATGCTCCTTAGCGGCAAGAAGCATGTTGTCAGGAGAGACCAGTCTCTGGAGAAGGACATCCTGCTTGGTGAAGCAGCAGCCCAGCAAACACGTGGACGACCTTGGACAAGGTGGATGGACACAGTGGCTGCACCAATGGGCTGCAACCTGGAAACAATCGTTTTCACCTGGGGTCACGGTGAGTCCGGAGCGGCTGGACGGCACCTGACAACACCAGGTGCTTTCTTCTTTCTTTTTCAGGTGCCAGACGCTCTCAGAGGACACGGATATGTTGGTTCCCAGAGAGAAACATCCTTCTAAGCCAGTGTTCATTTGATTATTCGAATTTAATTCAATTCAAGAAAATATTTATTGAGTGAGTGCTCTGGGCCGGGCACTGAGCCAGCCGCCTAAACCTCTTTTGATAATTACAGTCGGTAGCATGCTGCTCTGGAAGGAAAATGTGTTGGTTTACCTGGGGGCAACTCCCCTCTTCTTGTAAGAGGGGGTGCCGCTCCTTGACCTCTCAAGCTGAAAGCAGAATCACTGCTATCAGGTCAATTCTGACGCACAGAGACCCTACAGGACAGGGTGGAACTGCCCCTGTGGGTGTCCGAGACGATAACTCCTCATGGGAGTAGAAAGCCTCGTCCTTCTCCCAAGGAGCAGGTGCTGATCTCAAACCTTGAGGGCAGCAGCCCAAGCCCTAAGCACTACGCAGCCAGGGCTCATTGCCCAAGCAACGGGGCTGGCTGCCGAGCCATCTGCATCCATTCACTTTGAGCCAAGGGCCAGCAAAGAAAGCCCTGGGTTCCCCAGGGAAATCACCACGGGTTGCTTCTTGAATAATTGAGGCTCAGAAAAGAAGCCATACCGCTCGTGAACATGTGAGCCAAGAATAGAATGTGGGTGACTTGACAAACCATGGGACAGAGCTGCTACTCTGACCCTGAGAAATGCACAGTTTCCTAGTGCATGTTCCCACATCAATTGCCTCCTTGTACGCAGCAGCCTGGAGGTGGGGTTTTCAGACTGCATTCTCTGGTGGCCACGTGCTTGTTGAAGAAGTGAAGGAGGAGGAGGCAGGGCTGCAGGCTGGGGGTGTTGCTGGCAGAACCTGGCCCTGCATTACGAATCCAAGGCCCTGAAAGGCAGTGCAGGGGTGCGGGGTGGAGAAGGAATAGGGACTCTCGGATTCACCCTCTCCCCCACCCCGACCTCCTGCCGCCTTGACTCCCAGGCCAGTGTACTAGCTCCGTGACCTTGCAAACTTGGCTTCTTCTGTCCAAGCCGGAGTCTTCTCATCTGTAAAACGGGGTTAGGAATACCTTCCCTGGAGAAGGGCCAGGGACGCTCACTCAGGGAGCACACGGACAGGACGTGGCACCCCAAACCAAACCCACCGGCATGGACTCCATTCCGACTCATGGCGTCGAGCTGTGAGGGACAGGGGCCATCTTCTCCGTAGGCTTTACTTGACGGGAATCTTTAGGAAAGCAGACAAGCAGCTCTTTCTTCCTCAGAGGTGCCGAGTGGGTTTGAACTGGCAATCTTGAGGAGAGCAGCCGATTGGAAATCACTCCCACCAGGCAGGGTCCACAGTACAGGGGGCCCCTAGTCTCTGGGGAAGGACGTCATGCTTGGTCAAATGGAAGGGCGGCAAAAAGAGGAAGTCCTTCAATGAGACGAGTTGACACAGTGGCTGCACGGATGGGCTCAGGCTCAGGAACCGCTGTGAGGATGGGGCAGTGTTTTCTCCTGTCTCGCATAGATAGATAGGGTTGTTATGGGTTGGAACCGACCTGGAGGCACCTGAAAATAGCAGCGCAGATGGCATACAGGTTGACAATGTGTTCAAGGAAGAAGCAGGCAGGTGGATGTGGGTGGCAGAATTAAACCTGTCCAGCCATGTGTGTGAGTGAAGCAGGTGGCTGTCACTATGAAATCAGAGTCAAGGGGAACGGAGAGAGTGGCATCAGGGAGGCTGCAGGAGTTTGAGCCGCAGGGAGTAAGCCAGTGAATGGCAACCATTGTCATTGTGCTCGGGCAGAGGTTCCTGTGAGCACTTTCTCCATGCACGCACTCCTGCAGTTGCCCAAGAGAGTCCCCCTGGCCCGGGTTGCATCTGATGGAAGTCCCAAACGCCAGTGATGTCACCTCAGGGAGGCCCCTCACATGTCAGTGCAGGCCTGTGCTTCAGGGGCTTTCCAGGGCTGGTTGTTTTCAGAGCAGGTGACCAGGCCTTCCTTCCGAGGCACTCCGATGCACTGCCAAACTTTCAAACAGCAGTGACCTTTCAAATAAATGTTTGCGTTGCTCAGAGACTCCTGATGCAAGGTAGACCTCAATAAAAGAACAAAGGAAGTAAAAGAACGGAATGAAGGGAGGCACGCCTGGCTTGCATAGCAATGTCTTGTGAGCCTGGTTATCCTGACCTGCAAGACCCCGGAGTCTAAGCACCAGGCTGGGCCACCCAGGAAAGGCCCAAAGCACTTCGTCACCTTCATTTGATGCCTCTTCTAGGTCATCAGAGGAAAGTCCCCCTCCAACTGTCGCACCGGGCACTTCACCAATGTCGAAGCTCTTCTTCTCTGTGGCATGAACACACTCTCAAGGGGGCATGGAGAGTTGCTGGTTCAGACAAGCGGAGCTGGTGCTGCCTGGAGGACAGTTCCTAACAGCAGGAGCCGAGGACCAGTCGTCGGTCACACAGAGAGAGCTTGTCTGCAGCCAACCGCTGAGTGCAAAGACCCGCTTCCACGTGTTTTGTTTGGAAGACAGCCAGTGTCTGTCCCGACTGGGACCCTAGCAGGCACCCTTTGTGACTCCAGTCTGTTAGCTCAGTGGCTCCGCCCAAGCGACCTTTCCTCCTACCAGCGAGGCAAAGGAGCCTCAGGAGGTGACAGAACTTTGGACACATCCCTGCGCCAGGGAGCAGGCCAGGTTGGCTGCAGAATGCACGCTTTTTCTCTCTTCGGATGGAAGCACTTCTCAAAGGTCTGAAACCCCTGCCCCAGGAACCCTCAGGATGATCAGCTCCATCAGATTGGTGTCTCCCTCCAGACCTCTCTCTGGGGACAGGCAGGCCCTGGAAGCCACCTTTTCACGAACTCTCCAGGAGACCTGGCTGTGTGCCGGCATTTTCAAGCCCCTGGCCCCCACCCCCACCTTCTCCATGTTTGTCTGGGTGAGTGGATGTGGGGGAGTCACCGGTCAGATGAAGGAGATCAAGTTCAAGTAAAAGTATCCACGGGCTGCAGACCAGACTGGGGAACAGGGCAGGCGTCCACTTTGGCCTAAGCTGAGTGGCCGATCTTTTTC
>NW_022111373.1:112698816-112707221 GCF_000313985.2 Echinops telfairi
CAGAAACTTGAGGAAGAAATAACAAAGGAAGAAACTGCCTGGACATGGCAAAGCTGTTAGAAGGCTGCCGAAGGAGGGGGTGAGCTAGCGTGGGGGTCTCGCCGGAGCCAGGGGTGACAGCTATGTGAGCTGCAGGCGGCCCTGAGCAGATGGAATTGCCCTGCCCAGCGGGAGCGGATGGGGAGCTGGTTTGAGCTGGTGGTGTTGGGAGGGGTGCGGGGGGGCTCTGCTTGACTCCCCTCCTGGGTGAACTCCGGTTTCAGTCCCCTCTTTTGAGGCTTCTGTGAGGTTAACCACAGGAAAACCACAGGAAAATGGCTTCGGCAGCCAGCCCAAACGCAGGGTGTGAGGAGTTCGGTGGTGGATGTATGGGCCAACGGGGTAAGACGACGGTGAGAAGAAGGCGTCTGGCTGCCAGCTGCCGGCTGCACCCCCAGACCGTGTCTCTGCCTTCTCTGCACGGGAAGGGGCCCACTGAGGGGCATGCAGGAGGTTGGATAAGCGACGTGTCCCCCCCAAAGTGCCTTCCCAGCCAAGGTTTGTGCAGGAGGTTGGATAAGCAACGTGTCCCCCGCAAAGTGCCTTCCCATCCAAGGTTTGTGCAGGAGGTTGGATAAGCGACGTGTCCCCCCCAAAGTGCCTTCCCATCCAAGGTTTGTGCAGGAGGTTGGATAAGCGACGTGTCCCCCCCAAAGTGCCTTCCCAGCCAAGGTTTGTTCCCCTGCTCAGGCAGCAGGGATCCTTGACAATTAGCTGAGAGGTTGGCGGTTCGAACTCAACCAAGACAGGTCTGGTAATGGCCTTCCCAGAGATGGGCATGTTCCACACGCTACGGAGGAGCGGCTCTGTCCTGAACACACGGGGCCGCCAGCAGTTGGAGTCTCCTGACCAAAACGGAGGACAGTGGCAATAATTCTGGCCACCAGCTCTGTCCCCGCACGTGGCTGCCAGCAGCCTTGCCCTACCATCGATCTCTCTCCTCCATCATTCCTTCCATGTTGGAAACACTCCCAGTGAGAATGGAGGTGGCTTTCTTTTGTTTGTGTTTTGGTTAGGCGTCTATAAGGACTAATCGGACAGAAGTTGAAGAAGGACCAGGCTCCGAGCCAGAAGAATCTGGATGGTGCACATCCTTTGAATTCCTGCACCCAGAAACTTCTAGACCAACCATTCTCAACAAGTGGGTCGCGACCCCTTGGGGGTCGAACGACTCTTTCACAGGGGTCACCTAATATATCCTTCATATCAGATATTTACATGATGATTCATAACAGTAGCAAAATTACAGTTATGAAGTAGCAACAGAAATCATTTTATGGCTGGGGTGACCACAACATGAGGAACTGTATGAAAGGGTCGTGCATTAGGAAGGTGGAGAACCACTGCTCTAGACCCAGAAGAGACAGCTGTCACATGGGAGATGACATGGGGCAGTGAGGTATGGTAAGCAAGAGTGACAAGCATGAGAACCCAGTGGCAGAGAAAGGGTGGTAGCGGTCTGAGCAGCGGGAGCCAGGAAGCCTGCCAGCACACGATGGCAGAGTGAGCCCTCAGGCTTACTGTCTGCAAGGAGAGAGGGCGGAGCACTTTGGACAGGAGGCTGCCAGGCAGAGCCGGGTCTCGTTACGGGCCATCAGGTCGGCTCCTACCCATAGCGACCCCGTGCACAACAGAACGGAACACTGCACAGTCTGGGCCATCCTCCCAATTGTTCCTGTGCCTGAGCCCGTTGGTGCAGCCACAGTGTCAGTCCATCTCCTGGAGGGCCTTGCTCTTTTTTGCCACCCCTCCACTTTACCCAGCCTGATGTCCTTCTGCAGGGACGGTCTCTCCTGACAACAGGTCCAAAGAATGTAAGCCAAAGGATCCTGATTGCAGAGCCAAAATAGCCGTAACACTTGCTCAAGCAGGTCAGAGGGCAAGTGGACTGAGAAAAAGCCAAGAGCTTGGTGGGAAGTGTCCTGGTTAAAGAACCGTCTCCTGTCTTCTGAGGAGTTCCTGTTACTCCCATGCTGATTTTGACCCTGAGTTGTAGCCTGCTACTTCCCTCTTAGATCACAGATAGCCGTGGGATGGCTCGTGAGTCCTGTGGGGCTGTTGCCATGGTTCGCCCAACCCAGCAGAGAGCAAAGTGCCTTGGTTGGAGTAAAGATGGGGGTGGGGATGGCTGGTGGCAGAAAGCAGTTGACAAAGTTGGAGAGTGGAGGTACATCTGAGCTCCATTTTATAGGAATCAGATTGGTGTGGGCCCCGATTCTTAACCCTCCGAAGGGAGGCAAGTTCAGACCCCACTGTGGGGCCGGATCTGTTCTCTCAGAAAATGCAGCAGGCGATGCGATTACCTGAGCACCAGCGCTCCCTCCTGAAGGCCCAGGGAAATGAAGTCGCTGTTGGGCCTCAGAGGGCTGTCTCCCCTCCACAGCAACAGGCCGTCCTTGGCAGTTGTCTTAAACCTCATGAAGGCATTTGTCCTTGATCCTGACACCCTGGGGGAAGCAAACACACTGAGAATCACACGGAATTCGCCAGCCCCCAGCATCTGTCAGGTACCATGTCTGTCTGCTGGCCAAGAGGGGCCAGGTCTCAAGGTCATCTGGCATTGTTTTCACTTGCTGTTAGGAGATTAGAAAGGGCATGGGGCACCATGAATCCCGATCTGGGTGTCAGTCTGGCTTGCTCACTGGGCAGCAGCACACCCTCCTTGAGTCTGTGTCCGGAAGTTTGACTTTTTGCGTCAAAGTTGGGCCAACATCTTGGTCCTAGGCTGTAGCACCCACACCCACCCCTGTCTTTCTCCTTTCTTGTCCTGTCCCTCAAAGGGCCCTTGGAAAACGACTCCCCAAGCCTCAACCAAAAGTTGGTTTCCTAATTCTCAGGAAGTTCAAGTTAGCAACTGCTCTGAGTTGTGATCATGCCAGTGGATGGCCCATTCTGATGGGGACTGCCCTTGGGGCCATGACTAAACGGGGGACAGAGCCTCAAAGAAGGAAGATGGCTTAGTGGGATGGTGGTCCCAGGGAGCGCCAGGGCAGCGGGTAAGGGTGAAGAGAAACAGGAGACTGGGAGCAAGGGGAGACTCTTGCTGTGAGGTCAGGCCCTGGGCTGTGCAGTCTAGGCTGGAGTAGGCTCCCATGCTTATGAATATATTCAGACATTTACTCTCTGTTGTGATCAGAATTGAATTGACATAGGAAAGAGAGCAAGTGGGAGGCCCTTGACTTGAAGGCGAGGAAGGAAGCAGGAAGATTCAGGATTCCTATGAATCGGACACGAATAAGAGAGTGCCCCTCCTCCTATCACCCATCCCATCCTGCTGGGTGGGGGGCTGTTCATTGCACTCAGCTGTGAGCCATGGATGGGAACAGATTTAGACAGGAGATCAAGTTTACCTTGTAGGATAGCCATCCTAATCCTTATGTGGTGCAAGTGGGTAAATGCCCAGCTACTAACTGAAAGGCTGGCAGTGCCAACCCATCCAAGGTGTGGTGGCCTTCTACGGAAGGATCATTGCCGTTGAAAACTCTGTGGAGCCTACTTCTACCCCAAAGTCTGGGCTGCTATGAGTGGCTACAAACTCAACAGAAACTCAACTTTTTGTCGTTGTTTTCAAATGGCTACCTGAGCATCTTCTGGGAACTGTCTTGTAACCACAAGCACTGCGGCCTCTGGAGAGTACACCGAGGCTAACAAGAAGGAATAGAGCAAGATCGGCATCCTTGATGGTAGCAGTGATTCTCTGAATTAATCAATCCAGGATCCAGTCTAACTCTAGACTCCTTGTTATAAAGTTGTAAGTACCTGTCACATGTAAGACATTTTGTGCTCAATTCTCTATTACTTGCAGCCCAAAGCATCTACCTGAACCAGACCTTGAACTCAACCTTGACCTGCAGCCAGACACACACACACACACACACACACACACACACACAGTTGGAGTGGGCCTGAGCTGAAGCCCCCATCCACTCCCCTCAGCTCTCAACAGTGTCCCTTCAGTCTCTTCCAACCACCAGGGACCAGGGCCCGAGACTTGGTCCTCCTTTACCCTGCCACCATCTTCTGGGAACTACACGGGGTTCTTCTTCTCCTTGGGGAGGGGAGCAGGGTTGAAGAAACCCTTTGGCCTAAGTCTCATGCCAGGGTCACACAGATCAGTACCCTTGGGGATTAGGAACCTGAAGCCTCCCCCACCACCTGCTGTGCTTTCAGAGTTACCAGGGTCAGAGGATGCCCTAGGATGGTTTTTCACAACCATTTTCCCCTTGAAAAAGAACCCACCTCTTCCCTAAGGCTTGGGTCCCTGTTGGTTTACAACTGTGCTGGGAGCGAGGAGGATGATGGTATCTGAACACTACTCGGGTTTCAAAAGCTAGAACCAAACTCACTGCCAGCGGGTGGATGCCAACTCATGGAGACCTGGGAGGACAGGGTAGAACTGCCCCTGTGGGTTTCACGGACTGTCCCGCTACACGGGTGTAGAAAGCCGAATCTTTCTCCCTCGGAGAAACTGGTGCTTTCGAACTGCGGACCTTGTGGCTCTCAGCCCACTGCGCCACCTGGGTGCAGATCTACAGGGGAAGAAGAGCAGGGTAGCCTCTGGTATCCCGATGAAGAGCGCTGACCAAGGGACACTGATGGGAAGTTCTTGCGTCTTCAATCCGGGAGTGAACCAGGAGCTACACTTCCCTCTGGGTGCAGTGGGTAGAAGGAAGAAGGGGGGGAGGAGGGAGAAGCAACAGGGGTGGGGTGCAAACAGCCCGGGGACTGGCCAGAACCAGAGCAACTGGGCTTCTGTTGATGCAGATGTGAGGGGCACTCCCGTGAATTATTCAGTAAGACCCTTCCAGCCACAGTTTTGGTAACATCCATCAAATGAAGGGGTGGGATTATGCAAATGAGGTGCAGTAGTTACCCTGGGGCAGCAGTTCTCAAACTGTGAGTCATGACCCCTTTGGGGATCCAATGACCCTTTCACAGGGGTCGCCCAATTCATAACATTAGCAAAATTACAGTTATAAAGGAGCAACAAAAATAATTTTATGGTTGGGGGGTCACCACAACATGAACTGTATGAAAGGGTTGCGGCATTAGGAAGGTTGAGAACCACTGACCTAGGGGATGGGATAACTTTCTGATAAACATAAATTTCTAATAAATCATAAATATAAAACAGTGCATGGCACACTTGTGGGGATGGGGCCATGCAAATAAGGTGTATGGAACCCTAACGAGGGATTGGCCACTTGGACCATCTCACTGGGCTAACAATGAGCCATCGCAGACACGGAAAACCTGGCCTCCTTGTCACCGAGAAGAGACTGGAGACGAGCATGTCTTTTGGACCCAGGGTCCCTGTGCTGGAAACCTGCTGGACTCAGGAGACGGAGAGCGGCCAGTAACCCCAGACATAGTGAGAGGACAAGAAGCAGTGGCATAGGCCGCAGAACCAGGAGGCACAAGACTGTATGGTGGATTTCTTGGGCCTGGAAGCAAGAGAGCTGAGTGCCTTCAGGCAAAAGGAAGGAGTGGGGTGCCTCTGGGCACTTACTGGAAGCCCTGAAAGAACGAGGCAGGGCCCAGATTGAGGGGCTGAGAGCCTGACTTTTGAGCACACCTCAGAAGAGGATATCCTGATTGAAGAACTGTATCTTGAGCATTTCTGAACCTGAATTGTAACCTGTTACTGCCCTAATAAGCCTTATAACCCAAGTGAGTATACTCTGTGCATTCCGTGTGACCATGGCCCTGAACTGTCAAACCCAGTAGAGAAGTATAGAACTGCCCTGTGGGAGGGAACGTTGGCGTCAGAATTAGTAAAAGGATTGAACAGAGGCCGCATATCTGGCTGCCACCCCATAGAAATCAGCTTTGGGCTGATGCTGATGGGATTCCCCTCCCCTGCCCACCTCCCACTTCATGAAGATTTGCTCATCATTCTCATTCTCTCTCCCTCATCATTCTCACAAGAGGTTATGACTGAGCGGGGAAGGGCTGAGTCTCTTTGGTCCGTGGGGGAACCGCACTGCGTCCTTGTGCACTGGGCCCAGGGCAGAGCTGCGGACAGTGGCCACAGCACACCCTGACTCTTGCTCAGTGCTTGCTGGGAGAATCCCACTCAGCACCTGGGCTTCCTGCCTGCCAAATTTTCTGCACTCCCAGAGCCTGGCCCTTGAGCACCCGGCCGGGCTGAACACTCTCCCGGCCCCTTGTGCCCAGAAAGGGTTGATGGTTTACGGCAGGGCTGTTTGCAAGGCAACATTTTTTTTTTCAATGAAAAATCTAGTTCGTTTTTGTTTTGTTCCCGTTTCTGTGTTTATTTGTAATGTATGACGTGTTTTTCCTCCTTGAGGCTGTGATGGAAGGCCGTTCTTTTGGAATTCTCTTCTGGCATGGGAAATGAGAAAAAGTCCTCAGACACCCAGGGAAGACATCGCCGCTGGCCTGCCCCCATCCCCACCCCCAGCCCCGACTCCAGGAGACGAGGAAGGTGCCTGAGGACGTGTATTACCTTTTGAGGATGTCTGGGTTGTCATATAGCAGGTAACTGCGGCCCATAAACTGTGGCACTTCAATGGCTTCTGTGATGGCTGGGACAGAACAGAGAACAGAGAAGCGTGGGGTGACATGCGCTTTGACTCTTGGACCCGGGACTGCATCACACCGCAGGACCACACAGACAAAGTCGGGTCATGGCGCGAGGCCATGTGACAACTTGTCAGCCCCTCATACTGCACATGCAGTTGGCCAAGTTCAGAACCACCCAGCTTGACAGGAGAGAGTGAGTCCCTGCCGCCCCCTCCCGGAGAGCCGGCGGTCCACTGTGAGTGGCGTCGCACTACTGGGAAAGCCTCGCAATCTGTTGCGACTTGAACTGCTCCCAATTATTCTTGGAAGCTGGCGAGCAGGCCAGGGGCCATCTGGGGAACATGTGGAGGTCCCGGGGGTGTCCTCCGAGGGAGGCAGGCAAGGAGCCCAGCCAGACACCCCAGGGGCTCCTACTCGAAGCTCATCTGCCCCAGAGCCCCCACAAGCATGGGGATCGGCACAGTGTGAGGGGTGACACTCTGGCCCTTGCTTTGACCATTCACCATCCAGTTTTGCTGGCTCTCCCCCTGGGCCTCATGGAGTCCCTGTAGGCGCTGAGTCCCACCTTACGTACGGGGGAGGACATGGAGGCATCAGAAGGGTCACGGGTTCACCGAGGATCGCACAGCTGAGAGAGCCACGGGTCCTGTGCTGGACTCGGTCACTCACTCACTGCCGTCGAGTCCACGCCGACTCAGCGTGACCCTACAGGACAGGGCGCAACTGCCCCAGGGAGCTTCCGGGCCTGTGACTGAGGCATAGAAAGTGCTTCTGCCTTTCTACGCAGAGCAGCCAGTGGTTTCAGGTGTCGAACCTTGTGGGTCGCAGGTCGACATGTAACCACCAGGGCGCCCAGCTCTCCCTATCAAAGCCTCCTGATGCATTCTCTGCCTTTCAGTATTTTAGAAAGATCATTGTTTCTTCCCAAGTTGTCATCACTCTCTTGCCCAAGTCGTCTTACACCCTGTTCGCCAAGGGCTCGGTTAAGTAACTGGGTCAAGTATGGGGGTGAGGCGAGAGGGTTTCTACGAAGGCATCAACAGCAAACCCCATGGCTCTGGGCCCCTCGCTCAAGTCCCTGTCTGCCCAAAAGCATCCAAGGAAGAGACATCAACACTTAAAAGATTATGTTTCGGGTGACGATCTGAGAAATTGCCTTACTCCCTACTGGAGCAGGGCAGCCCTGGATAAAGACTGCCCCCCAGAACCTTTGCAGGGCCGAGATGGAAGGTCCTAGTGCAACGTGAGTGCAAACAGATTGCTACAAAATCATGATGGTGTGGGCAGGTGCCATCAAGGCAGCTCCAACTTGTAGTGACATGAAGCCCTGCTGGGTCCCGTGCCCTCTCCACAACTGCTGTCCTGTCTGAGCCCACGGGGGCTCTCACGGCCCATCCGTCTCATGAAGGGGCTTCCTCCTCCTCTGCCCCTCTGCTTTACCAAGGAGGGTGTCCTTCTCCAGGGACTAGGCTCTCCGGACAACGTGTGCTAAATCAGAGAAACGTTTAACAAACCAAAACACCCACACGTGAAGCTCTTGGTTCCTGACACATCTCATCTAGGCCTGAGCTCCACTGAAAGAAACTCAGGACGCAGTTCTACCCTGTTTTATAGGGTTGCTGCAAATCAGAATCAACTCGATGACAGTGTGTGTTTGAGAGAGAGAGAGAGAGAGAGAGGCATTCCCTAAAGAATGCCGTGCTCTCCCATTTGCAGTGTGTGGAATGGCAGTTGTACCTTCCTCTAAGGCAGTGGTTGTTAACCTGTGGGTTGAGACCCCTTTGGGGGTCAAATGACCCTTTCACAGGGGTTGCCTGATT
>NW_022111373.1:112709554-112729019 GCF_000313985.2 Echinops telfairi
ACAGTGGCGATACCGGGAGGATGGAGGGAGGGGAAAAAAATACTTTTATGGTTGGGGTGGAGGGGTCACCACACCATGAGGAACTGTATGAGAGGGTCGCAGCATGAGGAAGGTTGAGAACCGCTGCTCTAGGGACTCAGTTCCTGCTCCTTCGCGTCTTTTCAGAGTTTGGGGAAGGAGACGTTGGAAAGGGCACACTAAGGGCTGTGGGGTGGCTGGGCTAAGGTTTCCCCAGAACTTTCTCCCATTCTCCTGGTAGGAAATAAATCAATAAACTCCTCAGCAACAACTTTTCTGGCCTTTTCCTCATAAATGCACTTTTTGAATTTCTTCAGCCTTCTTTGCAACAAACCCGCGGAGCATCCCAGACGAAGCCCCGGTGGTTCTGCTTTGGGCTGTGCAATCGGCAGTGTGAGACCACCGGCCACTCCGCAGGAGAGAGATGGGCTTTCTTCTCCAGTAAGGGTCAGGGTCTCGGAAACTCACAGGGGACGTTCCCCCCTGTCCTCTAGGCTCACTCTGAGCTGGGATCGGCTCGATGGCAGTGAGGGAGCGAGAGTGACCATTGTCCTACCTGCTTCAAGAAGCTTTATCAAGAGGACCACCCTGAACTCCCCCAAAGAGTCACCATGGTCTTCTGAGCTGCTCTCTGCTTTGAAGTTCACTGCCCAGCAGATGCCCTTGAAAGCCACTGCTTCGATTGGGGGTGGGGTGGGGGTGGGGTTGGGGGTGGTGGTTGAGAGGCGCCCTAAAGAGACTAAGGCCAGCGTCTGACGGAGGGAACGTGTCTGTAGCCGTCCACGGATCACAGCGTCATGTTTACACTCGTTTGCTTGCCATCTGTCTGTGCGTGTTTGAACGAGAGCCCTAGCAGCCGTCCATTCTGGGGTACACCTGCCTCTCTTGATTCTGGACTTTGCCCACCCGGTACCTGAGCAGGAAGAGAAACCTCAAAGTCAAACTCGCTGCCACGGAGTCAGCCCCCACTTACCACATGGGTGAAAGGGGAGCCAGGGGCAGGAGCAGCCGCCCACTGGCAGGGAACGGGGTGGGGGGACACTGGGGCGAACAGGGGGGAGAAGGAACCCGACTGGCAGAGCGTTACCAGAAAGGAGTGGAGACAAGATGCAGGGTGGGGACATGCGTGCCCTTGAGGCAAAGTCAAGTCCTGAGCCAGAGGAAGGAAGTGTGAGTTCAAGCGACGGGAAAGAGAAGGGGAAGAAGCCAACGAAGGGGTAAAAGGAGAGTGGAAATCACCGAACGCGAACACCAAGCGCGCAGTGCCCGCCACACGGAGTCAAAACCCTACTCAGGGGAGAGACCAGCACCTGGAGAGGGGCAGCGTGCTTGGTAATAAAAAAAGGGGCGGAGGGCACAACAAGAGAGGAAGGACCTCAAGGAGATGCGTTGACGCCATGGCGACATCCATGGGCTAAGGCTTGGGGACACCGTGCCGATGGCGCAGGACCGGACAGCGTTTCCTTCGGTTGTGCACGGGTCACTGTAGGTTAGAGCCAACTTGGTGTCGTCTAACCACAACCGCCACGATAAGTAAAAGCTAAGACTAAGGAGATCGATGGGAGCTCTTGACTGGACAGTGGCCTCGGCTTCGGGGCCTGAGCACTGGGAGCGGAGAAGGACCGGACAGATCACTCAAGTGGAGGAGGTGCCCACGCCAGAGCCAAACTGCACCACGGAACCCCGACCTGGTTTGGCTGAGACCCAGGGTGAGAGGTGCAGCCCGGGCCCTCACCCCTGTGGCTGCGGGCCAATGACGGACCTCTCTTCTGTGGCCAACAGCCACAGTCCCCCTGGACACCTTCCGATGGGGAGGACGCGCTTGTCCTGGGTCAGCTCTGCCCATGGGTCTTCTAGAGGAGTCTGTTGGAACCCAGCCAGCTGCTTGCTCGCTCCACCTGAGCTCAGGCCTGACCACGGTCCACTAGGGAAGCCAGTGTTCCTCAGGCCCCAGCCTGGGAGGGAGGATTCCTCCCCGTCCCTGGGGCAGTCGTGTCCCTGTTCCCTGTGCCATCCACCCTGGCTGACTGTGCCGCCTGCCAGGGCAGGCTCTGGCCCCAGGCCAGAGGACTTCCGTGGGCTCTCAGAGAACTCACTGTACTTACTGTTGAGGCAGTAGTTCCCACACTCTGCCCAGTGCCAGCATGAAACAACAGGGAGAGACAGAATTTCACAGTCATTGTCAAATCCCGGGAGCCTGGGCGACCTCAGGAAGTCCTACCCAACCCCGAATGCCCACCGGAATGCGACCTTGAGTCCCAGTTGGGTCCCTAGAACTCTTTCCCAGTAACCGGCCTCTCCTCCCCATCTCAGTGTAACAGAGGAGGAGTGGGCTGCGGGTGGGTAGGAAGCAGGCTGTGATTAGTAAGTCCGGGAACACTCCGGACATTGAGTAACCTGGCTCGCACCATCCACACCGTAGTAAACATTAACCCCAACCGGGAGAAACGGTTCTTGGCTAAAGAGTTACTTACCTTAGCAAAGAGGTTGATTTCCCTCAGCAAGCTGCATGGGGGGAGGGGCAGGGGGGGCCGGTGAGGGGTGGTGGGCGGGGGGATAGGAATGACCAGCCAGCCAGCCCACTCTTTTTTTCTCTCCACCGTAGAAACCATTATGCCACGTCCCCCCTTCCTTGGCCAATCCCACAGATCTGGTTATGTGGTGAAACATCACCCTCCCAAAATGTCACCACAGACATTGCTTTGGTGAAAGCAATACTCGGTTGAGTTGGGACCTGGGACAACAGTAGCGTCCAACTGGAAACACTTTCTGGTGGCCCTGTGTGTGCTCACATGCTTCTACACACGATTATGTGTCCAGCTCACCCATTATTGCCCCCCCACCCCCCGCACTGTCTACCCCACGGCAGCACCCCTGAAACGTGTTTCCATCACGCTGCCCATGGACACCCATGAGTGTGGGTTGTGCACCAGGGCAGGCACAGTAATGTTTACAAGGGAGGGGCTTGAAATTCTCCGCTGGCCAAAAAAGAGTGGACAGGAGGCCCGGATCACAGGTCCCCAGAGAAAGCAAGGAGCCGGGGGTCACACCGCTCACCACAAGGTCGGAGGTTCAAGCCCACCAGCCACTCCATGGAGACAGATGAAGCTGTCTGCTCTTGAGATTTATAGCTTGGAAACCAACTCCGATGGGTTTGGTGTGGTTTTGGGGGCCTGGGGGTGAGGGATGAGGTTGGGAGTTGGGGGAACTGTAGGCTAGCTTTCTCTTCCCTCCGATGCCTTCAAACTATCATCCTGAAGAAACCCTGGCACGATGAGAGTTCTGTTAATCCACAGAACGATACGCTGAATCTTGCAGCCAGAAAGCAGAAATAAGCAGAACATTTCCTGTATTTCCAACCCTTTGCTACCCAGAGACCAGGATCCTGGGTCCTTGTTCTCCAGTGACTTAATGGCGCTCTGTCCCAAGGAAAGAAATCCCTTGTAGTTTGCATAATTTATACCTTTTATTCATTTGTGTCTTTATAAACCAAGGAGGGTATTTTTGTTGTTTGTTTGTTTTAAAAGTATAGCTTCTATTGAAGGAGTCTATGAGTGGTACACAGGCTTAAGCCCTTGACTGTTAGTCCAAAATGTGACAGTTTGAATTCAATACAGCAAATTCATTGAGGCTGTTTAAAAATATATATGTATGCTAGGACCAAAAAAACACACACCCAAATCAATCCCAGCTATCAATCTGATGTGATTCCGCTAATAATAATAACTTTAAAATCTTCTCCCTGTAGAGCAATCAGCCCTGAGCAGACACAAACTGATGCTTGGGGAGCATCCCTGTGGAATGTGTGCCCCAAAGCCAACGCTATAGTGAGCAGGCCACCGGCTACGGAGGAACACCGCCATCTCGTGGCCGGCAGGCATCTGCGCAGTCTGAGTGTCCCCTCCTGTCATGCAGGCGCTGCAGGAATCCCACTGGGTGGGCTAGGAGAGACCTGCCCACCATTGATGGGAAGAACCTCAGAGAAAACAACTGCGTTCTGCACGCCCGTTCTCGGCCCATGAAGTAAAGCACAGGCTCTGACAAGTCCGGCAGGAGAGCAAGCTATGTAACTGTTGTTCTTCAAACATCTGCTTCTGTGTGTGTGTGTGTGTGTGTGTGACACTGTATGGATGTGTGTCAATGTTTGTGTGAAAAGCAGCCGTTAATATTCCGAAGAGCAAAGGGTTTTGCATGCGGCGTGTGAAACTGCCTTGGCTTCCTGGTGATTTGGTTGTGAAGAACAAAGATACGGGATAGGCACGCTTTCATGAGAGGAAAGAGGAAGAGATGGGGAGTGTACTTTTTGACGAGGGATCTCTGTAAGTCCAAATGCATTTTCACGGCACCTAGAGGCAATAGCAGCGTGGGATGAGAAAGGGGTTGAGGTAATGGGGTGCCGGTGGTTTGAGGTGAAAGAAGTGGGCCCTCAAATGGACGAGCAGGGGAACATCCAGTCAACTTGATGCTTGTGGGCATCTGGCGTGGCTGTGAGTTAGAAGACCCGGAGGTTCTGACCCACAGCGACCCTATGCACAACAGAACCCGTCCCAGCCCCGCACCATCCGCACAGTTGTCCTTACGGCCCAGCTCACCGATGCAGCCACTGCGTCCATCCATCTTGTGGAAAGCCTTCCCCTCACTTACTGCCCCGCTGCTTTACCAAGCGTGGTGTGCTTCTCCTGAGCGCATGTCCAAAGTAAGTGAGACAAAGTCTCTCCATCCTTGCCTTTAAGGAGCAGCCGGGCCGCACTTCTTCCCAGACAGACTTGCTTGTTCTTTTTGGCAGTCCGGGTGCTACCAATCTTCTTCGCCAGCCCCACAATTCAAACGGATCTCTCTTCTTCGGTCTGCCCTATTCAACGTCCAACTTTCACACACGTAGGAGGCCGTTGAAAATACTGTGCTTGGATCAGGCGTACCTCCATCCGCAAAGTGACATCCTTGCTTTTCAACACTTTAAAGAAGCCTTGTGCAGATTTACCCAATGCAATGCATTAAATGTGGGTGTGTGCGTTCGATGACTCACCACTTTGCTTTCAAGGAGTGGCTAGCTGGAAGAAATACTCGTGTGTCTTCAAGTGAGAAATGTTGCTGTCTCACAGATGGACCAGGATTTCTGTTAAACAATAACTTCTGCTATGATTGCACGTGCCCAACCCTCTAAATGCCACATGTGGCAGTTATATAATCTCCAGTCAACTTAAGGAAGGGGTGGAGTCTAGTCTGTCAATCAGGCTGCAGCTTGATGACCTCATTTGGAGGTGCCATGGAGATAAATAGCTCACAGGAAGCCAGATTCTCTCCCTGTGAGACATTCCTGTTGACAAGCCACATGGAGCTACACTGATGGAGCCAGAGCCCTGGAGCTGGAGGAGCCACGTGGAGACCCACGCCAGCACTGAGATGCTTCTACTCCACTGGATCCACAAGACTTTCCACCCACGGGCTTGCGATCTTCCTGCATTCAGCATCATTGCATGCATTGTGTGAGTCTGAAGAGGAATTTACAGACTGGTATCGAACACACGGGCTAATATCAGACTAACACATGGCAGATAGTCTGCCATGAATTTCCCTCCCTCGCTGCCATCAGTCAGTGCTGACTCACAGAGAACGCCGGTGGGATTCCGAGACTCACTGTTGACGCGAGTAGAAAACCCAGTCTCTCTCCTGCGGAGCTGCTCGTGGTTTCCACCTCTGAAACAGGCAGATCACAGCCCAACGTGCAAACACACGGCCACCTAATGCCTTTAGAGACAGAATCAGGAGCCAGGAGACAAAAGGAGAGTGTGCACATCCCTTCACCGGGGCTGGCTGCTTATTTCCTTCCAACTGGCCTGCCCTTTCACCCTGAGTGCCTGGCAGGGGAGCCCCTTGATGGGCATACAGAGACAGGAAGGTTCAGTAGGGAGGGGTGCATGGGGGCAGGGCTATGAGAACACCAGCTCAGTGGCCTCAGGGGTCCCTGGAGCAGCTCAGCGGAAGTCAGACCAGCAGGCAGCCGAGGTCGACACCCACCCAAGCTTCCAGTGTGGTGCCATCCAAGTTCCGTTTATAAGCATAACAACAACAGCAGCAGCACAACAACTTGCTGCTATCGATGAGCCAATTCTGACTCACAGAGACCCTGTAGGTCAGGGTAGAACTGCCCCTGGGGGTTTCTGAGATTGTAACTCTTCACGGGAGTAGAAAAGTCCCACCTTTCTCCTGAGGAGTGTCTGATGGTTTCAAAGTACTGACCTTGAGGTGAACAAGTGCTCATAACCTGCTAGGCTACCAGAGCCCAGGGCTTTACAAGCATCTCTTATCTAATCTACACTACAGCCCTCAGTGTCACATACTGTTAGTATTCTTCCCGTTTTACGGATGAGGAAATTGAGACATAGAAGTTAAGGTAGGATGGAAAAAAGGTGGTTTGTACATTAGTTGACGTGTAAATCATTGTGATGGTTGCATGACTCTGTATCAATGTAAAGGGTAGGGGTGGAGTCTAGCCTGTCAATCAGGTCAGGGGTGGAGTCTAGCCTATCAATCAGGTCACAGCCTGAGGGTGCCTCCTTGTAGGTGGGACCGCCTCATAAGGAGGATCCTGGAACCACACACCTTCGCCCCCTGCCACCACCACCCCACTCTTCCCCCCCACCCTGCCTTCACTTTCCTGTGGAGGAGCCACACTGAGACCTGCCAGAGCCTTGTGATGCTTCCACCACCATTGGATCCACAAGACTCGCCACCGGCCGGCCTGTGACCTTCCTGCATTCTGCATCATTGCATGAGGCTGCATGAGTCTGAAGAGGAACTTATGGACTAGTATCGGACTTGCAGACTTGATCTGGGCTGTTTTCTTGATATACAATTACTTTTTGACCTAAAGCCTTCTTACACATCTATGTCCCTGGATTTGTTTCTGTAGTCAACCTGGCCTAACACAGCCATCACCAACTAATTTACTCAAATCATTAATAAACACAACCAGAGTGTCTGGAACTGCTGTTACCCAATCTTCCTTCAGCACAGCAGCAGGATGCCCCTCGGCCCCCTCCCACAGAAGAAGTGGGGGAAGACGCCTGGGGGAGGGGCCTACCTTTCTGGCAGTGCAGCCCCTCGAAGCCCAGGGGGCAGTCACACTCATAGCCCTCCTTCCTAGGCCGGCAGCTGCCACCATGGATGCAGGGGGTCCCCACGCAGGGATGGACGGCGTTCTCCACGTTCACCCCAGCTGTGAAGTCATGCTTCAGGTGAATGGTCCGGTCATTCAGGATGATCTTGGGGACAGAAAAACGTAGACATTCAGGGACTCAGAGAACATCTTTCTAGGCTTTGCAAGCTCAGGAGCCCCCCTCTGTATCACACCCCTTCACTCATCATCCACAGTAGAAGCCCGTGTTCATCTTTCTCCTGCTGAGCAAATTCACCAGGCAGAGAGCGTCTCTCACCCTCCTTTCCCTGCACTGTGGCCCTGGCAAACAGAGGCATGACAGAGGGGCTCGGTGGTGGCCGCTCGCTGCCATCATGTTGGTCCTGGATGCAGGACGACCCCAAGCACAGCGGGAGCGAACCATTACAATCCATAGGACTGTCGCTGGCTGATTTTCCAATGTATAGCACCAGGTCTTTCTTTCTCGTCTGTCTTGGTCGCAAAGCTCAACGTCATCACATGCAAAGCCTCCCCGGACAGATGTGGCTGTGTTTGATGTGTGTTGGCCAGGAACGGAACCTGGGTCTTTCTTATAAAAGGCAAGGATTGTACGCTGAACCACCATTCAGACCCAACAGGGGTCAAGCCCACTGCCGTCCAGTGGACTCGGACTCAGAGTTCTAATAGGACAGGGAACCGCTCCACGGGGTTTCTGAGGCTAGAAAGCATTGTGGAAGCGGGCTGCATTGTTTTCTTATTTCAGAGCCACTGTGGTTTGAACTGCAGACCTTTCCATCAGCAGCAGAGTGTTTTAAGCATTGCTCCCAGAGAGGGGTTACCCAGACTCGAATAAGTTGACCAAGGTTTTCTAGTCCTTGGTCTGGTGTATTTGTTAACTGAACTGTGGACATTTAAAGGGCACCTCACAACACTCCCAGACTTGTGGCCCCCTCCCAGGAGCCCCGTGGAGCAGAGGCTCCAAGGGCACTTCTGTCCATGGACTCCTAACAGCAGGGAAAACCTTTCCCCATCCCACCCCGCATCCCAGAAGCTGCTGGAGAGTAGCTGGACCCTGTCACAATCTCCCCTCTCCATGACACTCGTGAGGGACTTCAAAGACCATGTGCCTGGGCAAGCCGAGCTGATGCCACGCATGGTGGGCTTAGAGCACAGCCTGCTGCTGTCCCTGGGCATGGGGGGCCGATGGGTGTGCGTGAGAAAGGGCCGAGTGCTCTGAATGAAAAGGAAGGCAGAGCCAGAAAAGAATGGGGAGATCAAGGGTGCCTTCTAGAATCACCAGTTCTGCCCTGTGGGGGAAGGTCTCCCACCAGCAGCTGCCTTTGAGTGGGTGCTGGCTCACAGGGCCCCTCAGGTTTGCAAAGGTTGGGTTTTCTTCAGAAGCCCACTGACCATCGATGGGCCTTCCTTTCAAAAAGCACCTGGGAAGACTCGAACTGCCAGCGTGTGGTTGTCAGCCCAGTGGGTTAGGTTAATTGGGTGCGTAGCCCAGACACTCCAAGAATTTCAAAGAGCATATGAAACACGGCCAGTCCCACTCCTGGGAGATGATGGTCTGACCAGACTGGCCACGGACATCAGAGGTCAGGAGCAAAGGGAAGCCCAATAGCCAGTCAAAATTCAGGCATATTTCCTCTGGGCCCGGCGCTGGGGCAGAAGGACACAGCCCAGAGCCCCTTCCCAGGGCCCCGTGGACCACTGGCCACAGGAATGCCCTCCTCCGCCACAGGGTCTCTCTTGTTCCCCTCGGCTCTGAGGAGGAGGATCCATGATCCCCGCACCACTGAAGGCAAGGCCACTGAAGGAAAGCCGTCTGAGGCCCCACTGGGGGAACGGAATGTGGGTTTCTCCAGATGCCTGGGGTTCCTGAGCTGAGAACCCAGCAGGTGGAGGATATTCTTCTAATCTACAGGGACACGGCGGCCCCAGGAAGAACTGAGACATGCATGCGTGGGGTGGGCCCAGTAGTTTTTCCCTAGTTGAGTGGTTTCTTTTCTGAGCCTTCGATGGAAGGATGTTTTCCTTTATGCTCTAAGGAGCTTGCTTACATGATTGGTAAACAGCAGCTGGTCAGCCGTGGGGCAGGCTGGGCATCAGAGCTGGCTGATTCTTGTTTCAAGGAAATGTCAGTCACTCTGAAGCAAAGCAAAGAGCCAAGACTACCGGCAGTCCCTGTGTCACCAACATCCAAGGTACATATAAGCTTCGTTCTCTGCCAACCCCCAGAGAGGCTGCACTAAAATACGAGGTGCATACAATGACATTTGATAACAAACAGGAGCTGCTTGGTGATGGGGAGCCAAACATTAATATTATTATTACTGTATTATTATGCTAGAGTCTTTTTGAGGTACCCAAAGGTACACTACCTACAAAGACAAACATTTGACTGGCTGATCATCCAACTTAACACACACACACATTTGAATGAAAGTCAGACTTCGGGAGGGAGCCAATTGTAATCAATGGGGGCCTTCATTACTATTAGACTCACTAATTGTTGTAGTCACATAGTCTGCTGTCTGTTTGAAGAACAAGAGTGTAGGGGTGGAGTCTAGCCTGTCAATCAGGATGTAGCCAATGAGGCTTCTGTGTAGGCATAGCCTTCTCCTGAGGATCCTGGGAACTCCGGTATTTCCTCCTTAGAGGCAGGAGACACACACTCTCTCTCTTTCTCTGCTCACTCCCTGTGAGACATCCCAGAGGAGAAGCCACATGGACCTACCCTGATGCAACCAGAGCCCTGGGAGCTGGAGAAGCTACATAGAGACCCCTGTCAGTGCTGAGATGCTTACAATGCCACTGGAGCCACAATACTTCCCACCCACTCTCCTGTGATCTTCCTGTACTCGGGGTCATTGCATGTGTTTCATGAGTCAGAAGAGGAATTTGTAGATTGGTATTGGACATATGGGCTAATATCGGATTTATGGACTTGATCTGGACTGGGTTGGGATGTTTTCTCAATATTCAACTGCTCTTGTATATCAAACTCTTTCTGATACACAATAAGTGTGTCTATGAGTTTGTTTCTCTAGTCCACCCTGACTGACACATTAGTCTCCTGCCCCCTAGAGGCATCTGTGGGGACCTTCTGCCACGTGCCACACTCAGCAGCTCCTGCATATTTGGACGGGTTTGCTGTAAGAATGCGTCTTCACTGAGTACCGGTCCGGGAGTTGTGGTGGTGTAGCTACGTGCAGGCTACATGCTGGGCTGCTAACTTTGAGGTCAGCACTTCAAGACCACCAGCCACTCGGTGGGCAAAAGATCAGGCTTTCTGCTCCCGTAAAGATTTACAGCCTCAGAACTCCACAGGAGCAGTCACACCCTGCCCCATGGGGTCGCTCCGAGTGGGAACCTACTTGATGGAACCCTCAGAGAATGCCTCTTACACATGGACCGGGAACAGGTGTCGAAGAAAGCGGGGATGGGAAGCTATCCTGTCATAAGAAAACAAGAAATCTGCAGCATGGACAAACATCCTCCCAGATTCCGGTTAGGTTCAGTGGGTACCCTGGGTCCTAGGTGGAAACCGCGATCGGGCCACACCAGCGCACACGTAGGCGGTACCTTCTGGATGCTCCCACTGAAAGGCTGGAGGACACCCGAGTTCTTCTTCACGTCGTCGTAACTGGGCACGCCACCGATGAATATGTCTGTGTTGCACTTAATCTGGGTGAAGCCGCCCTGCCGACAGGGAGAACACAAGAAACAGGGTCATTTTGGAACAGACTCTCAGTACGGCTAGTGCCTGCTTGGGAACGTGGGAGCG
Organism: Echinops telfairi; assembly: GCF_000313985.2. Lineage (NCBI taxonomy): Eukaryota > Metazoa > Chordata > Mammalia > Afrosoricida > Tenrecidae > Echinops > Echinops telfairi. The sequence continues at coordinate 112,720,504 of NW_022111373.1, forward strand.
CCAGCCTCCTGACGCAGCACAAAGCTCTGTCTGCATGTTTGCTGAGTGTCCCATTGCTCCTTCTCACGTGTGTTAATGGTAGCAAATTCCTTAAGCGCTCTGAGACTGTCTCAACATCCGTACAATGGGGATAGCTGTGTCCATCGCCTTTGAATGTGTTGATGCGAGTGGGAGACTGGATTCCCATTTACCAGGGTTGGGTGTCCTCTTCCTGCAGGAGGATTTTCTCCAACCTGTCCATTTCAGGTGTACTTATGTGATTTGCTCTGTCCAATAAAAATGGGCAGAAAAGACACGAGTCCCTTCTAGACAGGGGCTTTCGGAGTCAGAGCGTGGCTGACCTGTCCCTTGGCTCTGTCATCCCAGGTGATGGGGCAGGGACTATTCCTCCAGTCTTGAAGTAAAGCTGCAATTAACCATTGTGGACAAGCAGCAAGAGGGAGAAAAAAAGCCTTATTGAGATCCGCCATCCAGTCAGCCCCAACTCAAGGGACTCAATGTGACAGATTTTGTGTCAATTTGGTTGGACTCTCCTCTGTAGTTTGGCAGTAATTTCCCACAATGGGATCTAGCACAATGTAATCAACTCCATGATGGGATCTAGTATGATGTGATCAACTCTGTGAGCAGCCAGCAGCTGTTGTGCATCCTTGCCTTGATTAGGTCACAGAAAACCTTGATGCAGTTGGATGAAAAATTCCTCAGGGGTGTGGGCAGCTCCTTTTCAAGCTGACTCCATGGGAAAGCTTCACTTCTGTTGGATCTGGATCCCGCATCCAGTTTGTTGCCCTCCTGCCACAATGCCTGATGATCCCAGGAACCATCGGCAGCCTGCTGATGTTGGATTCATTTGACTTTGCATCCACCAGGCTGCCTGTGGTTTTCCTGTTTCCTCTTTCTGCTTCCTGGTCCACCAGCTATCTGAGTCAGGAGAGGACTCCAGCTTAGCATGTGACCCACAGACTTGCACCAGCACTTGACCTACCCACTTCTACAACTGTGTGAGCTATTTCTTGATATAAAGCTCTTTCTATATACATGTACTAAGTACATGTGTTGCTAGCCAGACTTGCTTCTCTAGAGAACTACCTGAACCCTCTACTTATACACAGAACAAAATGCTGTGTGGTGGGGTGCTTTCCCAGTGGCCCGTTGCAGATCCGCCTCTTTGGATCCATAGGGTTTTCAGAAGTAGATCGTGGGACCTTTCCTCTTCGTTCATCTCAATCTGGAAGCACTGCTGAAACCCGGCCGGCCTCACAGCAACACACACTGCCCCACTGACTGAATGGTGGTGGCGGTGCCTGAGGACGCATTAGCCTGAAGCAAACCTGGGTCTGCTGTCGGGGAGGTGAGAATCCTACACGGAACCACCAGTGCCCCCAAATCTTTACTAGTAGCTGCTGCTATTGGGGGTTGTGTGAAACCAACCACAGGAGATTGCTGGCATAGAGGTTATGCGTTGATCTGCTAACCTCAAGGTCAGCCGTTCAAAACCACCAGCCACTCTGTGAGAGAAAAATGAAACTTTCTACCCTGTAAAAAGTTTCAGGCAGGCAAACCCACAGGGGCAGTTCTCCCCTGTCCTATGGGAGCACCATGAGTGGCCATCCGCTCCATGGATGTAAGGGTGACCGAGTAACACAGGTGGCAAGGAGGGAGAGCAGCAAGACTTCCATCACACTTGGTGCAGAGCTGAGGACTTGTCAGCGTTCCACTATGGCCAGGCATTGCCTTGCTCCATAGCCGTGAACATGGACCCTGGGAGGCCAGGAGACAGGGAGAGAGGCCTGTGCGTGGGAACCCTCTTTGTTATCACATCCAAAGGAAGAGAACGTCCTCTGTTGCTTACTTTTTGAATGCGTTTTGTCAGTTTTCAAAGGCATTTCCCCTACTTCTCATTTTAGTATCCTAAACCCCGGTGGGCGGGCTAGGTAATAAGCCGTGCATAACATGTAAGGTCTACATTTGCTCAAACAAGAGCCTTCAGCAGCAAGGTGAACTATATGATAATGTTGGTAGGTGTTGTGATAGTTAGGTGTCCATTGGTGTCAACATGGCACCTGTAAGAAGATATGGGTGGAGTTTAGCCTGTCTATCAGGTCACAGCTTGATGAGCTCCCTTAGAGATGTAACCGAGATATATAGCTCTCTGGAGGCCGGTCTCTCCCTCTCCCTCTCTCCTTCTGCCTTGACTTTCCTGCTTGCTGACCCGGAGAACTGCAGGAGCCCTGCCATGCTACCACCAACATTGGATCCACAAGACTTTGCACCCACTGGCCTGTGATCTTCCTGCATTCTGCATCACTGCATGTCGCTGTGTGAGTCTGAAAGGGACTTGTGGACTAGTATCCATAAGTTGGACGGGGCTGGGATGTTTTCTTGATATATAATTACTTCTTGATATAAAGCTCTTTCTTACACATATCTGCATGTCACTGGATTCATTTCTCTAGTCAACCCAGCCTAACCCCGGTGTGTCGAGTCAGTTCTGATGCAAAATGACCCTGTGTGCAACAGAACAAAATGCCACCTGGTCTGGCACCATCTCCACAATCGTTGCTGTGATTGAGCCCATTGTTAAAGCCACTTTGTCAATCTATCAGGTTGAGGGTTGAGGTAGTTAGTTTATTGTGCCAACTTGGCTGATAAACACATGTGGGGTTCATTGAAGGGTGGAGAGATAAATGGCTTGGTGAGCCTCACCTTTCTAGTTCTCGGGTCTCTTGCTTTGTGATGATCGGACCAGGGTGCAGCTGCCTTAGCCAGTTCCCTGCTTCAGCTGGCAAGGCTCACTTCCTGCAAGACATCCCTGAGGAGAAGCCCCATGGACTTACCCTGATGCAGCCCTGGGTGCTGGAGCAGCCGTGTGGAGACCCCTGCCAGCGCTGAGATGCTTACACATTCACTGACTCGGTTTTTCTCCTGCAGTCGGCATCATAGTGTGTGTTTTGTGAGATGGAGGAGGACTTTGTGGATTGGTGTCAGACATATGGGTTAATGGGTTAATGTTGGACTTGTGGGCTTGGGCAGCACGGGGTTGGGATGTTTTCTTGATGCACACTTAACCTTTATATAAAACTCTCTCTTATACATGAGTTGCTGTGGATTTGTTTCTCTAAAGTACCCAGACTGATACAAGGGTCTTCTTTGTTGCTGATTCTCTAGCAAGCCTGGCTTCCTTTTCCAGGGTTTGGTCCCTGCTGATCATCTGTCCAAAGTCCGTGAGACATCCTCTCCTCTAAGGAACTTTCTGGCTGTCCTTCTTCTAAGCCTTATCATTGTTCTCCATGGAATAGTCAATGATGCTTGTCAACGCTGTAATTCAAAACCACCCATTCTTCTTCAGCCTTCTTTATGCCTCGTCTAGCTTCCCCAAGAGGAAATTGAAAAGACCACAAGCTAACACAGAAGGAGAGATTAAAATTTTGAGATGGCTGGCAATGAACACACTTCGGGGAACATAAATTCCTGTTTTAATTGCTTTATGGGAAAAGAAAGACACTTTACAAATTAGACATTACATATTAAGAGAACCTAGCCTTAGACGGCACTTAATAACAGCAACCCAAAAGAGCTGACACCCATCTTAAATATTTCACATCACTGTGCACCTCAGACAATGAATTCAATAATCCAAACCCTGTTTTAAGGACCATTAAAAACCAAACCAAACCAAACAGCTCTGGCAGCCCCATACCCTCACCCCTTCACCTTGGCTCTTCTTTGGTCCAAGGTAACTTTTCCTTCGTTTGTGGAAGGCTGTATTAGCAGAAACGAATCTCTAATGTCTAGAAAGGTTTCAGATTGATAGTAGGCATTTGTCCTGTGGGTGGGTAGCTACCATGGGCTGTTTGGCCAGAGGCAGCTGGGGCCACAGACACCTGGGGCAGGGCAGCAGGCAGGTGAGGGAGGGAGGCAGCAGGTGAAGAAGGCTGGAAGTCAGGAAAGGGGCTCTTAGGTACAGTTTCAGCTTTGACCTGCTTAGTGGTCTCTCTCAACTGGTAATGGAAACTACAGTGGTTAATAGAAGCTGCTTGGTGCCTGCCCCCACTCACCCACCCTGCCCATCCCCGGTGGTATCGGGGCACCTGCCACAGCTTAGATATGCCTTCAAGTCTACACTCACGCTCTCCAGCAATGGTGGAGGGGGGTGTTCTTGTCACAGACTCACCACCCATGCACCCTTGGCCCACCCTCAGAGTCTGCGCTCTTAGCATGTCCTACAAGGGTCAGGGAGGCGTGGGGCTGCGTGAGTGGCAGGCACGTTTTGAGTACTCTACCTGCATTAACTCATTGAATCCTCTCTATGCCCCCGTGAGGACCGGACTATGATCACCCCTAGTCTCCATTGGTCGTTAAGCAATTTTCTTAGTGGAAAGATAGGGTTTCGGCATTGGAGTCCAAGGGCTTACCCCCCCACATCAGACAGAAAACCGTTACCGAGCTCACACCAGCCAGCAGGGGAGAAGGTGCGTCCTTACCGCGGCCATTCCCTCCACGACCTTCTGCGCATCCACCTGCAAGATGCCGTTCTTGGCCGTGCGTGAGACGCGCAGCTCATGCCAGTGGCCCAGGGCGAGGGGGCCTTCACTCCTGTGGACAGAAGGAAGCGGAGCATCACTGGGTGTACGGACCAGGAGCCTTAGTCACCTCCTGGTCCACCCGACGCCAGCCTGGAGCGCCGCACGTCGCCATCGAGCCAGCAAACAGAAAACAATACGCCCTGCCCGCTTAGGTGCCAAGGCAAGACTCTGCAGCTGCTGCCGGGCAGATGCCAACTCCTAGAGACCCTAGAGGAGAGAGTGGTCTGCCCCCGGGCTCCCACAGAAGTAGATCTTCACGGAAACGGATGGCCCCAGCGTTCCCCCAGGCAGCGGCAGACCTTTGACCAGTCTCTCCTTGGGTTAGCAGTCCGGCTTGAACTGCTGAGTGACCAGGACACCCTCCAGGCTAGAAAGATTACATTTTGTTGAACTCCTAACAGCAAGCCTAGAACGTGGGTATGGTGGCAGATATCAGGAAGTGTAAAGGTAGCCCTAATGGTCCAAAAGCTTTAAAAAAGGAGAACAGCATTATATAGCGATGACGTAAAATAAAACCAAACAACAGGTTCTTTGTTGTTCTGATGCCCAATGTCTGCAGACCTCCTTAGAATTAAAGAAAATAAATAAGTGCATAAAAGATGGATGGAGAGAAGGAGGTGCGGAAGACTACTGATGTGATAGAGCAAATATAGCAAGAAGCTGATGATGGAAAAACTAGAAACCAAACTCATCGCTGTCGAATTGATTCTGACCCATAGCAAGCCTGTAAGACAGAGCAGAACCGCCCCTGAGGGCTTCTGGGGCTTGAACCTTACAGGAGCAGAGAGCCTCAGCTTTCTCCCATGGGGCAGCTAGTGGTTTCAAACTGCAAACCTTGTGGTTAAGAGCACAAATTGTAGCCCCAAACCAATTGAAAGCAGGTCGTAAGTATAAAGGTGTTTATTATATACCCCTATTAACATTTCTACATGCCCGAAATGTCTCATGATAAAATGCCCAGGGGGAATCAGACTGTATGACTTCTGGTATGGTGACAGGCATTAAGACCACGTTAAAATTCAAAGATTAATTCATGGTGGAAGCATGTGAAGTTCAAAGACATTGATGGCACTACACGTGCTACCTCTCATCTCTTGGATGTGTGGGATGTAGGATGCATTTGTCTGTCTAACGGGGTCCGATTTCTGACCCACACTAAGCTTCCCAATATGTGCTGGTCTTGAATCCTCTTCAGGAAGTCCCCAGGAATATCGATGGGAACAATTATCAAAGGTCATCGACCCCCTTGCTTGAGTTTTGGCTCTGGTAAATGCTTTTGTAATTTGTCCTTAGCAATTAGAATTTAATCACCTTGCCTAAATCAATATGCAATAAAGAAGCTGGTTGCACGTTGTAAGTGGTTGTAAGTGGTCTGTCTCCAGGAGAGAAGGGTCAGGGTGTAGCTGTGTTCTGGTCCAGCCCAGGTCACTCAGGGTCAATATGCTGCCTTCCTTAGTGCAATACTATGGATTAGGGGCAGCAGCTGCTCATTTTCAATAGTTTTATTATTTTTATTTGCAATCCAGTCCATAAGGAATGTGATCATCTGATCCTTTTCCCAAAGTTAAGATGAGTTCACCATGTCCACAACTCCCTGCCATTCAGCCTTCCGACGAGTCTGCTTACTGTATATACTCAAGTAAAAGCCGGCCCGAATATCAGCCAAGGCACCAAATTTTACTGCAAAAACTGCATTAAAAATGTGCTGAAAAACTCGGCGTATACTCGAGTGTATATGGTACCTAAGCAGGACGCCTTTGAGATAGTTCTCAAAACAGACCATTTCCACTGGAGCATCTGAAACAGCAATAACAATCACTGTTGTCAGCCTTACACCCGAGAGGACCAGACTCAGAAAGCTTGCCTCCTTCTGAATCAGTCAGCACTCAAGAAGGGTTTCTGGTAGGAGAAATGGTTTGCTCTGCCAATTAAACAGAAAGTTCAAAGTTCTAATGACCGAGAGGTGGCATGGAAGAAAGGCCTGGTGATTTGTTTTCATAGGATGACAGGTAAGAACACCCTTTAAGGCAATTCTACTTTGTAGTACATAAAATTGCCAAGATCTTAATTGACACACATGCATACACACATGCCAACAGGTCTTGTCGTAGATTGAATATTCTAGAGCCATTGGGTGGAGAGATATTGCATACAGGCAGAAAGTTAGAGGCTGAGCCATCCAAAAGGTCATTTGGAAGCAAGGTCTGACTATCTTCTGCCAAAAGAGCAAAGAGATCTCTTTGGAAGAATGGCCACCATGCCCCTTAAAAGCAAGGATGGCAAGACTTCGTCTCACACACTTTGCACATGTTACCAGGAGACACGAGGCCCTTACAAGAAGGCTTGGGAAAGTGGAGAGGCAAACAAAAAAAGAAGCCCTTTAAGAAGATAGATTGAAACAATAAAGAAAGAAGATAGATTGACACAGTGGCTGCAATGATGGGACCAACTACAGGAACACTTGCGAGGTTGGTGGGGTTTAGTTCTGTTGCACACAGGCTCGCTGTGAGTTGGGACTGACTCGATCGCACCTAACAAAACCAAACAGACACAATATTGAATTATTCAGGAAGCATCATAAGACGATGGAAGGAATTCGCAGTCAGCGGACCAGAAAGAATTGGTTGACAATGGACCATTTCAAGAGGTGGCATAGGATCATGAAACGATGGTATTGAAGGAAGATGTCCAAACTGCACTGAAGACATTACCAAAATAAATAAATAAATAAAGCTAAAGTAATTGAGGGCATACCAATTGAAATATTAAAATATATGCAGAGCTGGAAGAACACACTGGTCTATTCTGACATATTTGGAACACAGCTACTTGGCCAACTGATAGAAACAGACCCATATTTGTGCCCATTCCAAAGAAAGATGAGCCAACAGACTGGAGATTATCAAAATTATCAAGAATAGCACGTGCAAGTCAAATTTTGTTACAATAATTTAAAATAGCTGCAGCAGAACAGGAGCTGCCAGTAATTCAACCAGACGCAGGAGCTCTGGAACGAGGGATATCATTGCTGATGGCAGTGGATCTTGGCTGAAAGCACAGAATTTCAGAAAAATATTTATGTATCAAGAAGACTATGCAAAGGCATAGGACTGTGTGGATCATAACAAATTATTGGTAACATTGCAAATAACATGAATTCCAAACACTTCATTGGGCTCATGAAGAACCTCTTCTCAAGACCAAGAGGAAATCATTTGAATGGAACAAGGGAATGCTGCTTGGTTTAAAATCAGGAAAGAGCTGTACAAGCCTCCAGTAAAATGATTTATTTAAATATAAAATAAATGATCAAATAAATAAAAATAAAATAAAATCGGGAAAGATGTGCATCAGAGCTCTATCTTTTCATTACACTTATTCACTCTGTGTGTGGAGCATATATTCCCAGAAACTGGACTTTCTGAAGAAGAAGTTGCCATCAGGATAAGAGAATGGAGGATAAAATAGCCTTGCTGACTGAGAGCCAAGGGGACTTGAAAACCCTGAGGGTGGGAATCCAGGCCCACGGCCTTCAATGTGGATCACACCTCCATGTAAAGAAAACAGCAATCCTCACCACTGGATCCATAGACAGCATCAGGATGCTGGGGGGACATTGAAGTTGTCCAGGATTTCCTATTGGATCCTCAGTCCGTGCTCATCGCAGCCAAGGGTGGAGAGCACCAGGCAAATCTGCTGTAAAAGACCTCTCTGAAGTGCCGACGAGCCAAGATGTCACTTTAAGGACTACCATGCCCCTGAGCCCAGTTTTGGCACTTTCAGTAGCCTCATACGCACATGAACGCTGGGTCATAAATAAGGAGACTGAAAAGAACTGATGCATTTGAGCGATGCTGTCGTGGAGGAATAGTGATAGTATCTCACACTGCCTGAAGAACAAACAGATCTGTCTTGGAGAATCTGGAGCTA
>NW_022111373.1:112730950-112740133 GCF_000313985.2 Echinops telfairi
AATGGACTCACTTGACTCACCAAAGTTGTGTTGAGATGTAGGTGGTGTTTCCATAAACACACACACAAAACAAAAACACACTGCCAACCAGTGGAGTCCAGCTTGTAGTGACCCGAAGTCGTGGCCTTTCTGCGGCTGCAAGAACAGACAGCCCCCACTTTATCTGGGAGTGACTGGTGGGTTTGAATTGCCCACCTTGTGGTTAGCTGTCTGATGAGTATAGACAGCGCATGCGAAAATGAGTGTCCGTCCCCCCAGGTGGGGGTTGTCGTTGCTGTGTGGCAAAACAATGGGGCACAAAAACTAGTTGTTCTCTTTAAAAATGGTTGAAACTGAATGCTGTGAGCAAGGAGTCCTGATGATGCTGTGGATGAAGTGTTCTTTGCTACTTGCTGAAAGGTTGGCAGTTCGAACTCACCATCTGTTCTGTGGGAGAAACATGAGGCTGTCTGCTCCCATAAAGACAGAGGACTTCAGAAACCCCATCCAGGTTCTCTGCAAGTTGGAACCAACTCGACAGCAGGGGTTTAATTCGAAGAGCACTTCCCAGAGGCCATGGGAAATGGTTAACTGTTAGGGACAAGGCGTGATCGCCACATCTCACCCACACTCGCTTTCTAGAAACGGCAGGACAGTAGTCGAAAACATGATTAGAGTAGAGCTCATCATTCTCTGAGAACAAAACCCAAACCCACAAAACACCAAAATGACCTACTTCTGGCTGTCGGGCTTTACTGAGAAAAACATGTGCTCCAGGCTCCAGAGAGGAGAATTGGACGTGTGTATGAACACGGAGCACGTCTGCAGGAGCTGGGTGGACCATGGGATGGGAGTTAAAACCACCGGGGAGGAAACCCAGTGAGAAGCAGGAGGTCCTGAGAAATAAGGCAAATATCAGCCCTACCAACTGCATGCGGCGGGGCACTCCACAGACGCTGCCTCGCGGGCGGGAACGATGGATCTGCTGAGTGCATTGAAAATACAAACCAGCAGCAGGAGAAAAGTTGTCTGGCTGTTCAGAACCAGCTCTGCAGACAGCAGCCAATGCCTTACACGCGGGTGGGGCCCCGCTTACCTCACTGGCTGCCGACAAAGTGTGATCTACTCAGGAACATCTCAGGAGCTCTGCTTCTGGAAAACCCTGCCATTTTCCTCTAACACATGGGGTGGGGGTGGGGGGCTGGTCTCAGGGGTCTTCTGGTCTGCAGCTGGGTCACTTTACAAGGAGCAGAACCCCTGAACCACTCATAAAGAACGCACACACACACACAGCCGGCTTAGCTCCTGCAGGGCCTGTGTCTGCCTCCCTGACTGGTGACTGTCAAGCTCCCTAAAAGAGGAAATCTCGTCAGGTGGGTGCTTTTGCCTGCACTGTAGCTAAAAAAACTAAAACAAACAAATAAACAAAACAACCCACTGCTACGGAGTCCATTCTGGGTGCTAGTGAGCCGAAAGGGCAGTGTAGAACTGCTTCTCTGGGTTTCCCGAGACTGAAACTTCAAGAGGACAGGCGGCCTTCTCTTGCCCCCAGGAAAGACTGGGCATTTCAAATGGCAGACGGTGTGGTTAGCAGCGTGCTGCACAGCCCACTACGCTACCCTATCAGAGGTCCCACCAAATAGCTGCTCCTGTTAGGTGCCGCCGACTCATTGCTGACTCGCCGCGCCCCGTGTACCATGGAACGAAACTGCCCTGTCCCGCCCACCCTCTCAGTTGTTCTTCTGTGTGAGCCCATTGTCGCAGCCACTGGGTCGCGCCGCCTTGGTGAGGGTCTTCCTCTCTTTCACTGCCCTTCTAGTCTACCAAGCATGAGGTCCTCCCCCAAGGACTGGTCTCTCCTGACAACACGTCCGAACGACAGGAGCCAAAGCCTCGTCACCCTTGCCTTTAAGGAACATCCTGGCAATGTTCCTTCCAAGACAGGTCTGTTTGTTCCTTTGGCAGTCCGCGGGACTCCCGTCGTCATTCTCCAGCACCGTCATACAAAGGCATTGCTTCTTCTTCCGTCTTCCTTATTCATCGTCCACCTTCCACCTGCACACGAGGTGACCGAACATGCCAGGCCTGGGGCCGGGTGCACCTTCGTTCTCCAAGTCACAGCCGTCCTTTTCAGCCCTTTAAAGAGGTCTTGTGTAGCAGACTTCCCCAAGGACAGTAACGAAATACCTGGTTCCTCTCAAGTAAAAATAGGAGGACAGTGAGATGGGGTGGGAGACCTCAGTGACATGGATTGGCACAGCTGCAGCGATGGCTTCGCACATAGCCGTGATTGAGAGGGTGGCACAGGACCTGCGATGTTCTGTTGCTATCAGTTGGCACCTACGCCACAGCACTTAACACCAACAACATCAAAGAAACGGAGTCCCCTGGTGGCAGACTGGGGGAAGTGCTTCGAGTCCACTGGGAAGGGGTGTGGGGGTGGGGGGCTCAGAGGAATCATGGCGCCCCTATCAGCTATGATTCCCAACCTACTCAGCGACGGGCCACAGGATCAGTGTGGGTTTATGCAAGAAGAGAGGACAAGGGGAACGTTAACAATCTGAAGTGTGGCCCCCAAGGGCCTTTCTGGTTAATGGTTGAAAAGCAAAGGGTGCTCTGGTACTAGTTGACTTCTATTTGTGGAAGCACCTGCTCTGTGAAGCTGTGCGCGAGATGCCGGTAACTTGCCATAGATCCAGTTTCTCCACATTACAACACCTCCAGGCCCTGTCCCCATTAGAAACAAGCCCGTTTTCCAAGACTTAAAGCGGAGCCGATTACCCGCTGGATAAAATTCCCTGATTAAAACAAAGAAACATTTGCCTGCAAGCACACACCAACCACCTCATGGTGTTGGAATCAAGACAGGCTTCAGAAAAGATCAAGGTGGAGCAGAAATAGAAAGAGGGAGAGCTGTGGGGAGGGTGATTGGGTCTTTTTTTTTTTTGCAAAGTGCCCACTGTTTGGCTTTTGGAAGTTTCTGGACCGTGTTAGCCTCACCTGAGCACTCCAGTTCCCGAGCCACAGTCAAAGCGGAACTCCACGTGGCTCCCGGCCATGTTGATGGACAGGAAGTCTTTGCTGCCCATGTCGTAGCTGTAGAGGAGGACACCTTCTCCCGAGTCGGGCCGGAATGTGATTTCAAACTCCATGAAGGAGAGGTAGTGCTGAGGCTCCAGGGGCCAGGGGGTCGCTGCGTAGGATCTCAGGGATGCTCTGAATTGAGGAACGGCCAGGGTGAAAGCTGGGGAGATAAGTGTGTGTCAGTCATCGCTCTGGCAGACACTGGCTAGTTGTGCACCTGCAGCCACGTGGCTTTCCTGATGGGTCCAGAGATAATCTCCATTCTCTAGCTGCCCTGTGACCCAAGCACTCGGCTGGCAAATTCAACCCTCCCCATGGAAGTAAGGCCGGGGGACCTGTTTCCATAGGTAAGATTACAGCCAAGAAAACCCCAACAGGCACTTGTCCTCTGTCCCTGGGGGTCACTTTGCGTCAGAATCAACTCAACAACACGCACCAACAAGGATCATTTGGTGGTAATGGGACAGGATGCAGGCCAAGGGTATATGGAGGGGCACAGCCTCACTCCACGCGCCATGTCTCTGTCAGCTTTGGTGTACTGTGACTTCTAGACATTTTACTAGGTACTTTGAAATTTGAGATGATACAATGGTTTTGAAAGCAGGATGCATGTCACATCCACATTTAATCACTAGTGGAGGGGTCGGTTGAGCTTGGCCTGTCTTAGCAACAGTTCTCTTTTGATTTTGGTTTCAGGGTCCCAGAAGAGTTGGAGCATGCTCAGCCATGGCTGGCTCTCCCGAAGCTCTTAGATTTTCAGTGACTGTGTGCCTTCTGTCATCAAGGCACGGGCCCAGGTGGGCCAATTCAGCAGGCCAGCTAGAAGACAAATGATCCTGTGAGTGCCATCACTGGGTGAATATTTCTCTTGATCCTTCAAGATCCGTTCATGTTGTTTATTTAACCGCTTGATGTGTTTCTACCTATGTGAGTTTGTTAAATCCCCACTATGGGAAGTTCACTGTAAGGTGCTGGTCTCGGCCCCCTGGCAGTGCCACACAGTCTCGGATGGCAATGAACGCCTTTACACCGCTTCCCAAGTTCTTCTCCAAATCTGTCGGCTCCCCTAAGACCAGGGGCTTGACTTGCTTCTTCACTCAGTTTCACACAAACCTCACAAGTGAGTTTCAACGTTATTGGAGGGCCAGCAAGTCCCTGTGCTTGCTAAGCTCGCATGCATGTTAAAACGATGGCATTTGGAGTTCAATGCTTTGGCATTAGAGACCCTCCAACCCAGTCACAGGGATTCTCGTGTCCCTTTCGACAAGGTGACATCGGTCCTACCACACTGTATAAACTCCGCCTCCCTGCCATTGAGTTGATTCCGACTCACAGTGAGCCCATAAGACAGAGCAAAACTATCCTTGCGGCTTTCCGAGGCTGTACATCATTACGGAAGTAGAAAGCCTCATCTTTCTCCCCGGGGGCAGCTGGTGGCTTCAAATGGCTGCCTTGTAGTTAGCAGCCCCGACTGCTAGTTAGTAACCCACTATACTGCACTGATGGGAAATGCCTCCAGGTGGAAGGGCCACGCAGACAGGAATAACCATGAACTTGCATGTTGCTCACCGTCTTCACAGTGTCGCCCCCTGAAGCCAAGGGGACAGAGGCAAATGTAGGAGTCCGCGTTGACTGCCGTGCAGGTGCCGCCGTTGATGCACAAGGCTTCATCGCAGACGCCGCTGCTGCACTCCCCTAAACATAGAGCGGGGGACAGGAAGCCACTCACCAAAGCGTCCGCATGCCGATGGGGCCAGCCCCCTCACCCGCTCCCCCTGCCGCACACACACATAGGCAGCTTGGTTGGTATCCGGAGGGCACAACTGTGAGCCCACCTGCAGGATACGTGACCCTGTTTTCCTTTTCATTTAATTCGGGGTCCCTTCAAGGAGAGCCACCTAGACTTGTCAAAACATGGCAGACCCCGGAAAGCAAGCACAAAGTGGGGCCACTGACGGGATGACTCAGTTGTTTCCCCTTTTGTTCACCCCTCTCTTGTTCCCTCGAGAGTCTTTGCAATCTCTCTAATGTCACCTGTGCTTCAAGTGCTCGAATGTGTGCCAGCCCTACTAGCTCCAGTGTGGCCTTTTTGCCTTGTGGGTCCAAAGTTGAGGCCAGCAAGCTAAGCCCTGGTGGAACTAAGCAGCCTTGTCTAAGCTTGTGGAGTGGCCTGAGCCACTGTCCCCTGTCAGGAGTGGGAGGGGAGTCAGAAGCTCAGGGTTCCATCGGCCCTCTTGTTACCTCCAAAGTTACACTTTTAGGAGGGACCCTGAGGCTCGTGTGGCAAAAGCCCCACATCAGATTGGTTAGCTCTCTTTTCCAAACCCACCAGAGAAGCCCCAGGATGCCCTTGGTCAGTTCCAAGCACATTTCATAACATGAAACAAAACAAAACGTAGGACAAAACGGGCATTTCCTGCGTGGTTTGTCTTCTGCTCCGATGAGCTCCTGATCCCGATCTGTGTCTCAAGCTAGATTAGACACAATCTGACCCAGTACCTCCTGAAGGAGTGCTAAACTCTTCTTCTGGGAAGGAAGCACAAGGGGAGGAGAGAGGCCAGAGCCACGAACAGGCTGAAGCAAGAGTGGAATCGGAAAGCGTTGAGGAAGGGAAGTGCCCTCTGAGAACTAAGCCCAAGTTTGGCAGGGACCGTGAGGTGTGGACGAGAAAACGTGGTTGCAGGTGGTGATGTCACCTTCCAGGTGTCGCATGGGGGGGACCATGACTCGGAAACTCTTGTCACCCTCTCGTGGAAGCCTGCAGCTTCATTGGAGACCCACTGCTGTTTGCCTGAACCCAGAGATCGCATTTCTCCTTGGAGAACTCGCAGCTCAGGAGGACGAAGACAAAGGAGGGGGCAGTGCAGGGTGACCTACCTGGTGGCTCAGTGGTAGGATTCTCACCTTCTGTCTGGGGGACATGGATTCAATCCCCAGACATCACAGCTCACGCACAACCATCACCCATTTGTCAGTGGCGGGTTGCACGTTTCTATGGCTGAGCAGGAAGTATACCGGACGGTATACTTCTGAAAGTCAGCGGAAGAAAACACTATGGAGTACAGTCGTCTGATCGGCGGCCTCTTGTGGGGATGGTGCAGCAGCAGGCAGGGGTGCCTGGTGTGTGCTTGAGTCAGGGGCTGACTCCCTGGCTACTAGCAACAACAGTACGGAGGGAAGCGAATGGGAAGGTGGAGGAAGGATAACCAGTGCTGTTCTTGGAGCCCAGGGGGAAGGACAAAGGCCAGGTGACCAGCACCCACCCTGAAAGCACACAGAGAAATGGAATGACCCCATCAATGCATCCGGGTGCCATCGGCTTCACGGAGTGTTTAGGATTCCACTGTGCTAGAATTTTAACCAACGGGCCGAAATCGGTTCTAACTCAACTCTGAGACGTCTGAACTACCTTCATAAGTGACCATGCAGCCTTGAAATGACCAGATCTATCTTGCCGGTCAATGTCCTGAAAAGACAGGTTTGTGGAAAGAGTCAATGCCCCATCAGGTCAGTGGAAAGAGAAGAAGCCATCTATCTGTTCCCTGCCTCTCAGGGAGAGTCCGGAACATAACCATACTGATAGCACATAGTTGCATCACTGCAATCCTGTCCAAGAGTCGATTCTAAGGACTTTATCTGTTCCAGAATGTGTTCTCACAAAACAACCCTAGAGGTAGGTACTATTTATAGATAGCTGTCAGGAAGCCGAATGGTGACTTGACTTGCCAATTCCATGCAGCCTGCCTTCAGAGTTCGGATTCTTAGCTACCGGATGAGACTCTTGGTGAGATGCTGGTTCGGGTGTTCTGATTCATCAAAGACATTCCAGAAGAAGGACTTTGGGGACATTGTCCGACACAGCGGGCCATTGTTTTATCTGTGCTGGACTCAGTTGCACTGGCTCCAGGACCCATTTGAGAGAGAAAACATTATCATGGGGAATAAGACACAGATAGTATTCTTTTCCTTTGCAGTGACCTTTATCTGCCGTCGTTCCAGCAATACCTGTAGGAATGGGCAAGGTGTAGGGAAGCCATCAGAGGCCAACCTGGGAGCCTCTGGTGCAGCAGATGCAGTGGTGAGAATGGCAGGCTGCGGGCTGCGGGCATACCGATTACCACCAGAGTGATCTTGGACAAGTCCCTTAAGTGTTCTGTGTTGAGAGTTCTCATCGGTAACCTACAGCTAGGCAGAGTACCCATTTCATAGGATTCTTGGGAAGTTTAACCGAGTACGTGATTGGATTAGTGTATGCATATGGCAGTGGTTCAACCGATATTAGCTAGAAAATGAACCAAACCAAAAGGCAGGTGAGGTCATGAGGATTGAGCCCTAGCTCTGATGGCAGAGTGGGGAGCAGAATGGACTGAAGTGTGAGAAAGCAGAGGGAAACATGCTAAGAAGAGAACTGAGGCAGCGAGTGACTCCCCGTCTTTCGAAATAATATTTGGGGGCTGGAGTGGTGGGTAAAGAAACTCCAGAAAGAGTCCTGCCTTATTTTTGTCCTTATTTGCCAAGAACCATGCCATGCAAGGCTGCGACATTCAGGGGTGCGATGCCATTTATTCGTGATGATGAGCAAGAACAAAGGCAACGGCAGAAGCATCAACCGAGAGTTCTGCTGCCAGCAGGCCACCAAAGTAGCCGACCCTGGGACAAGGCACTGCTTTAAGGGAGAAACCAACATCCTTCATGATTGAAACACACTCTGAGCTCTGCCTGCCGTTAGAAAACGTTCACCATGCCGTTTCTTCATCTGCAAACTGGGTATAAGAGTACCGGAAACCTCCTAGGTTCCGTGTGACGGCTTGAGGAGAGGGCATATGAGAAAGCCGTTGGCAACAAGGCCAGAAATGTGAGTTTAGCCGTTTCTTTCAGAAGCGGGGCACAGATGAAAGCTCTTCAAGCATCACTGGGTTGACTTTTTCCTTGGAGAAGGTCTATGGAGAAAAGGATGAACTTGCCTATAGTTTTGTCCAATGCGACCATGTCTTTGTCATGGAGAGACTCAAGGCTACTGCAGGACACAGCCAAGGGTCTCCGGTACCCTATGACTTACCACACCTTGGCCTTCAGACCAAGGACCAACCTCACCCCTTGCATCCACCCTGTCCTGAAATGCTACATTAAGCAGCCACTTGGAATTGCAACCCAAGGAGACAGGCACCGCCCTGGTCTGAGCGGGAAATCACATCGCAGTCCACTGTGCGGCCACTTACCCACATCAGCTCCACTGAGCACTTTGCCCAGGGGCCAGGGCCTCAGGTCGATTCTCTTCCCATTAACTGTGAGTGACTGCACACACCCCTGAAAGCCTTGGTTCGTTCCCGTTGCTCTGACCAGCCAGTAAGCACTGGGAATGCCACCAAGATAGAGAGGCGTCCGGAAGGTGATTTTACTGTACTGGCCCTTGAAGAGAGAGGAAAACCGAGCCACGTTATACACAATCAAAGCCAAAGGAAACCAAAGTTTGCTAAGGGACATGATTAAGCTGTAGGGTCTAGTGCTAGTGGTTTCTGTCTAGCCATACTTTTCTTTAAGACACTGTCCCACTGGGACTTGAAATCCCTGGTTACCATGGACTGTGTTTTCCAGAGGGAGGGTTTTGGAATGTCTCCAAGTGGAAAGGAGGTAGCCAATGCCAGCTGAGCAGACAGCATACCCTACTGGGCACCCAATAACTTTCTCTTTCCAGTCCTGACTAATTGATGGTAGACTTTGAACTGGACACGAGATGCGTTTGGGGCTTCAAACGTGATTCTAGTGATGACGTGGGGATGTGGGCTAACCTGTACCCCTTCCTTGTCCGGCTCACCTGTCTACTTGCAAGGAATTAACTGGGGACATTTCCAGTCTTAGACCAAGCCACAACTTGGATCGTGACGTGGGTTTTAGAGTTCTAGAATACATGGCTGCAAACCTATTGCCATTGAGTCGGTTTCAACTCACAGTGATCTACTAGGACAGCATAGAATTGCCTGCCCCAGGGGGTTTCCAATGCTGCAACTCTTTAGGCAAGCAGACTGCCACCTCTTTCTCTCGCAGTTGAGGCTAATGCTCAGGCTTGCAGTTAGCAGCTGAGTACTTTAACCACCGTGCTACCAGGGCTGCTCCTGGCTA
>NW_022111373.1:112741638-112770380 GCF_000313985.2 Echinops telfairi
TTTCTGGAGAACCCCGCTTAGGAAGAGCCACCCCTCCCCAGGCAGTTTA
Organism: Echinops telfairi; assembly: GCF_000313985.2. Classification (NCBI taxonomy): domain Eukaryota; kingdom Metazoa; phylum Chordata; class Mammalia; order Afrosoricida; family Tenrecidae; genus Echinops; species Echinops telfairi. Next base: position 112,741,688 of record NW_022111373.1, read on the forward strand.
GTAAACACCCTGCATCTGTGGTCCTGATTCTGCAATTTGTTTAGTACGTGCCAGCAGTGTAGAGGCCAACTTTACCCTGAGCATACGGATAATTAAATGATTCATGAAACTCGTTATTGGAGGCATTACAATCATAGACCATCGAGATGGGAAAAAAACGTGAAAATATGTAATCTGAGCTTCCATTAACTGGTGGATCCCTTCCCCACCCCTTCCTCCCCAAAGGTTTAGCTCTGTTCCTTTTGTACACCCCCAAGGACAGAGAACCATGTCCGGACATAATCGGACAAGCCTCTTTGTGGAATTAGATGGCGGCAACACAGGCTTTCTCCGTTCCATGTCAGCCTCGGGAATGCGCGAGCTCAAGGCTCTCTTTTGGCTCTAGAATGAAAAGCCACGGCCCATCTTTTGTCTTCTCTTTTCCAAACTCACAAGCCCTCCGTCCATCAATGTTTCCAGGGAGTTCAAGTCCTCCTCCTATCCGGTTGCTGCCCTGAACCTGCTCCAGATTGTCCAGAGCCTCTTAGAGTATGAGCCCAGACCTGAATGTGGTCCTCTGGGACAATGAGTGCTATCGGGTAGAACAGGATTGCAATCTCCCTATTTCAGGACACTGCGCCTCTGCCAGGAATCCCGGGATAATGCATGTGGTTAAACACACATCTTCTAGCCTCCAGGGAAGAAGTTCAAACCCCAGCATGGCATTTCCGAAGATAGGCCTGGAGATCTACTTCAGAGAGGGTACCAGTCTTCCCGACCTTACACAGCACAGCTCTCCTTTGAGATACACCGGGTTGCCATGAGTTGGAATGAACTCAATACCAACTCACCACGCCATGCCTGTCTGCATGCAGCCAACAGTGGCGTTAGCCTGCTGTGACCACACGGCTTGTGTGCTGACCTTTATGAAACTCCGTGTGTTGAACCAGATGGCATGCTCACACGTGCTGCTTCTACTTGCGATGTAGCTTCTCCAACCAGTCTTCAGGTTAGCGTTTGGGATCCAACTTCAAGGCTCCTTTCTTCCTCTTAGACCTCATGTCAGTATGTTAGAGCCATGGCTCTGGCCTGTACGTGGCCCTCTAGTGCCTTTGTCCCACTTTTCCTTCCCTCCCACTATGTACATAAGCAATCTCTCTGCATCCGCACTCACTATATTTGGATTCAGGTTCCTTTTGAACTACTGGGGTCCCAACTAATGAGATTTCACTCATTAGTTTCACTCATTCTGGATCAGCGCGGCCTGGCTCTTTGTATAATACGTGCTGCCAGTGGCACGTGGAGCAGGGTGCGGGCTGGGAGGACACTGCTCGCATATACGTACAGGCTTTCTTGCTACAGTTTTTCCTCCGAGAATACAGACACCTGCCTGGTTATAATTACAGGCTTGGTTCCTTGGCAGTTGCTAATTCTACACTGTTTATTCTAAACACAGTCCTCAAATTACCCTGAGCATGGCGAAGATGTGAATACGTAGGTGATTTCTGAGTGGGCCAACAGTTCCATTACTTCGGCACTTCCTGAAACCATGGTGCCCCTCAATGGGGGAGTTGAACAGATGATGCCTGAATATTGAGCCAAGTAACCTCTCGGGGCAGTTTTCTCAGGCCGCGGGACTACAGCACCCCCTCTGACAAAGCACTCCCCATGGGTGGTGCAAACCACTGGATCACAGAGGGTTGGCGGTTCACACCCATCTGTTAGGGCCTCAGAAGAAAGCTCTGGCCATCGGTTTCCATAAAAATGACAGCTACGAAAAACCCAGGGGGCTCGGCTCTCCTGGAACACATGAGGCGGCCAGGTGAGATGTAGGTGACGACTGCACGTGGCCCTGCTAGCCACGGTCTCTTCTGCCAGAAGCCGTCTTGTGACATGCTCCAGACCCCAGCCTCTGTGCAGGTTGCGAGTCTCTCGGTCCGGAGGGAGCTCTGGGGTACATCTTAGACCCTCCTTGCTTGGATGCGACTTCAGGTAGCATCCTCTGTTTCCCCCAAGTGGATGGATGCTCTACTGAAAGACAAAAGGCACCTCTCTATCGGAGTCTCCCTTTGATGGGACCGCTTTTCTTGCTGGAGCGTTGGTAGAGGCAAGAAGACCGGCATTGGCTTTGGGGCCTCTGGGGCCTCTGGCTCTGGACCCTACATCGGGCTTGCCGTTGCCTGACCCTCTGATTGGGCCCTAACAGTGCCCAGAACCATGTGGCAGATCTCCCTAAAGTTTCTCTCGGTGTCACAGGGATTCATAGAACCTGGGAGCATCAGGGGGTATGCTCAAGAGGGGGAGTGGGGGTGGGATGGAGGGCGAAGCAGGGGATGGAGCGGGATAGCCTCTTGGAAGAGCTGGACTTTGGGGACATCTCTAATCCCCAGCCCCTTGGGACGACAAAAACCAAACTCACTGCCATCATGTTGATTCTGACTCACAGTGCCGCTAGAGGGCAGGGTCGATCTGCCTGGAGACGGTAACTCTTCACAGAAGCAGAAAGCCCCCTCTTTCTCCTGAGGTGCAGCTCGCCCAACTCATAATCACTAACACCACCTGAGGCCATGCCAACTCATAGGGACCCTGGAGGACCGGGTAGAACTTTCCCAGGAGATTCTGACACTGTCGCTGTTGCCCGGAGTAGAAAATCCTGTCTTTCTCCCTTGAAGACGCTAGTGGTTTCAAACGACTGACCTTTTGGATCACAGTCCAACGCGTAACCACTACACCATTGGGGCTCATTGAGACGGAAATGGGATTCATTTTTCCTAAAAGAAATGACTCCCACATCGGGAGTCAGCATTGACCCCATGGCTATGTTTGTTTGTTTCCCGGTTCTTCCTCCTTGTCCCTCAGCTGTGGTGTCCTTGTGGAAAGAGAGCACATCTTGCGGTGCAAGGCCCATGGATCTGTCCGCTCCCCACATGGATGCTTACAGACTTCTCGGGTGGGGCTGGGATGGAGGTGGGTCCAGGAAGCCCACCTCAAGTGTCAAGCCCAAGCAGGCGCAGAGCCAGGCGGACTTGCATGGGGTTTTGCCCTGAAAGACAGGCCTCCACCCAGTGCATCCAGCTCTCCACAGAGTGGCCCTCGGTACCTTGGTGGGTGCTATGTGATGTGTGTCAGGGGTGGGGGGAGGGAGGCTCTGGCACTCACCTGGGACTGGCCCGTCACCGGGGTGCAATTGTTCACCTGTAGCAGTCCGTTCAGCCCATCTCTGTAGAGCATGACTGTGTGCCAGGCCCCCAGCTTGATTTTGGTCTCGCTGGTGAGGATGGCCACCCCAGTTCCACAATTAAACCTGTGCGGGAGGAAATAACAGGAAGGCTCTTTGGTCAACTGGCGCGTGAGGGGTTTCAATGCCATCAGCATTGCTTTTGAGGGAGGTGGCTTCTTTCTGAGCCAATCTGTTCGGAGTTCCATGGTCTGATACCCGGATTTTGACACCTGGTAGGACTAGCCCTGTCTTCACTGAGGTAGTCAGGCCCTCAACGTGACAATCTGCACATAAAAACCCTCAGGATCACAGCCATCAGGGCAACTCTGACTCGCAGCGGCCCGATAGGAGAGCAGAACTACCCTAATGGGTTTCCGAGCCTGTAAATCTTTATGGGAGTAGAGTCTCTTCTTTGTTCCTGGGAGCAGCTGGGGGGTTTGAACTGCTGACTTTGCAATGAGCAACCCAGCGTGAAACTCACTACACCACCACAACACTTCAGAAACTTCCCCTGTGGGGCCTTCTTCAGCCTAATGTTCCCTCCGGCTTAGGGAATGATGCGTGGCCCTGGCCCCCCTTCTCCCTTTCTGCGATGGCCAGGTTCTTGAAGCAGCTCCAGATTGCAACAGATTAGACCACACATCATTCTGCTCTCAGCGAATTCTCTGGGGACGTTCCCCAACTCCCAAGTGGCCGGCTTAGCGATATTACTAAAACGTGAAAAGCCCAGGGTTCGTGCTCCTCTTGGCAAGCAGGGGGAGCCGCCATCTGGGCTCTGCTGGGCCCAGATGCAGCCTGTGGTCTCCGGGGGGAGCCGGGGGCGGGGCACCAGAGGCACACTTTCATGCCGTGGCACTGCCCTACTTCATTCCCAACTTCGGGACAGCCCAGAAGTATCTACTGCTCACTGTGCCTGACCTGGGGACCTTCCATCTTCCCAGTCAACTTGCCAACAGCCTCCACACCACTTCCCCATGGGGTCTGTGGGGAAGGACCCATGGATGGAATGATCCTTCTGAGGGCCTGCATCGTCTGCTGCCCACTGTGGAGGGGCTGCCTGTCTTGGCTGCAGCCCCTCATTGGAGTGAGGTGGGGTCAGAATCACTCGCTGGGGCTGGAGACTTGCTCTCAGCCACTAAAAGGTCCTAGAGGCCAAAGGGTTATGCGCTTGGTTGTTATGGCAGCTCCAGCCTACCCAGTGCCTCTCGGGGGACAGATCTGGAGCTGTGTCCCAAGGAAGACAGCAGCCTAGAAAACCGTACGCAGCTCTGCTCTCTCCCCTGCTCCCTGGCGGCATGACGAACCGGAATGCTGAGTGCTGAACAACGGCAGCAGCTAGCCCCTTCCCACCATGGCCTTGGTGGGATCCTTCACAAGGTTGGAGCCACGGCCCCGGGTCCTGGTGGCCAGCATACACTGTCCAGGAATCAAAGAACTGAGCCAAGAATGGCGGTGTTGTTTCGAGGTCAAGGGGGATGGTCACTAGTCTTCTCCGACTTAGCCAAAAGCACCTGACGTGTGTGTGTGTGTGTGTGTGTGTGTGTGTGTGTGTGTGTGTGTGTGTGCTGGCGATCATAATCAAAGGAGAGTCCATAAAGACCCATGCTGACTGAGTGCACACTATGGGTCAGGCTTTGCTCTCAGCATTTCGTTCTGATTATCATTAACTCATACAGGAACTCTGGCAGTGCCATGGTTCACCAACTCCACCAGTCCTGCTAACCTAAAAGGGGCAGTTGGGACCCACTAGCCACTCCCGGGGAGACAGATGTGACCGTCCATCTCCATCAGGTTCCGAGCCTTGGAAACCCTGAGAGCCGATTCAACTCTGACCTACACGGTTATAATAAGTTAGAATCAACTAATGGCAGGGCTTTTAATGAACTAACTCTCACAGTAGCCCTCGGAAGAACAGCAGGGGAGGGGAGGGGATTTGCAAAAGGCCAGGCAGTGGCTAACTGCTTCCATTGGTTCGCCATGGAGAAAGACAAGGCTGGTCTTGACTTGCTGTTCTCAACTACCTATGCCTCGGGTCTGGCAGCACAATGGTTAAGCACATGACTGTTAACTGAAAGGTTGAGGGTTTGAATCCACTCAGTGGCTTCTCAGGAAGGAAACCAAGAAACCAAACTCACCTGCCATTGAGTCAAGGCCGACTCACAGCAATCCTATAGAATTAGGGTAAAACGGAGACGATAACTCTTTACGGGAGTGGAAAGCCTCATCTGGTGGTTTCAAACTGCTGACCTTGAGACGAGCAGCCCAGCTCATAGAGGCCTGGTGATCTGCTCCAGTAGACACTGCAGCCTACAAAGCCCCACGGGGCAGTACTACTCTGTCACATGAAGTCTACATGTCAGTATCAAACAAACAACAAAACAACACCCACTAACAACAACAAGTCTCCCTGGTGGTGATGAAAACAGACTCCCGCTTCCAGAAACACACACAGGAGCTATGGGTGGTTTCCAAAACTGTGGGGGGGAAGAGCTGACCAGGGCAGAGAGGAGGAGACAAATCTTCCCCTACAGACTCATGGGGAGATGAGGATGGAGACCGAGTCTCTGTCACCCCTTCCCCTCTGTCCGCCAGGCTTGCAGTTATCTTTGCCACAGGGTTGAGGGGAGGTCCCCAGCCCTTTTCTTGTCACATCCACTAAAAGGCCAGGAGAGAAGAGATGCTATCTCTTCGGCTCGATGCTCCATCCTCAGCCCCTAGAAGACTGCACTATACTGTAGAAAAAAGTCCCTGTAGCAAAATTTGCTGCTGAGTATTTTTTGAGGGCACTGCTAACTGGAAGGGTGAGAGTTGGTGGTCACCAGGGGCTCTGTGGAATAAAGATGAGTCTTTCTCCTCCCGGAAATAAAGAGTGACAGTCTCAGAAAGCCCTCTGCCCTTCAGGGTCGCCAGGAGTCAGAATGGACCGGATGGCAGTGAGTTGGGGTCGACATGTGGCAACCCCATGTGGAACAGGGTAGAAGAGCTCCACAGGGCTCTCGCGGCTGTGATCGCTCAAAACCAGATCGCCACACCTCTCTTCCAACGCTTCTGGGCAGATCAATATCACCAACCTTTGGCGTAGCAGCGCAGTCCAATACGCAAATCAATAAACCAAATACACTGCCACGAGTCCATTCCAGCTCATAGTGACCCTCTCTAGAATCTCCAGGGCTGAAAACCTTTATGGGAGCATGGCAGCCTCATCTTTATCCCTTGGAGCTGCTGGCTGGCTTGAACCTCCAGACAGTCCCTACAGCCCCATGAGAGCTCACGCCAGGACTGTTTAATGTCTGGTGACAACATTCCATTGATTATTTATTAACTACTGCTACTCCAGTGTTAGCAGATCTGCATTCCCCCCGATTCGTTTTGTTCCATTGCCTATAGGAATCCGTCCCACATATGGCATATTTGCAGCACGGAAATAAACTGGAGACTAGTCTGAGGTACCCGCGGGCTCTGGCAGGAGTTACCTGAACTGGAGCGTGCGCCGGATGATGGCCAGGGACATGAAGTCCCCGCGCCCCTGCTCGTTCTCGCCGCAGTAGAGCAGCAGGCCATCCTCCGCTTCCGCCTGTTGGCACACAAACGGGAGCCACGTGAACAAGGAGCACCTTCTCGTCCATAAAGTACATCTGGAAACACCACAAGCACGAGCCTCGAGCATTCTCCCTCTGGAGTCACAGCCACCAAGGCAAGAGCAGGGATGCCACGTCAGTCGCAGGGACCCAGACCCATTTCATTTGCAAGAAGCAGATGGCTGCCATCTGCGGAGCGTGAGGTGTGGTGGCGAGGGGCGAGGAAGGCAGCCCCGTGACTGACCTGCTCTTTACTTACTTCCCTTTGTGGCTCCATTTGCGGTGTTTCTGGAAAGAAGGCTAGCAGCACAGAGAGGATGCGTGCCCCCATGCCCATCAGAATCTCTTCTCATCAAAGGGCGTTCCTCTCCGCCCCACTCACCATTCTTCTTCTTTTTACTTCCCATTCCAGAGGAACGCTATTTCTAGACTATCTTTTGGATACTCAGCACTGTGGCCATGGCCTCCCGATGAACCTGTTTCCAAATTGTTGTGGTCTGAGATGCCTGACAGCATCGTTTGAACCGAAAGACATCGATTCCTTTCGGATTTGCAGGAGATTCGGGTCCCAGAGCATCCATGAAGCCCCCGCTACACGCCAGGGTTGGATAAAGTATTTTTTATTCTCTTTGTTCAGTAACAGTTTTTCAATGAGAAACAGACATTTGGGTTCCTTTTTAAAAGGTTTTGAAATGGGGAACCCATAGTTCTTCTAGTACTCTGGTCGAGGAGGGGTCATTATCATGAATAATACGTTCTAGGATCCCTAGGTTCTCACTGAAACCTTCACGCCACTAACATCACACATACCCCCTGGCCTTGAATATCACACCCACTGCTGGTACCTTGAATAATGAGCATCTCTCTCCCGCTAGCTTGTCAATGGCTTACGGGCAATCTAGATTCATATTGACCTTGGACCACCCCCTGCGACCTCTCCCCCTCCCTTTTAGTAGGTATCTAATAAGTATTCTTATTAAACAACCAATCACTCTTACCCTAAATTCAAGAGTAACTTGAAATGCCTGATAGGAATTCTTCAGAGGTTCAAAGGTTACATAGGAATGGCCAAAGAACTGAGGATACTGGATGGCAATATCTGAAAAGACACACAAAGACACTTTCAACCGACGGCTGCTTCTTCACATCTTCCAAAGCAAAAATCAATATACATGCTGCCTGGATGCCATCAAGTCAAAAGCCTTGACGATCTCTTAAGCCTCATTTGCTCGCCCTCGCTTTTACATCTTCTCTTCTGATTCTTTGAGACTTTGAGCCTCTGAAATTATTTGAAGGAAGCTGGATCTTTGGAGATGGCTACTGGCTTCCCTGGAAAGAAATCAATAACTTCACGAGGAATGATAACCATTTTGCCAGCCGTACTTCTGTGTCCAATTACTATCATTTTAGCCCTTCGTGCCCATGTTTCAGCTGATTTTTCTTTGTAGAGATGAGATAACAGGACAGCCCACTTCTCCCAAGTGCTGTCGGGAGAATTCAATGTCCCTTTCAATAGTATGACAAGGTTGGTGAACAGAGAAATTGGGCTGCTGCCTAATTACAGGCGTGAGCTTCCTCATGATTTGTCAATTATCCAATTTCAGGAGACTAGTCCCTGGACACAGATATCATGCTTGCTAAAGGAGAGGCGCAGTGACAAAGAGGAAGGCCCTAAACACGCGGTTTGACACGGTGGCCAAAACAGTGGGCTGGAACAGAGAACAACTGGGAGGCTGTGCAGGGGGGTGTAGCACTGTTGTGTGGAGATCAGGACTCTATGAGTTGCAGCCGACTTGAAGGCACCTAACAACACACAACACATTTAAGGCGTGATACTTGGAAGAAGAACTTCATCTTAGAAAGGGACTTGGGGTTGTTGTTAGGGGCCCTTGACTCAATTCCAACTCATCGTGACCCAAGGTTTCAAAGAGATAGCCCCCTGGTGGGGGTTTCTTATCTGCAATCATTTATGAGAGTAGATCATAGACCTTTCTCCTGCAGGGCCGATTGAAGTCAACAACCTTTCAGTTGCCAACCAAGTGCCTAACAGTTGCACGTTGAAGGCCCCTAGAATGAGGTACGTTTGGACCACCCATGTGCACTCCGGCTCCCAGTGGAGCCAACCCAATGCCATTCTCTCTGTCCCCACGCAGCCTACCTTCTGAGCAGCTCTCGCCCCCTTTGCCCAGGTTGCAGTGGCATCGTGAGCTCCCCCAGGTGTAGTCATTGACACAGAAGCTGTCCGCCGTGCACATGGCTTCATCACAAGGCATGTCAAAGAGCCTGGGCATCAGCGCCAGACCACCCTTCCCCTTTCTCTCGACGGGCGTGGTGTGCGGAGCCACGGGAATCGTGGGGAGCGATGCCGAGGTCGGGGCGGCAAGCCTTGTAAAGGTCTTTGGATTAGATCTGGAGGCCATCTTGGTTCCCACCTCAGGGTTCCGATGCTCCCCTTTGGTAGCAGGAAGTGGCTTGACCTAAAGCAGCAAAGGCAGAGGGGTCAGGATGAGCCCAGGATGCAGTCATCACATGGTGTGTGCACGATGCCTCGTCTTTGAACACATGGTTACTCGCTGTAACCCCCCTGGGATGTACACAGGGATGACAGCACTGACCTAGATTTGTGGGTGGAGCTCGGGGAGCACAGGGACGGTGAGTACCTTGTCCATGTTACTCAGAAAATCAACAGTCAAGCTGATACGACCTGATTTATGGGTAGTAGAAGACATTATTTTGTCTCGGACTCACTCCCTTGTAATAGCTCGTCTCAGAAGAATGTCACTTGGTGGGCAGTCAAAAGACGTTTCTGCCAGAGTGTGAAGCCAACAGGCAGAGGCTGTCTATGTCCCAGCCACGTGGTCAGTGCTCAGTACTTCTAATTTGTGGTCACCTGGAGCCTAACGCTCAGAGGAACTAAATACACGTCTAACACAAATGGGCCAGGTTAAGTTTTACGTGAAACGTTCTTGGGCCGTTGACGGAATTGCCTTGTCCAAGAAGAGAACAAAGAACACTGTGGATTAAGAGCAAAGCAGTCCGTTACCTCCTCAAAGGAAATATCCAGGTCTAAGACGTCTTCAAAGCCGTCTTCATCATCACTGATGCCCGTGTCGGTGATATAGTGGGGTCCAGCCTGGCCACTTCCTGTCTCCTGGGCACCTTTCCAAGAAGAGCAGCACACCTCTGTCAATGCATGCCCTTCCTCCAGGGTCTGCCCCCCTCCCCACACCCGCCATGCAGAGCTGTGCGGCTGGCTCCCAATGGAAATGCACCAGGAGTGCAACACAAAAGAGGAAGCATAAATGGCCACAAAATATGGGGGAGAAACTGTTTACTCTCTCAGGTAATCAAGAAAATGGCAATGGAAACTACAAAGACCAGCCATTTCAGTGGGAAAAATGTGAAGTTAAACAATATGGCAATATTGCCCAGGATGGGCTCAGTGGAAACCCTTGAGCCCTGATATTAGACCTGTAAATGGATACTTAGAAAAACACTCAGAAATACTTAACAAAGTAGAAAAAGCCAGTAGTTCCACCCCCAATTTAAACAACCTGAGACACTCTTGCAAAGGTATAACCTGAAAGCGAAACACCTTCATATATGTATGGTAAGAGTAAAAATACACACCTGCTATTTGTAGTCAAGCATATCCTGAATATGCATCAACACAAAAATGGGTTTGTGAATTATAATATGTCCATTAAAAACAAAAGCAAACAAATGCACTGCCATCGAGTCCATCCGATAGGACAGGGTCGAACTACCCACTGTGATTTTCTGAGACTGTAACTGTTTACGGAATTAGAAAACCCCATCTGGGAGAACAATAAAATCCAAAACCAAGTTCACTGCTATCGAAGCCGTGTTGCCCTACATGGCCCGGTTGTAAGTCTTTAAGGTCGTAGAAAGCCCTGCCTTTCCCTGGGGAGCAGCTGGTGGTTTCAAACGGCTGACCTTTCAGTTAGCAAACCAGCTCGTAACCACTACACCACCAGGGCTCCCTGGGGAACCATGTGGCAAGCAAACGAACAAGAATGTAATGCATCAACATGGATTAATACACATGATATCATGCGAAAAGAATGCAAGTTGCAAAAGAAGACATTCAGTTGGCTAGCGTTCAGAGGCAACTCAACGTTCATTGCACTCTTGAAGACTGCGCTCGGGGAGGGCTGTCGGTGAAGCATTGGGTTGACCGCTGACTGCAAGGTCAGTCGTTCAAACACCGCAGCTGCTCTCGGGAGCTGGCTGTTCTCACGAAGATGAAGTTTCGGAAGCCCTGGAGAGGGTTGCTACCAGTCAGAATTGACTTGATAACACAAGGGTTGAAGATACATATACATTGGTGGTTCAAACCCACCAGTGGGAGAGAACAATGAGGCCATCTTTGCTGCCAGCAACATTCCTGTCTCCGAAGGCCTGGGGCAGTTCTGCTCTGTCCTCTGACGTCACCATGATTTAGCATCGACTTCATGGTAGGGCACTGGATTTGGTCTTTGGACAATAGAATCTTTACGAACTGGAAGGGAGAGTGAGAAAACCATCTCTTCAGGAAATAAAATACAGGCCTTCGCCCTTTGGCGGACAGCCAGGCTAGCATTTTTACTCAGCGGTCACCCAGAAAGGCGACCGATCCAAACAGCACTGAGTTAGGCTTAGAACAGGAAGTTCTCCACCAGGAGGTGGCACCCTTTAAAAAGGCTGTCCCATAGTGTCCCCTTTCCTCCCAGAGGGTTTAGGCAGGCTCAGGGACTAGCTGCCTCCTCGTAACAGAGCCAGCCAGGCACAGCCTTTGGGGCAGTAGCAACGCTGGCTATGCTAAGGGATTTTTTTTTTTTTTGGCGGGGGTAGATTATTGATGCCCATCACTCATTTAGCATCCTGTGTTTGGACCATGGGTGAAAAGTAAAACGACGCTGAAATATATACCAAACTCAAAGACATTCTGCTTTCAGAGTAAGCTAAGCCAAACACCTCCCATAAACACATCCCCTTCTCTAAGCAAATGCAAATGGCTGAGGAAAATGACAGAAAGGCAGGCGGGGTGCAGGGTGGGCGTAGCTGTTTCAGAGGCATGCAAGGACTGCTCTTTGCTGCATTGGCTGGAAAACCTCCTCCAGGACTGGGAAGAGAGAAATGAGCCAACAGGTGATGGGGAGACGGGCTGCAATGAACTCACGTCTTGGTGGACATGAACGAACCCACAGGAGGTAGCACGCTCACCACCTCCACACCAATCCCTCACAATCCTGCATGCATATTCTTGAAAACCACCTGTGCCCGGTGTTTTCTCACCAATGCCAGAAGGCCTAAGAAGATAGCTCCCACCTCTCTGGTCTCCCTTCCACGCCGTATCTTTCACTTTCTCCCTCCCTGCCTCTCTTTCCTCCGTGGCTTTCTTCTTCTCTCTGACCCATTGCCTCTCTCCATTTGCATCTCTGTCTCCAATAAGCAGAGATGGATTTCAGAGGAAAGAGTCCGTACAGCAATGGAAGGACCCTAGAACCCATACAGGAAGAAAGATGGCCTCTCTACTTCTATGTTCTCCCTTGCCCTGTGTATTTTTAGCAATGCCAAGTTTCTCTTCCTAAAACATATGATCATCTTTTGATATCTTTTCTGGGAAAAAAGTTTAAAAACCAAACGAAAAACCCGATTGTCCATCACTGCCTACAAGATATATTCTAGGGTCTTTGGTCCAGAGCTCTGGGAACATCTCTTTCTCCCCATCATGGAATTGTTTATATCCTCATCAACCTGCTGTGGCTTAAGAAGTACCGTTGGGTCCTGAACTAAAAGATTTCTAAGGTTTACAATAACCCCGTTAGGTCAGTAGACTTAACCCCACTGTAGAGATAAGTAAACTGAAGCAGAGGGAGATTAAGGGATAGATCTACAATCACAGTGTTCACAACTGGCCAAGCCGAACAATCTCTGTCTTGTGCAATAAGCCCAGCTCATAGGGGCTCCAGTGGCATAGTGGTTATGATTGTGCTGCTAACTAAAAGGTCAGGAGATCGAAACCGCCAGCTACTCTGCATGAGAAAGACGGCCTTTCTAGTCCTGTCAAGAGCACCTGTCTCGAAAACTCACAGGGGCAGCTCTACTCTGTCCTAGAGGGTCGCTATGAGCCATCACTGACTCGATGGCAGGGAGATACTAAGTTTCATTGTCAGTAGGAAAGCAGTGAGCAGAGAGGGCCCAGCACACTGTGACTCCCGGAACTGGAACGAAAACGCATGTCCCTTGCTTCCTCACAGGCCCACCACCTCAGAGCTCAAGCCCACAGCTTACGATGCTCTTTCTAAGTGAGCACAGAGTACATGGTCCAAACCAGTGATAAGAATTCTCCCACTAGCCTGGGGTTATTGTAATTAGAGTGCATAACTTATCTCTTTTTACTTGGCATTTTGTTAATTAGGAAAAGGGAGCATTAAAAAGGGGACGTTTATTATCATCATAATAGCCTAACCACTGAGTGCCTGCAAAACAAGCTCCGGAGTAAGCAAGAAAAAAACCCTAGTCTGAAAAATACCGCTGTCTGTGACTCCAGGAAGGGGTGCTGTTTGTTTTAGAAAGGCCTCGCATACGGGTTTGCACACGGCATCCCCGGCTTTCTATAGATGATGCGTTTCTCTGTCCTATCAATACGGTGTCCTTGGCGAACATCCCAGGTCACAGACCCCAAGTGATGAGGAGAAGAATGCAAATAGCTCTGTGGCCTTAGGCAAATCACCCGATCTCGCTGGCTTCATACTTTCCAGGAAAACAAGAAGTGGGATTAGATTTGGTGACCTGTGAAGTCCTTTCCAACATTAACATCATGTGACTCCCAAGTGCCCACTTTTGACGTAGACTATCGTGGGCATCTGTTATGCATCAGACAAAAGGCTTGAACAAGACACAACGAGGGAATTCTAATTTCTGGTTTCCTTCTTCTTCTTCTTAAGTGAATGAAAGAGACAAACAAAGGTGTTCAGCGGGGAGCTTGGTGCTTTGGGGATTGTAGCTGCCTGTTCAATACCATGACAGGACAGGAGCTGCGATTCCTCTTCATTTATCAGAAATGACTTCCATTCAAAAGGTTGTAGGGTTGTTTTGTTGTTGTTGTTTTGAGTCCCTTCTCTTCATAGCTCATAATCAGTGAAGGCATGCTCATTCCCCACCCTGCGGTTCCACGCATTTTTGCCTACCAAAGAAGAGAGTCACATAGTTCCTGTGTTGAAGCCCTGGGCCCACAATACTGACCTGAGTGAAACTGATGTGTGACAGGAGTCTCTGGCCGGCATGAACAGTGAAGCACGTGGCTGCTCACCTGAAGGATGGCCCGAGGCACCTGGGGGAAATGTCCGGAGATCCGCTTCCAAAAGATCAGCCCTTAACAGCCCTGAGAGGCACCGTTCTCCTCTCATGCCTGTGGGGTGGCCATGAGTCAGGACTGATGACTTGACCACTGATCTTAGAATCTATCAAAGGACCCGAAGGAGAGGATGCTGGAGGAATCTGGTCCCTTGTGGCTTCCCTAGATTATTAGCCCAAACAGTCTGACTGCTCTGGGCACCTAAACTTGCCTTCCCGTGGGCAGGTCCGAGTCTAGATGGGAGGATGGGAGTTAGCAAGCCCATTGGGGCTCCGATAGTAAGCTGTGTATTCGGACCCAGCTTGTCTTAGCAATAGAGTACTTTGTTCTTCAGCTGTTGAGCCTTGCCATGTTTCTTTGTTAATTCAGGAAATGGAGGAAGAGTGGAAGAGCTGTTGATCGGGTCTCCTCAAACCCCAAACACTCACCAGGAGAAGAACGGTTGCAGAGCCAGGGTTTCCCACGAGGGAACGGGTATTGGTTAATCAGATGAAACCATGACAGGCCATCCCTGCAACCGGAGTCCCTTCAAAGGCTTCCCAAGACCTTTCATGACTTGGTCCGATTCCATCCAGGTGCATCTCATCATCCAAGCACTCCATGCGTTCTTCTGCCTCGGGGACTTTCCATACGCCATTGCCCATGCTTTGAAATCTTCTCCTTCTCGACCCATGCCTTGTCTTTTACGTCTTTTCTTTTCTTCTCTTCTTTTTTTTAAGTGAAAGATCATTTTATTGGGGACTCTTACAACTCCTGTTACAATCCATCCAACAGGCGAATTTGTACATATGTTGCCTTCATTCTTTTCTAAACATTCACTTTCTATTGAGCCCTTGGTATCAGTCCCTCTTCCCCAACCCCCTCATCACCCCTTGATAGATTATACATTGTTATTATTTTCATATCTCACACCGACTGCTGTCTCCCTTCCCCCATGTTTTCTATTGGTCTTCCCCCTGCAGAGGGGTGTATGGTTAATGTGTGGATCATTATGAATTTCGTTTCTCTTCTGCTCAAAATCACCTTCTGAGGAAAGTCTTCCCTGCACCCCAGATGGGGTTGGGTGCCCTTCCTGTGTCTTCTCCTGCGCAGCCCTTGTTCGTTTAGGGCAGTTTATGTCATGAGATATTTCATAGACGTGACTCAACCACCAGATTGTAAACGTATTGAGGATTGTGGCTCTATTTTGGTTTCTACTGTGACCCAGTGGGACACACCATATGCAGCGTCTGGCACACTGTAGGAACTGACAGAACGCATGGCAACTATAAAGAGTGAACGTCTGGAAGAATTTAGACATAATAAAAATACATGACGGAACCCTCATCTTAGTCTTTAACAGCAAAAGACTAGGGACAAGAAGAGCCATAGAGAGAATTTGAAAGCTGTTAATAGTCCTTTGCAGGATCTTGAGGGAACTATTTTTGCAACATTAAAGAATCTACACTCAGGGTCCTATGAGGACTGGTGTTCCAGATGGCTCTTTGTCTGATGTCACTTTGACCTTGGCTATATATATAGTCAAAGGACAGTCAGCCCTGCCACCGAGGCCAAGGTTGCTGAACCAGTATCCATGTCTAAGACAACGAGAACCACATCTGGACCAATCCTGGCTAGTGTGAACATCTACCCAAAGCGATGTTTCACACAGGAGGGTAATTCAAATATTCCAACCCCAATCTATCCCCCTTGCTGGCTTCAGTTGTAGATACTACAGAAGCTTAATACCAGATTTCTCAGCCTTCTTTTCATGTAGAGGCAGCCATATAAGAATTTGAGTGGATATGACACAAATGAAAATGTGTGGAAACATCCTTAGTTGTCTATTGCCGTCATAACAAAATATATCACAAATATTGTTTTAAAGAAAAGAAATTTATTGCCACACAGTTCAAAAGACTATAGAAGCCCAAATTCAGGGTGTGACAATAGAAGGAGGTCCTTTATGCAGTTCAATGTCTAGTAACTGTTAGCAACCCTTGGTGTTCCTGGGCTTGTAGATACATCTGTCTCTACGCCACTTTTCCTCTTGCCCTGTGAAAGCCTCTGTGTCTAGTTGGCTCTCTTTGTAACTCAAAAGTGTTTAGATTTAGGACCCAATGTACACTGGTAAGACCTTATTAATATGATGGAGAGAAAAAGAGCTCTTTCCGAGGGTCACATTTACGTGTACAAGGGTTAAGATTTCAACATCTTATTTATTAATTTTGTTTTGAGAGAGGGCATAATTCAATCAATAACACCTGCTTACCATGCTGCCTTTGGCAGTGAAGATGATTGGAATGGCTATAACTGCACAGCTAAATGCACTGCTAATTGAACAACTCACCAGGCTGTTTCTTGGGAACTATACCAACTGGGTACATACTGGGTGTTCGGGCACCAAGCACAGCTGTGATCCTGAAGACCATAGCATCAGTCTTGGCAGCACAGGGCCCGGGACTGGCAAGGATGCTGGCTGGCGCCTTTGCTCCTCCCTTGGCCCTGGAGAGTTGTCTGTCCTCTTTTCTTACAACCTAAGTGAACCTAACTGATTGTCAGGTATGCTTCTGTGAACATAGAAGTGGGGAGTGGGGAGATTCAACTGGTTTACCCGGTTTAGCAGAACTGAGATCTAATTTTTTGTTGACGTTGGAGAACGGGTTGTTAGAATAGCACTTGTAATCAGGGTGTAATCAGCACTTGTAATCTAAGGTGCACAGCTGCCCAACGTAGAAACCACAAATACACGTGCCGGATCCTTTTTCAATGTTAATCTGTGCAGCAGCATGTTCTAAGCACGCGTAACAATGCTCGTTTCATCCATATGAAAAAAATTAGATGGAACGATGCTTGTAGTATTTATTTATTCATTTCATAACACCCAGCACACTTTTGATGAAACACTACATTTTTATTCCCTTGCCTTTGTTACTTCAGTAAATAAACATATAACACAAAGAGAAAAAGTGTCAAACAACCAGAGTTACTCCCCAAATCACCACAAGATATCATGAGTGAATTATGCGATTCCTGAAAACGTTCAAAGAGCTAACGAGATTGTCAGCACAATTGCTGTGAGTTCAGCAGAAGCAGAAAGGAGTTTTTCAAAAATGAACATAAGATGTTCAGAGAAGAGAAGTCACCAGTTTCTAATATATTAGACACAATGACTATTGTCTAAATGGCCTGCCTCTAAAGCAGTGATTCTCAACCTTCTGAATGCTGCGACCCTTTAATACACTTCCTCGTGTTGTGTTGAGCCCCCAACCATAAAATTAATTTTGTTGCTACTTCATAACTGTAATTTTGCTACTGTTATGAACCTCACGACCCCTGTGAAAGGGTTGTTCGACCCCCAAAAGGGTTGTGACCCACAGATTGAGAACCGCTGGTCTAAAGGAATGGGATCCTACTCCTACCGTGAAAAGATGGTTAAGGATAAATCACAGCCAATGACGTTTGATAAAAGTGAAGAACATTACACGTGAGGACGCCAATCAAGAAGCAATATGAAAATACCTTAAATAACAGTTTCATTGATTGTTTGTCAGTTATTATTTGATATTTTTCATTAATATTTTAAAGTTCTTTCTTATCACATCATGTACTCTGTGTACCTCTTTCATTGTTCTTATTTGCATATCAACTGAATGAAACAATAAACTATCTTTTGGTATTTCTTTTTTTATATTTAAAATGATCACTTGGGCAGTGAACCGGTTGTTCAATTATTTGAATCCTACCACTGGAAATGGGGTGTCTGGGAGAAGGGCTCGAAGTAGTGGACATGGGCAAAAATTCTTGTTCTTCTTTTTACTCATCGTGCTTCATGAATCTCTTACTGGACCAGAGTCCAAGAATGGCATCCCAAACCCCGCTGGTTGCTAGAGATGTCATTTCAAAGCTTCTTTGACTCCTTTATCTGTATGCAGATACACAGAGGAAGCGCTAACTCTACAAAAAACCCATGGAGTATTGAAGAGCACAAAAGAGTCAATCAGCCATAGCCACTGTCTGTTTCTCCCTCAGAGCCTTCCTTCAGATAATGAGGACATGGAGATTAAGCAGATGGCCACCTGCAGACTGAGGAGATGCATAGGTAAAGCCGAATGCGAGATGGGATTGGGAATACAACACGACAACCTAAGGTCACCATGAGAAATGTCACACTTGCAATCTTCATAATTTTGGAGGATAATGAATAATAATTTGCTGGTCACATTTTGCAGCAGTAATACCTCAGAAATTGGAGGTGGGGGTGGTTAGCATACAATTTGAACAGTCAGTAAAAACATCTCTAAACCACTGAAATGAGGCTGACTTTAGTCATTTAGTGTACACAGCAGGCACTCAATAAGTACTTGTTGGATATGTGAGTGAATGACATAGTGTTCCCTAGATGAGCCACATCTTGCAAGGTGCTCTTCCCATGGAAAATGCAAAACAAATGTTTGAGGAAAGGCATATGGGATGGAGGTGGGGGTGTATAAAACATTCATGGGAAAATAGAATTAAAAAATAATGGAATGTTTTCTTGAACTTTTTGAAGCCCTGCTGTGTAGCATGTAACATAGCAAATGATCTAAGTGTCCGTCAGATTTGTCATTTTTGCTGGGAGTGTGGTAGCCATTGTCAACTGATTATCAGTGGCCTAATGCAGACAGTGTCAGGAGGCTGTAGCATGGACAAATGAACCCTCGACAGGCATATGTGCATATATTCTAGTAGACATACACACTGATACAATCTTTATGGAAGACAATTTGCTAGTACATTTTATGTGTTAGATATTTTGATTCTATGGCTCTATGATTAGGGATTTATCTAAAGAAGCTACTAAAGTGTATAAAAATGCTCAAAACAAATAAATATTTTATAAGAAGTTTAAAGCCATTGGATATATTCATAGAATGATTTCGTGTTTAGGAAACTGCGGTCTTGGGTGCTCTTCACATGTGTACTCAGGTAAAGGTTAAATTGTTGAAGAGTAAATAGGAAGTAAAACAATAAATAAAAGGTGAGTTCAATGATATAGACAGCACAGTCGCTCCAGCTCATTGGCAGGGAGTGGTAGGTAGAGGGGTTGTGGGGTCAAGTGTTTTCTGTATGGAATGAATATTCACATGCTGATGGGAATGATCCAACCCCCTCAGGACCAATAACGAGAGTAGCGATACCAGGAGAGTAAGGGAAAGGTGGGAGAGAAATGGGGAACCAATCACAATGATCTATATATAACCCCCTCCAAGGGGGACAGACACCAGAAAAGTGGGTGAAAGGAAATATCGGTTAGTGTGAGACATGAAAAAAGTAATAATAATTTATAAATTATCAAAGGTCCATGAGGGAGGGAGGGAAAAAACGAAGAGCTGATATTAAGGGCTCAAGTAGAAAGAAAATGTTATGAAAACGATGATGGAACAAATGTACAAATGTGCTTGACACAATGAATGTAAGTGTGGATTGTGATAAGAGTTAGAAGAGCCCCCAATAAAATGATTTTAAAAAAAGAAAGAAAAGAAAAGCAGAGAGGGAAAAGTTGGGTGGTCTGGAAGAGAGTAAGAGTAACTAACACAGACCTAACAGACGTACTATGGTCCCCGAGTGGCCTAGTACCACAGAGGCTCGTACTATGGTCTCCAAGTGGCCTAGTACCACAGAGGTTCAGCTCACATTTGGGAGCCAGAATCTGGAACCAGGAGGCTGAGAGGAGAAAGAGATGGGAGATGCAGCTAATCAACAGTGAGGAGGGAGACACATCCGGCTCCACCACCAGGGCAGGGTGATTGTGGCTGAGATGGCAGTGAGCCCCAGATTCCAGTGGTCCTTAAAGTGGTCCTCTGCATTTGGGCAGCAATGGTGGTTTGGGAATCTTTAAAAAAATTTTCTAATCCACAAATGGTTCAAACCAGGGATACCAGCCTGTTCATTCCTCCTCAATTCTTTGAGATCAAACACTATCTAGCATCTAAAATGTACTAGCAAATTATGATTTAACATTAAACAGTGGAATCAAAGATATGATTACAGAGCTGCTGAGTCTATCACTAAGAAACCTGTCACAGGTTGAATTGAGTGCGCCCCAAAATAGCTGTTTGAGTCTTTACCTTCCATACCTGTAAATGAGACTTTATTTCAAAATACGGTCTTGGCAGATAGAATTAGTGCACATGAAGTCATACTGGGAAAAGGTGGGACCTAATTCAAGGTGACTGTTGTCCTTCTAGAAAGAGAATGAAGGACAAGGGACAGGCACCGTGTGACAATGAAGGTAGACTTAGAGTTGTGTTGCCACAGTCATGGAACGACTGGCTCCCAGAAGGCGGACATGAGGAACGTTCCCTCCCTAGAGCCCTCACAGTGAACATGGTCCTCCAGATGCTTGCCTTTCTGGTCTCCAGAACTGAGAAAACATACATTTGGGTTGTTTTAAGCATCCACTTTATGGTCATTTGTTATGGTTGCCCTGTATTTTGACCAGAATAATAGAAACAAGATCACTAATCAAAAGTATAAAAATAAAACTTGTCTCAATTGGCAAAAATCAACCAACCAACTAAGCTGAGAACACAGTCTGAAGAGGCCAGTGTTTCAGTTAGTGTGAACTGATCTGCACCTAAATATCAACTCACAAAATGTTTGCTAGAAAACGTTTTGAGATTCAAGATTGTGATTTCTGTGTAAACTACCAGCTGGGCAGGTTAAGAAATACTTGATGCTGAAACCCAAAGCCCAGGAGGTGCTATATCTAGGTTGATTTAAAATAAAAACTCACTGCCATTTACTTGACGCTGTCTCATAACAAATATATATATATTCTGAGACTGTACATCAAGCAGGTACAGAGCGGGTACTCTCAACATTCTTCTGTGGAGGTGAGTGGATTACTGAAGGACTGGATGACATTGTAAGTGGCCAAATTCTCTACACTCATAATCACGGGGTTTGGAAGGCCGACCCTGGTGGGAAGGGGCTCTGCAGTGATGAGATGGAGAAAAATCTCCTGCTTAGGTCTGGCTATTCACTAGGCACCTGGAGGCTAGGTGTCTTTCAGAGTAATCAGCTTCTATTGTCCGTCCCACCCAAGGTGCTGCCAACTCCCTTCTGATAGGGCTCATAGACTGTTCCCCTGGAGAGAGCTCTGGGACATCCAAGGTTGAGCCGCTAATTTAACTCTAGTATCTGCTGGAGGCTTCGAAGCCCCATGATGGTATAAAGCCATTGGACAAGACACTTGTTCTCTTGACCCTGGCATTGAGAAAGGTGAGCCCCTGAGCCCGCTGCATGTCCTCCTTTTCTTCCCTCATTGCACCACCTCCCCTCTGAACCTTCAGTTGTGGGGCCAGGCCCCACAAAGGTGCTGTTGGGTTTGAACCTCTGACCTTGCAGTTAGCACTTCTATACCTAGCACACAGTGGCACCAGGGGACTTGTGAGGTCAACTTTGTGACCAACTTTGTGGCAACTCATGGTAATCCTATGCACAACGGAACAAAACACTGCCCAGGCCTGCATCGTCCTCACATGAGCCTATTGTTCTAGCCACTGGGTCAATCCATTTCATCGAAGGTCTTTCTGACTTTCTGTTTGTCATCGCCCCTATGCTTTACCAAGCACAATATCCTTCTCCTGGGATTTGTCTGTCCTGATAACATGTCTGCAGTATGTGAGACAAGGTCTCACCATCCTCACTTCCAAGGGACATTCTGGGAGCATGTCTTTCATGACTGATTTGTTTGTTTTTCCAGCAGTCCAAGGTACTTTCAACCTTCTTCCCCAGCACCATAATTCAAGTGCATCACTTCTTCTTGGGTTGTCCTTATTGAATGCTCAACTTTTGCAAACATACGAGGTCATTGAAAATACTATGACTTGGGTCAGGCCCAACTTAGTCCTCAAAGTAGCATCCTATCTCTTCAACTCTTAAAAGAGGTCATGCAGCAGATATGCCCAATGTTGTTAATAAGTCTTTCTCCAACCCTGATACCAGGGGACTTAGCATGAAATAATTACAAAGGCTTGGGATGTCCCACTATCTTCAGAGAAATTGGATGAACCAAAAAGAATTTAAATACTTTTGAAATAACACTTTAAAATATGACATGAAAGAAAAACCTATGATATTCAATTGCAGAATATGTAGTATTAGGAATTGGCGCCTAAGTAGACACAATGAATCTGTTGAAAAATTCAAAAGAACATATCAATCACCAATGTTTCTTTCCTTAGAAGGTTTTCCTGGCATCACATTTGATTATCTTTGTAGAAAACCATTAGTCAATTACAATTCAAATCGACACCAACCATCAATAGGGATCATTAAAAACACAGCCTCCCTCAACCCCCATACACATTTCCTCACTATCAAAGTCACTATTCCGTATAATGCCCATTGATGACCATAGAATGATTCATTTGATAATTTCTTCCTGTCCATGTATTCAGAAAAACATTCTCCACCGAAGTTGGTTTGAATTGCTTGGTCATACATTGAGAAATTTATGACATATTCATTTCTTTCTTATCATTGCTGTAGGGAGCTCTAAGTTCAGTGATAGTTAGGATTTAAGGAATTGTCTCATCTCTAATTTTGATGCAATTATATCCCTACCTCTATTCGGCTTCTGGTCATCTTTACATATGTCTTATCCATTGAAGTGTGTGAGTGTGGCTGTTAGTTGCTGGAAACTCGAGTCACGACGGCCCTCCGTGTTTCTGAGTAGAACTGCCCCAGAGGGGGGTCAAGGCGGTGACCGTTTGAAAGCAGATTGCCGGGTCTTTCTTCCGGGCACTTCCGCAGGGGTTCTGTCCACCTGCCCACTGGTAGGAGAGACTTTCACAACTTGCACCATCCAGGAACTCCCTGACTTTTTGTGTGAACTGCCTCAAATCATTTTTGCACATGGGGGAAATAGAAATCATTAAAAACACACACAAAAAATCTTGAGCAAACTTTGTGTTTCAATAACCTGCAAGGTTTCTGGACACAGTAGCCACGTGGTAGGACAGAAGATTTCTGATAACTAAGCAAGGGAGCATCCTTTTAATGCTTCACAGCGATTAAAAAACACACCAATAATTACACCTGGATTTAAATTATCCTGTGGCAAAAGCCAGATTGGGGTCACAAGAAGCGGGTCTGGCTTACACCCTCACTGTGACCCACTATCCTGCCCAATAATTCATTGAAGTCCCAAATGGACAGTCCCTGGCAGGAGCAAGCCAGCTTCTTTTTTTGATCAGGGGACTATTGGTACCCCAGAGAATATTGTACCCAAATGAATAGTAACAGGGGGAATCTGTTCTCATTATTAAACGTCGGTAGATGCTGTTAAGTCAATGTCAACTCATGGTGGTCACGGTCACCGAGAACGGTCTAGCACCATTCTTACACTTCATGATCCTTTGTGGCAGTCATTGTCAATACATCTCATGGAAGGCCTTCTAGTTTTTTGCTGAGCTTCTACTTTACTAAGCATGATTTCTCTAAAGACTAGTCTCTTCTGATAGCATGGCCATACGATGTGAGACAGTTTCACCATGTTCACGTCTAAGGAGCATTCCTGCGGTACTTCCTCCAAGACAGACTTGTTCTTTCTTTTGGAAGTCCATGCTATATTCAATAATCCTCAGCACCACTGGGGCAGTTACATAATCTGGTGCCAATTTGAGAGGATTATGAGTGAAGGTGTGGAGTCTAGCCTGTCAATCAAGATATAACAAATGAGGCCTTTGTGTGGGCTTGGCCTTCTCCTGAGAATTCTGGGAACTCCTACTTTCCCTCCTTGGAGGCGGGAGATATCTTCTGCACTCTACTCACTTCCTGAGAGACGCTCTACTGACAGGCTGACTCCCTCGGAGACATCCCTGAGAAGCCACATGGACCTACACTGATGTACCCCTGGATGCTGGAGAAGCCACAGGGAGACCCCTTCTAGCACTAAGATGCTTACACTGCCACTGGATCCATGAGACATTCTACCCACTGGCCTGTGATCTTCCTGCACTCAGCATCATTGCATGTATTCGTGGGTCTGAAGAGGGCTTTATAGATTGGTATCAGACTTATGGGTGAGTATCGGACTGATGGATCTGATCTGGATTGGGATGGGATGTTTTCCCAATATTCAGTTGCTCTTGTATATAAACCTCTTTCTTATACCCATGTGAGTGTCTATGAATTTGTTTCTCTAGCCTACCTGGACTAACACAACCACCATATATCAAATGTATCTCTGGTCTTCCTTATTCAACTTTCACGTGCATATGAGAAAATACCAGGGTTTGTGCGGGGCTCACACGCCTTCGTCCGCAATGTGACAGGCTTTCTTTTGAACAATTTAAAGAGCCTTTTGAAGCAGATTTATCCAATGCGATGTATTGTTTGATTTCTTGGCTGCTGCTTCCACAAACGTTGATTTTTGGATCAAAGTAAAACAAAATCTTTGACCACTTCCATCTTTCCTACCTTCATCATGACCTTGCTTACCGGTCAGGTATGAAGCTGTTTGTTTATTTTATGTTGAGGTGTAATCCATCCTGAGGGCTATAGTCTTTTATCTTCATCATTAAATGCTTCAAATCTTCTCCAGTTTTAGCAAGAGAGGCTGTGTCATAGCTTATGACAGGTTGTTAACATGTCTTCCTCATGTAATCCTGCTTCTTAGATTATTTGCTCATTATATGTAAACTGAGGGAGGACGGTGAAAGAATATAGCCTGACATGGATCTTTCCTGTTGATAAATTGTGCAGTAGCTTCTTGCTTTGTTCATATTACCACTCATGGTCTACATATAGGATATTCATGAGCACAATTATGTGCTCTGGAATTCCCATTCTTCACAGTCTTAGGCATAATCTGTTATGATCCACATAGTCTAATGCTTTTGATTAGTTAATAAGACACAGGTACACATCTTTCTAGTGTTCTGTTTCAGCCATCTGATAAAAGCAGTGATTCCCCTTGTTTCATCTTCTCTTCTGTTTCTATAGTGGTCCAACTGTTTTTAATTACCTTCAGAAAAATTTTTCTTATGTGTGTTATTAATGAAATTATTTGATAATTTTTGCATTCTGTTGGATCACCTGTCTTACGAATGGGCACGAATCTGAATATCTTCCATCGCTTGGCCAAGTAACTGTCTTTCAAAACTCTTGGCGTAGATTAGTGAGGCTCTTCAGCCCTGCATCCATCAGTTGAACCATTTCTGGGGTGCACCATCAATTCCTGGAGCCTTGTCTTGTGCCAATGCCTTCCGTACAGCCTGGACTTCTTTAATACTACCAGTTCTTTATCACCTGCTACCTCCTGAAATGATTGAACATCAATTCTTTTCGGTATATAGTGACGATGTGTATATCTTCCATCATCTTTGCTTAATTCCTATGAATCAATATTTTGCTCATAGAATCTTTCCATATTACTAGTTGAGGCTTGACATTTTTTTGTTCAGTCCTGTCAGCTTGACAAATGATGAAATGATTAGAAATGATGTCGTAACTGCACATTTTACTTTGTCTTCTTGAGCACCCTTTAAAATCTTCTGCTCAGTTATTTCACTTTATCATTTCTTCCATATTCTTTCTTTTACAATTTCATTGAAAGCAAAAAAAAATTGCTTTCTTCACAATACAATTTATGGCTTTAATATATTCAAAAGAGTTGTGTAATCCATCAGACAAAGGCCTTATTACTAAAATCTATAATATGCTTCTACTTTACAACAACAACAAAACAATTGTCCACTGAGGAGGTGGGCAAAGGATCTGAAGAGAAGTTTCTCCAGGGCAGAAATCCAAATGGCCAACAAACATATGAGAAAATGTTCCAGATCCCTAGCCATAAGAGAAATGCAAATTAAAACAACTAAGAGATACCACCTAACACCCTCAAAGATAGCCCAATTCAAAATATCAGAAAGTAACAAGTGTTGGAAGGGCTGTGGAGAGATAGGTACTCTCTTCCACTGCTGGTGGACCTGTTGGTATGTACAGCCATTATGGAAATCGATTTGGTAATATCTAAAACAGATGGAAATCTACCTACCATGTGACCCAGCAATCCCCCTACTGGGCATCTACCCAGAAGAGGCAAGAAACAAACCACGGCCAGACATCTGTGCTCCCATGTTCATCATGGCGCAGTTCACAATTGCAAGAAGTTGGAAACAATCCAAATTTCCATTAACAGACAAATGGACTAAAAAACTGTGGTACATACATACAATGGAGTATTACATATCCCTAAAGAGTAGTGATGAACACATGAAGCACTTAGCCGCATGGGAAGAACTGGAGGAAATTATGCTAAGTGAAGTAAACCAAGCCCCAAAGGACAATTACAACATGAGTTCACTGGGGTAAGCTTAAAAATGCATAAGAGGCATAGGGAAAAAGCTACTGCATACATACATTCCTAGGGTGAGGTCCAGGTAGTATGGCAGGGACCAGACTAAATCCAGGGATACATATGACAGCCAACTGAAAAGGAGGGGGGGGAAAGACATGGGTAGCGGGGGGAACAGGGCATTAACCCACCCAAGGGGAGGGTGTTATTTCAACGTGGTGCACCAAGATGTGAATGCAACATACTGGCATGAAGCCGGGAAGAAATAGAGAGGTCTGAGGGGCCGGCCCCAATCCCAACTACATGGAAAGCCCATCCTCCCAACAGAAGAATTCACTTCAGAGGACAGTACTGAAGCTACAGCTCAGGGAGAGGGACATGTCTGGTCAGAGCACACAGGAGCAAACGCAGGGGGAGGGAAAAAGAGTGCAGCACATCCTGGCCCACCAAGCCCTGAGGATGATATTCCTGCTCAGAGCAGCCAGTGCACAGAGAGGACCATAGGGCCAGCCCCACCATGAGACATGACGTCCCTCACTAAACCATAGCGCTATGGGAGACAACACTGGAGACACAGTGAAGGAATTGTGCCCGATCTGACCCCCCAGCGAGGCAAAACACTAAGGGTGTGCAACAGAACAAGGAGAGCAGAGCAAGGAAGTCCTAGGGGAATGTCAAAAACAGATTGTGGGGCCGGGGTGAAGCACCCCAACAGACTAAACCAGAAAACACTCCTAAAGGTCAACAAACAGACCTTGAAATATTTACAGGCTTTTCCTTTTATGTCGTTGCCTTTTTTTGTGTTGTTTTGTTTTCTTTGGTTGCTTTGGGGTTTTTTTTGTCTCCCTCTTGTTTTTGTGCATATTATTTTCTGTGCATGTCTAGCTAGATAAGATAGGTGGGACAAACAATCCTGAACAGAAAGCAACTGGAATGAGGGGTTGGGGGCAGGGGACTGGGACATGTGAGAGGGGGAGGCAGGGGGAAAGAAGTGGGTGTTCACAATCCCAGGGACAAGGGAACAACAAGTGTTCTAAAACCTATGGTGAGGAGGGTGTAGGAGGCCTGGTAGGCCTTGATCAAGGGCAATGTAAACTGAGAGGAATTACTGAAACCCAAATGAAGGCTGAGCAGGATAGTGGGACAAGAGGAAAGTAAAAGGAAATAGAGGAAAGAACTAGAAGGTAAAGGGCATTTATAGAGGTCTAAATACAGGCGTGTACATATGTAAATATATTCATATATGATGAAGGGGAAATAGAATAAGTGCATATATTTATAGGTTTACTATTAAGGAAGCAGATGGACACTGGGCCTCTACTCAAGTACTCCCTCAATGCAAGAACACTTTGTTCTATTAAAATGGCATGTCATGCTGCTCACCTTCCTGACAGGATTCCTGAAGACAAAGTGGGTGTGAAAGCAAATGTGGTGAGGAAAGTTGATGGTACTGGCTATCAAAAGATATAACATTGGGGTCTTAACGGTTTGAAGATAAACAAGTGGCCATCTAAGTGGCCAACAAAGCCCACATGGAAGAAGCACAGCAGCCTGTGTGATCAGGAGGTGTCAATAGGATTAGGTATCAGGCATCAAAGATTCTGGACAAAAAAATAATATCATTGTGAATGAAGTTGAGTGCAGAGTGGAGACCCAAAGCCCATATATAATTAATAGGACATCTCCTTACAAAAGGGTCACGGGGAGGAGACGAGCCAGTCAGGGTGCAGCATAACGCCGATGAAACATACAACTTTCCTCTAATCCTTTAATGTCTCTCCCCACCCAACTATCATGACCCCAATTCTACCTTACAAATCCAGCTAGACCAGAGCATGTACACAGGTACAGATAAGAGCTGGAAACACAGGGAATCCAGGGCAGATAACCCCTCAGGACCAATATGGAAAGTAGCCACACAGGAGAGAAAGGGGAGGGTATGGGCAGAAAGGGGGAACCAATCACAATGACCTACCTATAACCCCCTCCCATGGGGATGGACAACAGAAAAGTGGGTAGAGGGAGACATCGGTCGGTGTAAGATATGAAAAAATAATAATAATTTATAAATTATCAAGGGAATTGATACCAAGGGCTAAGTAGAAAGAAAATGTTTTTAAAATGATAATGACAACAAATATACAAATGTGTTTGACGTAATGGATGGATGTATGTGTAAGGCAGCAGTGACTCCATGACAGGCTGAGCCTTTTAAAATAGGCCTA
>NW_022111373.1:112770960-112780385 GCF_000313985.2 Echinops telfairi
AATGTTGTGAAATCATCACCACAATCAATTCTTTATTATTTTCTTCATGCTTGAATCCATCGCCCCTCCCCCTGAAACTTCCTATATATAACGCTAAGGATATATTCATCTAAGTACTCTTTCTGTAGATTTATATATTATTCTTCCACTTGCTTTAGATATTTGACCTTCAAGACCAAGTTACAGAGTCTCTTTTGACACCCAGTTTGGTATTTTCCTTCCGTCTTTCTTTTTTTTTAACCATTTTATTGGGAGTTAATATAGATATCATATCATTCCATAGCTCAATCACAACAAGCAGTATTATCCCATTGCTACCACAATCAGCTTCAAAACATTCTCTTCCTTTTTGACCTCCTTGATATCAGCTCCCTTTACATCCCCTCCCCCACTGTCCCCCCAGGGACCCTTCTACTTGCTGTCTCTGTAGGTTCATCAATGCTGGATTTCATCTACTGAAAAACAGAAAAACATATACCACAAATTCAAGAGGCTACTCCAATGACACAATACATCTGAGATAAACCTCAATAAAGTACACACACACACACACACACACACACACACAGAGAAAACGTTGAAACACAGATCAGGCCCAATGTGTTTCAGAGGGAGGGTCAGCTGACAAGATTGTCAAGTGAGGTTTATCATCTTGGTCTTCTATAGTCCTCTCTCCAAGGGATTCTGTTTGGCAGCCAGGGTACCCCCATCCCTCTATGATGGATAAAAGGAAATCACCAGAGGCTTACTTCCTGTCTGTCTGGATCTCAGAAATGTATCTTGGGCCTCCACTGACATCCATAGCCTTCTGAAAACCAGAACTCACAATGTAGGCTCTGATACTATTCCTTCCTTTGGCTTTGGATTATATGATTTACAATCCTTTGGAGACTGATGATGGTGTGCTTCTTCCTTGTGGATTTAGTTGACATCTTACTTAGAAGCTGCTTGTTTGGAAAGAAGTCATTAAAATCTCATACATTATTTTATTTGATAGCCTTGCACCACCTAATTTCTTCACCACACTTTTCTTTTTTTAATTAATCACTTTATTGGGGACTCGTAGAGCTCTTTTTAAAATACATACATACATCTATCATGTCAAACACCTTTGTACATTTGTCGCC
Source organism: Echinops telfairi (assembly GCF_000313985.2). NCBI lineage: Eukaryota > Metazoa > Chordata > Mammalia > Afrosoricida > Tenrecidae > Echinops > Echinops telfairi. Next base: position 112,772,088 of record NW_022111373.1, read on the forward strand.
ATCATCATTTTCAAAACATTTTCTTTCTACTTGAGCTCTTGGTATCAGCTCCTCATTTTCCCTCCCTCCTTCATGAACCCTTAATAATTTATAAATTATTATTATTTTCTCATGTCTTACACTGACTGATGTCTCCCTTTAATCATCTTTCTGTTATCTGTCCCCCAGGGAGAGGGTTATATGTAGATCATTGTGATTGGTTTCTTCTTTCTCCCCCAACCTTCCCCTTTCCCTCCTGGTATCATTACTCTCATTATTGGTTCTGAGGAGTTTATCTGCCCTGGATTCCCTGTGTTCCAGCTCTTATCTGTACCCATGTACATGGTCTGGTCTAGCTGGATTTGTAAGAATTGGGATCATGTAGAATTGGGATCATGATAGGAGGAGGGGAGAAAGCATTAAAGAACTAGTGGAAAGTTGCATATTTCGTCGGTGACTGGCTCATCTCTTCCTTGTGACCCTTCTGTAAGGGGATGTCCAATTGTCTACAACCACACTTTTCTATAACACCTGTCTCCTCTGTGTTCCCTTCCTGAGGGCAAGTACCAAGCAGGGCCATGATATAAGAACTAATTGTTCTTAAATTGGAACTAGAATTTAAGGCGAGCCCCAAATCCATTCTGGATCTATGTTGTTTTGTTTTTTAATCTGCCTTTGGCTCCATTTACAGACCTCCTTCTTAATTTTTGGAAGGGATTCTTATCGATCATCTCCGTGGAGCATAACAACCTTCCATTAGTATTGTCATTGATTAACTCCTGGTACTATTATGATGAGGTTCCCTCCAGAGAGGTCAACCTTCCTATCAGAGGGAGGAGGGACACTGATGGGAGAAGGGAAATGGGGCAGACATGTCTGGGAGAACACAGTGCATGTCTGTTGGTAGGAAACAAGAGAGGACTGACTTCGAAGTGGGGCAGTGACTGAAAATGCTTTTAAGGACCCCAAGGGTAATATGCACCAAATAAGTCACATTGGTCAGAGTTTTTGGATACACTCTGGGAACCCAGGCCAATTGCCATAGAATACTAGGGCATTGAATACTGGATCTTCAAGGCACACAACACCCTATAAAGGCCTCACCAGAGAGATCTGATGTGGAAACTCCACTAGGTAAGCTGGACATGACCTAAAACACATCTGAAACCTGAGGACATAAGAGTGAAAATTCATGGTGCTTGAAGAAGCAGAAGACAGCTATACCAAGAGAGTATGGAACTGTTGGTAGACAGAAAATCATTGACTTACAACATCAATGCCCTATATGCTGTATGAAGATAATATATGAGGGGAGTACACCCCCAAAATGGAAAAAAGCTCTGCTACACAGAGCTTTTGTTGTAGCCATTTTTCCCCTCTGGGCAAGCATCGAGCAGCTCCCTCTGAATTAGTGCACATAGTGTCGTTGCCTGGAAAGGTTCTCTCTGGTCACAGTACATTTTTTCATGAAAGCAGGTTCACTTGCACCTCGTTGTGTGTGTGTGTGTGTGTGTGTAATGGCTGATTTAAAAGAACAGCGTGCAGCTGTGACGTTTTGTTTCCTGCTTGGGAAAAATGCCGCAGAAACGGTTGTGATTTTGAACACACCTTCCAAGGGCATCTTTCCCGCTAAGGGGAAAACTCAAGTGTACGTGGTTTTCTCATTTCAAAAAGGTGAACTGTCCATTGATGGCAAACCTCCTCCTGGATGTCCGTCAATTTCTCAAACGGACAAAAATGTGGACTCGTAGTGCATTAGAAGTTCACTAGGTCAGACTACTAATCAAGCTTTCTATTTAGAGGTTCTGGAAAGATTGTGTAACAGTGTGCAACAAAAAAGGCCTGATTTTTGGCAGACAAGGGACTGATTTTGCCTCCAAGACAATGTACTTGCTCATGCAGCCATCTCAGGATGCCAGAATTTTGCAAAAAATAGCATGCCTCTCTTATCCCCCACACCTGACTCACCTGATCCCATTCCGTGTGATATTTTTGTTTCTGTGAATGAAGCAGGACATAAAACAACAGTAATTTGATGACATAGAATTGGTGAAGATGGGTATAGAAAATAGCTGGAGATACAGGGAATCCAGGACAGATAAACCCCTCAGGACCAATATTGAGAGTAGCGATACCAGGAGGGTAAGTGGACGGTGGGCGGAGAAAGGGGGAACTGATCAAAATGATCTACCTATAACCCCCTCCCAGGGGGATGGAAAACAGAAAAGTGGGTAGAGGGAGACATCGGTCAATGTAAGACATGGAAAAATAATAATAATTTATACATTGTCCAGGGTTCATTAGGGAGGAAGGGTGAGGGAGGGAGGGAAAAGTGAAGAGCTGATACCAAGGGCTCAAATAGAAAGAAAATGTCTTGAAAATGATGATGGCAACAAATATACGTGTGCTTGACACAATGGCTGGATGTATGGATTGTGATAAGAGTTGTATGAGCCCCAATAAAATGATTTAAAAAAAAGAAAAAGAAGTGGTGAAGAAAAAAACAAGGGAAGTGCTGTCAGCCAACCAAACAGATGAGGAATTTAAAAGATGTTTCCAAGAATGGAATCGCAGATTTGACAAAAGTATTAAGTGTAATGGAGAGTACTTTGAAGGTGATAAGGTCGTTTTATAAAAAAATAAATTAAAAATTAAATACATTGCTTTGGGGGGAAAACCCCATTTTGGGGGGGAGATACCCCTTGTATTATTCTGGCATATTTGTGACTGGCATTGTCAGTAAATATTTTTGTAAATTTTCCCTGACATCCAGCTCTCATTGTTTGTGTAACTCCATCCACGAAAGGATTTATTCGGTATAAATGAATCATTCATGTACTGAGATATGTCGTTAGCCTGCATTAGCCCTATTTTCTTTCTTTTTAATGACCTTTTGCTTTCTTCTTATATGATGTCCTTGAAGTCGTTCCACAACTTGCCTGGCCTAGAGGGAATAGCGTTGAATGCATCAAAACCATTCTGAAGATACTCTAAATGCTGCAGGGATAGACTCAAGGTGGAACTTTCACTCTTATGGATTTGTTTTCATTTTCTTCAGCCTCAACTTAAAGTCAGCATATGAGCAGTTGACAGTCTATTCCATAGCTGGCCCCTGGCTTTGTTCTGACTGATGATATTGAGCTTCATTTTCAAATACATATTGGCAGAGTGATTAAACCAAGAGGAAGAGCCAGGGGCCAGCTGAGGGTTTGCAGGCATTGAAGCATCATGTAAAACCATTCTCTATCAGAGAGAAACCTGTGAAATTCTCTTTCTGAAACTCTGATGTTGGAATAACAAATGGGATTATTCTGGGCACTCACCTTGCATTGCTTTCTAATGGAAACATTTCGGCAGCAGTTTGAATCCTACAACTTGAGAAAGTATCATCCTGCTGGAATTTTGAGAAGCAGGGGAAAGGGTAGAGGTGCAGTTGCGGGAACAGGCTTCTGAAGGCAGTGGAAGCATGTGGTACACCGTGGGGGGGGGGGGGGGTGCGGGGCTCATACTATGAAGCTAGGGGCAACAAGACAAAGAGGGTGGCTAGGGCAAGAATGTACAAGATTAGGAACGTCTGGTTAAGGAGTGTGTTCCTTAACTGTGAGCAAGGAGAAGCAAGGCTGTGACATGCCAAAAGGAGGTGGTTTTGTATTAGCCCCACCCTGAATGTGGGCGGGTTTCCACATTCTGCATCTCTGCTCCTCAACTCTCTGACCCTCTGGTCTCCAAACTCCTCTAACTGCCCCCACACCCTCGCTCCACCCCTTCCCCATTCAGTCCAGAAACCCTCCATCCTAATTCTCCTGCTTCCCTTCCTGCTATTCCTTGTGGAAACCTCACTCAATTTTTAATAGCCAAGGTGACTGGCCTGGATCATGAAACCCCTGGAGAGCAGCAAGTATTTGTGAAATTAGTGCCTGACCCTGTTAGTGATTCTGACACTGAACTTCATGCCTTTGGGTGCCTATACCTAAAGCAACGATCATGATAGAGCCAGCTATAATGGAGTAGCTAGGAATGTTGGTCCTCAACATTTCTTAAAACAAGGCCAGGAGCTGACTGTGAACAGACTACAATTGCACATATATAAGTTCAGGATAAAGCTGGAGAAAATTAAAACAAGAGTCAAAATGTGACCTTGACTATGTCCTACACGAATGTAAAAAAAATCTCAAGTAAACATTTGACGTATTGAACTTCTATCATTGACTAATGATAGAAGACCTGATGAGTGTGAGATGATATCAAGAACACAATATGTGATGAAAGCTAAAGGTTATTGAAATGATAGGAAAGAAAGATCAAAGTGAAGGTCAGAAGAAACTCTGAGATTTGTTCATAATTGTACAGTAGTTAAGGCAAATGGGAAAGATGACAAGGTCAATGAGCTGAAGAGAAAACTTCAAAGGGCAGCTCTAAAATGCAGCGTAAAATATAATGAAACGTGCAAAGACCTAGACTTAGAATCAAAAAGGAAGAACACTCTCAGCATATTTTAAACTGAGAGACCTCAAAAAAAATTCAAGCCTTGAGTTGAAATATTTAAAGACTCCATAGGAAAAATATTGAAGGATCAGGATGTATCAAAAGAAGATGGAAACCATGGATAGAGTCATTGTACCGAAAAGAACTACCTAACAGTCCAACAATTCAGGAGGTAGCATATGAGCAAGAACCCAGGGTGCTGAAAGAAGAAGTTCAAGCTGCACTGAAAGCATTAGCTACAAACCAGGCTCCAGGAGCTAATGGAATAGTTGGAGTGTTTCGACACGCTGATGGGGCATTGATAGCACTCACTCAACCATGTGCGAAAATTTGGAAGTCAGCTACCTGGCCAACCGACTGGAAGAAATCCATATTTGTGCTATTCCAAAGAAAGATGACCCCAACAGAATGCTCAAACTACAGAACAATTTCATAATACATGCAATATAATTTTGCTGAAGATCATCCAACAATAATTGCACCAGTACATTGACAGGGAGCTACCAGAAATACAGGATGGATTCAGAAGGGGACATAGAACAAGGGATATCATTGTTGATGTCAGATCGATTTTGACGGAAAGCAGAGAATACCAAAAAATTGTTTACTTGTGCTTTATTGACTATTCTAAGGCAGTTGACTACATAGACCTTAGCAAACTATGGACAGTCTCGAGAAGAGTGGGAATTTCAGAACACTTCATTGTGCTCATGTGGAACCTGCATATGGCTCAAGAGGCAGTGTGTGCACAAGCAAGGGAATACTGCCCTGTTTAAAATCAGGAAAGGTGTGCATTAGGGTTGTATCCTCTCCCCACTCGTATTCAATCTGTATCCCAAGCACATTATCAAAGAAATTGCTTGGAATGTGACACCATGATTGGAGGAAGCCTTCTTAACAACCGGTGGTATGCAGATGACACAACCTTGCTTGCTGAAAGTGAAGATGACGAAACACTTGCTGATGAACATCAAGGATTCTAATCTTCAGTATGGATTACAATTCAATGTAAAGAAAATCAAAATCCACCAAACTGGGCCAATAGATAACACCACCATAAAATGAGAAATGATTGACATTGTCAAAGATATTGTCTTGTTTGGATCCATGACAAATGCTCTTGGAGGCAGCAGTCAAGAGATGAAATGACACATTGCATTGAGTAAATCTGATGCACAAGACCGCTTTTACAGTGTTGCAAAGCAAAGATGTTATTTTGAGCACTAAGGTGCATCTGACCCAAACGATGGTATTTTCAATGGCCCCATATGAATGTGAAAGTTCACCATTGAATAAGAAAGACTGGAGAAGAATTGACACCTTTGAATTATGATGCTGGCAAAGAATATTGAAAGACCCAGAGATTGTCAAAAGAACAAACAAAACTGTCTTGGAAGTACATCCAGAATGCCCATTAGAGGCAAGGATGGCACGTTTCATGTACTTATGTACTTTGAATGTGTTATCAAGAGAAACCAGTGTCTGACAAGTACTTTACACTTGGTAAAGTCGAAGGCTGCCAAAAAAAGAGGCAGACACTCTACAATATGAGTTGACACAGTGGCTGTAACAATGGGCTCAAGTGAAAGAATAATTATGAGGATCGCTATGAGATGGAACCAAACTGAAGGCACCTAATAACAACGTTGGAAAAGTCTAATAAGCTTACAGCCAGGTGTCTACAGGCCTCAGTCCAGCTACATAGAAAGTCTTTAGTCTGACCACAGGCATTTGACTTAAAACAGAACCTATTGTCTTCATTCTGACAGTCAGGGTTCAGCATGATCTGGCCTCTGTCTACTTTTCTGACCTCACTTCCTACCACGCTCGTCCTCACATACTGCATCCTGCCACACGAGCCTCTTCTTTACTCCTAGAACAGTCTGCTCTTATCCAGGATCTCTGCACTTGTTGCTCCCTCCAAGAAGAGAGAAGCTGCTTGTGATGGCTAAGTTTCTTGTGCCAACTACATTAATAGGAACATGTGGGCGGAGTTTAATCAGGTCACAGCTTGATTGGAGGGCAACCAAGATAAAGCAAGATGGCTGGAATCCCATCTCTTCCTCTCCCTCCCTGGTCATCAAGCCAGCATGCTACTGCTTGAGCTAGTGTGCTGCATTACCTGTGGGCCAAGCCACGTGGATCATGTCACTAGAGCTTGAGGCTCCTTCAAGACCTGCTTCACCATGCTGCTGGTGCGTACATCACTTGAGCTTGAGGCTGGAGGATCCTGTCCCCTTGTCTCACCTGAGTTTGAGATCCCATCAGAGCCTGTTTCACAAAGCTCCCAGGCTACTGAGTTTGCTGACCCACCCTGCTGTCTGCTGCTTGTGGGTAGATTCTCCCTGTCTTGCCTGAGGGAAGACTCTGCTGTCTGCTTCCTTGACCTTGGACTGGCAGCCCATGTGAGTTGAAGGACTTCCAGTATATTTACTGTTCCACGAAAGTGAGTTGAACTGAGCCCTTATGTCATGGACAAATGTTATTTAACTGACAGAAAAGATCTTGGCTTCGAATTCCATCTTCATTACCGATCAACTGTGCACCTTAGCCCGTTCATCCATAAGCAAAACAAAACAAAAGAAAGGAAACAAAAAGACCACTGCGATTGGGTCCATCCTGCCTCGTAGCAAATCTTGAGGAGGAACGTAAAGCTTTACAGGAATAGACAGCCTTGGCTTTCTCCCTCAGGAAAGAGGAAGATTCCAGTTGTTGGCCTTTGAGTTAGCGGCCCAGTGAATAAGCCATTGCATCCTCAGGGCTCCTATCTACAAACATAGGGGGAAATAATGCCCCCCCCATCCCCGTCTCCCGTCTACTCCTCAGAGGTACCAGAAGGTAAATGGGAGCTCAGACAAGCCAACAGGTCAATAAATGGAGAGGCTGAGCTTCGCTTATAATCATGAAGCCATCTAGCTCAATGTCCTGATGGGGCCTTAGGAATCAATTAAATACATGTGGCAGACTTTCACAGTGGAATATGCTGCGGTTATCAAAGTTACTGATGCAGATCCATATTTGTGCATACTTAAATATGTCTATAATCTTCTAAAGGAGTCCACTCAGCTGCTAACCAAAAGGTCAGCAGTTCAAACCCACGAGCTGCTCCATGGGAGAAAGACGTGGCAGTCTGCGTCTGTAAAGGTCACGGCCTTGGAGGCTCTTTGAGCAACCCAACTTTGTTCTATCTACAGGGTTGCTGTGAATGGGAATTGACTCGATGATAGGTGAGTGTGTTTTAATCATAGCTTGTTTGTGCATGTGTGTCTGTGTGTGTATTTAATAGTAGTTCATTACACAGAAAAAGCATATTTACTATGAGCTCATCAAGGGGAAAAACAATTCTAAAAGGATATATATATATATACTAAGATTATATACCATTCTTCTCCCTTCCCACTCCCACAGGCCCCTCTGGTCCGGCCACACTGATCTCCTTGCTCTTCCTGAAATCTCCAGACATGCCCGTGAACTGGACGCTTAGCATCAGCCTGAAGCACTCTTCCCAGTTAGCGGCTAGCCACAGCGCTCACCTCTTCTTACTCAAACGTCACCTTCTCCAGAGGCTTCCCCGGGTGCCCATCCTTTCCCGGTCTGACTTCTCTCCTTGGGTTCTGTCCACTGGACACTCGTTGGCTCATTGACACTTTGTCTGTGTGGTTCACTGCTGACTCCTCAGTATACAGTGAACCCTCGCCACTTCACGCTTCGATTTCTACGGCTTCACTCTATCGCGGTTTTGGCGTAACAGTGCATGCTCTGTCATTACTGCCACTGATTGGCTCATACTGCACACGCTTGATGCCATAAATAATATAATAAATAATAAATGAT
>NW_022111373.1:112780873-112783994 GCF_000313985.2 Echinops telfairi
AATAGGAATCTCATATCAGAAAAGTCCCCACTAAAGTAAAGTTCTTATTAGGGTATGCACTAAGTGACTTTTGTGAAGTTGCTAAGTCAGGCTGGGCCTCAGTTTCCTTTTGTGTGAAAAGAGGCCGTAGGTCCTTTCTAGCTGGATGAGCTTATAAACCCTCGGTCAACAGACATTTACCGATCGTCTCAATGTTTAAAAGCCATATGTTTCAGGCAAAATACCATGTGCGAGAGACAAAGATGAAGAAGCTAAGGTGTGTGTCCTAAATTTATAAAGAGCAAAAGACCAAAAATGGTGTGCATCTTAGGAGTCCGCAGAAAGGCACCATTCTACCACCTATTGTGGTGGTTTTCTTCTCTCGGACCCACCAGTTGCAGCCTCCAAGTTCCTTACATTTAGAAAATTGCATTTTCTTGTTTTCCTTAGTCTTCTCTCCCAATCTGCCACTGAATAGTTAGATTCTGTGTCAACCTGGCTGGGCCAGGATGCTCAGTTCAGCAGTTGGAACATCCCCCATGATATGATGTAAACTAATGTAATCAAATTCCACAAACGAGCAGCCAAGCAGTTGTGGGAAGGTTAGGGTGAAGTGTTATCCATTTAATCAGACCACAGCCCTGATGCAATTGGAAGGATGGTTCAACAGGGGCGTGGCCTACTCCTACTTAAGTTGATTCTATGGGAAAGCTCTCTCCCTTCCTGCTGCTTTGGATCCTGCATCTTCCTCTTTGACATGCCTGCCCTGGGAACTATCAAGAGCCTGCTACACTGCCTGCCAGTCTTGGATTCTTCTGCTTCTGACTCCCTATTCTTGTTCCTGGGCAGCTATGCCAGTGAGAAAAAGCCTCCAACAACATTTGAGCCAAGGACTTGAACCATCCTGGACTTAGCCACTTCTACAGCTGTGTGAACTTCTTTCTTGATATAAAATGCTTTCATATATGTGTATACATGTATACCAGTTTTCTTTTTCGGAAGAACCTAGCCTCATAGCAACACCCCACAGGACGAAGCAGAACTGCTCCATAGGGTCTCTAAGGCTATACATCTTTATGGAAGTCGGCTGTCCCGTCTTTCTCCCGTGGAGTGGCTGTTGGATTGAAATCACTGACCTTTGGGTTTGCAGCCGAGTGCTTAACCATTGTGCCACTAGGGCTCCGTATCTAGTGGATGGGGTGGTACATATTGGTATACAGATTATAAGTAAATGTATGGTCATGTAAAATGTACCAAGGCTTCAGAAGAGCAATTCAAAGGTAGCAGGAATTTTAACAGCAAAGTGAATCATCCCCTTTTAGAGCAATAAAGCTATGTAAATGGACGAAGCTCAGATTTACATGAATCCTTACGTTGCAAATTGATAGAGCCATCCACAATGAAAGAGCACCCTGTATGCAAACCCACCCCGGCGGTCATGTTTATGCAAAACCACACACTTAAAATGCAGGTTTGTCTAGGCTAAGCATGAGAGAAATGATTTGTTCTTCCTCCTGTTGACTTTCTCATCTTCCAATTATAAAGATTTACAAATTCCAGCTCCTCAATTATTCATAACTTCCTTGCCCAAGCACCAGCAGGAATGGACAGCCAAGCTACCTCTCCGTGGCTTTCACTTCCTGTTTCATTGCTGGGACCAGCACAGACCTGGTTCGACAAGTACAGTCACATGGCAGGTCCTGCAGCCTCCTATTCATTTATAGACACTCATGGTGACCGAAGACTCTAGCAAGGAAACAGCATCATTCCGTATGCACTCCTTGATAATCCTTTTGACCTTGACAAAAGTGCTAACAATGAAGGATTTTACCAAATTTCCAGGATAATATCCTAAACTGGGAGGACACAGCCACAGAGTAAACAAAGCAAACGAAACCCACTGCCATCGAGTCAATGCCAACTAGTAGTGACCCTCTAGGACAGGACATAACTGCCCTGTAAGTCCTTACAGGAGTAGAAAGACCCAACTTTCTTCCAAGGAGCAGCTAGTGGTTTCAAACTGCTGACCTTTCAGATTGAAGCCCAGTACATAACCACTATTCCACCAGGCTCTGGGTGGTTCAAGAACTGCAGCCCCGGGGCTGAATCCAGCTGACTGCCTATTTTTGTGTATAAGCTGCATGTAGTGTTAACATGTCTGAATGACTGGAAAAAAATTTTTAATGCATTTTTTTGTGACATATGAAATTCAATTTTTGTGTGTCGATAAATAATGTTTTATTGGAATCCAGTCAAACACATCAATTTATCCACAGACGGTGGTTGCTTCCACTGTGCAATGGCCGAGTTGAGTGATTGGGAAAGAGAATCAGGGGCTTGAAAATCCTACCTCATTTATTATGGTGCCTTTTAAAATCCATCACTCATCCTGTGGTAGATGGTTAACCCTGCGGGGGTTAAGCACAGTAGCAACAACAAAAAATGAAGAAATAAAAACAACTGCGGTAGCAACAACAACACAAACTAAAGAAATAAAAGACACTAGAGGCATGGGTCCATGGCTGTATCACTGAGGGGAAGGTGGGGTGGGGTGAGGTGGCTATTCTTCCTACTATTATTTTCGTTCTGAGTCTAGGATATGCTTGATTGGTAAGAGAGATGGGAGTTTATGCTGTCTTCATTCTCGGATGCTCGATCATTGCAGTCTTAAAACTAACCAACCAACCAGCCAACCAGCAGCCAACCAACTAAACAACTAACCAAACAACCAACAAAAACCTATTCTAACAGCTGTGCTTGGCTAATTCCATTTCTCCACGTTTCAATCAGGAAAGTTTTCCTCTGGATGTTTGTTCCGTATTCTGCACTCTAAAGCCTTCGAGTCCTAAGAATGGGCCTCGGGGCAGCGAAACACAAAGAAAACTCTACCCACCAGCTAGTGGTCAGTTCAGTCCTACCAGCCTCCACTAATTAGGTGTGGAGGAAACCAGTACCAATATCTCTTCAGCGTGGGGTACAGGCAGATGTCCCAACCTCTGTTTGATTAAGATCGTCCTGAGAAGTAGAAAGTAGTGCCCACCTCAGGCTTGACTGTACCCATTTCTGAGGTGAAGCAATGAGGCCCAGGTGGAGTAAGTAACTTTCCTGTGGTCGTATAGCAAACCATTGATGGAATAGCTCT
>NW_022111373.1:112786839-112787888 GCF_000313985.2 Echinops telfairi
GTCTTTCTCGTGCAGAGTGCCTGGTGGGCTCAAACTGCCGACCTCATGGCCATGGCCCTCAGCTCAGTGCTTAACCCATTATATCACCAGGACTCCTAAAGGCTTTGTTAGCAATCCTTAAACGATGACCGATGCTTGAGGAGTGAGGGATGCCCACACGTCAATGGTAAAATCTCCCTCCTACATATCTAGAGAGACTCGTGTAAATTTGCCCCTCACTTCTAAATAGAAAAGATTTCTGAATACGAGTTAGCAAGGTGGCTTCCTAATGGTGCTTGGCCTCAGGTGGGAACTTGATAAATACCTCAAACGGAATCAGAATTGGACTTTAAACAAAAGATCCTCAGGAGATTTGACCACTGGCCACAGCTCCTGCAGCTCTCCTTAGAGGGCTGCGCAAAAAGTGCTCCCTCCTGCCCTCTACGGGCCAGAGGCTCAGCTCACAAGTCCACACTCCCTACACAGCAGCTTGGTCCTGACCACTGGTCAGAGGGCTGGATGTTCTTGTAGTGACCACACACACTGAAGAACCTGGGCGCCTTATTCAGTCTCTGGCAAGATGGATTCATTTTCTCAAAAGGCAAAGGGGGTGGAGGAGGTTGTATATCATCTTGCTCTGTGATTTCTTCTGTGTGTGAGAGAGGAATAAAACAAAACAGAAAAACAAAGCCTAGCCCCACATCCCCTGTGGACACACAAAAATAAATCTACTGGTGGCCTGTTGTACCCAGAGCGAGCCCATGCCCCTCTGAAGGGCCTTGAGCTTCAGAGACAGCTGAGGATACTGACCTTTCAGGCTGTTCTTCTCAAGGTCAATCAACCAATCACCACTGAGCTGACTCTAACCATAAAGACCCCACATGGGTCAGAGTAGAACACACACATATGAGTTTACAATGGTTGATGGTCTTCAGAACTAGGTTGCCTTCCTTGCAAGGTACCTCTGGATGGACTGAACCACCAGCCTGGGAGTAACCCTCTGTGCCACTCAAGCCAATAAGAAACCCAGTAAAGTGGATCCTTGAGACAATCCCAACCATGTAGCTGAC
>NW_022111373.1:112789114-112790936 GCF_000313985.2 Echinops telfairi
AGGAAACATTTAGGAACTAGAGGAAAGTTGTATTTTTCATCATTGCTACATCACACCCTGACTGGCTCGTCTCCTCCTGGCCTTTCTTACTCTTCAGCGATTGTACAAGTGTCTCACCTTGCTGAATTTTCACACGCCCTTCTAGGACCTGGTAGAGAAGGCAGATCTTTGCTGACGGCTTCCACGTGGGAGGCCACATATAGACAGTGATAGCACGCGCTGCAGCTGGACAGAGCTGAGTTCAAATCCTGGCTCAAAGACTGACTGATAAGCTGTGATTTAGTATCTTTACGCGATAACTTTCTCATCTACTGCATGGCTGCCTAGAGGCTCAATGAGCTCTGCTTACCCTCAGCCTAGCACAACTTAAGGAGAGTAGTGGCCGTCACACTGTCAACAGTCAGCATGCGTTAGCCGGTGTTTGTGGGACCTCGCCACCTCTCAGAGCACCTCTCAAGAGTTACCTGCTTGTGCTGCACCTGCGTGCTCTCATTTCTCAGGGCTAGTCCCCGGTGGCTAGTCAGCACTTGAGATGTCTCTTAAGTGGAAAATGGACACTGATTGTTTAAAGAAGAAAATACCTTATTAATAACATTTATATTCATTACATGTTTTTGGATACACCAGGTTAAAGGGAATAGGAGGGGGTTTGAAAAGCTGGTGGGAAATATTCCATTATCTTTTGATTCTATTTTTCCCATGAACTTTTTGAAGCCTCCCTTGTGCCCCCAATACATTAGTCAAATTACGTTGATTTTTAAGATTTTTTACTTTTTTAATGCTCCTCTTAAAAAGCATCTGTAAAACATCTCTCATGTGTCATCTGCTGTATTTCTCTAGGACGCCACTGCTCTAGATGGCCTTCGGAGCAGGAGGAGGAGAGTCCCAGGCTGCTTATCTCAGGGTTGGTGGTTTGCATCCCCCAGCACCTTCCAGAAAGACTCAATCAGTTCCAGTCAAGATGGCAGCCTGGGAAACCCTCTGGGGCAGTTTGACTCTGTCACCTGCAGTCACTCCACGCAAAGGCTCCAAGCAAGATCCAGAGGAGCGGGATGAGAGCGTTCCAGGTGACGAGTGGAGAGTGCTGGGCCGTGGTCAGACTCACTGGGGTGGAGGTGTTGAGTTAATCGGTGGTGGTGTTTGATGCCACTGAGTCTGTTCTGCCTCTGCGACTTGGGTACAACAGAAGGACACCCTGCCCGGGCCTGCGCCACCCTCACAAAGGGCGCTGTGTTTGAACCCACTGTCGCAGCCATGGTGTCAATCCCTCGCCTCCAGAGCCTTCCTCTTTTCGGCTGCCCCTCCACTTTTCCAGGCATGATGTCCTTCCCAGGGCTCATCTCTCTGGATAACATGTCCAAAGTCGGTGACCTCAAGGCACAGCTTTCTCTAAGGAGCAGTCAGCTGTACTTCCAAGACAGATCCGTTTGTCCTTTGGGCAGTTCACGGTACTTTCCATATCCTTCGCCAGCACCACAGTTCAAATGCAGTGGTTTTCCTTCAGTCTTTTTAAGTCAACGTCCAACTTTTACACGCTTCTGAGGCAACTGAAAATAGCATGGCTCAGGTCAGCCACACCGGAGTCCTTGAAGTAACATATTAGTCTTGTGCAGCGCATTTACCTAACGCAACACTTTGTGGTCTCCTGACCGTGGCTTCCAGGAGAAGTGATTGTGGATCCGAGCAAGATGAAATCCTCGATCGCTTCAGTATTTTCTCATTGATCATGATGCTATCTACTGGTCCAGTGATCAGGATTGGGGTCATCTTTGCCGCCAGTTGCATTCCATCTTGAAGGCTGCAGTCCTTGACCTCCATCAGC
>NW_022111373.1:112791494-112808465 GCF_000313985.2 Echinops telfairi
CTGCAGCCTCCTGCGTGCCAGAGTAGAATGTTCTCCATGGAGTTTTTAACTGCCGAGTTTTCAGAAGCAGAATGTCAGACTTTCCCACCCCTCAGCCCCTCACACCGGCACAAATCTTTTATAAAAGCAACCATCATAAGTACACCATGTGCTTGTACATGCTTTTTGGGTTTTGTTACTACTGTAACCACAGCAACTTACCTACTAGTCATTTGGTCATTTGTTGACATCTTTAAATTAGTAGGAGTCGTATTTTTATTTATTGAACCTGTTGTAAAAGGGGTTAGTCCAAAAGACCATGTCATCATCAGCCCCGCCCAGCTCTTTTTCTTTTCCATCCACTTCCTTCTCTTCAGGGGGTGGGGGTGGGGGAGCAGCAGCAGCAGAGGGGGCGGGACCTCCTGCTAGGGCACCCCTGCAAGGCAGATAAGACTCCCAATTAGCTAGGGCCTTTGTGAATAAGCCAGGCCAGACCTGGACCCTGACTGCCTTTGGAAGGCCTTTGATCTGGTCCTTCCTTTCCTGAGTGGGCTTGTGGAGGGCTGAGTAGATGCAGGTACGCTTGGAGAGGGACAAGTGGCACCAGAGTGCTGGGCAGGCAGGGGCCTGGTGCTAGTTGCTGGATAAAGTGAGCATCTTGCCTCTATACATATGGCCTCCATTTCCTTGGTGGGAGCCCAGAAAAGGACTTCATTCTTTTTAAAAAGTGAATGCTTTGCAGTTCCCAGAAATTACCAGTGTGACCTAGCTTACCAGATAATAAAAAAAAAAAAAATCTTTTTTCCCCCTATTTTAACAAACAGGAGAAAGATGGGACTTGCAACTCCCGTAAAAATGTACAGTCTTGGAAATCCATGGGGGCAGTTTTACCCTGTCCTACAGGGTCGCCAGGAGCCAGAATCAGCTTGGTGACAGTGAATTTGCTTTTTTAAGAAAAGACACTCAGAACTACTGACACACGACCAACCAGGCTTGGTTTGCCCCGCATGCACCGTTAGCAGCTTTGTGGTGCCTGAGAGACAGCAAAACCCCAAAGCAAACTCCCTGCCTTTGAGAAGGTTCTGACTCCGAGTAGGAATGCCCTGTGGGCTTCTGAGTCTGTGACTCTTTCATGGAAGCCTCGTCTTTCTCCTGCCAAGCAGCTGGTGGTTTTGAACTGCTGACCCTGAAGTTAGCAACTCCACTCATAACCTACTACATTTCCAGTGCTTCTTCTGGGAGACATATGGGAAAACTTTTATTAGTAGTCAAGTAAAAATAATTTATGCTGGATATTCTTAGCATTTTTGCTTTCTATCGCCCTAGTCTCTAGCTTCAATTTGATGCAGATACTCTTTGTCTTTTTAGAAATTCCATTTCTAAGGAAATCTCCAATAAATACCACTTTTGCTCTCACATAATATTTTCTTATTTAATGGACACACAATTGGTCCTTTGGAAAATAAAATAAGCAATTTCTTCTTCTTCTTTATTTTCTTTAACCCCTTCACTGATTTGTTTAATCCAAACCTGGTTAATAACTGTGGCAATCCTAAAGAGGAAAGCCACTAGGAAAATACATTTTGTGATGTAAGGAAGGATATTTAAATGACTAGTGACTATGAAAATGATTACTCTCTTGAGGAGGACTCCAAACCATAGCTAAACTCAATGCTATCACATCCTTTCTGACTTAGTTACTCAGAATAAGCATGTGAATAGAACCCAGTCTCCTGCACAGTAGCACCATTTGCTCACCATTTGCACAACCCAGAGACGCCTGTCATTCAAATCCCTCAAATACTTCTTATTGGTACCCTATGCCATGGTTGTTACCATGTATTGTTTGGTTAGCTGTAGCTTATTAGCATTCCCTTTAAATTAATAATAATGAAGCAACTACCCCGTAAGTAACAAGTAACTCATCCAAAGTTATACAGCGGATGGCTGGTGAGGCCAACTTAGGCTGATGGATTCCCGTGAGAAGAAGAGTGAAGCAAATCACAGATGCACGGGGACCACCCGTCCCAGGGACTAATGGACCAGACAAACAGCAGTGTTCATGACCCTGCTACCAGCAGAGCTGGAGCCACCGCTATCAAGCGCTCTGAAAGGGACCCCATGAGAAAGGTTGGGAATGAGGAGAGCAAAGTAGTGTAGCGGACAAAATTCCAAATCACAAAAGAGACCAGGCTTCCTGCTGGGACAGAGATTGGCAGAACCCCTTAATCAACCTTCAGGGATAGAACTCAATTCACACACCCCAACCCCACCCCCACCCCCACACCCCAGCTCCATTTTCAGCCAAAGAAATGGAGCTGGAAAGGGGAAGAACAACACCAAGGTAGTATATACACCTCAGAATAATCAACCTCTGGGGGATCAAAAAGGCAGCACTGACCCAGGGACCAAGGTCCGAAGGCAAGGAGCAGCAATGGGACACACAAAGTGCTGTTACGTGGCGGGGATTGCAATCCATGACGTGCAACAACCTGGGTATACCTTGTGGACTGGAAAACTGATCTGCTCTGTAAACTTCCACCTGAATCATAATAATTAAAAAAAAAAACGATTTCAGAAAGAAGAATTGGGCTGATCGTAGCAAGGGGCTTTTCTCCAAATTGCTCTAATCTTGAACACCTCTGCTTGCAGATATTTAGAGGCAGGCAGGGAGAGGAGAAAAAAAGCCCTGGTGTTAGTGCTTTAGAAACTACTTACTAGCTAAGGTACGAGAGCCTTGGACAAAAGGAAATGGGTTGTCACGATTGGTGCAGGCCTCGCTTGCATTCTGGAGAAGAGGGCAAAGTGGAAAGTCAAACGCAGTGGCCTCATTTATCCCCAGAAGTAAATTGGCGGTCCTGTTGGTTGATGTACTGAAGAGTAGCTTGTGAGGGCAAGCTTCACATTCTCTTAAGATGCTGTGTTTAGAGAAGAGTTGGTGGGGCAAGCATGCCATCAGAGGAAGCAGGGCCTATTTCTCTTTCCAGGTCGCCTTTCCCTAGAGAGGGACTGCTGGTAGGAACCAACCTTATCATCAAAGGAAAAGCATTGGTGAAGGGAAGCACACACATTTACAAACTCAAACTCAAGCTGCACCACTTCCCTGAGGGAGGCCACAGGGGGTACCGAAAAGTAAAGTAAAGATGTGATCTTAGGAAAAAACTATCCTGTGATCTTTTGCTAAGCTTCTTTGTGCTCTTTAGAGAGGAAATAACCCCTCCGCAGTCCCAGAGGGTTGCCCTGCTTCTGTAAGGCTCTCTGTAAGCCGGACACATAGCTACTCTGCGGAACAGAAGGCTGCCCCATGGGTCAACAGCACCGAACAGTAACAACAACAGCCTGCCAATGTGGGTGACAGCCCCTGTCAAAATCGGGGTGAGGGTTGGGTGGGAAGGTGAGCAGAATGCTTTGTATTTGGTATTTGGTTTGGGGGTGTGATTTTTTTTAATTAAAGAAAGACAATCCTTTCGGCAAGTCAGAGATGGGCTTGTCGTAGTCACTTCATTTGATTCTTCCGGAGGGAGAGCAGAAAGCTTAAGTCATTGAATGCCAGCTCCAAACGCTTTCCCTCAGATTCTGCCATGGTTCTTATATATATTTTTTTAACTTGAATGTTCTTAAAGTCTCTTGAGGTACAAAAATGCCCTTAAATCATCTTCAACAATCGCTTTATCTTTGTAGGCTAAAGAAAGTCATTTCATCCTAACTACAAAGTCCCCTGTCAAATCACCATAGCAACGCTACCCTAGCAATTTCCCCAACAATGAAAAGGCTAAAGAGGGAGAAGCTGAATTAGAACAAGCGCTGTCCTCCCAGGATAGCTGCCAAGGATGCTGCCAGTGGTTAGTGCTTGGCTGCTAAGGAGAAGCGAGACGTTCCCATCCAGCCCAGAAGAAGACACCCAGAGAACTACTTCCAAAATCTCCGCCATGGAAAACTCCACGGAAGCACAGTTCTACTCTCGCACACATGGGGTCGCTCTGCCTCAGAATTGACTCAGAACCACTGGCATGGCCCTGGCAGGTAGAGGGAGCCGCTCAATGGGAGGATTTGAGGCTCTATCAGAAAGAAGGGCAGGCAGTCCCAGAGGTCCAAATGGCCAGCAGTAGGGCAAACTTCTACTTGCCCTTTAATGTGATGTAAATTTGCTCTCCATTTGAAAAGAAGGAAGCAAACCCTCCTGGCAACCAAGTCTTCATCACAATCACCATCACTCTATGCAGGCAGCTTTGACATCACTGAAAGGCTTTGCACCCCATCTGGCATGCTCCTAAATCCTTAAAGAAGCAGTTGGGAAAGGATCTCTTTTGTAACCTGGGAACTACTGAGAGTAGAGTAGGGCATAGCTGGTTTGGGCGGGCCACTTCTAGAGTCATAGCTTGTCTGGGGAGAGATGGGGGTGGGGGTATAAGATGGGGTAGACACAATGCTTGCAGCAGGGAGACTTCAAAACACAAGCCAGTGGAGACGTGAGAATTGACTCCCTGCTTCTTTGTGGTGGGGGAGAAGTAATTAGCACCGGGCAGTGCTAGAACCCCACGTAGTTATTGGGCTGAGTGGCATCTTACAGACCCTTTCACCCCAGTGTCTTGGCCCTCAGTTTTATAGGCAACATTTTGTACAACATTTTGTACTACTTTCTGAGGAAAGTAGTCCTTAGCGTCTATCGACCCCTCATAAGTAAGCATGATCCCCCAAGCTTAAGAATCACCGGTGTAGTTCACTATTTCATTGTGATCCATAAGGATTTCATCGTCTACTTTTCAGATGTAGATCACCAGGTCTCTTCTCCTACTCTAACCTAGTTTGGAAGCTCCACTGTTACCTGCCCACCACCGGTAATGCTACTGGTATTTGAAACATGGATGGCAGAGGTGACAGACAGTATCCCAGGGGCACACAAACCACCACAATGTGGCAGATGAGCAAGATGGCTTATAAACTTCCGGGAATGGAACTGCATCCATCTCTCTTGGACTAGCTGCCATTGGAACAGCCCAGGGCTCCTCCCCGGAATAGGAGGGGCTTTTCTCTGTGCATCAGACCCCTACCCAGAAGGTACGCAGCTCCCGACAGTGGGCATTAAGAAAGACAGTGACAAATTTGGGGTAGCGTTCAAAGGGCTGTCATGGCTTAATGGGATGAAGATGTCTTCAGTATAGGACAGGGTCGCTGCATAAGGGTCAGATTTGTTTCAGGGGAGGATGCCTCATCCATATGGTCCTCTGTCCAGGGGAGGGTGTGGTGTCCATATGGTCCAAAGTTTCCTTATAGGGGAACCAGGGCAGCATATGTGAAGGCAAACTTCTGGATGGCAAAAGGGGGTGCTCAACAGTGAAGCAGATCACCTTGGGAGGGGTGAGCTCTGCCGCAATGGCAGGAGCGTGGGATCCATGGAGGGTGGGTGTCAGAAAAGAGTCAAGAAGAATGGCAGGTAGAGGCGTGTCCTTGCCTTATAGGAATCACCCTGGAATTATCCGTTTCCTTTGAGTGACCTGAGGTCAGACGCGGCCTGAATACGCGTCCACCTCCTCCACCTCCATCTCCCCTCTCTCTCCTTCACTTTCTTCTCTCTCTCTCCACCTTCTCTTCCCACCCCACCTTTCTCCTCCCCTCCCCTCCCCTTATCACAGGCGTCCTAGAATCCACCATGGTTGGGATCCTAGACCCTCCAGTTTCCTAAGAGACATTCTGCACATGAGCAGATATCTACTTGTGCTGAATATCGACACCTCCCCTCCCCTCCTCTTCCTTGTTTCTTCCTCTCCATCCCCCTCCCTCTTGCTTTTCCTTTTGCCCCTTCCCTTCTTTCGTTTAGAATGCTGGTCAGAGCCACTAAACTGATTTCACAACTCACTGAAGGGTGATGAGCCACAAATTAAAAACACTGAACTAGCTGCCTGCTGTTCTTCTAAAGCACCTTACATGCTGCTTCCTCAGGGTCCAAGTTAAGCCCAAGAAATAAAAAATTTAAAAAAACAGGTTTTTGTTAGTTTGTTTCCAGCTATGAAGAGAAATTGCTCACAAAATAAGATAGATGACAGATTTTTTTTAAAGTGGCAACTGAACCCCACTGAACTCCACAAACAGCACTTCCTGCTCTAGAAGAGCATTTGCATGTTATTGAAGGAGCCACAGGAAGATGTACATTAGAGACCATGACCCTGTGCACACACCTGCATACACATAGCAGGCATTCACAAGTTGCACAGAAATAATGCATACTTTGATCATGGGCCATGGTTTCTTTTCGGCTCTATTCTATTTCACTAGTGAAAGACTGTTGCTCAGGAGCCCCCAAAGCAAATTTCTCAACCCTCTACTGAGTCACCTCTCGTGGTGGGTGTGGGGGTGTGAGTCCCTGCTCTAGAGAATGAGTTCAGAGGAAGAGTAGTGCTCAGAAGTGCTGCATATATCAACTAGGAAGCTGGGCTGAAAATGGTTAAATCTTGCTATGAAACCACTTTGGAGCAGAGAATTGACTGGAACAGGAAACAGGCCCCTAAGGGATAAAACGGAATGTCCAAATGACCTTGGCAGTGGAGGCCACACTATGGGCCTGAGAAAGAATGGGCCAGAAGCCTAATTATAGTGCCGCCAAAGCTATGAGTGGCCTTGTTCTATCATTCCACAAGTAAATGTTTTCTGAGGACCTTGGATTTATTTGGAAGCTCCTTTCCTAAATATTTTTCGTCATGTTGTTCCCACAAAACATCATCTCAGAAACCAAAAATCTCTCTTCAAGCATAAGGGTTTGCTCTGGACTCTCTGCGAACCTTGTCCCTGGCTTGATTATTGCTCTGATGGTGCCGTCTTCTGATGTGATTTTTTAGGATCCCTGCTGGTTCAGTGGGTGAAGCACTGGGAAACGCACTGGAAGCTCAGCGATTTAAACCCACCAGCCCAGTCTTGGTTCTCAGGAGAGAGACGAAGCTGACTGCTCCCATAGTTACCTTCTCAGGAGCCCTAAAGGGCTGTCTTATTCTAAGCCATAGGGTCCCTCTGAGTCAGAACTGACCTTAAGACGATGAGTCATTTGATTTTAAAGCTTTATCACCTCTACTAGATGTGGGTTAGCAGGGGAGCCTTGCCTTACTCATCAGTGTATGATTTCAGGATGTCAACATGGTCTTTCAAAAATGCAAACACAAGCAGTCCCTTTTGCGCTGACAATGTCTCATCCCTCCTAATTACTTGCAGGATAAACGGGCTCCTTCATGCTCTCTTTCTTGGTCTGACCCTTGCTTGTCCCGTCAACCACCTCCCCACAGCGCTCCTGGCTTTCTGAGCAACTGCAGGGACTTTTTCTTCTTGCCTGTAATGGGTGTGCTCTGGCCAGTACCTCTTTTTGCTCCTTCCTGTCTTGCCTTTTGTCTGGCGAACTCTAATGTGTCCTTCTTAGCTCAAGGAATGCTTCCTACCAGAAACCTCCCAGTCCCATTCAAAACTGGGTCATATGTCAAGGGTATATTCCTGTAGGTTGACAAGCAGTCAAGATCTCCCCTACCCTCTGCAATACGTAGCATTCTGCACTAGGCTTGGGAGCCCTGGTTGAGCAGTGATTACCTGTGGGGTTGCTAACAGCAAGGTCAGCAGTTCAAAACTACCAGTCAGCTCTATGGGAGAAAGATGAGGCTTTCTAGCCTCTTAAAGTGTTACAGTCTCAAAAAGTCACAGGGGCAGTTCTACCTTGTCCTATAGGGTCACTATGGGTCAGCCTTGACCTCAGGGCAGTCAGTGTGTTTTGTTTTATTTTTTGGCTTATATTAGCCTTGTCTGTATTTCCTACTAGACTGGAAGTTCCCCCATGGGCAGAGTCTAGGGCATATTCACCCCTACATCCTTTGACCATGCTGAACATATTGGACATGCTCAATAGAGATAGGTTTGAGTGAACACACATATACAATAGGCATCAAAAAAATGGTTCAACTGAATTGAAATATGTTCAGAAGTCAACCTTAAGAACGTCACAATGCCTGAGACCAGGGTGGGCTGGCTTCCCAACAGACTCTGGCTGTCTGCTGCCTTTGGTCAATAAAGCCCCACTGGAACAGAATCCAGTCCATTGGGTTCAATGTTAGATGTGGCTGTTTGCCTGCTAGTGGAGCTAATGGGTAGGTGTGGCAGTTAGATATCATGGCAACATGAATCTTAGGAAATCCAACCTGTCAATCAGGGCCCAGCCTGATGCTGCCCCTTAGGAGGTGTGCCCTTCTTATAAAGGAGAAACTGGGCTCCTCATCTCTCTCTGCCCCTCTGCCTTCTTGATTGATGGGACTCTGTGTCTGCCACCTGGGGCTGCCCCACCTGGAAAGCGGATGGCACCCACTATCTTTCCACTGAACTTAGATCGCTCTACTCTGCACCCGCTGGCCTATGATCCTCCTGCATCCCATTTCACCTTTCTGCATCATCTAGCCTACATCCACATGAACCTGAAGAAGGTGCTGGCAAGCACCCAGAGAGCTGAGTTGAACTCTTCAAGAGCTGACTTGCACTGGACTGGATGCCTTCTTGATACAGGACTTACTTCTCGATGTGAAGTGCCTTCTTGTACAGAGATGAGTGTCGCTGGTCAGTTTCTCCAGACTACCCAGCGTAACGCAACAGGGATGAGCAATTGAAACGAATACCATTTGACCAGGAAAGCCCCCAACATTGATTAACTTCTCTTTTTCTTAACTTATCATTGTGAGCTGGTGGGGCTTTACATAGCACATCAGCAGTTTTGTATTCTACAACTTTAACAACTTGTTAACCCTCTTAAATGCCTTCCCTTACCCACTCCCTTCCCTTTTTCCATCTCCCTTTATTTTGGATATTATCCTCCCCTTCACATAGTTAACACTAATACTATTTTATTTTGGGGGGGGGTGGGAAATGTTGCCAAAGGCAATGGTCTTTAACCTTGTTTGTGCCATTTTAGCAATCTGATTAAACTCATGAAGCATTTCCTAACCATTTTTAAATACATAAACTAACATGCACAGGTATATTAAAGAACACAATTACATTAAAAACACAAAAATAATAAAAAGAATATATGATATAATACTATATATACTTCTTTATTAATAGACTCAATGACCTAGAGTGTTGTGAGTTACCATTGAATCGGCAATAACTGAATGAAATGCTGCCCAGTTCTGCACCATCTTCATGACTGTTGGAGTCCATCTTTGGAGTCTATTGTGATTTGTGTGTCAACCCATCCCATTCATGGTTTCCCTTACTTTGGCTGAGCCCCTGTTTACCAAACCTTTTCTGGAGATTGCTCTTTTCTGACATTGTGTCCAAACTAAGGAGACTGAAGTCCTTAGAAGGAGCATATCAGAGTGGTGATAAGCATAGCTGATGTTTCAAGATCAGGATGACAATTGAAATGGGATAAGAAATCCCCTGTGATTCGAATTGTGTTAGGCAGGGTTCTCTAGAGAAGCAAAACTAGGACACTTATGATTAGATAGATATAGATGTTATAGATATAGATATTTACAGCATGAAGAAATATAACAGCTAATTAGTCCACACAACAGTACAGAGGGCTCAGTTCAACTCACTTCTGTGGAACAGTTAATATGCTGGAAGTCCTTCAACTTACAAGGGCTACTGGTCCAAGATCAAGGAAGGAGACAGCTGAGTCTTCTGTAGAACAATGCAGGCAGTCTGGCCATGGGCAGCAAACAGCAGGGCAGGTCACCAACAGTCAGCCAGACGACTGGATGCAACAGTCCCAAACTCAAGTGATGTCTATGCCAGCAGCATGGCGAAGCAGGTCTCGAGGAACCTCAAGCTGTATCTACATGATCCACGGGTTGGGTGTCCCACAGGTAGCATAGCTCACAAATTGAGGCAGAGAACTAGCTAAGACAGCAACATGCTGGTCTGATCAACAGAGACCAAGAGAAACAAGCAGGGCTTGCCGAGTCATTTATCTTTTGCCTTTCAATCAAACTGTGGCCTTATTAATCGCACATGTTCCTATTGGCCAAGTTGGTACAATAAACCTACCTATCACACTAATGGTGCCAAAAATCACAGGTTCACCTCACACAACTGTGGTTTGTGGTCAGTATTCAGATCAGGAATGTGAAATTTCAGCTGGTGAAGAGTACGTAACTGTGTTCCAACCAATGTCCAGAGGCCTTCTGAATTCTTTGTATGGACTCCTTCAGGCCAGTGAAGCACAGTTTAAGCATTCAGTTCTAAAAGAGGAGACAAGATCCCTGTGGTTCCTTGGTGATGCTGGCAGGGGAGAGCGAGGGTCAACTTGGAGTCTCGGTCGGCTGTACAGACAAGATTATACATAATTTGCTCTACACTAAAATGAATTACAGAGGAAACCCCCAAACTACCAATAATCACACTTGAAGGGAAAAAAGAAGAAGAAAAAAGAAATATTAATTGATTTTCAATCCTTAGCCTTCTTTCTTTACTTGCAATTTGGTTCAATCCAATAGAATGATGAACAGAAAGAAGAACAGAATGGGGCAACGATAAACTCAGCTGGCAATCAGTCTCCGGTGTGTCACCAGGAGAGAACACTTTATTTGTACTCTACAAATGGCTCCCACGCTGTAACACAAGAATTTAATTTGTGTCAATTCCCATCAGTCAGGCCAGGGATTCAATGGGGAATGTTCACGGCAGGAGGGATTGAAGCTTGAGTGGATCCACTTGGAGAACTGTAGGTCAGACTTCTGCCAAACCATTCAGAACCACTTTTGCCATTCAGGCCAGAGTGGAGGAACTTGACTCCGACCAGAATTTCTGAAGCCAAGTCCCAGTTTGGAAGGTGGTTCTGAGATTTTCAAATGAAACACTATAGATAAGAGAGAGCTTGTTTGTGAATTTGTTAATATGCAATCTTAGCTGAGATTTGTAAATATAAAAACACCAGCCTTTTCCTGCTTATTTCTCACTTTGTGGCTGGTGGTCAGACAGATTGTACTTAAGCAGCAGAACCTCCTAAGCACTTTCTTGCAAAGAAAGGGAGATTGTTACTTTATGTCCATATTTGTCACAGAATTAGCTAACTGTATAACCACGAATCTTTAAATATTTAAAATTCTATAAATATATATTTGGAGCTAGAAACCAACAGTAGGAGCCCTGGTGATGGAGCGAGTTACACTCAGGGCTGCTACGCTCAAGGTCAATGGTTCAAAACCACCAGCAGCTTCATGGGAGAGAGGCGAGGCATATCAGTCCCATAAAGATGTACAGCCCCAGGAACCCACAGAGAGGCAGGCCTATTCTGTCCTATAAGGTCACAGTGAGTCAGAATCGACTCAATGGCAGTGAGTTTGGGTGTTTAGAAACCGACTCAAGGGTGCATCTTAAATATTGCAGCCCTTGATCCAATTCTTTCTCTATCTTCTAGTAGAATTCTATAAAAATAGTTGATGGTGTGCATACAAATTATGAAGGGCTCATAAACACAAGTTGGCTTTCAAAAAGAAAGGAAATTCCAGTGGTCACTTTTATGCTAGTCCTATACATTTAGGGATTTTTTGGGAAGCACTTCCACATACTGATATTCTAGGGCCCGGGAGCCATGTAGAGCTATGTTGGGTTTTGTCTGTCTGTCTGTCTTCCCCCTACCCCCCGCAGATGGAGAGTGTAAGAGTTTTGATTATGTCCCCCTCAAAAATATATGCTCAGATCCTCATCTTCAGTTCTGATGAGTGTGAGCTTTCTTTAAATAGCACCTTGCATGTTTCAATGAATTATTTAAATTAGGATAAGATGTACCGGAGTGGGGTGGGCTGAAATCTAATTGGACTGGGGTCCTTATAAGAAGAGGGCATGCACCGAGGGAGGATGGCCATGTGATGACAGGCAGCATTGGGACTTAGGTGACCACAGGCAAGAAACACTGGAGCCGCCAGAAGCAGTGAAGACATGTTTATTGAGGCCACAGATTTCCAAGGCCCAAGCTTATCTAGCCTGTTGCCCCCCTTTCAGAAAAAAACAGCTACTCAGGGGCCCCTAACAATTAAAAACTTTTGTAGCATAGCCCATAATACAGGATAAAATGTAGGCATCTATGCTTTATCTTGTGAAAGAAAGATGAGACTGTCTGCCCTCATAAAGATTTATAATCTCAGTATATAGAGTATATACACTGTATATACTCTAGTATAAGCCAAGGCACCCAATTTTACCACAAAAATCTGGGGAGCTTTTTCAGCATTAAAAATGTGCTGAAGAAACTGGGCTTATACTCGAGTATATACGGTATATGTCATTATGAGTTGAAAGTAACTCCATGGCAGTAGATTTTTTGGAGGGATGGAGCACTGGTTGCATAGTGGGTTATAAGTTCGGCTTCCAACCACAAGGTGAACAGTTCAAAAACCATGGGAGAAAAAGTGAACTTTTTACTCCCACTAAGATTTTGGTCTTAGAAACCCACCGGTGTAGTGCTACTCTGTCCTATTGGGTCACTATGAGTTTTATAGCAGTTAGTTTGGTCTCTGTTGAAATGATTTTTAAGCTGTCTACTTAAAGGTGATTGAGATAAGAAACAAGATCTTTTCATTGCTCTGTGGCTCCAGGTAAGAATAAGAACCAAAAAATATTAAAAAGCAAAACAAAATGAAAAATCCATTCACAAACCACGGTTTTAGGGGCTATAATACAAGTTTACATCTTCACAGCCCTGCTGACGTGTGGCTACTATCATCCCTACTTTACAGTTGAGGGAACTGAAGATTAGAAAGATTTACTAGCTTGCTCAAGATTCCTGCGTGTTGGCAATTCATCAGTTCCCAAACTTATTTGGTCTTCTACCCACTTTTCAGACAAAAGAATTACTCAGCACCCACATGAAAATTAATACCTTTGTATCATAGCCCATTATCCAGAATAAAGTGTATCTGCTTCTGCAGCCCCAGCCCCACCCCTATCTTTCCCAATGTACCCCAGGTGGCACTGTTGCCCATGTCGAGAACACTGCTCTAGATTCACATCTGTGGCTGCCTGTGTGCAAACATGGTTAGCCCCATGTGACCCATGATATGCTTCATGGGAGGGAGGTTGTGTCCCACAGAGGAGAGTGTGTCAGACCTGCCCTCGTGTCACAATGAGACAGAAAGACTTTGAACCCGTGAACTGAGTGTTGCAAGTAGGTGCTGCAGGCACTGGAGAAGGCTTCCTGGCTAACATGGCACTTAAGCAGGAATCCGCAGATGAACAGGAGTTATCGAGGCAAAGAGACAGAGGCAAAACTCTCCTGGAAATGAAGGGTAAACAGAGACATTTAGCCAGCTGAGAATAGAGTTGGAGATGAAAGCAGAAAATGCACATCATGCAACCATAATAGAATCGTGAGACTTGATTCAGCACGATGAACCAGATAGGGCGCCCTAGTGGTGTCGAGGTAACACGTTGGGCTGCTCATGGCAAGGCCGGCAGTTGGAAACCAGCAGCCTCTGGGTAGGTGAAATATTAATGGACTGTCTCCTCTCAAAGATGTACAGCCTCAGAAATCACAGGAGCAATTCTATTCTGTCCTATAGGGTCACAATGAGTTAGAATGGACACAGCGGCAATTGGTTTGACGTATGTTCCAGACAAAAGAAGCCCTGGTGGTACAGTGCTTAAGCACTTGGCTGCTAATTGAAAGGTCAGAGAAGCATGCGGCAGTCTGCTCCCCTAAAAGTGAGGCTTTCTGCTCCCATAAAGATTTCAGCCTTAGAAACCCTGTGGGGCAGTTCTACTCTGTCCTAAATGCTCTCTATGAGTGAGCGTTGACATGATGGCACTGGATTATATGCCAATCAACACCCTTTAAAGACGTATTACATTGCATTGGGTAGGTCTGCTACACAAGATCTCCTGAAACTCTGTGACAGTTAGATAACCTCCTGTCAACTTGCAAAAGGGTGGAGAATAGCCTGTCAATCAGGTCATAGCCAGTGAGGCTTCTGGGTGGGCATGGCCTTCTCCTGAGGACTCTGAGAACCCCTATCTTCCTCACTGGAGGTAGAACACACACTCTCCCTGTGAGACATTCTTGTTGATAAGTCACATGGAGCTACACTGATAGAGCCAGAGCTCTGGAGCTGGAGGAGCCATGTGGAGACCCTTGCCAGCACTGAGATCCTTCCCTCGCCATTGGATCCACAAGACTTTCCACCCACTGGCCTGTGATCTTCCTGTATTCGGCATCATTGCATGTGTTGCATGAGTCTGAAGAGGAATTTGTAGATTGGTATCAGTCTTATGGACTTGATCTGGACTGGGCCAGGATGTCTTCTTAATATACAATTGCTCTTTATATAAAGTTCTTTCTTATACATATATGAATGTCTATGAATTTGTTTCTCTAGTCAACCCAGACTAACCCAAACTCAAAACCCAAACTCACTGCCATCCAGTCAATTCTGACTCATAGAAAACAAAGCTGTTACCTGAGGATGAAGCTGTGCTTGACCCATGATACGGCATGTTCAGTCACTACCTATGGATAGGAAAGCTACCTATGGATGAGAAAGCTAGACAATGAATGGGAAGACTGAAGAAGAGCTGATGCCTTTGAATGATTGTATTGGTGAAGATCAATGACCTTTCAAAGGAACAAACAAATCTGTCTGAGAAGGACAGCCGAAATGCCTTTTACAAGGGAGTATGGTGAGATATTGTTTCATATACCTTGGACACGTCATGTCCTTTATACATGATAAAGTAGAGGCTCAGTAAAAATAAAGGAAGACACGACATGAGATGGGCGGACACAGTGTAGCAACAGTGAGCTCCAGCATAGCAATTACGAGGACCGTGGAGGAAGGGGCAGTGTTTCCTTCCATGGTAGACAGGTTGCTATGAGCTGGTGCTGATTCCCTGGTAGCGAATAGCACACATCAAACATGATGGGAAGCATTTTATGTCTGTGAACTCATTTGGTATCACCACAGCTCATGTGGTAGATAATTGATTTGGTTATATAACCCATGTAAAACCATACAGGCTAAAAGTGGTGGAACCAATGGATGGACCAGATCCTGTGTATTAAACCATCAGTCTACACTGCTGTCCATACATCGTACATCATGAGGATAGATCAGCATCATGGGATCTTAGAGGACTTAAGGTCCAGCTGCCTTTATTTTTTGCAGAAGGAAGCAGAGGATTGGAGAGAAGCAGCTGTCCCTGGAATGAGAGCTGGGTCTTCTGGCTCCACATTTGGACAAACTCACATCTGAGAGACCACTCCAAAAACCTGGCTGGCATAGTTTCAATTCTGAATGAGACATCTCTTTACCCTTCATAGCCTTTGACCTTGACCATGAGTTGGGTCACACGAGACCTTCAGGCTGTCTAAAGACAATCTGTCATCTCTGTTCATCTTCCATTCTGACTGCCCTGACTTGCTCTTCACTTCAGTAACAGCCTTTGCTGGGTCACTTCCTGTGTGGAAACTAATTAAGTTGGTTTTGTTACTTGTGGCTCAGGGAAGAGTTTAGGAGCTGCCAACTGAGGCGATGGGAAGACAGGCGACTTTTTAGCAAAAAGATCAATTTAGGGATAATAATTAAAAAAAGAGAAATCCAAGTGTGCGTGACTTGGAGAGGCTCAAGTGAAACCAATATATAGGCATCACCATCAGCTTAGGGGCAGCCCCGCGTGATGATGGATTTTTGCAAATCTTATTATGGAAGGCATCTGCAGGAGACCGAGGGACTCTGCACCCGGAAAGGTGTGAGAGGGAGACACAGGGTGGGGACACTGCTCCTTCTCGTTAATCAGTGTAACTGCCTCCTGCTGAGACTTACAGATCCCTCTTTCTTGTCCTGTGTTCCTAAAACCGAGACAGGAATCTTCTGAATTTCCATGGGCACCTCAAACAGGCTGGTGGCAGACTCTATTTGGAAAGGAATCAGCCCCTGACAGCAGTTAACAATGCCAAGCTAGGCCACAATTTGGATCAACCACACAGAATGGATCCTGGGGAAAGACTGCGAGGAAGCTCAGAGTCTCTGTGCAGCCCAGTCGAGAGGAGTGGTGGTGAAGAATGTTCCTCTAGGAATGTGGTTTTCAGTACCATCCTCGTGTGTGTTGGTGTACCTATATATGTGCCTGTTCCATTGTTGTTGGGTGCCCTCAAGTTCACTCGGACTCCCGAGGCCCTATGCACAATAGAGTGAAACAGTGCTCCATGCCACACCGTCCTCCGCCCACCTGCTTTTGTGTCTGAGTCCATTGTAGCTGTGGTGTCAGCCCATCTCATTGAGAGTCTTCCTTTTTTGATGGCCCTGTATTTGACCAACCACAAGGTCCTTTGGGGACTGGGTCCCTCCTGATAACCTGTCCAAAGCGTGAGATCAAGTCTTGCCATTCTCGCTTCCAAGGAACACTATGGCTATGAGAGAAGTCCTTGCCCTGGGGAAATTGCTGGTCAGAGGAAAAGAGATATTTATAGCCCAAATATTTCAAAACATAGGTAGCTATATTTATACCAAGTTCTTATTTTTAAAAAGCACTAAGTATTGCTGCCCACAAAGACATTTTCAATATCGCTCTAGAAAAGAAACATTCTCCTGCACGTCACATGCAGGGCTCCTGGATTTAAAACAAAACACAGTGATGCTTTGAAAAGCATTGCAAATTTTATGTTACATCTTCCAGGCTTACTCAGAATTGGCCTCTTCAAATATCTTCTCCCCTGATGCAGAACAGGCCTCCTGTGAGCAGGAAGCTCAGGGGTGGCTTCCACACCGACTGTGAGGGGCTTCTGAAGATTTCGTTGGACCCAACGAACCAGTCGCCCACAAGTTGACTCCAACTGCTGGTCACCTCAGAGCAAAACTGGACTCGGAGATCACCAGAACTTTCTTTTGACCAAACTTTCAGTGGTTTGACCAGCGCTGCACTGTCTGTGCCACGCAGGGAAACCTCAGGAAGATTCCACCCCAAATACCAAGCCCACTGCCATCACGTTGATGCTCCCTGATAGTGACCCTCTATAGGATTTTCGAGCCTGTA
>NW_022111373.1:112809672-112826473 GCF_000313985.2 Echinops telfairi
ACCCCAATAGCACAGAGTGGAACTGCCCCACGGAGTGTCCAACACTACAAATCTTTACTAAAGCCGACATCCTCGCAGCTCTCCTGCAGAGTGGCTGATGGGTTTGAACTGCCGACCTTGTGGTGAGCAGCCGATTGCTTAAGAGGAACTACTGTGCCTCTTCACTAATATACAAGCACTTACCAAAGCATGGAGAAGCTTAAAATTTAATCTTTCGGTAACAGAATTAGACAATAAGTTCACATTAAGATGATTGGAATGTGATTGGAACTCCTGGGAAGGAATTGACTTCAACAATTTTCTAATCTTGACCTGTCAACCCCATCCCTTGTGTCCACCCCCACCCCTTCCTCTTGGGAATCACAAGGAATCTGTAGTTGACACCGAGACTTTTCACCTGTGTTTTTGCAGAGGGACGTCTCTGGGCAGAACGAGTTCAACATATCATGGTCAACTTACTTCTCTGCGGAAACAGAGTCATTGAAGACCCCCAAGAAATCCCTGCACACTAACTGTAGTTTCTGACTTAGAGCGCAGGAAAGAGCTCTCTCTCAACGCACATCCTCAGGCCCTTAGCAGTGGTAATGGGATAGACTCTCGGAGGTTTACAAAAGAACTTGGGGGTTGATTCTGCAGCAAGAGAATAAATGCCGCCAGACGCTGTGAAAGTTTTCTTTCTAGAACAACAGCAAACAGCAGCGAACATAACTATTCCCGTTTCCTCAGCCAGTGGGGTGCTGGCCAGGCAGAGCCCTTTCTCTGAAATGGCCCGCGGATAAGAGCAGGACATGGGCTTGCTTCTGTTTGTTGTTTCTTTGGTTCTAATTGTAATATCACCCTAAGCAATCATTTTACTTTAATGACGCAACTTACACTGAGTCTCAATATCCCCCGTTATTTGAAGAAAACGAATGGGACAGTGAGGAGGAAGCAAACACACATTGAATCCCTGCAAACACATATGGAATATTAGCACGTGACGATGCCTCTGGGCAATGCCCTTGCAATGTGGCCTGTGTTAAACAAAAACAAAGCTCAGTGCCCTGAGTCGAGCCCGACTCATAGCAACCCTACAGGTCAAGGTAGAACTACCGCCATGCGTTTTCAAAACCATAAATTTGTTTTTCTTTAATTCTGTGGTTTATTGCCCTATCATCATATAAGATGTCAATACCAGTGAGATAACTTTCAAAAGAGATCATAGTTCAAATCATCTGTAGATAGAAAATCTTCAATCTTCCTAGTCTGTGGACAGGAAATACAAACATGAATTGAACATCATTCATTGATGATTCTTCAGTTTTTCTCTCAAGTTTATAACTTTCTCCTAAAACTGCTTTCCATTATTTTTTTAAAATCGGCTTATTAGGGGCTCATACAACTCTTATCACAAGCCATACATACATCAATTGTGTAAAACACATTTGTACATTCATTGTCCTCATCATTCTCAAAACATTTCCTCTCCACTTAAGCCCCTGGTATTAGGTCCTCATTTTTCCCCTCCCTCCTCACTCTGCCCTCCCTCATGAGCCCTTGATAATTTATAAATTGTTATTTTGTCATATCTTGCCCTGTCCAATGTCTCCCTTCACCCACTTTTCTGTTGTCCATCCCCCAGGGAGGGGGTCACATATAGTTCCTTATAATAGGTTCCCTCTTTCCAACCCACTCTCCCTCTACGCTCCCAGTATTGCCACTCACACCACTGGTCCTGAAGGGATCATCTGCCCAGGATTCCCTGTGTTTCCAGTTCCTATCTGTACCAGTGTACATCCTCTGGTCTAGCCAGACTTGCAAGGTAGAATTCGGATCATGATGGGGGGGTGGGGAGGAAGCATTTAGGAACTAGAGGAGAGTTGTATTTTTCATCATTGTTACATCGCACCCTGACTGGCTCATCTCCTCCCTGAGAGCCCTCTGCAAGGGGATCTCCAGTGGCCTACAAATGGGGTATGGGTCTCCACTCCGCACTCCCCACATCATTCACTGTGGTAAGATTTTTTGTTCTGATGATGCCTTATACCTGATCCCTTTGACACCTCATGATCGCATAGGCTGGTGTGCTTCTTCCATGTGGGCTTTGTTGCTTCTGAGCTAGATGGCCACTTGTTTACCTTCAAACTTTTAAGACCCCAGATGCTATATCTTTTGATAGCCGGGCACCATCAGCTTTCTTCACCACATTTGCTTATGCACCCATTTGTCTTCAGCGATCCCTTCCACACCTCGTGATCACATAGGCTGATATGCTCTTCCATGTGAGCTTTGTTGCTTCTGAGCTAGATGGCCACTTGTTTACCTTCAAACTTTTAAGACCCCAGATGCTATATCTTTTGATAGCCGGGCACCATCAGCTTTCTTCACCACATTTGCTTATTCACCCGCTTTGAAAGCCATAAGTTTTTATGGGAGTAGAAAGCTTTATCTTTCTCCAATGGAGCAACCAGTGGTTCAAGCTGCCGACCTTGCAGTTGGCAGCCCAATGCACAACCCAGAAGGGCTCCTCGTCTGGGTTAACCTGCTAGATATCACCGATGAGAGAACAGAGGTTCCAAGAGAAAGAAAACTCAACCAAAGTTGTGTGTTCTGGAAGACCTACAGGCAGGATTCTGAACCAAGGGGATGGGAGCAGGGCCTGAAATTCTGCACATACTGTGTGGCACATAGTAGTCTAGGTATCCACGAATTCTGTATCCAAAGTTGGCCTCTCATGACATTGTGAAGGCAGACTTATGGGGTTAGATAGATGAGAATAGGGGTTTAACAGCTGGAACAATGGTATATACTTCTAAAATATTACTGCATACTAATGTAGACATTGAGCACCTCTAATTTTAGGGGTGGGTGGAAGAACACTTTCCATGGGAAGGGATTGCCATATCAACTCTTAAAAAACTAATAAAGTGGTCTTGGGCAGCAGATTTACCCACTACAATGTGCCGTTTGATCTCTTGACTGCTGCTTCCATAAGCATTGATGGTGCAACCAAGGAAGAAAGAATCCTTGATAATGTCAACCTTTTCTCCATCTATTGTGTTGTTACCTATTGGTCCATTTGTGAGGAATAGGGTCTTCCTTACAATGAGTTGTAATCCATAATGAAGGCTGCAATCTTCAAATCCTCCCGCTTGCAGCAAGCATTTGTGAGGTCTGCATATTGTTCATTAGCCTTCCTCTGATCCCGATGCCACATTCTTCTTCGGATCCAGTTTCTTTGATTAGGAGCTCAATGTACAGATTGGATCAGTGTGGTGAGTGAAAACACCCCCGAGGCGTGCCTTTCCGGATTTGAAACCAGACTGCGAGCATTCCTGGTTCTTCTTGGGTTTTCCCTACTCCTTGCCCAATTTTCATATGCATGTGCTGCTGTCACAAACATCCCAACTCGCATCACATGGTCCTCAGAGACCTTCAGTTTGTAACACTTTTAAGGGGTCTTTTGTAGCAGATTTTCCCAGTGAAATCTGTCATCTGATTTCTTGGCTTTGGTCATTTTTAAATCCAGGTGAAATTAAATGACCATTCTTTGTCATTTTTAAATCCAGGTGAAATTAAATCCTTGACAACATCAATATTTTCTCCATTCGTCATGACATTTCTTACTGATCCAGTTGGGAGATTTTTGTTTTCTTTTTTTAAATTAGTTTATTTATTTATTTTGGTTATTTTTTTCCCCAAACCATTTTATTGAGGGTTCTTACAGATATCATACTGTTCCATAGTTCCACTGCACCAGGCAGTATTGTACAATTGCCACTACAATCAGTTTCAAAGCATTTTCTTCCCTCTTGAACTCCTTGATATCGGCTCCTCTTTAACCCCTTCCTATCATGCCCCCCGGGACCCTGTACTGTACTTGTTGTCTCTATAGATTCATCAATACGTAATTTACTTTTTAACAGTTTCACCAACATACAAGTAACATTTCATAT
The DNA here is from genome assembly GCF_000313985.2 of Echinops telfairi. NCBI lineage: Eukaryota > Metazoa > Chordata > Mammalia > Afrosoricida > Tenrecidae > Echinops > Echinops telfairi. The sequence continues at coordinate 112,813,608 of NW_022111373.1, forward strand.
GTTTTTAAGCTCACTCACATGCATAGGAGTTATCCAACCATTACCACCATCAATTCTAGGACATTTCATCTTCCTTATACTCGTTGTTAGCTCCCCCTTCCCATCAACTTCCCCTGCCATGTCCCTTTAAAACTATTGCTCCCATTACTGTCTCTGTCATTTTAGATAACCTGGGTGTCATATACAGGAAAACCTATAAAATCTAAACAAAACACGAGCAGCTCTTTGTTTTCTTTACATGAAGGTATAATCCACACTGAACGCGCTGCCGTCTTTGATCTTCGTCAGGAAATGTTTGACGGTTTGGAAAGGGTCATTTCTGTCATTTAAGGAGTCCTGGTGGCAGTGTAGTTACTCTTTTGGGCTTCTGACTTCAAGGGCAGCAGTTTGAAGCCACCGGCTGCTCCCCAAGGAGCATAAGGCTTTCTACTCCCATAGAGCACAGCGTTGCAGTTGCAGACGCCCACAGGGGCCATCCACCCTCCCCTACAGGGCATCTGTGGGTCAGAGTTAATTCTGGCAGTGAGTTTCTGAGCGTGTTAGCACACTAGACATAGAGCAAGGTTTGAAGACACATGTTTGAGCACAAAATTGATAATAAACATCGGCAATTATTTTGTTGGGGTTTAGACAGTGATTTGCAAGGCTAACATGAACAACTTTGCATTTTTCTGAGTTTTCCCATATTATAGTTGTTATTATTTGCAGAAGTCAAAAATCTTGCCCACATTTTACAAGTGAGAAGGCTGACGTTTTGGGACTTCATAGCCTTGCCCATTTGACCAGTCTTAGAACCAGGACTCAAATCTTTTCTAAGTTTACGCCAACTCTAGGCTCTGTCTGGCAGCTCTGTTCAACACCACAGTTCAAGAGCTCTGGTCTGAGACGTTGTGTGCAGCATATTCTTCTCCTAATTCTCTCTGCTACTGTTCCTTACTCTCACAGTCATTTTAGCCAGCTTGCAAATCACTTGGAAGAATAAACTCTTGAGTTCTCAGTCCATGGACTTCAAGTCCCAATGATCCTCCAGAGGAAATCTAGGTTCCTTTGAGCATGACCACTTTGTTACCCATCAGAGTGGTCTCCCAAGTCCCAAGTCCTAACCCCGCCCAAGCCACCGCGGCTGGCTCAGAGAATGGAAAGAGGGTGAATTGTGGCTTATTACACCGATTCACTGAGCCTTAGCTGGAGCCTCTAAGACATGGTCAGTTTCTTTCCAGGGGGAGCTAAGCTAGAAAACTGCAAATCTAGAGGGGTTGGTGGCCATTTTGCTGCCATTTAGGAAGAGCCCGTGGAAAATCGAGTCAATGACAAGGAGAAGCACAGCAGAGATGGATAGAAATCAAGCTACAGATAGAAACAAGCTCCTGAAGTGGCAATGGAGCTGGTCATCCTTTAACGTATATTCATTCCACACTGACATGTACACATAGAGCCAGCCCTGCTCAGTCAATTCTGACTCATAGTCAACCCAGTAGACAGTGTAGAACCGCCCCCATAGGATTTCCAAGTTGTCATCTCTGTGGAAGAGCCCGGTCACATCTGTCTTCTGCAGAGCAGCTGGTGGGTCAGACTGCCGAGCTTTCGGTTCACACCTCACCATTGGTCTAACCACCACACTACCTGGGTATCCTTTGAATTTACGCATACAGGAGTCAATGCCTTAATGCCTCAACTTCTCCCCTGCTTGCAAGTCAGCAACTTCCTGCCTGGTCTATACTGAAGCCGGGAGGCACCTATTCCAGGACTCCTCTCCGAGGAAGCAAATAAATGCCTGTGTTCTAGGCTAGGCAGTCAAGGAACAGAAAAGCAGCTAATAAAATCTCAGCAGAGCTCTTTGTCCTCGCTTCAGAGCCTCGTGATGATGTGCTGAGCCAGTTTCGTTAGGAATCCACTGACGCGCAGACCTCGGGCAAGTCCCATCACCTTCCAGGCAGAGAACCCCAGCTCCACAAACAGTGTTTCCCAGACTCACTCTCAGCCAGCTGCTTCGATTCTAACCCAACTGCCACAACCGTTCAGAGAGGCCTCAGATGGAAAATTCCCTTTCACTTTTTCTTCCCCCACTTAAAATTACACTCCCCACCAAGAATCGGTGTTTTGACATCTGCAAGCTCTTAATCAGGCTTCTCCCCTCGGGTATGGCCCAACAGCGAGAACTGGAGAGGGCAAGGAAGGAAAACACTGAAAACCGAACCAAGCAGCCTGCCCCACGGCCACAGGGATGTGAAGGGCACCGTGAATCAGACTGCCCTTCACACGGTTGTTTTGTTTCCCCTCCCGCCTGAGAAATGTCATCATCAAATATTGACTTCAAATATCCTGTTTCAAAGGCAGACAGGCACGTTGCAAGCTCAGGCTGCAAGCAGGCTGATGGGTGGTGGTGGCTTGAGTTTTTCCAGAGCCCAGGCCGGTCTCCGAGTGGACAGGGCTAGAAGAAGAGGTTAGGTGACTGGGACAGGTTCTGCAAACAACCTACTGTAAAAGAGGTAGGGGACAGGTGCAAGACTCAGAACACGGTATTGCCCCCTCTCAAAGCCACCAGTGGGGGAGATGATGGGACTTCCTGCCGTTGACACATTTGGGTTTGGACAATGCCACACGAACGTACCTGATGAACTCGACGGAGTAATACTGGATCGGGGAGCTGCCTTCACTCTCTCCAGGTTTCCACGAGAGCGCCACCTCAGAATCAGAAACCACAAGGACGTGTGGTCGCTGGGGGGCCGCGGGAGGCAGGCAGGAATCTAAGCAGGATAGCAAACACAAGAAGACCTGGCTGGGGGTCTCAGCTGCTTGAGAGGGTTTAATATGTAACAAACACGTGTGCATGCTATAACCGGACCCTCTCTGTTCAGCAAAGTCAACAATCCACCCAAACACAGAAATAAACCAATGGGCGGACCAGGTCAGGTTGGAGCCTGTGATCTGCACATGCCCAATCTGTACCTGGTACCCCTGGTGGAAAAATCCAGCCTTAGGAAGATTCAGACCATGAACCCTGGTCACAACATGGTGTGTCCTTTAACCCCTTCTATATCACTCCCACCTTTGAACCACCTCTGATCTCTGTTGAAAGTGAGGCTTTCTACTCCTATAAAGAGTCACACGCTTGGAAACCCACCACAGAGTGACCTAAATGGCAGTGAGTTTGAATCTGTAAAGCCATATGGTCTCTAAACTTTCTTTTGTGCCGCACCCTCACGTCTGATCATCAGAATAATGTACACCGATGATGGCATGCCTTTGGGAAATGCCCTTATCTGGGAAGATGTACGAGGCTCCCCTGACCCCATCATCCCGTGGTAACTACCACTGTGGTCTTCATTTCCAGACTTGCACAAAGCCCAGCTCGTGTTCCTACTACTGCTCCTGTCTTCTCTCTCGAGCAAAAGCCCGTGCAACTTGCTAAATCTGGGCCAAAGATAGTATCCCTTCCGAAGTCTCTCGGAACCTCGGGGTAGATAGAAGCACTCCCTCCTACGTGCTCCTTATTCCTCAGGCTGACCTTGGGGACACTGGAGTCACTTGCAGTAGCTTCTCCTGCCACAAGGAACACTTTGTAAGCAGTGGTTGCAATTGATGCACCTCTGTCCCCCAGGGCCTAGGCAGGTGTGAGCTCAGTGAGCACTTCTTAGAGTCTCTGTGCCTAGGACTCCCTTCTGCTCACCTTCCTCACCTTGCCATTCCTGCTCACCTTGGTGGTCATCTACCTAAGGGAATCGCCCTCACTCCTACACCAACTCTTCCTTTGTCCATGCTTTGCAAGAAGTCTCTCACTGTGCGTAGCCTCCATTACAATCTGTGATTGCACATTCATTCGAACATGCCCGGCTCACCCTCCGAGGCGCTAAGCTCCAAGAGGGCAGGAGCTGTCCTTGTTACTGTTCTCAGGCCCTGGCACACAACTCTTGTCGTTGTTAGAGGACATCATGTTGCCTTCTGACTCATGCTCGAGGGGATGAGACGCTGCCTGTTCATGCACCAGTCTCATGATCAGAAGCAGGTCAGACCACGGTAATCAGACCATCATGATCAGGGGGGGGTTTATCGACTGATGTTTAGGTCACTAGGCGTTTTTTACTAGTCTGTCTTGGTCTAGAAGTTCTGCTGAAACCTATGTGCCATTGCAGCAACACGAAGGTCATCACTGAAAGAGAGGTGGTGGCCACACATGAGGTGCCTGGACCAGAAAATGAACCCAATTCTCCAGCATGGATGGTGGATGGTGGTCTTCTACCAGGGACTAGCCACTGCCTCCCAGGGCACTTAGTAGTTCCTCCTTCATGTTTATTACACGAAGAAAGAGATGAATAGCAACCTGTCACTTTCCTGAAATGAATACTTCTGAATGCATTTTACCTTGAGGCAGGGTGGCAACGTGCAGAGGCGAGCTAAGCCTCCCTTGGCCCATCCGGCTGTACGCTGCTACGCTCACGCGATATTCAGTGCCGGGTTTCAAATCTCCAATGACGTCCTCCTGTCAACAGCCAAACAAGAGAGGCACAAATATCAGCCATTCTGTGGGGGCGAACAGGGCATTTTCCAGGAGGACTACCTCTCAAGAGGTTCAGACAGAGATTGTTTGGCTTTCTGCCCAGAGTTGGCCTCATTTTTTAAATCTGCAAAGACGAAGGCACAGTGCCCTCTTTCCCCAGACCAGGGGGTGTCATTGTATCGCGATCTGGGGACTTTCCTAGAAGGAGCACTTTATCACACTATTACATGTGGCTGGTACCACCTGAGGTCTTGACTCGGAGTAGGAGAGGGCAAACACGCAAGGAGCTATCATGTCATTCACACCTCACAGATATTCAAGGATTCCACCCAGCAAGAAAGAGGAATCTTGATTTGGACCCAAGAAGTAGAAACCCGATCGACATTCCGCAAACTCTGGTGGGCATCAGAATCTCTGGCAGGTTTGTGAAAGAAGGTGACCAGGCTCTAACCCGACTCTGGGAGTCAGGGTTTTCATCTCTACCATGTTCTCGGAGAGACCGAACTTGGAGAACCACAGGATCAATGGTGGATGTGTGTTCCTGTTTTTTGCAATAATGACCATGGCCTCAGCTGAAGGGATCCTCTTTACTTTGGGCCTTGGCAATAGCAGGGCTTCCCCGGCTATGGTGCTAAATAGAACTTGCAACTGGAGTTCCATTGGTAAGAAGGAGAAGCACATTGTAGTGCAAAGGGTCCTGCCATTGAAGCCAAACAGGCCTGGGCATGAATCCTAACTGTTATTGATTCACTGTGGCCTTGATATTTAACTATCTTGAGTCTCAGGGGTGGTTTTTTCCACCATGTAAAGCAGGGAAGATATGGCATAACTAACTTGTATAATGATAGTGTTTGGGATAATGTGTAAAGGAGATACACACACATGCACACGCAGAGTCTGGGAGGTGCAGAGGACCCTGGCAGCATATGGAGGTATGTGTGGGGCTGTTAACCACAGGGTCAGAAGTCCAAAAGCAACAGCCACTCCGGAGGAGAAAAATTAGGCTTTCTACTGTAAAGATCTCCACTCTCAGAAAACACAGGGACAGTTCTACCCTGTCCACTAGGAGTCTAAATTGATCGGATGGCAGTGAGGATGCTTGTCTTTGAGTGTAAAGTAGCTGGCGTAGATCGTGGCCACATGTAAATGGCTTGCTGTTCTGTTTACCTGGTGTATTATGAATGGGATTAGGTCTCCTCAAAATAATAGGTTGTCATCCTAATCCATGTTTATAAATCCGACCCACTTGGAAATATACATTTTTCATTTATTATGATAATAAGGTCACGCCAGTGTAATGGCAGGTCCTAAACCTAATCACGCCTGAGTAATGGAAAGAAACCAGAGACGCACACAGCGGGAAGGCAGCAGATGGAGACAGACATCTATGGCAGATACCACAAGCCCAAGAACGTCAAGGATCGATAGTTACTAGAAACTAAAATCAAAAGGAGATCCTCCTAGAACCATGACCTGAATTCGACCTTGACCTTCCAGCCTCCTGAACTGTTAGACGACACATTTCTGTTCTTTACAGCCACACTCTTGATGGGACTTATATCACAGCAGCACCAGTTAATAAAGACACTTTGATCCCTTGCCCTCTTCTCCGAGGTTCACCTCCATCTTCCCTGTGATACCGTTCCTGGATGCCCCAGCCTGGTGATCTTACTCCACCAACTGTTGGGGTAAGCATTGTACACACACACACACACACACACACACATATACATATATATGTATATATATACGTATGGGTGTGTGTATATATATATGTATTATTTCTACTGTAGGATAGTGTGGCAGTTACATAATCTGGTGTCAATTTGGGACTTGAGAGGATTAAGAGTGAATGGGTGGAGTCTGCCCTGTTAATCAAGATATAACTAATGAGGGCTCTGTGTGGGCATGGCCTTCTCCTGAGAATTCTGGGAACTCCCATATTTCCTCCTTGGAAGTGGAAGACACTTTCCTCTCTCTGCTCACTCCCTGAGAAACTCTCTACTGACAAGACACATGGCACTACACTGATAGACTGTGCCCTGGGAACTGGAGGAGCCACGAGGAGACCCCTGCCAGCGCTGAGATGCTTACAATGCCATTGGATCCACAAGACTTGCCACCCACTGGCCTGTGATCTTCCTGCATTCAGTGTCATTGCATGTGTTTCATGAGTCTGAAGAGGACTTTATAGATTTGTATCAAACATGGGGGCTAATATCAGCCTTATGGACTTGATCTGGACTGGGCTAGATGTTTTCTCAATGTTCAATTGCTCGTGTATCTAAACTGCTTTCTTATCCACATATGAGTGTCTATGAATTTGTTTCTCTAGTCCACCCAGACTAAGTCAACTGAGAGCAGGAATCATGAACTGTATTTCTGCATACCCTGCTCTGCAGGTGATTAAACATTCATCATCAATAAACAGAACCAATCAACCCATCAGCCAAAGTTGTTCAAAAGCACTCAACAATTATTTAGTGAATACTTTGCATAGAAACTATTTATCCCTAGTGATCAATGGAATCAGTTCAGTGATTGTCTTCATTTCTCAGGACTGCTAAAACAGAGTGCCATACAGTGCATTGCTCTGAACAACAGGGATTTATTGCCTTGTTGTTTAGGAATCTGGAAGTTCTAATTTGCTTGTTGATGGGGCCAATCTCTCTCTGAAGTAGCCAAGGGAGAAGCCTTTCTTTTCTCTCCCAGTTTCTAATACCACAAGCATTTCTTGGCTTCTGTGTGCAGTTTCACATGTCCTGGTAATTAGTCCTTTCTATTTCTCATCTCTGCTCCACCTTCATAAGACTAGGGCTTGTCTTCTACCACTGATCTGACATTTTGTCGTACTGTGGTGGATTCTGTGTTGCTATGATGCTGGAAGCTATGTCACTGATATTTCAAGTCATAGCAGAGTCACCCATGGTGAACTGGTCTCAGCAGAGCTTCCAAACTCAGAACTATGAAGAAGAAATAGGCTGTTTGCTTTGGAAAAATTAGTCACTGAAAGCCTTACGAATAGCACTGAAACATGGTCAGATACGGAAAATCTCATGACCAGAAGCAGAACATTGTCAGAGTTAGTGACCGAACCTCTTAAATCTGCAGGCACTCAAAATAAGACTGAGGATGAGCTGCCCTCTCAAAGTAGAGCCGACCATAATAAGGTCAGTGGAGTAAAGGCTGTGGGAGGAAATCCTTCTGGATCTTTATTTCCTGGTGGGCAAAGACTCCAAATGAGAAGAAAGAGTTGCAAAAATCTACTAAAAAACGGAGCTTGAAATACATGAAGTATGAATCTAGGAAAATTGGAAGTCGTCGAAAATAAAATGATGGAATGTACAATCATTGAAATCATAGGCATTTGTAAGCTGAAATGAACTAGAACTGGATTGTGAATCCGAAAACTATACACCTATATACTCGAGTATAAGCCAGCCAGAATATCAGCTGAGGCACCTGATTCTACCACAAAAATGCATTCAAAATGTGCTGAAGAACTTAGCTTATACACAAGTATATACGGTAATTTACTATGCAAAGAATGGCACAATCAAGAGGAATAGCATTTCATTCATCATTAAAAAAGGACATTTCAAGATCTAGCTTCACGCATACAATGCTGCTTGTGATAGGATCATATCTATCTGCAGACAAGGAAATCTAGTCCATACAACTTTATATTCAATACAGCTATGATTCAAATTTAGGTACCAACTGCTAAAGCCGAAACAGAAGAAATCTACCAATACCTTCAGTTTGAAATTGCAATCAAGATGTAATGTAAAAGTTGGAAATGAAGAAGAAACAATCATTGAAAAAGATGGCATTCATGATAAAAACAAAGCTGGAGATAAAATGATTACTCCAAAGAACTGAATAGAAAATTTCAAAGGGCAGCTTGAGAACACAAAGTAAAATACTATAATAAAACATGCAAATATCTAGAGTTAGAAAACCAAAAAGGAAGAACACACTCAGCATATCTGAAACTGGAAGAATTCAGAGAAAAAAAATCAAGGCTCGAATGGCAATACTGAAAGAAACTACGGGCAAAATGTTGACAGTGCGGGCAGCATCCAAAGAAGATGGAGAGACGATGCAGGTCACTGTGGCGAAAAGAACTAGTCAACATGCAACCATTTCAAGAGGCAGCACATGAACAAAAACCAAAGGTGCTGAAGGATGAAGTTCAAGCTACACTGATGCCAAAAGCAAGAGTCCAGAAATGATAAAATACCAATTGAAATGTTTCAACAAGCTGGTAAAGCACTGGAAGCACTCACTCGCCTATGCCAGGAAAATCAGAAGACAGCTACTTGGCCAGCTGTTTGGGAAAGATGCATATTTATACCCATTCCAAAGAAAGGTGACTGAACAGAACAATATCATGAATATCACATGTAAGCAAAATGCTGCTGAAGATTAGTCAACAATGCTTGCAACAGTACAGTGACAGAGAGCTGCTAGACATTCAGGCTGAATTCAGAAGAGGGCAAGGGATAACATTGCTGATGTCCAATGGACCTGAGCTCCAAGCAGAGAATACCAGAAAAAATGTTTACTTGTGTTTTATTTACTGTACAAAGCTATGTGGATCACAACAAACTGTAGATAACTTGAGAAGAATCATAATTCCAGAACACTTCACTGTATTCATTTGGAACTTATACAGGGATCAACAGACAGTTGTGCAAACAGAACAAGGGACTATTGCATGGTTTAAAATCAAGAAAGGTATATGTCAGGCATCAGGGTTGTATCTTCTCACCATTCTTATTCAATCTGTATACTGAACAAATTAGAGATGCTATGCTATAGGATGAATAATTCAGCATCAGGATTGGAGGAAGCTTATTAACCATCTGAGATGTGCAGATGATACAACTTGCTTGCTGAAAGTGAGGAAGACTTGAAGCACTTGCTGATGAAGATCAAGGATTCAGTGTTCAGTATGAAATATAACTCAATGTAAAGAAGACCAAAATCCTCACCACTGGACCAATAGGTAACATCATGATAAAGAGAGAACGGACTGAAGCTGTCAAGGATTTTGTCTTGCTTGGATCCACAATCAATGTTCATAGAAGCCAGAGTCAAGAGACCAAACAATGTGTTGCCTTGGGTAAATCTACCGTTCAAGAACTCTTCAAAGTATCAAAAAGCAAGTAAGCTTACATAGAGACTTAAGATGGGCCTGATCCAAGCAATGGAATTTTCAATTGCCTCATATACATGGGAAAGTTAGATATTGAACAAGGAATAAAAAAAAAAATCAATGTGTTCGAATTATGGTGTTGATAAATAATATTGGAAATACCATGGACTGCCCAAGTACCATGGTCTTTCCCAGCTGCTTTAGTTGGATACCCTCTGTTCTTAAACTCCTCTTTCTTAGTTTACCCTTTCAGTGTTAACCTTTACCAGGGATTTATCCCTCACCATCTTCCCTTCCCATTTATAGAATATTGCTTGGGTAAACAAATATATTACTCCCTTAGATTCTAGCCTAATCTTAGCACTGACAGCTCTCAAATCTGTGTCTCTGGTTCTGGCCTGCCTCTTTGTCTTCACACATGGATTTATGCCTCTTGAACATCTCTATCTAACAACCACCAAACAATTCAAGCTCAACATGACTAAATCTAAACTAGTCATTCCTCCTCCCATTGGCTAAAAGAAAGCTAAACAATATTGATCCAGTCTTTGCCTAGTACTTTCTCTCATTGGTTAGCATCACCTTTTTCGATTACTCAAGCCAGAAATTCTAGACACTTTGTACTGTGTGTTCACTTCCCTTCCCAACCACCAATCAATCAGTAATCAATACAGCTGATTCTACCTCCTTCTTGTCACTTAAATGTGCTTATGTCATTTTCTCTTGTTCTCATTAGGTGCCATTGAGTTCGTTCTGACTCAAAAGGACACCACGTGCAACAGAATAAAACCCTGATTGGTCCTGTATCACCCTGTCAATCATTGCTATGATTGTTACAGCTACTGTGGCGATACATCTCATTGAGGATCTTTCTCTTTTTGTTGATGTCCTTTCTCCATGGACTAGTCCATCCTCCTAATCAGGTCCAAGGTACATGAGAACAAGTCTCACTATCCTCACTGCTAAGGAGCTTTTTGGCTACACCTCTTCCAACGCCTATTTGTTCATTCTTTTGACAGTTCATGGTCTACATAAGATTCTTGACCAGCATCATACTTCAAATACATCCATTCCCTTTTGGTCTCCTTTCTTCATTTTCCAGTTTTTGTATGCATGTGAGGTAACTGAATATACCATGGTTTGGTTCAGGTGCACCTAAAACCCCATTTCATCCTTACATTTATGATCATTTATATTCAGGTCCTTATAATGACAGCCACTGGATTTTCCCTGCCACCAATACTGCCTATGCTTCGAATCAGGTTCCACACTGCTAGGTGATCTTCCTAGCCCGTAAGCTGATGCTGATAGATTGGGTCCCCTTGTATATCCTTCCAGCATCATCTCATGCCACCACCTCCTCCTGCATTCTACATTCTAGTCATCTTTACGAACTTGGCAGGACTCAAATTTATGCCATTCCATCCTTTGCCTCTGGGCCTTTGAACCTGCTCTTCCATCTACATGCAATGCCCTTCTCCCTCCTCTTGCCTAGCTCACCCCTGCTCGTAGCATCATGACTCAGTTCAGCTGAGACATTACCTCATTTCAGTGACCCCAAGCCCCAGTCTTGTTAGGTGCACTCTTTCATATTTCCACAGTGTCCTTGCTGTAACCCAGTGTTCACACCTCTCACATGGTCTTGTAATTGTTTATTTGTCACCCTCTGCCATGCACATGAGAACAGGAGGCATGTTCTTATTCCTCTGGCAGCCCCAAACTTGCATAGTATCAGGTATGGGGCAAATGCTCAAGGGATGCTTTGTGATGAATAAGTAAATGAATGAACTAGTGGATGAATGAAAGAGAGAAATCCTACAAGATGACCAAGGGAAACATATCCTCATAGACAACCAGCTTCTCTCACCGGCTCCTCCGTATTGATTGACAGCACTGGCATCTTTGCCCCAGGCCTGGCGTTAGTAACTCCAGAAACAAGGCTGACTCTTCTTGCCCATCTTTACTTGGCCACGTCTGCCACAACTCTCTAAACAGCTCCCTTCTTTCTATTGCCCCCTTGACTTCTACTGTAGGCCCCCAATGATGCCTTCCATGGGCCATTCCTGCGGCTTCCTAAGGATATTTGTCTCTAATATGTCATGTCGTGACTCTCATCCGTATTCTCACCGCACAATGGAGTTTTGTTGGGCAGACAGTGCTACACAGTCTCCCCACCTGTGCATCTCGGTCCCATCATCCATCCCTGCTTTTCTGTAGAGACCGGCAGTTAGGGAACTGTAGGTACTGTCTTCTTTTAAGGAGCATTCTATCTTTTCCCAGGACAGATTTATATATTCTTCTGGCAGTTCATGGTACATTTACTATTCTCTGTCAACACCATAATTCAAATGCTCAAATTCTTCTTAAGTCTTCCTTATTCACTGTCCAGCAGTCACCTGCATATGAGGCGATGGAAAATACATCTTAGTCTTCTAAGTGACATCTTTCCTTCTTAGTCCTCTAATGAGGTCATTTGCAGAAGAGTTGCTCCATGCCTATGTCTTTTGATTTTTTGACTGCGGTTTCCATGGTAAGAAGCCCTAGCAGAATAGCGGTTATTCATTGGACTGCAAGCTGTCTGGTTGGTTCTTCATGAACACAATGAAGTTTCTGGAATTCTCATTCTTTGCAATTTATGTATAACTTGTTATAATCAACACATTTAAATACCTTTGCATATTCAATAAAGCCCCATGGAGCAGAGCAACATCTCTTTGGTATTCTCCTTTTCATCCAACTTCTATCTGACCAGTAGTGATATTCCTTGTTCCAAGTTCTCTTCTGAATCCAGCTTAAGTTTGTGTGTGTTCTCTGTTGATACACGGCAGTAACCACTTTTTGAATTCTGTCTTCCAAACTTCTTCATATGGATGAGTGAGTGCTTCCAGAATTATATCCATTTGCCGAAACATCTCAACTGGGATTCTGCTAATTCCTGGAGCCTAGCTTTTCACCAATGCCATCGTTGTAGCTTGGACTTCTTGCTGCTGTACAATGGGGTCTTGATCATCGACCACCTGTAAAATTGTCCAATTCTTTCCACTCAGTGACTCTGTGTCCCTTCCATCTTCCTTTGTTGCTTCCTGAGTCAGTCTACATTTTGCTGTAGAATCCTTCAGTATATCCATTCAGGTCTTGTTTTCTTCTTCTTCTTCTTCTTCTTCTTCTTCTTCTCCTTCTCCTTCTCCTTCTCCTTCTCCTTCTCCT